>NC_064922.1:520760355-521960355 GCF_023897955.1 Schistocerca gregaria | reverse complement strand
GACAAAATGTTTCCATTTCCTTCAGAAGACTTATGCTCATCAAGGAAACACAAAACAACTCAGATTTCTTCAGGCTTTCTGAACACCGATCCCAAAATCAGGCAGAAGAGAAAGTGCACCAGAAAAAAAATTATGTGAGAAACATTAGACATCTAGACAAGCTCAGAAAAGAATTAAGTTAAGCATTGCAGATGCCTATAAATAAAATATCAGTACAATTGAAGATGTGTGTTTTTGTATATACTGAAATGATATAGCTTTCCATTCAAGGCCAGGGGAACCATGGATTAAGTGTACTACACATAAGATGTGCACTCATAGTTAGTAAGCTGATGTCACAGCAAGGGTTAAGGATTTTATGTGAGATCTTTCTAAACCATAGAAACATATGCAAGAATATATATTACACGTTCAAGTGGTTTTTGCTTAGTGCATTCAAATTTTTTCTGCAAACTGCAAACAGTGTCATTTTATAATTATAGTACAATGGTGTATTGGCATAGTTTCTTTTCTTATTTTTTCTTAATGATGCAGTTTTATGTTTTAATGATTTCTAATTATTTTTGAGCACATATCTTCTGAGGTTTTAGAAATATGTGCATAATCAAAATAATGATGAAAGTTTTATACAAACAAAAGTATGCCATTTTACGCAATTTTCCATAAGTGTCTGAAAATTCTCAAAAGTAAACTGTTGCTTATGTAATTATACATTGAAATTAGAAAATGGTTATCCTGAACAGGGACAGGCTTACTATTCTCAAAAATTTTAAAAGAGCGCAAAAAGTTCAACATTACAATTGACAATAAATGTGTGAGTTCATCACAGCACTCACAAATGTTGAAAACTTCACAATATATTGCAATACAAACCAATATTGATACAATCAATGAAATATTACACAGAAGTGGGGTGAATAGTACAATATCTAAATGTAGAGTTTCAAATCAGCTCATCAATCTGGTACATGCAATCTCACACAAAGGAAAATTCTGACGTCAGCTTTTACAAATAAATTTAATTAATGAAGACGTCGGCTGTGAAAGCTTACATGTTATGATTAGCTGATGTTGTAACAACTTCTACATTGGTGTACCTAAGATGAATACTGCAGTGTCAGTTTATCTAAGTAAAAATCACGCTGCAGCAGCAAAGCACATCTTCTGTCTGGAGCAGCTAACAATGCAATCATCAGAAGATGTAATGGTGGCTAATAAATCTCAGATTAAGAAAAAGTAAAAAAGTTCTACAGAGTGCACCAGGGAATTTTATTTAGAAGACTACAAGAGAAATCACAAAATTGAAAAATTTGTTGGCTTGAAAAGTGTGTAGATATTTTGATGGATTAAACTCATTTAAGCTATGAGCATGTAAGATCGAGAAAATGTTTAGAGAAACTGGTGTACTAACTGTAGTAAACACATACATTCTAAAAGTGATATTACCTGTTAAAAGACTGCAACCCAACATTTGTTCTGATTTGTCTCAGTACAGTACCAGAAATAAAGAAAAATTTTACATCAGTAGCCACAGAATAGCGCTCTATGAAAAGGGTCCACAATATGCAGGTTTAAAGTTAGCCAACACACTGCCTAGTAAAGCTATGACCCTACCCAAAATGAAGCTTAAATTTCAGCTAAAGAAATTTCTGTTACAAAGTCCATTTTACACATTAGAATAATACCACACCTACATGCAGAATAAGCAGTACTTCGAAAAAACATGCAATTAGTGTTAAGCAAAACCATTTTTAATTGTAATTTAATCATTTTGTTTACCAATGTCGTATTCAAAAGAATGTGTTATTGTGCTGTGTATCAAGAATTGTATCCTGTTTTTATACACATGCAATGAATTATTTAATGTTAAATAGATTATTATTATTATTATTATTATTATTATTATTTTCCTTTCTCAGACGTTATGTCTGGTTAAAAATGGAAAGTGATGCGGACCTTGATCAAGCAACACTTCCTTTTAACGGTACGGTATATGTTACATTGCATTTAGGAACTTTCGGGTAATTGAACATATATCAATAATTACAGATTTCTGTAGTTGTGTATATAAGTTTGGATGTAGCTGTATTGCGTTGATGTACTGGTGGATATTGTGTGGTATGACTCCTGTAGTTGATAGTATAATTGGTATAATGTCAACTTTATCCTGATGCCACATGTCCTTGACTTCCTCAGCCAGTTGGATGTATTTTTCAATTTTTTTCCTGTTTTCTTCTGTATATTTGTTGTATTGGGTATGGATATTTCGATTAGTTGTGTTAATTTCTTCTTTTTATTGGTGAGTATGATGTCAGGTTTGTTATGTGGTGTTGTCTTATCTGTTATAATGGTTCTGTTCCAGTATAATTTGTATTCATCATTCTCCAGTACATTTTGTGGTGCATACTTGTATGTGGGAACATGTTGTTTTATTAGTTTATGTCGTATGGCAAGTTGTTGATGTATTATTTTTGCTAAATTGACATGTCTTCTGGGGTAT
The DNA here is from genome assembly GCF_023897955.1 of Schistocerca gregaria. NCBI lineage: Eukaryota > Metazoa > Arthropoda > Insecta > Orthoptera > Acrididae > Schistocerca > Schistocerca gregaria. Next base: position 521,957,855 of record NC_064922.1, on the reverse strand, counting down.
TCTGTATTTGCTAGTATTGTACATCCGCTTGTGATGTGATCTACTGTTTCTATTTGTTGTTTGCAAAGTCTGTATTTATCTGTTGCGGTATTGGGATCTTTAATAATACGCTTGCGGTAATATCTGGTGTTTATTGTTTGATCCTGTATTGCAATCATGAATCCTTCCATCTCACTGTATATTTTGCCTTTTGTTAACCATGTGTTGGATGCATCTTGATTGATGTGTGGCTATGTTAGATGATACGGGTGCTTGTCATGTAGTGTTTTCTTTTTCCAATTTACTTTCTTTGTATCTGTTGACTTTATGTGATCTAAAGGGTTGTAGGAGTGGTTATGAAATTGCAGTGGTGTAGCTGATGTATTTATATGACTGATTGCTTTGTGTATTTTGCTAGTTTCTGCTCGTTCTATAAAGAATTTTCTTAAATTGCCTATCTGTCCATAATGTAGGTTTTTTATGCTGATAAATCCCCTTCCTTCTTCCTTTCTGCTTGATGTAAATCTTTCTGTTGCTGAATGTATGTGATGTATTCTATATTTGTGGCATTGTGATTGTGTAAGTGTATTGAGTGCCTCTAGGTCTGTGTTACTCCATTTCACAATTCCAAATGAGTAGGTCAATATTGGTACAGCATAAGTATTTATAGCTTTTGTCTTGTTTTTTGCTGTCAGTTCTGTTTTCAGTATTTTTGTTAGTCTTTGTCTATATTTTTCTTTTAGTTCTTCTTTAATATTTGTACTATCTATTCCTATTTTTTTTTGTATCCTAGATATTTATAGGCATCTGTTTTTTTCCATCGCTTCTATGCAGTTGCTGTGGTTATCCAATATGTAATCTTCCTGTTTAGTGTGTTTTTCCTTAACTATGCTATTTTTCTTACATTTGTCTGTTCCAAAAGCCATATTTATGTCATTGCTGAATACTTCTGTTATCTTTAGTAATTGGTTGAGTTGTTGATTTGTTGCTGCCAGTAGTTTTAGATCATCCATGTATAGCAAACGTGTGATTTTGTGTTGGTATGTTCCAGTAATATTGTATCCACAATTTGTATTGTTTAGCATGTTGATAGTGGGTTCAGAGCAAGGCAGAACCAGAAAGGACTCATTGAGTCTCCTTGGTATATTCCACACTTAATCTGTATTGGCTGTGATGTGATATTATTTGAATTTGTTTGGATATTAAGTGTGATTTTCCAATTTTTCATTACTATGTTTAGGAACTGTATCAATTTAGGATCTACTTTGTATATTTCCAATATTTGTAGTGACCATGTATGGGGTACACTATCAAAAGCTTTTTGGTAATCAATGTATGCGTAGTGTAGCAACCTTTGTTTAGTTTTAGCTTGATATGTCACTTACGCATCTATTATCAGTTGCTCTTTACATCCTTGTGCTCCTTTGCAACAGCCTTTTTGTTCTTCATTTACAATTTTGTTCTGTGTTGTATGTGTCATTAATTTCTGTGTAATGACTGAAGTTAATGTTTTGCATATTGTTGGTAGGCATGTTATGGGGCGATATTTAGCTGGGTTTGCTGTGTCTGCTTGATCTTTAGGCTTCAGATAGGTTATTCCATGTGTAAGTGTATCAGGGAATGTGTATGGGTCTGCAATGTAACTGTTAAATAATTTAGTTAGATGTGAATGTGTTGAGGTGAACTTCTTTAGCCAGAAATTTGCTATTTTATCTTTTCCAGGGGCTTTCCAATTGTGCGTAGAATTAATTGCTCCGGTGACTTCATGTTGCAAAATTACCACTTCAGGCATTTGTGGTATCATCTTGTATGTGTCTGTTTCTGCTTGTATCCACCGTGCATGTCTGTTATGTTGTACCGGGTTTGACCATATGTTGCTCCAGAAGTGTTCCATGCCTGTTATGTTTGGATTGTCTATTTTAATGTGTGTGTCATCTATTGTCTGGTAAAATCTCTTTTGGTTTGTGTTGCATGTTTGGTTTTGTTTCCTTCTATTTTCACTTTTTTTTGTATCTTCTAAGTCGTTTGACCATTGCTTGTAATTTTTGCTTCTTTTCATCTAATTGGCCTATTGCTTCTTGTTGTGAGATTTTACCTAATCTTTTTCGTTTTTTGTCTGATATTTCATTTCTTATAAATTGTGTTAGTTGTCCCATGTCTTTTCTAGGTTTTTCTATTCTGATCTGTAGCCTGCGTTGCCATGATGGTTTTGTGGGTTTCTTCTGTGTGTTGGTTAGTTCTGATCTCTGCCTAGTGTGTATATTTAATGTAGTGAGTGTTCCTATATAAACCAGTAGTTGTAACTCTTCCACAGTTGTATTTTCATTTATTTTGTTGTGTATGATTGTGTTGATAGTTGTTTCGACTTGTGGGTTGTTTGGTGGTCTATGCAAGAAAGGTGTAATGTCTGTATTTGTGTCTTTGTATTCTCTATATGTCAGCTGTAATTTTTCTTCTATATCTAACATGTGTGTCACTTCGTGTTCTATTTGTGCTTTTTCTGGTGGCTGTCTTAAGATTTCATTTTCCTCTGATTGTTTAATTCATGCGTGTTGTTTTCGGTTTGTTTGCTCTGGGATGTTTGAGTCCATTACTGTATTTTCTTCTTCTTCTGATTGCACATTATTTTGTTCCAGTATTTGTTGTACTTGTTGCTTGATGTTTTCTAATTCTGACTGGGGTATCCTGTTATTTTTTATTATTACATGGATCTGATCAGCTAGTCGTTGTTCTGTTAAAAATTTTAATTCTGGGTATCTGGTAATGAATGTTGTGTATACTTGTGATCTGTATCCAGTTGTGTTGGTTCCTAAGTTTGTTGCTTGGTAATAACAGAACATGAGGTGTCAATTAACTTCATCAGACCATCTCATCCTCTGTCTTTGTTTTCCTTCTAGGGTGGTTGCAGGAAGCATGTCCTGCAAAAAAGCTCTATTTGGATTTAAATCATTTTCCGTGTGGCTAGCAATGTCGTTACCAATGTGGACGGGCATAGGGTTCAAGCGTCGTCCCCGACCATGAGAGCGCTTGCCCGAGGCTTCATTAGTTCTGTCCTGAACCAACTAATCACACTAAAAGGGGGGTTAGCCCTATTAGTGGTTTGTTCTTTTCGTCGCCTTTTACGACCTGCAGAACATACCGGAGGCCTATTGTTATTATTATTATTATTATTATTATTATTATTATTATTATTATCATTATCATTATTATAAGAAAAGAGAAAACTTTAACAGCAAAATAAAGAAAATAAATAGATGAGTGTGGTGCTGTGGGAATTACCAAAAGGCTTAAGTGGTTAATGACAAGTATTTGGCCAAAAGATTTTTGGATTTTGTATTGGTGGACTGCCTGCTACAAAAAATAATTAAAAATATATAACAATTGAAAGTCCAGGATATAATAATAACAACATTATGATTATGATAGATTACTACCAACCATATAGAAGAGAAGCTGAGTGAAAATGATTGTCTTTTTATTTTTAAAGTTGGATGGCCTACAGCAGTCCTGTCAGACAGTGGTATTCACTTTACTTAGAGAATGTGGGAACAAGGGAGATAAGACCAATGAGTGGAAGCATAATGTATTTGAAATGAAACAATCTGATTGTATGGCATTGTTGGCTAGGAGGCCCCATTCGGGGGAGTTCGTCCACTGTATTAAAAGTCCTTTTTAGGTGACACCACATCGGCAACTTGCGAGTCAATGATGAAGATGATGATGAAGGACACACAACACCCAGTCCCCTGCCGGGAATCGAACCCGGGCCCCCTGCATGATAGGCGGTAATGCTACCGCTATGCTATAGAGGCAGACAATGTATTTGTCTTACTGAGTAACTAGTAACACTGTGGAAATATGTATGAAGGAGGTCATCAACAATGAAGTAACTGAGAGCATGAGTTGTGCTGTACAAAGTAATGAAGAGGGAGCAAGTGACAAATTCGCTACCTGAAAAAGTTCAGTTTCCTCCTAGAGATGGTCACATTGTGGATGCAGTGAAAAAATAAAACTTGTAGAATTTGAAGTTGAAGATCTTGTTTGTGTTGAGATGAAGCAAAAATCTAAAGAAATTTTTTTCAGAAATATCAAATGTTTTTGAGTCTGGTTCCAGATGCCAGAGACTGTGGTCATATGTATGAGAGTTGCATTTACATTCCATCCTGGATTTCCATCATTTTAGATACTGAATGAAATTCATTTGGCTCTCAAGAGAGCAATGTGTGATGCCTTGAGTAACTGCTGTAGCACACTATTGTCAAGTGATATTTCACAGAACCCGAAGAAATTCTAGTTGTAAAGGATGGTAGTGGGAACAAAGTTAATGTCCAAAGCCTAGTTAATAAGACAGGAACTGAAACTGAGGGTATGATTCTTTACAAAAGAAAACCCAGGAGAAATGTCTCAATTTAATCCTTGTGCCGCTGAAAAGATGAGTGAAACAAGTATTAGTGGTATTGGAAAACAGCTGAAATTGTTAAAATTGAACAAAGTTTCAGGGCACAATGGAATCCCTGTCAAATTCTATACTGAATTTGCTGCTGAGTTACCCTCTCTTCTAACTAAACTCTTTTGTAGATGCCTCACACAAAAAAATCATGCACAGTTCTTGGAAGAAGGTTCAGTTGTGGGTACAGCAGCTGGTATACACTTCAGTTTTTTGATAGAATAGTGTAGAAGTGCAATCAATCTACAAAAGACTGCTTACAAATCACTTGAGTGACTGGTTCTAGAATACTGCTCAAGTGTATGGGACCGTACCACGTAGGACTAGGGCTAAGGGCTAAGAAGATGACATAAGATCAGACAGGAACAGGGCACATATTTAATTCTGCCATTCTGCCTAAATATGCACCCTGGCCCTCTCTGATCTTATGTTGTCTTCTTAGCCAAGCCATTAGGGTATTCTTGACTCAAATAGGGTACTTGCAGGTTTGTCGCTTTAAATGATGATGCATTTTACACATTTCAATATAGCTAAAAAGAAAAGAAAATAAAGTTAGGAGGGAGGTTGGGGGGGGGGGGGGGGGGGGGAGAGTTTACCCGCATAATGTCCATCTTCCACGTTGGTGTGTATTTTTTAAGCCTAATAATTTCACTTGTATTTTATATAAAAAAAAAGTTTTCTTGCTAGAAGTTCTAGCTCCGAACGGCGCACTATTGAGTGTTACATGGGCAGCCTCTTTATCTGAAATTACAGTCCTGTGTTTTTAATGTTCTTGTTCTAGTCTGCACAACCAAATGCATTGTTGAGAAATAATAAAAAGAAACAACTAAAATTGCTACCAAGACGGTTTTTAACCACTACTGTTAAGCACTGGTTTGCTGTATGCCACATACGGATTGGAAGAATTTCTGTTAGGCAAGGTCCAATATTGATCTTTGGTTGAGTCTGGTAGGGTTGGTGGAAAAAAGGTGTTTCCACTGTAGGGACTGGGAGAAGGTCTTTACCAAGTCCTACATGACTGAATTTGGGAGTGGGGCAAATGGTGAGGCCTTTGGAAAGGACTGATATTTCTGTGGGGGCTAAGGCTTCTGGAGGAAAGGTTTGTGACTGTGTTGCACATCTGTTTAGGTTCTGGATTCTGTGTGGTGGTGGGAGGAAGTTTTGGAAGGTGTGGTAAGTGTAGTAGGTCTGTGAAACAGGGTTTGTCAGCTATGAGGGGACTTGGGAGAGATTTGGAGGTTGTTGTAGTTGTTGTATAGGTGGTGGACAGTGGAACTCCAAGGCGGGAGTAGGAAGTGACCAGGATGCAGAGCTTTTCAAGGTGGCGTTGTGCATGTTGCTAAAGTGCCTGCAGGGCAAGATTATCAATATGTCTTATGGGTCCCAGGAATTTGGGATTGCATAGCAGGAGAATTCTGCGGATGGGGGGAAGGTACTGCAAAGTGGTTTGGGCCTAACTGGGATAGTGAACCAGGTGAAGGATTTAGGATTCTGGGTTTTTAGGAAGGACTCCTCTAGATGGCCCATGAGTAGGTTGGCATAGGATGGTGCCATGCGGATCTCCATAGACGTACCCTGCATTTGCTTGTAGGTAATGCCTTCAAAGGAGAAGTAGTTGTGGGTCAGGATATTTTTCAACATATCGGCACTTTAATGTGAAGATGGCAACTATATGAAGGATTTTCTTATGAGAAGAAGTTTGTTTACACAATCATCATCTTCAAATGCACACATACTTGATAAGCTCTAGCTTAACTGGGAGAGTGTATTTTAGATTCTTTTGGCTGTTGCACAGCTAGTATAGGACTGATGAACAATGTTGTGACATGAGGTGACTTGAGGATGTGGATCTGCAGAGTGAGGGACTGGACATGTTGAAGGTGATGAGAGTGAATCACAAGTGTTTGTTTAAAGGACATTGTTGGGCATTTTTCATAAATTAACTATAACAACAGTTTGGAACAATCGCAAATTACGTGCAGACCAAGTTTTGTTGGATTTAGTTCAGGTTTTTACCAAGGTGCAGATTTGTAAAAGTAATGGGGGGTGCAAGCTCAGTATATTTACTACTATTTATTCCTAATGATCAACTTGTGTTAATTAATTTGTGACAATAAATTCGTATCCTTTACAATGGATTTAATACCATGGAAAGGTGGATTATGATTTTTAAAGTGAATGTATTTTCTTGAACTGTTCTTTCTCCAAGTTTTCTTCTCACTAATATTACATAATGTTGACCAAAACTTTATATTGATCGTATTTGTTAGGACACGCAGACATTGTTAGGAACAAATACCAGCTACAGATGTGAGCTCCTGTTCTAGTGTACTAGTAAAGCAGTCCTCTTTCTACATTTGGATGAACTAGCATACCAAATACTGGCAAGGAACTTATATAATGTTCCGATTCTTCTTCCTGTGGTAATGTTCTTCTCTGTAACTGAAATTACCACCAAGTCATTGCTCTCCACAAATTTTGGAACCATGGAATTGTTACTGACATCATAGTTTTTAAATCAAATCTGATTATATTAAGTATGAGAGCAGGAAAAATTAGATAGGGATACTTTACAAGTTATACGACTGCCCTTAAAATATTCTTAAATCTTAGACAATTCATGATAAAGTCGAATCTTCCTCAAATTACATTACTAAGGGCTAATGTACAATTGGCCTTGCCGCAGTAGTAACACCGGTTCTAAAAGAACACACGCTCTAACATGGATAAACAAATGTAAGAAACAGGAGGTCATAATGAAATTTTCACCTAAATTTCTAGTGTAGGGGGTGGACCAACTATGCTATGAAGTGTCAATCTCCGACTGGATAGTTCAGAAGTTGTTCGTGTCTATGAGAATAGCACTAATGATTAAAGAATTAAAATACACACTTGTATGCAAATTGTTATGTTAGGCCAGTATTACACTACCACATTTCTTTGCCAGAATTGGCATGTCAAATATTTATATCAAAGAAATTTGATGGCGCAATAGGGAACTTTGTCAAATATTACCTTCCATCAAAGAAATATGATCAAATCTAAGACCTTGCCATAGATCTGATCATAAAAGTCACTTGTCCTCTGTTCACTGCAATGTGAAATGTAATCACTCAGAATACAAGCATCACTGCAACTATCAGATGCCAGTAGTTTGTTTGTAAACATGGCTGCAAAGTTTATTTGGTTTGTGCCACTGACTACAAAATTAACAGAAATAAGAAGCTGATGAAGCGCTTTACAATGGGAGGCATCCTGAGTTTAAAAATAGATTGGGAAGACTAGCGAGCTTCACAAAAAATTGTGGTCATTAGCTGTGAAATAAGGTCAGGCTGCACAGCAGATGATATAAAAAAGAAAATTAATGGCATCCACTCAAGCTACTCTCAAGAGAAAGAAAAAGTCCATATCAGCACACTTATTTAATTTGTGTGTTTATGTGTGCAAGTAATGTTTACATGACATACAAATGTTTTACATAATTTTGTTCACTTAAAATACTTGAAACATACAATAATGTTTACATAACATACAACAAATTTACATTTTTTAAAATTATTATTGTAGATGCTTAAAAGCAAAAGTATATCCAGTACACAGGCCCTTTACAGTCCACAGCTGTGCCAGTTCCATCTACTGAAATGCCAGGACCAGGCCACAGTGGTCTGTATGTAATGTAGAGGATACAGAAAGTGGCAGTGAACAAGGAACACACACTTTTGAAGAAATTTTTGAGGTAGGTGTATTTTTTTTTTTTTTTTTTTTTTTTACATTTTACTTTACGAAATATGATTGTCTTGGCAGGGCACTTTCCCAGCATGAACCGCTCTCCCATGTACTGGATGTCCAGAGGCTGCTTGGAAAACTACTGGTCCCATTTGCTGTAGGTACTCAGTGTTTTGTCACTCAAGATAACTGCAGTTCCCTGCTATGGTAAGCACCATTTCCTGATGAATGTATATGTGTTTTCTCCTCTTGGCTAGCAATTTATGCAGTTTGCAAGCAGCTAGTGTTATTGTAGGAACTTTTTCTGGACATAGATTAATAGTAGTAAGAAAAATCCTGAAACGACTGGCAAGAATGCCAATGGTGGCTTCCAATAGTCTCCTTATTTGACAACCAGTATTTGAAAAACTTTTCTTCCTTAGTGATTTCCTTCATGGGGTATAGCTTCATAATGTTGTAGTGCAGAGGAAAGAAAAGCATCATGTGCCTCTGGAGTTGTAATATTTGTGTTACCTAGCTTTCTGCCTTCAGGAATGTTCAGAATAGATCAGTCAATGAGACTCTCCCACAGTTCACTTTTTGAAAACACCCCAGCATCACAAACACGTCCATTAGTTCCTACATCAACATACAAGAATTTGTATGAAGCATCTACCATGACAAACAAAATTATGCTCTTAAAGGATTTATAATTGAAAAAGTGAGAGCCACTAGCTTGTGGGCTTTTGATGTGAATATGTTTTCCATCTATTGCTCCTATAGAGTTATAATAGTTCCACTTTTCCTCAAAATCATTTGCAATTTGCTCCCACTCTTCTCTGCTTGTGGGTACCTACAAACAAAATTAATATATGTCTGAGATAATATGTAACAAATGGTTTTCATTTTTATATTTAGAGCATGAAGTAGAGGCTCAATATTCTTCAGAAGATGAGATGGAAGTTGCCTAAGGTGAGCCACAACCACAACCACACCTAAAGCAACATGAACAGCTTTTCACAAATAAAAGAAAACTATCACCAGACGTTCTTCTGGAGGGTGCCAAAACACTGAGGGCAGTGGTCAATATGAGCAGAAACCAGTCCCACCCTGCCTGGGAAGATAGAGTGTCTTTGCCACCCACATCACAGATGAACTGTGGGAGATGGATAATATGGGGAGTGAGGTTTTTGCTAGTGGGCACTATGCACGCAATAATCATTGGCTGATGGGCAGGTGGGATATACTGCAGGCCACAATTTCACAATCACAGCCACAGCCATCCACCTCTGGATACATTCAAGCAACTTTTCAGAAAGCCAGAATAGAGGAGAAAGAGACACTTTAATATAAAAAAATATCTGAGCTCTCCATCCTACTATGTCTACTTTTGAACTCCAGGTGCATCAAGATAAAAGTGTGTCATCAGTTTCGTACATTTCTATTAATTTTGTAGTTGTTGGGACACAAACTGTATTTATTACATTGTTTAAAAATAAAAATGGTCCTTAATGCACATAAATTGTATTGAACAATTATTTACCTTCACATATTGGTCCTTTAGTGCATTATAAATTGCTTCACACATTTCAGGGATTATGTTAGTTAATGTGCATTGTGGTATTTGAGTGCTGTATTGTAAGCTCTGCCCTGTAGCAAAAAATTGGAGAATTACTGTGAGCCTGTCGCCTGCAGATACAGCAGTTCTTATGTGAGCATTCTGCATTGTGATATGAGGAGTCACTTTACTAAGCAAATACTGAAATGTATTCTCACCCACTCTTAAGTAATTTATGTATGACTTGACATCCTCCACTTGCAGCTCACATAACAAATTCTGCCGAATGCCTTAATCATCTTGTAAAAGCAACAGCTTCACCCAAGTACTTTTGTCCTCTGCTTCTCTTCCAAATACGACCTAGTGCAATTGTTGTACAAGCAACTGCTGTGCATAATAACAAGCAGTTTTTGTCAGCCATCTTGAATTTTGACAAAACATACAATGACTGAGAAATATCATTTTATAGTGCTACGTCAAAAATTTTTGTCAAAGAAATTTTATGGATGTTCATTCATACTTCTTTGTGAAAGAAATATGATTGTGTAATACTGGCCTTACAGGATGTTACATACGTAAATCTAGGAAGGTACCATGCACCTCACAGTAAATAATTCTGTTCCTTTAACTAGCAAAACTGAAACTATACAGTGCCAATACTTTTGCAATCCATTACACACTGTTACCAGTGTGGCTGTAATCACAATAATTTCTTACATTTTAATAGATTCTTCCCCTTTGTATTTTTTCCAGTATATGTATGCTTATTATTCTGTTCTGCGCATATTGGTGATTCGTTTAGCATGTAAGTTATCAGTTTTTATAAGGGAAGAACACAATAAAACATCAAATGCCAAACCAACCTTGTTATTAATGAAATTGGATACAAGATAAAATTCCTCCCAAATAAAATCATCGTACAAGTGAGGAATCTGAGTAAGCACAGAAATATAATACAGTTACATAAAATCATGACTTTTACTCATTCTATAATATGTAACACAATGTTCATTAGAAGAATGGCTTTTGGCTGAAAGCTCACATTAATAGCAGTTTTTTTTTTTTTTTTTTTTTTTTTTGGGGATCTGTGACTCACCATGTCCTCTATACGGTAAGTAGTAATCAGTCCTCTTTGTAATATTGTTTTTTAGAATTTGTGATAAGTTCTGCAGCAGTCGTATGTCAATCAAATAATAATAAAATAGCAAGGAAAAAAAAAACACAAAACATAGCAAACACATCAAATTATATGCTTTCAAAGTTGCCTGTAGTAGCAATGACTCCAGCAAACTTTATAGGTATCTTAAAATCTGTAAATAAAGATATCATTCAGTTATCACTGACTGAGGGTTACCATTTTTCACCAAGCATGCAGAAAATTTGACACGACCTCTGGTGTAAAAGTGTTTTTCCAGTGTAATAACAGAAGTGCTCTCATTTTTCAAACAAGCAGTTAAACACAGCAGGAATGTAGTGGAGCATATCAGATGTGATTGCTCCTCTGCCCTTCTCAGCAAAGGCACGTGAATTACAGTCACGTATTAGCTTACAGGCAGCATATGCTGCTACAAGACCAGCTTTTTCTGGTGGTGCAGTCTGTGATGCCCAGTACAAGAAAGTAGCTAAGCTCCCTGACAGCAAGTCTCCCTGGCCACCACAACGCCTTGGTGAACCACCAGCTTTCACAGCCCAAACACATCCTTCACTAGAAGTTATGGTATCTTCTTGTCCCTTCTGAAGAATTGCTGAAAATTGCCCTAGTTCTTGAGACAGACATTTTGCCTGAACCGTTTTGTCTTCTTCTGACCCAGATGTCTCACAGAATGTTTTCACCAGTCGAGGGAACTCTACTACATTAGGAGTAACCACAAGTATTCCAGGATAATTTCGCAGAATGTCTGGGTACTTTCCAGCGAGGAAGAGGCCATCTGCATCCACGACAAGGGGCTTTTTCTCTGAACGCCATACTTCAACAATTCTTGCTGTTGAATCCAAAATTTTTGGATCACGACCTAATCCAGGACCGACAACCAACACATGAAGACGTTCCAACCATGGAAACACCTGATCTGGTGCATCTGGAGCATCAAGCACAGGATGGACAATCAAATCTGGGCTGTAATTATAAAAGAACAGAACCTCAATTTCAGCATCACGTTTTGCAGAAAACAACTTTTCCTTTAAGACAGTTGTACATTTACACATCCCTAATCAGATAAAACATATGTCTTGATGTTGTCGAAAATGATGTATGCTTCAGGAATATATGCCGTAAGTGCATGAACTAGATGTATACAAACAAAATGAAACTGACAAAACAAAATACAGTGCAGCAACATTGTATTTAACCAAGTTACAGCAATTCAAACAGTCACCTAAAGAGGTTTTGATGTGAACATCACCTAATGAAACTTCATGGCAGATTAAAACTGTGTGTTGGACCATGAATTGAACTCTGGACATTTAAGTTTTGTGAAAAAGCTCTCTACCTACTGAGTTACCCTGGCAAAACTCACGACCCATCTCACAGCTTACGCCAGTAGGTAGGAGATGATGTAATGGCAGATATAAATCTGTGAGGATGTGTTGTGGGTCATGCTTGGGTAGCTCAGCTGGTAGAGAACTTGCTCACGAAAGGCAAAGGTTCTGAGTTCAAGTATTAGTCTGGCACATAGTTTTCATCTGCCAGGAAGTTTCACATCAGTCCACTCTCTCGTCAGTCCACACTTGTTGTAGAGTGGAAAATCATTCTGTAATCATATAATCAATTTGTAAAATTATTCTAAGAAGTAAGATGTAGTTGTAGATTTCAGTTATTGCCAAAAATTTATACTTTAGTCTTGCAATAAATGTCTAGACGTATTTGTGAGTGTCATTAGATCATTATAAAATTAAGAATAAAGGGCAAATAAAATTTATTTTCCATTATTGAGATGAAGTTTTTCTTCTACTGTACACTTTATTTATGTTTAACTTTTACTTGTCAGTCCTACGTAATCTCTTTTTTTACATCGACCAACATGCTGCTTAACTAAGAAATAGCAACTTTCACTGCTGTCCGGATTTCAAGTTAAACTACATGCTCTCTAGTAACTTTTAATACAACTGAGGAAGCAGAAGCTTTTCTCCAAGTAGCAACTTTTGTTCTAAATTACTAGGTTCCATTCTGCTGACAAGCACAAATGGCAACCTACCAAGAAAGTTTCTTTTTTTTTTACGTTTATGGGAGTTGCTTTTCTTTCATTAAGTTTTACTTTGATTCATTCCACACCTATGAAGGTGCTCCTTGATGATGGAATCCATGAAACACAGTGAATGAGCAAATGAACCAGTTAATTAATGAAAAAGAGAAAAAAACAAACAAAGAAAAAAAGGAAAAATAGCTACGAAAGTCAGCTTTCAGTTTGGAGGAATGGAAGGACATAGCACTGCCAGTAAGATCACAACTAGTGAAATACTGTGATGTTTAAACCAAGCTTTAGATTAAGAACATACGTACTTATCACAGTTCTTTAATCATGAAAAAATGGGTTTGTAATGTTCGAATTAAGGCTTAATTTACTGCTAATGCTATCCCTTATGGTTCCAAAAGCGGTCTCTAATATTAATCAATGCTTAGTCAGCTCTTGTTCTTATGCAACAATCATAACTTGCAGACTAAAGTGATGATTGAAGGGATTGCCTTGTTAAGAAGAAATCTACGGATACCAGTGACTATCTGGATACCATTTAAAACTGGAAATCTAGACATCTGGAGGTGTTTATATTTGACTTTTTTTATTTTTTTTAACGTACAGTACTTCTTAAATGTAACCATCACACCACTTCCCATAATCTACCATCATACACCCAGTTCTCACCACAAATGTACTTTCTGTATGTTGTCTGATCTAAAGGACCAATAAAAACATAATACAACAAAATCTCATACCAGACACAAAGGAAGAATTTGGGGCTCAAGTGTGGCACTGTTGTACCCCCCCCCCCCCCCAAAAAAAAAAAGAAAGTTGCTATGCTGACAGACCCACCTGTAGTGTGGCCCAAGGTCAATGTTATGTTGGATGGTGATAATTTGATAGCAAGATGGTGAAGACAATCAGTGTGAATATAAAATATAGGTTATGGTAACATCTGATCTGTATCAAAGCCCTTTCTCTATTAACCCAAGGGATGAGATGGGTATGAAATTGGGTGACAGGTAAAAGTGTTTGAACGTGATGTGTTGGCATTTATTTCCTGTATTTCCTTGATCCAGAATTCTATAAGAGTGCAAAACATAATGTATCTCTTTGTCAAGTTCCTCAAAGGATCGACAATGTTGTGAGAATGGGCTCTGCAGTCAGCTAATAATTTTGTCAGCATGTCCATACACGGGAAAAAATGCTAGTTACGAAAATAAATTCGATATTACTTTGTCTATTCTATACTTCACAGATGCCATAAGTAGCAAACTCTTCATTTGTGATTTTTACATTTTTAAAGAAATTATGTAAACAGTATGTTGTGACCTTATGCCTAGCACATAGAGATCACTCACAATCTATGATGTGGCTGGATTGGTTGGCAGAGCATCCTTCCTTGTTGTCACCAACCAAGATAGACATTAGGCCTACTGAAGCACCGAGCAGATACTTTTTGGTCCCATGTGCCACCTTATTTGATGATACGGCTGTACCAACACACTCTAACCACAGAATTGACTTTCTATTAATTTCCAATGTCAATGTTTCTGAGAATATCATATTTGCTAATCTGAACATTTCTCACATTACTGAAGATGACAGTATTAGAGGTACAAAAGGACCATATCTCAGAAAGGCAAGGAGATGCATCTTAAACACGCTATTCCAAGAAGAAGAAGAAAACACCGTGCAAATTTTAATCACAACTTTCACAGACTCTCCCATCAATATCAGTCTTGAAGGAGCTGTAACATCAACACAAGAAAAATTATAAATATAACGCATGAAAGAGTATAGAAATGCAAGGAATAAAAACTTAAAAGGAAGTTGTTTGATTTGGATGAAATTGAAATGATAACTAATCTTCTGCAGTAAGTCTTTCTTAAGATGAATACTGCTTGGTATTTTCTTCATGGAATTCTGTGACTGTGAAAGTGGAGGAGGAGGAAATTATGTCCTCTTGACAGCGAAGTCATTAGAGATGGAGCACAAGCTCAGAAAGGGGAAGGAGTGGCAAGAAAATTGGCCATGACATTTCAATGGAACCATCCTTGCATTTGCCTGAAACAATTTCAGGAAATCACGGGAAACCTAAATCAGAATGGCTGGATGTGAGTTTGAACCTCCACCTTCCGAAATTGGAGTCCAATGCGCTAACCACTGTGCCACCCTGCTCGGTGTGAAAATCATAAGGGTGCTATTAGTAGCTAATTTACGATGGCTGCAGTATCACTAATATTCTAGAAGTTACAGTTACACACCAACAGTCAGGGAAACCCAGGTCGACAGCAGGTGCTTTTGAGAGACTGGAGTCAGTCAATAAAAAGTGATCAAGGGTGTAGTCAGGTTGCTGCTCAGACACAGGCACAAAAATTTAATTCTGAAGCACACTTAGTTTGTGATAAGAAGTAGTATTATGAAGTGTGATAGTGACTGGGAAGCAATTCTGTGAAGCTAAGTGTGACGAATTGTGAGACTGGAGAAGCCTGAAGTTAGCACACTGATACATGCATGGCAGCCATTTGTAACATGTGGCAAACTGATTTTTAATAGGCAACCACATGTGAAAGTTGGACACTGGACGAACTCTCAAACAATTTTGGGTGAAGTAGCTAAATAACATCAACATCCTTACTGTGAAATTGATGAAAAGTAACTGAATATTTGGCTAAGTAGGATAAGTGACATTGTAGTGAGATGGACTGATAAATGGCAATAAACTTACTACATGCAAAACAATAAACTGCATTTCATTTGACAAACTTTTATAATTTCAGAACAACTGTTAAATTTAATTCAAAATATGAAAAGGATGCAGCGTGCAGGTTGGTTTGGGCAGTGCCTATGTATCTGCTGCAACAAATTACTTCCACTAGGTTGGTTTGGGCAGTGCCTACGTATCAGCTGCAACAAATTACTTCCACTAATTTGATTGGTGCAAACTTGAGTAAGTATTTATTTTTCAAAACAAAAACAGATGTGGGATGTTAACAAATTCTATGACCCACAATTTTCAGACAGTATGTACCTGTGTTTTGCAAGGCATGAAAGGTGGGATTTATATGTTGTTATATAGACGTTTGAGTGAAACAACAAAATTTGTGCCAAAGGACAAAGGAACTGTTATATTAAAGACTAATGGATTGAAATTAGCTAAACCAGTTCCATTAAGACCGGCTTAACACGCAACTATGCTGTTTTTCCATAGTGATCACGGCACAATTTCCATCTTCTACACATTCCTGTCTACTGCTAAGATATACGCAGAGTAATTATCCCTCCATTATTGAAAAAAAGCATCTTTTTGGTATTATGTGTATGTTAGCTCACAGAAATACTAATCAATGACAAGATTGCTGAGTATTTTGTTTTATATATTGCTTTGTGTGTTGCCAAGTGCCTATATGCCAGCCAGGTCAGAAGAGTCATGAAGTGTTATGAATCAAGTAGTGCTGGCTAGAGCTTATACGCTTATGCCTGGAACTACAATAGAAAACATTTTCATGTATCAGAAATGCAACTGATTATGTTTTTTGTGGATGATGCAATTTATTTGCATTCTCTGGATTGTGTCACACTATTGAGTGTTTATATAATGGAAATTCTGGGATGGTATGGCATCGATATGACAAGCATAAATTGTTTCTCACAACATAAAGGAGGTGATGACTGTCAGACAGGCATACTGAAAAAAGGACTGCCAGGGATTATTTAGCTTGTGTGTGCAGGTTAATGCAGTAAGACACAAAGTTTATTGCACAGCTGAGAAAACTATGAACAGAAATTGAGATATAATTTACTTCTTTTCATACTCATTAACGTTTCAGTAGCTGGCCCGTTACCAATAAAATTAACATAGTAACATGTGGCCTACAAGTGAATACGTTTGAGGGAATTTTCCTATACTTTTCTATGCAAATTTAAGCTGTGGGACTTCAGGTACCACTAATTCCACCAGGGACAGGGAAATGACCCCACGCTGTTATCTGTTCTTTTATTAATTAATATTTGTCACTCCTATTGAACGAGAGGCACTGTAACTAACCAATGATATCCGAAACTGCTATGTTTACGTACTCTTATTACCTGTAGGATTTTATAACAGGTGCTGCTTCTTTACAGCAGAAGACATGGCTTAGATCGCAACCCACTCTGAAAGCCGAGATTGCTGCGAAGTATGGTGCTCCCGTGTATTCAAGAGAGCCACCAACAACACCTATCCTCCCAGATGATCCCTTGTGTCCATCGTCCCGTAGTGATGGAACAATAGCCTTTGCGGCTTTCATCGCTTCTACTGCTTCCGTATTTACCATATTTTTAATTTGCCGGTATTGAGAATTTAAACAAGAATTAATGCTTATGGATCGTTTTAGGACCCAGCAGAGCTTCTTCATGCAATCCAATGGTACAGAAACACAATTCAAAGAAATGTTGTATTCGAACGACGAAAATGGTTCAACACTGATTAAGCTATCAATACATATCAAAGTTATGTTTAGCAAGTCATTCGTGTAAACAGTACATATGAAACGTAAACAAACTTCCTTGTTCCTTCTTACGATGCTTGTAATATCGATGTTCTATCGATAATATCGACATGTTGCGAGTTTATGCAACCGAGTGAAACAAGCGCAAATGTATTGTCTAAAGAGCGGGCATTCATAACAGAAAAGATGAGCTAAATAAATAAAACGAGTTGTTATAACATTGTGGTCAATTTTTACATAATTAATTTACCAGTATTTTAAATGTGAGAAAGCCAAACAAATATCAAATATTTTATGGTTTTCATGACTGTAGTTTTGTAAAGGTATTAAGAGTTTTAAATGACTGAAATTGCCTTGACAGTTTCATCGTGGTAGATGAAGAGTATTTTCTTTTACTGTAATATGTTATCTCAGTTGAAAGTTAGACATATGATTCTAAGACGTACTGAATACAAGAAAAGCATATAATGACAAAATTTGACTTCATATTTCACAGTCAAAGGATTGTTCAGTAATGCTACAGAAGATATATACATTTTTTTCGAACTGCTAAAACTCAGCATAACTAATACACTTATAATCAAACCAATTAACAATCTTAAAGTACGCTGAGAACTGTAGAGTGTATAGAATGTTGGGTCACAATTGCTTCATTTTGTATTTAATCATTGCTTGTCCATTAAAATGTCACTAACTTGTTACTTCTAAAGTTCTCTTAGAGTTTCCCAATAGCAGAATAACTACACCTACATGGTAGTTGTATCTTTGTCATAATGTACACATGTTGTAGTAGTACAAAATCATGAACTAGAGGAATTACAAAAAAGCTTCAGATATGACATTTCACAAAATCTATATAGTTCAGTTTATGGTTCTTATTTTAGACTAGGATAATGTGCAGAATTATGTTTCTAATTTATGAAACTTATGGAGACTAATAAAAATGATATACATCTCAAAGCAATTGAAAGAAACCCAACAAGTAAAAGACAAATGCCAAGCTCTTACATTGTCTGGTATTTCCTGGACATATTTGTTATAGGCTGATGCTGAGTACAACAAAATAGCAAATAACAGAATACTGTACTGTATGGTTCTTGCAACAAATGAAGTCTTTTTTTGCTGTGACCAAGTATTCGAAAATAATTTTCGAAATGTAAACACCTAGTGAGAGAGTCATAGCTGGGCACACAAACGTGAAACAGCAATGACTTGGTTACATTATGTAAGAAACAACTTTGAATATATTGGCAAAATACTTTTAAACAATATTCCCCATGGCATAATGGAATTGAATAAAAGAATTAAAATTGTTGTAGAGTATAGTTAAAAGGAAAACTTTCTATAATACAGAAACCTTCATAGGTAATTTAATAATTTGTTCTTGTTTAACAAATGTGACTTCACGACAAATCATTTTGTGTATAATTGCATACAATTTAACTGTAAATTGTAGTCTTTATGAAATTTAAGTGTCTTGTCTTTATTACATTATGCAATTAATTTTGTCAACTAAATTGACACACAAACAAAATTAGCAACATGAGTATATCATAAGACTTTAGCAAAAGCTACATGTAGTCAATAGCAACTTTTTAAATGTTCTACAATAATTTTGCAAATTTTAATTAGAATTACACTGTAGCTTTTAACAAACATACACTCCTGTTGCACTGGTGCCACAGTGAAAGTCTTTTCATAGTTAATTAAACTACTGACAGTGAGGCTGTTGCCAATAAAATGCACTATTGAAAATACAGTTGTCCAACTTTATTTGTTGGCTTTCCATTTTGTAGGAATGTTATTAAAATCTTATCTGTTGTTTTTTAGTCAAGTATTAATATGCTCAAATTACAGCTCACTACACATTTCACTTACCAATAGGAAATTCATCACAATTTCTACCTATAAATCATTGCTGATCTATTGCTGTTTTATCATAAAGTCTTGTATTTAGTCTACTTACTTCATACTTCTCTTTCCCTGGAGTTTTCCTGTGTTTCACTAAATTTCAGGTAAACTGCTCTATTACATGAGGATGTCTTCTGCATTTTTCATGATTATTTCTTCTGCTTCCTCATAAGAATTAAAGTACAGCTCTAACTACTATTCCAACTATGAGCTTATTAATACATGAGTTCTTATAGCTCAGTTAAAGCTGGTAGTATAATGAAATGGTGGTGAGCTGTACCACCACAGTAACAATACAATAATGTTAGGATGGTAACAACATGTGATTTAGTGAAGGAGGTGAGTATTAAAATCAGAGATTAGGAGAAATGGATTAGTGTAAGAATAAATGACATGTTGATAAGTGGATCATGTAGTGAGACAAATTTCTTCAATGGGCACTATATAACAGTTACTGATAATATGTGTGTGTCAGATTCAATAAATGATTATCTTACAGATGCATATAAGATAAATGTGTTAAGAAATCAAATGGGATATAATTACTCTGTAACACACTACTGGAGACCATGGGTCCCTTGTACCGAAATAATCAGAAAATATTTTGTCAGGTTCATCCTGTATACAGGATGTCCACTCTGCAAAAAGAGACACACTACTCAGAACGACATCAAATTTGAATAGCATATTATTAATGCAGGGCAAAACGTCATGGAACAAATAATAATAATAATAATAAATAATAATAATAAGAAGAAGAATTAACAAAGATTTCATCAATAGATGGCACTGTAAGAGTCAGAATATATGCAATGCATACTGACAGATGTGTAGCACTTGGCTGCTCCTCAGTTTATGTCTGACGTACCCAACATAGCTGTCTCAATGAGGGATCAGACACTGCTGATAAAGGTCTTTTACAGGAATGGTGACTGTGACCCAGCAGCCCTGCAGAATCTCCAAACACTCAAGTATATGGAAAAAACCATTGGTCAGAAGTCTGCTAAGGGTCTGGATAAAATGATCACAAAATTCGAAAAGACAGGTTCTTTTGAAGTGCAATATTGCAGAGAGTAGAAAGCAGTTGATTCAACATCTGTAAAAGATGTGGCCACAGCATTGCAGAATGGGTTGAACTGTGATGTTGAAAGGAAAAAAAAAAACAGTGAATGGGGTGTTGCCCAAATGTTGGACATGCTTCTGAGCACAATGCATACAATCCTACAAAATATCCTGCTTTGCTATCCACACAAAGTCACCCATGTTCTTGAATTTCTCGCTGCTGACCTGCCAAGAAGACAAACGTTCCCTCTGTAATTTCTTGCTCACATGGAAGTGGACAATGCATGATCATGGAACATTTTCTTGACAGACAAAGATAGTTTCCACCTCCAAGGATATGTCAATAATCAAATTGCATAATACAGGCAACATAAAATCTGCACATCCATAAATCAGTACCAATTCATTCTACAAAGGTGACTGTGTGATGAGAGTTGCTGGCGTCATTTATCGTAGTGTCTTATTGCTTTCGAGGACATGAATCCTGTGTGTCCTGTTACATATACCATCACTGGTAAGACCTATGAGAGGCTTTGGTATTACAGCGTCATTCCAACAGTCCAAAGGATGTGTGGGTAGGCAACTTGGCGCTCCCCTGCACAAAGAACAGTGGCAGCTGCAGAGGCATTTCGCAAATTCTAGAATTATCTGTTGTCGTTGCTCTACATCGTGGCCATCCATATCACATGATCTTAATCGGTGTGACTCCTGGCTATGGGGTTACCTTAAATATGATGTGTTCGGTGCTCCAATTATGAACGCAGCTGAGCTGAAGGACGCTTTATGCAACGCATTTCATTTACATCTACATTATACTCCGCAAGCCACCTAATGGTGTGTGGCAGAGGGTACTTTCGGTGCCGCTACCTGAATCCTCCAACACGGTTCCACTCGCGAATAATGCGTGGGAAGATTGATTGTCGGTTAGCAGCTGTACTGCCTCTAATTTCTCGAATTTTCTCCTCATGGTCCATATGCAAGATATATGTGGGGGGAAGTAATGCGTTGTCCGACTCCTCCTTCAAAGCGCTGTCCCGAAATTTCAGTAGTAAATCTCTCTGTGATGCACAACGCCTTTCTTGAACGTCTGCAAGTGGAGTAATGCTCTCTCGCCAATTAAACTATCCCGCGAGGAAATGCGCCTCTCTTCGTTGGATCTTCTCTCTCTCCTCTATCAGTCCTACCTTGTAGGGATGCCAGATAGACGAACAGTACTCAAGAACAGGGCGAACAAGCGCCTTATAGGCAACTTCTTTCGTGGATGAGTTACATTTCCTTAAGATTCTTCCGATGAATCTAAGCCTGGTGTCTGCATTTCCCACTATCTGTTTTATGTGGTCATTCCACTTCAGGTCCCTCTGGAGAGTTACGCCTAGATATTTTACGGCGGATGCTGTCTCCAGCTGTTTGTTATCAAGAATGTAGCTGTATGTTAGTGGATTTCTTTTCCTATGTATGCGAAATATGTTACATTTATTTACGTTCAGAGTCAGCTGCCAGAGCCAGCGCCATTAATCAATTCTGTGCACGTCGTTCTGCAAATTCTTATTATCTTCCAGCGTTGCTATTTTGGTATAGACAACTGTATCATTTGCGAATAATCTTAAACAAAATCCGACGCTGTATACTAGATCATTTATATATATTGTAAGCAGCAACGGTCTTATCACATTTCCCTGAGATACTCCGGATATTACCTTTAAATCTGTCAATTTTGTTCTGTTAAGAGCGACGAGTTGAGTTCTGTCTGCAAGTATGTCTTGAATCCAATCGCAAGTCTGCTCCGATACTCCGTAAGCTAGTATTTTTTTCATTAAACGGCAATGCGGGACGGTGTCAAATGCCTTACTGAAATCATGAAATGCGGCATCAACCTGAGCGCCGTTGTCCACTGCGCTGTGGATGATCTCATGGAGGAACAGAGAGAGCTGTGTTTCGCAGGACCTCTGTTTGCGGAATCCATGTTGATTTTTATAGAGAAGATGTTCATGTTCTGAAAACGTCATAATTCTTGAGTATAAAACATATTCCATAATTCTACAACAGACTGACGTTAACGATAACCTTCAGTAAGCGATACTAATTCTGTGGCAGCCCCATGTGGACGCCACACGTACTCCGCCACCCCAGTAGCCGCTTCCTTCGTATAGTGCACGCCTGACATATTAAGGAGAACCCTACAATTCTGCACTCGATAGCGGAGGCCGAGAAATTCGCATCCGATACCATCACAGAGTCGTCTGAGCCTCTGACATGAACCTTCCACTCTGCTCCAGACCAGAGGACCGCCATCAACCCTGGGTACGATGCTACAAATAAACAGCGTAGCCTGCACCCCTCGTGCGTTGCTAGTTGCCTTCAGCAAATCAACCAGCCGCCGAAGGGAACCGAGGATGGCCCCAGAACCCAAGCGGCACACATGAATCTAGCCGACAAGTGCCACTACATGCAGCCGGCTGCAACCAGTGCGCTCGATAGCCATCGGCAGGGCCTTCTCCACATCACAGATGAGACTACCTGGCAAAATGGAATTCTTTTTCGCCTTATCTGCTGTTTCCCCGAGGAGCTTCATCACCCGCCTAACATTGTAGCTCCCAACGACAAGCATACCCACCCTCTGTACTTGTCCGGACTGGGCAGGAAAATCGACCGCTGGCCCAACGGGAGACGCATCAGGTGCTGGCTCAGAGATATCATCATCACTGGTTAGCACCTCGTACCTGTTGCTAAGATGTAGGGAGCCTTCCGCACAGTCTGCTCCCTCTTTCGCCTTCTGCCCAGTGAAACGCGAACCAACCACTGCCTGCCAACCGCTCTGGAGAGAAGACGAGCCGGTCAGATGTTGCGTATTAGAAGCCGTAGCGACGTCCGGGTCACCAGGGGTTCCAGTGGCACCAAAGGTGTCGCAGGTCTTGTCACTGGCGCCCCGACGTCACCGCAACTTTGAGCATTAGCTAGAAGCTTGTCGACGGCAGCCAACGCAGCTTACAGCTGGTTAGGGACAGCAGTCAATTCTCCTTGTGCCCGCTCACAACAAGCGCAGTCCCTAGCCATATCGTACAGTGTTTAAAATAGATATAAGGTCTCAAATGGCACTACTGAGTTTGAATTGTATACAAGATATATATAGCAAAGGAGAATAAGGTAACACTAAAATTTGCTGTGCAGATTTCTCACTGTACTCTGAGACCGCAAGCTATTAACGAGAAATAAATTTCTCAACTAAGATTGATGTATTTACAGATACTTGCTATTAGAAACCCTGTTTACCGAAAAGTTACTGCACGAGATAAATATTCAAACTAGAATGCTCTGATCTAAACTGTATACTGTCTACTAGCACAGAATTAAAACTTAGTGTCGTGACGGAGTTTCTGGTGAGGGGAAAATTTATACTAGGAAGTCGCCCTGCACAAGGATATTCACAAGGTTTACGCAAAATCAAAAACTACGATTAATTTTCTAACCACTAGTCGACACAGTAAAATATCCACATGTAGTTCCCTTTGTTGCAGAAGCATGTGAAAGAGAAAACAAAAACTAATTTTATTTGCTGTTTATTAGACAAGTACTGCTGCTGTGCATGCTCTCGGCTCGTTGGCTGCTGCTACACTCTGACCCACGCATTCTGAATGTGACCCCCAAAACACTACAATATGTTGTGAAATATGCTGTTTTTCGATTTCAACTTGGGGCAGAAAACGTTGGACTGCAGGCAGAACATGTCTTTTAGCGGTTTTACACCAGTCAGAAAACGACATCACTTTGTTTTATACGGTTTTTTGGCCACAACACACTTAAAAACTAATTTTTCTCTTGCCGAGGAGGATGTACTTAACTAACTAACAGTGCCACAACTGTTGATCGCCTATCATGTGCAGTCATGCACATTGAACAGTACAGATGGTGCAATATGCAACTCAAACTGTAGCCATCATATTGCGGTTCATCTGTCATTTGTAGCCAATTCCATTTACATTAAGATGCTTACTGCGCCGTCTATTCACAAAATTTTCAACCGTTTTGTTCCATGACGTTTCCTCCTGCTTCATTGACTTCATTCTAAGAAGTGGTCCTCTGTCTACAGCGTTTTCAAATTGGAACTTTAATTATGGACACGCTGTACATATTGCCTCGCCCAGCATAGGTCTGTTGAATGAACAGACTTCTTGGATTTTAATCGTTGCATATTCTTGGCTGAATACTATTTTGTCATTGGTTTCAGGAACATTGAATGTGAAGGTTGTGCAACCATGCTCATGTGATTTTGGCCCTACTATGAAAGTGTTGTAGAAAATATTAGCAAGCTTTACTCTATCTGCAACTGTGAAGGCCTTAATTTTAATTCATTTTATCATATTACAGGTGTTTTCAGTCTATTTTTAATATGTCTTCTGACATTAATTACGTTACATTCTACTTTTCATTCATATCCTGAATGCATTATCTCTTTATTTGTTGAGTGGCAGCTACCATCATCTCACTCACTCTGAGTAAAGTACAGAGAGTATTTGCCCCATGGTGCAGGTAGCTAGTTAAGTCTCTAAGATATGCTGTGGTCAGTAATACTCGCACTTTCTATCCCTTAGAACTCCTTCTGAAAACTGATCAGAATTCAAATGGATACAAACCAGTCTTCAGTTTTTCATGCCCCATCCCCCAGACTCATCTTTCCTTTGGAGAGAGAAGGATTTCTTCAATTGGCAGATAATGACTTTTATGATATACCTTTACTTTAGCTCGTATTTCTACTCTCTCACACACTGCAATCTTTAACTTTCTAAAGACTTAAAGTTCTGTGCTTTCAAGTAATTTCAGTGGATGATTTTAGTTCTTTCACTCTGACTCCAAGCCAGTGCAAATAGTTACAGTATTCATCAACTGTTTTGGCTGCTGTTAAAACATGGTGTAAATTTATTTCCATCTGTCACAACACAGAACAATCTGTGCCGCTTATAGTAAAGATTTTATTTCCATTTTTTGCATAGATACACTTTAAGTAAGCTATTTCAAAGTCTATTTTCGTACATTATAAAACTTCTTAGTTCATTTCTTTGTACCTCAGTATTGCAGTGTGCCACCATCATTTATCTCTCTTTTGGATTCCAGTTCCTATCTTTCTGAAAACCTTCTAAAGATTTCACAAACAAAACGCTCTTTTAATTTAGTAATACTTCATTCGATTCTGTTATTATTATGGGAGCAGCCTGTACAGGCCATTGTGATTATAATAATGAAGATATTATATTGAGTTCATCACAAGGTGCTAGGGATATCATTGTCATTTACACGACCAGACTAATGCTCTTCTGGTGAGACAGCATTTGCTATCTGATGACTATTTTCCATTGTGTTAAACTTCTGAAACAGTTGATAGGCAAATTGCTACCTGTGAAGTGGGCACAGATGTGTTTT
The DNA here is from genome assembly GCF_023897955.1 of Schistocerca gregaria. Taxonomy (NCBI): domain Eukaryota; kingdom Metazoa; phylum Arthropoda; class Insecta; order Orthoptera; family Acrididae; genus Schistocerca; species Schistocerca gregaria. The sequence continues at coordinate 521,932,109 of NC_064922.1, read as the reverse complement.
GCCAGAGAAATGACACCATCTTGATGGATTTACAAATCGTAGACATAAGGCTGTTAAATCTAGTTTGCAGTAGATTTTCATATTTTCTGTCAATTACTTCCAAAATCCTTTTTAATTCACTAAGCTGCAGTACGGCTGCAATCCAAACCATGTTTTTAAGTTTAGGTTGTATGAGATACTAAATGAGTATCATAACTGTACAAATACCTGTATTGCAACTAATTACCTTTTCTTTTCATGAGATATTTCACTTCTCCAAAGATACCTGCCTGAAATAGTGAACCTTCTTTTCTCTTTCTTAGAACTCATTAATGTCATAATGTTTTTATTTCTGTGCTCGGTCTGATGTTTACCTTTTCGCAATTGAGATTCTTCTTCTTATTATTATTACCACTTCTCAGTTACTTTTGTGAAAATCAGTCACAGATTAGTTTTAAACATCTTGCGTGACATTCTAAGCATTACAAAGTTCGCCACTAGCTGGGTTCCTGAATTACTCACAGTCATTCAGAAAGGTCATTGGCCTAAAGACAGAAGATGAAATGTTGCAGATAAGCCAGGACAAAACAGATGACTTCCTCAGTCGCCTTGTCACCTCAGATGAGCGATAAATATCACAGTATGATCAAGAGGCATGGGAGCAAAACAATTAATGGAAACACTGATCAAAGCCCAAAAAAGACGAAAACTCCACTATCAGTATTTTTTTGGGTTAGTACGAAGTGGTGCTAACAGATTATGCTCCTAAGGGGAAAATCTTTACTGGAGCGTACTACTGAAACCTACTGATTTGGTTACTGGACCCTGTCAACGCGAAATATCGTGGAAATCTGTCCAAAGGTGTGGTTTTAGTCCATGAGAATGCCCTAGTGGTTTCTGTAAGGGATACAGTCATACATACTCATTCTTTGGACTATTTGCATCAACCCTTTCCCCTCTCACCTTGATTTCTCCTGCAATGGAACTCTGTGACTTCTTCTTCTTTCCTCAGATGAAGAACTGATTATATGGTAGGCTTTTCTAGATCGACAATGAGGTGATATTCGAGGCAGAACGTTTCCTAAACAGCCAAAATGCAGACTTCTACAATCAGGTTCTCTGTCAAGGCATCCATCGTTGGGAAAAACATGCCACATTGAAGAGTGTATACAGAGAAGGACTAATCATAGCAGAGTTTCATGATTACAACATGATTTATTCGAGGTTATAATTAAAATTTGTTACTATCCCTCCAACTTGACCATGTGAGGATTAAGGAGTAAAATAAAATGCTATATACCGACCTGACAGAAAATCCTAACAAGCATTGGTCTTACATTAAATTAGTGAATGAATCACAACCATATATGAAATTGTGGCACAGAAAAGAATGATGATGCAGAGAAGGTCGAAACACAATCTTTTTCCAAAATTGAGGCACTGATGTACATCATGCTGTAATTCTGCTTCCTAATCATTGACAGATGTCAAAATGACAGATATGAAATAAGTGACTGGGGTTTAGAAAAGCAACTGAACAGTGGAAAGGTCAGTGGACCTGAAGAAACACCCATGCAAAAACTCAAAAACCACAATATATATTAAATATACACAACTTTTATCTTGACACTAAGAAGAAACAGTTTTGCGGCACTTAAAGTGTATAGCTACTGTAGTCTACACAAGTTTATTTCTGAAATAATGCATAAGTTTCTTTTGTTTCAACCTTGTGTGGCGTTTGAGAGCAGTTTGGTCATGTTGATATTTCACCAAAAGTTCAAACGGAGTTGTTTCTGGCTGAAGTTCTAGGTCAGGCCTGTCCACGGGCCCCTTTGGTGACATAGTACCCATAAAATGTCGTCCTGGTGCATTTCAGAAGTAAATTTCTATTCCAGTGATCCCTAAGTTACAAATTTCAGAACTAAACTGCTTTTTTGTACACTCAAAACTGTACCCTACTTATTACTTCTCAAACAAATGTTAGACCTCAGTTGTTGGAATTGGAGACAGAGTGACTTGAATACCAACAAAGCTTTCCTTATACAATAAGTTCACACATTTTTAGCATTGTTGTTCGTATCGATAGCGCCTTCCTGTGGAATATTTTTAACGCTATTCAGTATAGGTCGGGAACTTGTGAGTGTAGGTTTAGTTATACGTCCTGTGTGTTATCGATGATCTTAATACAGTATTGGTAAAAGACAAAGAACTTACAATTTTAAACATGATTGGGAGGTTAGCACTGTTTTGTCGAATTCAGAGGGAAAGTGGTGTGTTTATTGTGTATAAATAATTTTTCAGTTCCCAAGAAAAGTAGTGTAGAACGTCACTGTTTTGATAACTCACACAAACATTAGTAGTGATTTTCCTGTTAATTCTGAACTATGAAAACAAAGTTACAGACTTAAAATCTAACTGATCACAAATATGGAGTCTATTTTTCTAGACTGGCTCTAGTTTTATAGATACAGGGGTGTTGAAGTTTATATTTTTACTGAATAAGTGATACATATCTTTTTCATGTTCTATTCAAAATTTTTAAAATGTTAAGAAATTCGGAATGTATTTATGTATTTAAGGGGTAATGAATCCAGACATCGCATAATTTTTATCAGATAGGCTCTAGTTTTATAGATATTTTACTGAAATATATGAGCAATGCAAAGTCTTAAAGTCTAATCTATTCACAAAGTATATGGAAAAATAAATCAATGTTATTAAGTACATGAAAAGCTACAGTCAATTTAGTTCAGCTAAAAATACACTATTAACAGCTACCTTGCTTACAATATGTATTTTCTCTTTGCTTGCCACTAATGGGGAAGATGCAAGCCTTTCTGTGAAGCCTAGCAGAAATTTGCAAACTTGATATTACTTCATATCGATGTTCCATTACACAGATTTATTGGTGAAACTTCTTACCATGTTCATCACTAAACACCCCAAAATCTTCACAGAATATGTCGATAGCACTGTTCAAAAATGAAATTTCTATATGAAAGAATATACCCAATCTTTATAGATTTTGGAATGCTGAATTCAAAAATGACAATAATTTTCTTTTTTTAGGTCCCATTTTCGTACTGTATGAAGCTTGTTACGTCCTTATATCCGTTTCTTAGTTTTTGTTTCTTTGCTATATAAGGAATTCCACTGAAATAACACATGAATGCTTTGCTTCATGCAGTTATAAGATATGCAAAACTGCAAAGTAAGGTGCCGACCACGACCACATTTTCAGTTATATGGATCAGTGAACACGTGCTCTGTGCGAGGAGATTAGAATAATGGGTGTTGGCATTATCTATGCTGAGTGCAGACATCAACTGATGTCCCTCTGCCATACTGGTGTATCTTAGAAGTCTGTTTCTCTGTTTATGCCCTGTATTAAACCTACTCGCTAATGTTAATACATTGAATTGACAGTCAGTTATTAGCATATACTTTTCAGCTGTATGTATTAGGTTTTTTTTAAGAGAAACCGAAGATCAGAACTGCAATGTGAACACTTCACCAAAGCACACCAACATGGCGGAGGCAGGCTTCACTTTTTCAGTGAAATGTTGTCTCCCTATATTCTAATGTAGTAAACGATCAAACAATTTGTCAAAATGTACTGTGTTTGGCTAACATTTGACCACTTACAATGATGTTTCACATGTATGTCAAACATACAGCGTATCTGACAGGTTTGTCAGAAATTATGACTCATGTAAAATTTGCTAAAATGTCGAACTTTGTTTGTGTTGATGTTTTGCAGCGTGTGTTTAGCGAAAAATAGTTTTATTACGGCTTATCTCACTGTATTGTGACTTTCCACAACTGTGGAAACTACGGTGAAGGATAAAAACAAAATATCACTGGCAGTTATCAGACTGTTAGAAGGGTCATAGTTTTCCCAGCCGTATAATGCCCAGGAAGAGATTAAGGAAAAAAATCAATGTTCTACACAATACACATGCAATAAAATAAAATTCTCTAAGTTCTTAGGTTCTTCCAAGGACGATGCAGGCTACATGTTCCCATGGTGTGGTATTTTACCGAACTGTTATTAGAGGAGCAGGCAAAAGAGAATAAATGTTCGCATACTTGTGTCTTCTTTATCACCATAAGAGGGATTTAGCTCAAAGCAAGTTATTAAAAGTTTAACTGCCAATTCGCAGAAAGTTCTGTGTGTAACATTTCCTTCAACAACTTTTCGTGTGTGTATTACTCTCTCATTTTAAACCATTCCGTGGACCAGCGCCTTGTTTTCATCTCCTTCTTTGAACACAGTGTCAGAGATGCTGTATCTGCATTTGTAGCCATTCCACAAAGTGAAGTGGGGCAGTGGTCAGCACACTGGATTCACATTCTGGAGGAAGGCCATTCAAACCCACGTCGGACCATCCAGACTTGGGTTTTCTGTGATTTCCTTAAATCAATCCCGCAGATGCCGGGATGGTTCCTTTGAAAGGGTACGGTTGATTTCTTTCCCCATCCCTAACACAGTCTGAGCCTATGCTCTGTCTCTAATGACCTCGATATCGATGGGAGGTTAAACCCGATATTCCTCGGTTCCTTCTTCCTTTTTTGTAGTGCCAAAATACAGCGCAGACGAAGAGCATCCGTGGCTAAAGAAGAATAAATTTGTGAGACAAGTTCGATTGTTTGTGAGGTCCTTGAGACTGTTTGCCTTTTAGAGCGCTCCTTTGTGTATTTCAACTTATACTTGAGTTTCTGACTTACTGTGTGGCATCAAAACTGCTGTTTTGGCTCGCAGATGTATTAACAGCCCTCTTTCCAACAAACTTTCACTGGCTATGAAGTGACGACCGCCATCGGCTAGCTTGCTCTTTAAGTTTAACTCCTTTTGCTGCAGGATTCGACCGAATATCGGAACACTTATATATAGTACTGTGTCAGTACTGTACAACGTATTTAATAATTAACTTTTCGTATAAAATTGGACACAAGAGTTTTGTAATTTTTAGTGACTCCCTTGGGCCTGGCTCGCAGCGCCAACTTTTCGAAGAATTGTTGAATGTTAGAAATAGTCTGAGTTCTTTTTCCATGTTTAACTGAGATTTATATTTTGTTTTCAAAGCTCTCAACACAGAAAATTCGGTTCCGCAGAGATGGGGTGTTGAAAATGGCAGTACTATACGAAATGATCTTGTTTCACCGCAGAAAACTCATCAGTCCACCCTGGGCAAAATTCAAAGAGCGCTTTATTACTGATAAGTCTCTTGATTTCACCGCTTTATGTGAACTCTGTGAAAACTTCTTCTTCGTCAAATGAGAGCTTGGGGAGTATTTTATAGCGCTTTCTGTAAAGCAGAGAGAAACAGAGGGTCGTCGATTCACGTTTTGTCAATGTAACGGATCGGTGCTGCGAAATAGCAACAAATTTTCTTATTCTTGGACATTTGTACGGTTTGTAACTATGGACGAATGATGCACCTATGTCAGAGGCTCAGACAATGGGCAGGAATAAACAGTCCATGAATGTAGAAAACATCACTTTCAACAAATAGTTACGTTTATTTTAAATGGCACATGTACGTTTTTTCCGCAGAAGATAAAACTAGATATGCAAGTCGTGATGCAGACCTGTTTTCACTCTTCTAAACCTCATGCCTTTCTAAATACGTAGACTTTTAGTATGGCAATGGCGTCATAGATTCTGCAGTACAGAGCTAGGGTTGCCAACAACCGACTTCCGGACAGTCCAGACAACCCGCATTACCGGCATTACAGTGGAAACGGTGGCATCATTTCCAGTCTAAATATTCCAGAAGGGATACGGTTTAGAGTAGTGAAACTGAGTCTACCGTCACGAATTGTACCTCCTGTTTTCGTTTCGGTAGACAAAACATTCAAATGCGATTTAAGAAAAATGTAACTTTGTGTTGAAGGTTATGTTCGGTCATGTGTCTCAGCCCTGACATAGGTGCATCCCTGGTCAATTGCATTTTTCATATTTTGTTTCATTCCTGAAAAATGTGAGGTAGAAAAATTAGTTGGGACACACATATATTTATATGAGGAAAATGATGTGGGGAGGAGCGATCAAAATTACGACTGAAAATTGGGTTGTGAGTACTGAAAGGTTGAGATATGCTGCTGTACCACAGTGTGCTTTTAATTATCTTACTATTAAGTACTAGTGTACTGGTATGACAGTACTTATAACAAAAGGCTTCCTCTAATCAAATCAATGGAAAATCTTTAAGCTTTGACTTTGTAGTCTTCTTTCCATATCACTATTTCATTTCCTCACTTCCATTGGCGACTATGGCCTGGTAATTGTTCAATACTCCACTCTTCATCTGCACAGTTTTAAAATATGAAAATGATAAAGTAATAATTATAATTTATTAAAGGAACGACCTCCACTGGATAAGGTCAAATTAGGAGGAAGGAAGGGAGATTCTACTCTAAAATCCTATGATTAATTAGAAGACGGTAGGGTGATTGTTTCTGTGTAGTGTAGAATCTTGGGATGGTGTGTGTAGAGAGAAATCACATGTGAAAGAAAGAAAGAAATCAGGCTGTAATAATGGAAAGGGTCTCGAAGAAAAGAGGAGGGAGAGCCGTAATTTGGGTAGGGATGGGAAAGTTTGGGTAGAGCCGTTAAAGGAATATACATCACGACAAATTTCATGACCTGGGCATTGTACACCTGGCAAAGTTTTGTTGAGATATTATATGGAGCGAGAGTTGGTGAAGAGTCTGTAGGTGTTCAGTCAAGAGAACAGAAAGGATTCTGATGAGCTGGTGTGGGATTATAAAGAGGAGGGGAAGGGAATTTGAAAAATGAGGCAGAGTGCATGGCATTCAAGGAGCTTTGAGGAAGCTTTACAACCACGTGTATGTGATGAAACATCATTTACTTGTCTCCATACACGGTCTCGTGGTACATAGATTTCACATGGTGACAAGATAGCATTGTTACCTGTACGTACAGGAGCAGGACATAGTGACACCAAAAGAATGAGGCTAACCAGATGATAACTCCCCAGTCGAGCCTGTGATTTCAATTGTTGTCAGTGGTAGTACATAACGGAAGAGGTAGGGCTGTTCACTGGGGCCATTAAATTTTACGATCCTATGAAACGTGGAGTTCTTCGAGATTCTGACGAAGCTATCGGGAAACTGACAGTTTGGAATCCCATTAGACAGAATATTTTTCAGCATGAGAAAAGATGGTGTTATTCAAGAGCAGTGGAAGTGATTAACAAATAATTCGCTTCACATAAGAAGCTAATCAAAAATGAGGACATGCCCAGCGAGATTTCTCCAGAACACCAGCAGAGGAAACCTAATTCAGATATGCTTCGACTGTTGGACACTTTACTATTTTGCTTCAAATGAAACAGTTCTAATGGCTGGTTGTTCAGTACATCTTGAGGGTACATAGCTACTATCAATGTAACTGCTGTCAGATGCTGGGCCAAATTTGATCCGACCACAACTCATAGATGTGCAACACCTGGTGTGTGCTGCTACTAACTTCTTCCACACGAAACCTGTATGTCACACTTGATCAATTTTTGAAATGAGCTAATGATCATTTAGTAATGATATACAAAAATAACCTCAGTCAGTGTTATTTTATCCCAAAGTCATTAATGCTTACCACCCAGAAATGTAACCCTGAGGTTTTTATTAGCAGGATTGGCATGTTATTATTTGTAAAAATGTTGATTTCTGAAGGAAAGAAGTTCAATATTTTAGTTTAGGCACTTCTGAGCAAAGCATTAATTAACTGTTAATAGGTAACTATAATCAATTCAACTGTGATCAAAAACAAAAAACTGAAATAAATACAATTATAACATAATATGTTTATTTGGATGGCCTTATTATGCAGCAGCTAGTGTACAAAAACAATTATTTGCAGTTTTTCTGTTTTAAGCATACTGCTTATTAATAGAATAAAATAGTGGTGACTCTGAACCTTTAAAAATATTTTTCAGAATTGCACCAAAGATACATGAGTAATTGATGACAAATAGTTTTAATACAGGTGTTACAGATTTTGTAGATCATATTAAATATTTTTGTATCTTACATTTTTGTTTATTTTTTCAGTGTTCAAAGTCACACACTAGTGAGGATCACTTAGAACACGAAATTATTCTCCTATTCTCTTAAAATCCAAGCTACCATTTTTTCAGTGAGACATCTCCCACAAGCAAGGGCATATTTTGTTGTGTATGAATGCAGTTTTCAAAATAACTTGTTTAAAATATCTGAGTACAATTACTGATTATTTCCTTCGAGTAGTTTCCATAAGTTGAAAAACCAGGAATGCTCATGTATTCTCTCACCATAGCTACAAAAATGAAAAAAATTAATTGTAATCAAATATGAGATACTAAGAAGTACCATAATTACATGTAACTCAATAAATAGGCAATTGACTTTAATTAAACACATCTGATAAATAAAACTGCGTTTCATAATATATCATTGACCAACTTATCAGTCAGAGAGGATAGATGCCAAAAATGACAGTGTTCAAAGTTACCTTGTGAAAGGCAAATCTTCGAATTTTATTTAATTACAAGATCCAGGAATAAACCAAATTTTGTAGGCATTCAGTACAATTAATTTTTTAGGTATACTTTGTCAATAAAATCTCATTTACTAATTTTGAACGTAAATTGCTGTTTATATGATGCAAATATTTTCTAAGTTATAAAAAATTATGTTTCCTTACTTTTTTTCTTTACTTGTTTGGTAAATAGGGTAATATCATTTCGACAGTTGCACAGTGTGAAGGAATCGATTGTTCACTATTTTAAAAGTTTTGTATCCAGTTAACAGAGGGCAGTCATGAATTTAAAAAGATACTGCAGCACCGTTTAAGGTCACAGTCTCATTCAAAGACACCCCATTTTATGGTAGTATAATGAAGATCGAAGAAATAAAAATATTTTTAATTATAATGTATCTTCAGTAGAGTTCTGAGGCTGGCACACCTTGTTGGTTTGAAAAGCCAGAAACAATTGAATACTGATTACTACTTGCCAGACTGTGGTGAGTTTTTCCTAACTGACAAATGAAATCAACAGAAAATTAACTTTTGGTGTAACACAACGTTGACATAATTGCATTCATTTATATGTTCTTAAAACGACGTGTCTTGTTCTCTAGAACAAGTCAGAAAGCATGCCTAACACCTGATGTAGTCTTCTCAGCGGCTGATAGTACAGATAACTGAGAGGAATGCATTGATTGTAGATTGATAAAAGCATACACAGCAATGTGTGGAGCAGGATGCTGTATTGGCAGCTGAAAAATAGGAACAGTGGGGTCATAAACTGCAATGGCATCCGAAGCGAGCTGCAAAGTAATAAAAATGTTTTAGAACAGAATAGCAGTGCAGTGTTGACTGTAACAGCAGATTAAATTACAGATATTAACCTGAATTCGAGTCTGTGTATTGCATTATTGCATTGCAATGAATCCCATGTGTTGAGAAAGCCAGGACAGAGATATGTTTACTAAATGGCGATGACAGCTAACTTTTGCAGGAGGTGAACAACACCCAGCAGACATGTTCCCCAGAATGTATGAGACAAAGTGATAACTGCGATTATATATTTTCTTGACATATGTACATTTGATTCCGATATCGTTCAGTTAGTAGTAGACATAAACACTGGTCAGTGACTGCGTAATTAACGATAAAAATTTTCAAGGTGTATATTGTTTTCCTTTCTGGTTGTAGACTTCCATATCGTGTAATATTATTTATCAGTCTGTCTCCCTTGAAGTATCTTATTACTATTAGTGTGTATAAAGTTGGTTCTTACTGAATGCAAATGTGCAATGCTTGCTTTTCTGGTGAAAGGGGCAGATGAATGCAAACCATTTGCTGCTGTTGCAGGGTTGCTTCAACATGTGCGACAGCAAACCACAGTCATTTGAAAAACTGTAAGTAACAACAATAGTAAATTAGAGCTGAGAAAATGTGAAGGATTTGAAAGGATTCTTAATGAAAAAACGGCGGAAATGTTGGTCTTGGAATTTTCTGAAACTAATTCATCTTAATCATCTTTTTCAAGTGTCAATCTGTCTCTAGTTGTTGAGAATTCACATGGAAGTTCAATCTTTACCCATCACCGTTCTTCAGTGACAATGTCTGCAAACTAATCTGTTCTTAGAGTTGGCTGTATGAACCTGTATTCATCGTGGAGAAAGACAAAGGAACACCATCTCCAGTATCTTAGCGAAACACTGTAATGGGTTTTGGGTCTGTTTAAAGTTGTGGTGGTGTGTACATGTTACTGCAACATGTATGAAAATGTAGCAGTAAGAATAACAGTATTATTTGAAATAAATAAATAGTCTCTGATAATTCTTATTTATGTATTGCCGAGCCCGACTAATGAATTGTTTTGTCACACCTTATCACCACAAATAAATATTAAAATGCTGTTTCACTAATTCAGTAAGTGACACCGAAATGTATGCACCAAATAATTAATATATGACACCTTAACTTCTCCCCATGACAACACTTGTGTCATAAATATTTTTATTTGAAGTCACTGATACATAAATTACTCTGAGAAAAATTAATCTTACACACCAGCCACAAAAATTATTTCATTTATGTAAAGCCTAAGAGTATTCTACTGAAAAAATAATAAATTCCTGTGGGTTCTTGTTCTTGGAGTTCAAATATTGCAGTATCGACCGAAAGAATTAATGTCGGATTATTTCTGCAGTTTGAAATTGCCGCTTCATACCCTCACGTAATGACGGAATACAAAACACAGGCTGGACTGCCACATACACAAAACTTAAAAAATTCATAGTCGGTGACAAAAGTCCGTATGCTAGAATTCCATTTAGCAAATTGTACATTACATTTTTCTTTTGATCGCTTATGACTACCTCTTATAATATTTAAAATAACAGACCTTAGCTTATCTTCGATCTTATGCGCTTCATACATCATAGAAAACAATAGAAGAAAGAAAGAAAGTTTCACAGACAGTAGACTGTCAATACATTCTTTTAGTGGTATTATGTTATATGATTATTCTTTGTAGAAAAGTACTTACAAAAATAATAAAACATTGTTTTTGGACATTATTTACACTTCATTATACAATAAGTCACTATATAACAAGAAGTCTTTTCGCAGTTTTCACATATAGGTTTAAGAGTGATTTCTGGAAAAATATTCATCATTTCACAAATCTTGAGCACTGCCGCATACACTGGTGGCACAAAATATTGGCGTTGGCATTACAACACTATGGAGTTCGAAGCTACCTGAAACTCGATTCAAGTTGATGATTGCTACGCCTTGATGGGACATACAACTATTATGCCTGACATTTCTGTAAAAAACGGTTTAGAGTAGCAGGAGTCCCATATTTAAATATTTGCTATGTTTTTCTTTTTCTACTTAATAATTTTTGTACACTATATATGAGACATACTGCTGATGATGTGCTTCAGTGTGATGTGGAAATCATACTTGGAGGTGCTCGTTGCATTTTGCAAGAGTAGGCAGTGGGATCCAACAGACTTCAATACAATCATTACATTACGTTTCAGACTCATTCATAGTAAAACAAAAACAATACCATAGGGCAAAAACACTTGTTACTGTCTCAATCTGTGTATCTCTGACACATTATTACATTGATTTAGAACAGATCCAGAATGACAATGGTGATTGTTTCATTGACCCCAATACTCACTGAGAGAGAATTTATAATATCTTTTGGCTGATAACAGCAGTTTCTAAATCAGGTGACTTCCAGTTGGTTGGGGACGTTGAGCTCATTGGCCCCCTGAGTTTTATTCGAGTAGCGTAGATTTTATATCGGCACCAAGCTTCGTCCTCTTCTACCTGAGTTTCGAAACTTACATCTAACAACATAAACGCAATACTATACTCTCCAAAATCTAGCGACAGTCATCCATATGAAATCGATACACCTTTGGCACTTCACAAGAGGTCAGAAGAAGGCAATAAAAAACTTTCCCCCATTATGACCCTGCCCAAAACAGCGATACAAGTATCTCGCATTATTCTCGACACTCATTACCTATTGAAGGACAGAACTTAATTTTTTGGTCTGATTTAAACGGAAGTGAAGCAATCGATATTTTTGTTCGCTTTGTTATGAAATATCTTCAATGGTTTTTCCAATGCACTATAATGGCAATATCCACGTTTGCCATAAATACAACAAAGACACAGATAGAAGGTGACGAATGGCTCAAGAATAATTCCAGTTTAAATGTGACAGAAGAAAGCACTCGTACGTGAATGAGATTGGTATCCAGAAGTACAGGTCATGTAGAAGTGATGGAAACTGTTTTGTACGTTTTGACGTATGCTAAAGCACAGCTATTTTCGCTTGATACCAGCCATACTGCCGAAATTGCTTTAATGGGATGTTCAAATAAAGAATTTTGTATTCAAAGGCGACCTAGATGCCTTGTACAGAATTTTGTATGACTGTGAACGCCAGCTACGAGAACCTATGCAAGCACTTAGTTTTGAAGATGAACTTGGTTATCTGTTGACAACGTAGTCGTATTTCAGAAGGCCTTCATGAAATCAGAAGAATTGACTGTCTCTTTAATATTTACTATTGCTTTGCACCGATGAAGACTCAGCATAGAGACAATCATCTCGTCATGATAATGTGAAGAATGATTTAAGGATGGCTGTTGTGTATTCGTGTTGTATGCTACAGAAAACGTCGACATTTGTCATGGAACGAAAAGAAGAAGATTAAATGTGATGATCCCCTGACGTACTGAAGGAACTTATAAGTAAGACAGGCAGCATGTGTTATTAGCAAAGCAGTGTATAGTTTTAAGAGTCCACGGGGCAGTATCTAAGATGCAGTAGAAGAATAATGCAGATCAATTTGATTCCAGTAAAGGCAAGGCACTAGATGTGATATGTATAGATAGATATCCCTGTGAGAGTTTGAGAGCCACAGTCGAAATAGAATTTAGAACAATTTCGGCAATCAGAATGATATGGATGCTAGGTAGACTTGCGCTAGAACATACCGTTCGAAGATTCTGATGAACGTTTATTGTAATTGCGTAGGCTTCCGCGGCCAGAGTCAGTCGACTGTATAAAACTACTGCTGCTGGAGAAAAACCAACGTTAATTAGACTCAGAAGAAGGCCGCTGCAACCGTGGCCATTATGAGAATGCAAATCAGGTTTGCATTAAATACACGCCGTAACGGTCTTCAGCCTTACTGACTATTGAGATTTGACGTGGTGAGTTGATTTTAGTCAAGAACGCCTTTAAGGCGAAGACCCTACTATCAACAACTGACTGAGTTTGAACGTGGTCTTGTAATACGACTACGAGAAGCTGGATGTTCCATCTGCGATACTGCAGAAAGACTTTGCAGGATTGTATCTTCTGTACATGATTGCTGGCAGAAATGGTAAAAAAAAAGTACAGTAGCAAGAAGACCGGTGAACCGTGAATTTACTTTCAAAACCTTTTCTTAATAATTTGCTTTATTTACTAGCGATTCCTCAAGAACATTAACACATTTAATCAAACTACGTGAGCGTGGAAGTAGTTGCCAGTGGGTAACTGATGAAAACAAATCAAATTTCTTTCAACAAATAGAAATTTTATCCTAAAAGACTTTATTTTACAAACAGATTTAAAATTATAATCAGAAAGCACCCTCCAAATATCAAGTTGGAATTTTTTCAGAGGCGGAAAGAACAAATTTTTTTGACTGTATGAGCTTTTGGACTGAGAACCTTGCCGCTCCCTTTTGACACGGCCGTAGTCACGACCGCTCACAACAACCTCTGAAAGACTACACTGGTGCAAATCTGCAACTCACAAGATTACTTTAAACTAAAAATTTAACAACTCACACAAGCACATAAAGTATGCACCCCGTAGGAGGGATGGAAATGGTACAAAACACTGATGTTAAAAGATTAACTTGCCACCGAAGGCGCAACTTGATTAAAAAAAAAAAAAACCTCTTACGGTGGAAGGGTGTCAACTTTATATACTAAAATGACCATTTAAATAAAAACCCATGAAATGCAGTCTTACATAAAATATACAAGGTTGGCCAAACATGCTCTACATTACACACATACCGCCTCTCAAGATGATAGGCAAGATAAAAACATCTTTCAGGAATTCGGCCGTTACACTTCAAGCAATAAATTCATTAACACCGAATCCGACAAACCTGACAGAGGAAGCTATGAACGTACGGCAGACCGACAGACAGACAGACACTAACTGCCTAACAAATGCGGACGAGAGACAGACGAGCAAGCTGCGGACGAGAGACTGACCAAGAAAACAAGTAGAATTTAACAAGTAAATGAAACAACATATCACGAAACACTTAACTTCTAACAAACCGCGATGTCTGACGAAGACCTGGGGCAGCACCCCCAAAACGCTCTCCCGAACCGACCGCTTCCAGCCGCTTCAACGGACGCATGAAGGCGCGCCGATCTCCCGTCTCACGGCGTCGCAGCTCCCACCGGCCAGACCAATGTCGTGGGTTGACTCCTGTTGCTCTCGCGTCGGCCGCGAAGCCACTACCTATCGCTACATGGCGCGACCCACTGGACTGACGTGGCGACCTCACACGCTCCGACGCTCAAGACGGACAAGTCATCTTGTGTCCCAGTGCGCGAGCGATCAACCGGTCGATCCAACCGCCAATGACCATTGCCTGAACAAACTCGAGCAGACTGGCGGCCTAACACATACTAGCACTCCGGACGACAGACAGACACTGACTGCCCCACAATGACGCGGCTGACCAACTGACCAACTGACCGAGTGGCGAGCTTATAGCGCCCCTTAAATGCACGTGAACAGGCAACCTTTCCCCTTTCCCACCAGAGGGAAACACCAAATCTGCGACTGTCACAGCGGCGCCACTGCCAGAAACGGAGGGCTACTGCTTCACACTACGAGCTGCGGCACGCTCTTCAAAACAGCAATTTTTACCACGGCACAACCGGGTTCCGTACGGCCACGTGGCACCACCGAGAAGGAAGACCATCGTATTCGGGGTACGGCTCTTTCGCATCGTATCGAATCTGCAGCAGCAATTTGAGAAGCAGTTGGCACTACAGTAACACAATGAACTGTTATAAATCAGTTACTTCAAGGACAGCTCCGAACCAGACGCTCTGTAGCACGCTTTCCACTGATCCCAAACCATCACAATTTGCGACTCCAGTAGTGTTAAGCGAGAGTCCATTGAATGGCAGGGTGAAGGCCTGTTTTGTTTTCTGATGAAAGCTGGTTTACTTCTGAGACTCTGAGGCCCGTGTGTTGGTTAGAGGGAGGCCAATTGCGCGCCTGCAAGCAGGCAGTCTGCACGTTAGACACACTGAACCTATACCTCGAGTTATGGTCTGGGATGCTATTTAGTATGACAGCAGTAGTACTCCCGTGGTTATTCCATGCACCCAAACTGCAACCTTGTACGTCATTCTGGTGATTCGACCTGTTATGCTGCCATTCACGAACAGCGTTCCAAGGGTTGTTTCCCAACAGTAAAACGCTCACCCACATACCGCTGTTGTAACTCAACATACTCTACAGAGTGTCGACACCTTGGCTAGGTCTGTTCTATCACCAGATCCATCTCCAGTCGATCACATATAGGACATCATCGGACGACATCTACAGCGTCATCCACAAACAGCGTTAAACGTCTCTGTATTGACATGTCAAGTGCAACAGACATGGAACTCCATCACACAAACAAACATCCGGCACCTGTACGGCACCATACATGCACGTTTGCGTCCTTGGATTCGATATTCTTGCGGTTGCACCGGTTATTAATGTATCAGTATTTCAAATTTGCGGTATCTTATCTCGCGCTTACATTAACCTGTGATCTTGCCATGTTTATGACATAAATACCAGTATATTACCTATACATATGTACTCCCGAAATTTCATTACTCTTCATTAATTTTTTTCATGTTGCGATTTTCTTCCGTCAGTATAGTGCAGCAACAACCTGCAAATTTCCTGGCTGTAAAACTAAAATTACACGTAAACGAACATTACGTATGTTTGTTACTTCTTTCCGTTCTTTAGATCTGCAGAAACACATGGAAATTACATGCTCTGGAATGCGCTGAGAACTCAGTGTCGTATTATGAAATGTTAATTACGAAAGGTTCGTAAAGATCTAATATGCGAAACTTAAATGGACGCCTGCCCTTAGCAAGCTATAAGTTGAAGGTCGGGCTGCGCGAAAGAATTTGCGCTGTCCTTACAAACAGGTGTCAGGTTACACTGTGCAACTTGCTGATGTGGTCGATAACACCACAAAGACTACGGGCAAGGTCGTAGAGGGTCCTTGTCCTTTAGCAGACAACGCGGTTACGTAGCTGGAACAGCACGCGACACGTCTCGCGGGCCATTAGTTTTATGCCGACTTGCTGCCTCGTGGTGGCGGAAGGTCGAGGTCTGGGGCGATTTTTCTACAGGCTGATTTGCGAAAAGACAAATACCGTTGCGTTGTGTTAGCGTTTCTGAATCTACTTTTAACTCTTACGTATCTCAGACAAACGCGCTGTATTTTAAGTAATAAATACTTTCATCGTATTTCAGGCAGCATGAAAAAGTTTCCGTAGTACTTAAAAGCAGTACATGAGCACCGACATTACCAAGGCTTTGTCAATATGAGATTTATGTGGACAAAATACGAAAAGATTTACGCTGTTACTTAGCTATTGTGTGTGTGTGTATTGTATTGTGTATTGAACCGAAGACCTAGAAACGACGGAGAGACTCCGTTCCGCCGTAGCCCTCAGTGGTTCACAACCCTACAACAGTCCACACACACGATCGCTGCCCCCTACCAAACACAGGGTTATTGTGCTGTTCGGCCCCCAGTGGACGCCCCGGGAACGTCTCATACCAGAAGAGTGTAACCCCAAATGTTTGCATGGTAGAGTAGTTATGGTGCACGCGTACGTGGAGACAGTGTTTGCGCAGCAATCGCCGACATATTGTAACTGAGACGGATAAGGGGAACCAGCCCGCATTCGCGGAGGCAGATGGAAAACCGTCTTATAAGCCCAGGCCGGCACAACGGACCTCGACACTAATCTGCCGGTCGGATTCGTGCCGTGGACCGTCACCCCTTCCCGCTCGGGAAGCAGCGCTTTAGACCACGCGGCTAGCCGGGCGAGCTTCCTTAAATATAATTATGTTATTTATTCGGTATATTAAGTTTGCCTTCCGGCGAAAAATCATTGAGGTGATGTCAGATTTTTAAATACTGAAATGATTTTAAAAACTTATAGTTCTGTATAAACTGTTGCGTTTTAGATCGATTACTCCTGACAAATATGTAATTCACCAATGACGAAATAAGTTCGCAAACGTTACTGATGAAGCTCAGTGCTCCGCCACATAAGAAATTAGCTCGTGTAACTACCCGGAGTCATTTCTGGGGACTGCACACAGTTAAATGTTTCTGTACAGAAATGCCGGCCGGAGTGGCCGTGCGGTTCTAGGCGCTGCAGTCTGGAGCCGAGCGACCGCTACGGTCGCAGGTTCGAATCCTGCCTCGGGCATGGATATGTGTGATGTCCTTAGGTTACTTAGGTTTAAGTAGTTCTAGGGGGCTGATGACCATAGATGTTAAGTCCCATAGTGCTCAGAGCCATTTGAACCATTTTTTTGTGTGTCAAACGTTACCTAAAGGTGTACTGCTTTTAGTGCGTTGACTCTTCGTCTATGTTTCTAATCGATAACATTTTGTCTCTGGCTGCAAGAGACGTGTTCCGATAATTTTAAAACAATAATTTTCAGATAATTTTAAAATATCTGGAGCCATTTCCTCTAACTCGAAGAATGGCACCCCTGTTCCATGGAGTTGTTTAACTGGCTGGAGTGAAAAATAAAATCAAACTCTGCATCTGAAAAACCAACATGAGACATGCATACGATTTGAGAACGTTTCAAAGTAATAAATACTTCAGCTATCACTTTCCTTCCCTTCTAATCTTAATAACAAATTAGTTGAATCTGACGAATTGTCTTACAAGATCTCGATAACTGAGTCTTCGTCACGAAAATATAAAAGAAATTATAACTTAATCAGACAGATTTTAACTGAACGCTGTATTGCATGGCTCTTGAATGTTACATTGATTTGTTTACACATTAAAAGATCTGCAATCGGTTTCGGCGGCTATTGGTCACAATGAGCTCAGTGAACGTTAGAATTTTCATGAGTTGGAGGAAGAAGCCATTCTGGTCTGCACTAATTTGAAACTCAAATTTTTGCAATCGTTGTCGTCAGCTCGTTAAAATGGGTCAGTCAGTAACTTTACCGATCAGTTCCTTACCTTGAATCTCCGCCAACCGTAGTTCCTTGTATTTGTTTCACGTACTTGTGAAAACGTCTTTCAATGAAAAGATAACCAAACATGATTATATTTTATTTCATTGCAAATACTGCACACCGTTACGTCATGTTTTGTAATAAACAATGGAATTTATGGTAACTTTGATTTTCATTACGTAAGTATCTTACCTGGCCACAAAATTAAATTTTAGTGTCGCTATTCCGCCGCCGTTTTAAAGACTGTAGTGCCTTACAGTAGCTTTAATTAAATATCCTTGCGTAACAATTAATAATTTACAGTCTTCATTTCGTATATACATACATATACAGGTTACATATATCAAGGTGAACAACAAGTTAAAATTTTCAGTGACAATGTTTATTACAAAGGATATATCCATTTCAAAGGATAAGGTAAACTAAGATATTGTGAGTGTAGCTAAGATGAAACCACCTTACTGATGTCATGAGTGATCTGTCTGCTGACATGACTTTGAGTTTCAGATTTTAGCCATTTTAGGACAATATAACTCTGTAAAATTACTGAATAATTCGTGACTGACGAGTGCAGTTTGCGAATTAAATGTTTCAGGCAAAAAGTTATTTTGTGCCGAGGTATATCTAGTTTCTCGAAGAAGTTTAGCTTTTTCCGTTTAGTTTGTACTTAATGTACAGTTATGGTATCATGTAAGATATTCAGCATGTGTTTCTTCTGGTACATGTGGCTAGCTACTGTGGATATTTCAGAAAGAATTTACTAGAAATTTTATTTTAAGCAGGGAAGAAAAGTAACTGGATCAAGTTTCGTTGTCCTCAAAAGGAAGATGTGCCCACAGTTCATGCACACATTGCAGATGAAGCTAACGACACACGATTTCACTTGCAAGTGGTGTGAGGTGATTCTAAGAACGTTTCACAACGCCCAGTTTCTATGAGAAAAATAGTCTATATTTCAAAAAATGGATGAAATACGTTAGATTTCCTCAAAATATTTCAAGAAAAGTGCAAGTGTGATATGGTTTTGGGGCGACAGCATTTGCGTCAGACAAGTTGTTAACCGCATAACATGGTAGAGAAAAGGTTATCACCGAAGTGTACATTAGCGGCGGCTTGGATTTCAATGTGTATGTGAGACTCAAAAACTAGTCCTGGGGGGCGGGGGGGTGGGGGGTGAGGGGGTGGGGGAGGGCTGCTAATTATCGTGTTAGGAGTGTTCATGGCTGTTGTTATAAGATAATGGTATCGAGATGTTAGATCAACTGCAAGACGTGTACCACAAAAAAATTATTTACAGGATGAAGAAAAACTGTTGCACATGGAAGTCGGCATAAGAATCCTTATACGGATTCAAGACAGAAGTTTATGTAGCAAAATCAAATCGGGTGCATTTTGGAAATACATGTATAAAAACGAGGTGCTAGCAACATTGTCACATCGTACAGCACATTGGAATATACAGAGGAACGTATATCACTCCACAGTACCGTACCAGTCCTCGTAGCTCACTAGTCGTCTGCCTTTGGCGTGGTGAGACGAGCACATCTTGTTTGAGTCTCGTCTGTTGTGCTGCTTGCGAGCGAGCGCGTGTTTGTTTGCTTCCCCGTAGCGGCTTGTCTTCGTATCCCAATTCATCGACGATTATGGCGTTTCTCTACTGCTTAAAAAAAATTCAGTCAACATTTCCTTTCTATCATGAACGACCGAATCCGTATGAAATAGACGGTTTGTACTTCTCCCACTGCAAGATATTCTCGAAATTCGTTTTTCGTTGCTTAATACCACTGTGCACATAAAGCTGGCGAACGAAGAACTGTGCGCCGGCATCGCGCTGCGCCATGCTAAAGATCTCAAGTTTCGATACCCTGACGGCCGTATAGGGCTATCGTGGATGATCACGCTGGTTTTCAAACTCTCGTCTGAGGTGCGGTCGGACCTTGTGGTGGACGCCTTTAAACCTTACGGCAACGTCGTCAGTCACGTTGCTGAAACTTGGAAGCCGTTCGAAACCGACCTTTGGCCTAAACGGTGACCCCCAGATAACAACCGAATTGCGGAAACAAGTGCCTTCTTACTTGGTCACTGCCGGCTACAGGGCTGTCGTCGTGTACGATGGCCGGTCGTGCACCTATTCAGGTAGTGCGCAGCAAGGTCATGTCAGTTACGACGTAGACTCAGACAGGCGCCGATCACAGACGTCGCTCTCACCGCGGCTCCCTCTGTGTTGCCTGAATCTTACTCGTCCGCAGCGTGTTTGCCTGTTGCGCCTACTATGAAACAGTCGGTGCCGGTGTCGATTCCTCTCGACGACGCGATGGACGTTTTGTCCCTCTCCTACACTGCCTCCAGCAACAGTATCAACTGACGATGGCCGTAAGCAGCCACAAGACGTCTGCCACGACGATGTTGATGATGGGGCCGTGCCCACCTCCGCTTTTTCCTGCCGTCTGGCTACATATCGGACGACAGCCGTCTGCCATCCGACACATAACAACATGATGACTGCCTCCATCGGATGTGTGCACAGGATGACGACCCTCCTTCTGATGATGCATTGTCCTCCGATGCCCTGCCACCAGATGACGCAACACCTTTCCTCACCAGCGTTTCTGGTCAGCATTCACCTGCGGACACTGACCTTCCCTAACCTGCTTCTGATAAGGTTGCCTCCCTTTCTGTGTCTGACGTTAATTGATGGCGAACGTCTGATAGTACAATGGACTCGCATTCGGGAAGACGACGCTTCAAACCCGCGTCCGGCCATCCTCATTTAGGTTTTCCTTGAGTTTTCTAGAGCGCTTCAGGTAAATACCAGGATGGTTCTTTTGAAAGGCCACGGCCAACTTCCTTCCCCATCCTTCCTTAACCTTTGTGGGACCGATGACCTAACTGTTTGGTTCCCTCCCCCAAATCAACCAATCAACCAATCAACTGCCCGCGTAACTCTCTATTCGCGGCGCTAAAGGCACTTTTCCAGCACCTTAGCCTTCTGGACTTTTGGGAGCATGTTCATGGTGATCGTCCAGAGTTAACGTATTTTACTAGACATCCTTCCAGTCGTTTCGACCGTGTGTATATCTCCAGCGGTAGTTTGTGGCGTGCAGGCTTCTGAAATCTGGTTTGTCGCGTTCTCTGACCGTTGGGCATGTATCTGTGTTATCGATCTCTGCCGCCAGAGGGTGTGGCTCCACTGCGGACCATGAAACTTAACACAATACATCTTACTTCACCCGACCGCTATCTGCTCATCGATACCACGTGGACAGCTCGTTGCCGACGCCTTGATGCCATCATTCTGCCCTGTCAAGGTGGGTCGTCCGCGCAAAGCCTGAACTCTGCAAGGCCATGATTGGTTACGGAAGGGAGGTTGTAGTGTGGTGGCGGCGAACCGAGGATTTCTACTTCACTAGTCGGTGGCAACGTAATACGATGCCACGGTCTAGGGATAGCGACTTTGATACATAATCAACAAGTCTTTGGTCTCGGTTTAGAATCTCGCCGCTACTTAAATTTTGATTAATAATCAGCATTGGAAGCTGAATACTTCCGGCATAAGAAATCACCCTCATTCTGCCAACGGCCTTGTCAAAGAGGGCGGAGGGGCGGACAGAGGTTCACGGCACTCTCTTGTCCTAGGGATAGGAAACTGCCCCTAAAGACGGAAGAATCTGCAATGATCAACGGCATGAGGATGCAGAAGAAAATGGAAACCACTGCATTAAAGACACGTAGTGCGTCTCCACAGGACATGTGGTCTGTAATTGAAGAAGTGTCATGACGATCTCTCCATTAACAACAGATTCCGGAGTAGTCCCCATTCGCATCTTCGGGAGGGGACTGCCAAGGAGGAGGCTACCACGAGATAAAGATTGAGTAATCAACGAAAGGATAACGTTTTACTACTCGGGGTATGGAATGTCGGAAGCTTGGACGTGAGAGGGAAACTAGAAAATCGGAAAAGGGAACTGCAAAGGCTCAATCTAGATATAGTAGGGGTCAGTGAAGTGAAGTGGAAAGAAGACAAGGATTTCTGGTCAGATGAATATAGGGTAATATCAACAGCTGCAGAAAATGGTATGACGGGAGTAGGATTCGTTATGAATAGTGAGGTCGAAGAGAGAGTGTGTTACTGTGAACAGTTCAGTGACAGGATTGTTCTTACCAGAACCGACAGCAAACCAACACCAACAACAATAGTTCAGGTGTACATGCCGACGTCGCAAGCTGAAGATGAAGGGATAGAGAAAGTGTATGAGGAGATTGAAAGGGTAATACAGTATGTAAAGGGGGATCAAAATATAACAATCATGGGGGGACTGGAATGCAGTTGTAGGAGAAGGAGTGGAAGAAAAGGTTACAGGAGAATCTGGCCTTGGGACAAGGAATGAGAGAGGAGAAAGACTAATTGAGTTCTGTAACAAGTTTCAGATAGTGACAGCGAATACTCTGTTCAAGAATCTCAAGAGGGGGTCGTATACTTGGAAAAGGTCTGGTGATAATTTAAGATTTCAGTTAGATTACATCAAGGCCAGGAGCAATGTAGTAGTGATAAAGAGTAGGCTGATGTTTAAGACATTAGTCAGGAAGAATCAATACGAAAAGAAGTGGGATACGAAGTACTAAGGAGTGACTAGATACGGTTGAAGTTCTCTAAGGCTATAGTTACAGCAGTAAGGACTAGCTCAGTTGGAAGTACAGTTGAAGAGGAATGGACATCTCTAAAAAGGGCCGTCACAGAAGTTGATAAGGAAAGCGTAGGTACAAAGAAGGTAACTGAAAAGAAATAATGGGTAACAGAAAGGAGGAAGTTTAAAAATGTTCCGGGAAACTCAGGAATATAGAAATACAAGTCGCTGAGGAACGAAATAGACAGGAAGTGCACGGAAGATATGACGAACTGGTTGCAGGAAATATGTGAAGACATTGAAAAAGAAATGATTGTCGGAAGGACAGCCTCAGCATACAGGAAAGTCAAAACAAACTTCGGTAACATTAAAAGCAATGGCGATAACATTAAGAGTGCAACGGGAATTCCACTGTAAAATGCAAAGGATAGAGGGAATAGATGGAAATAATACATCGAAAGCCTCTATGAGGGGAAAGATTTCTCTAATGTGATAGAAGAAGAAACAGGAGTCGATTTAGAAGAGATAGGAGATACAGTATTAGAATCAGAATCTAAAAAAGCTTTGGAAGACTTAAGATCAAATAAGGAAGAAGGGATAGATAACGTCCCATCAGAATTTCTAAAATCATTGGGGATAGTGTCAACTAAACGATTATTCACGTAGGTGTGTAGAATCTGTGAGTCTGGCGACATACCATCTGATTTTCGGAAAAGCATCATTCACACAGTTCCGAAGACGCAAGATCTGACAAGGGCGAGAATTATCGCACAATCAGCTTAACAGTTCAGGCATCCAAGTTGCTTACAAGAATAATATACAGAAGAATGGAAAAGAAAATTGAGGATGCGCTAGATGACGATCAGTTTGATTTTAGGAAAGGTAAAGGCACGAGAGAGGCAATTCTGACGTTTCGGTTAATAATGGAAGCAAGACTAAAGAAAAATCAAGACACGTTCATAGGATTTGTTGATCTGGAAAAAGCGTTCGACAATGTAAAATTATGCGAGATGTTTGTTGTTTTTGTTGTGGTCTTCAGTCCTGAGACTGGTTTGATACAGCTCTCCATGCTACACTATCCTGTGTTAGCTTCTTCATCTCCCAGTACCTACTGTAGCCTGCATCCTTCTGAATCTGCTTAGTGCATTCATCTCTTGGTCTCCCTCTACGATTTTTACCTTCCACGCTGCTCTCCAGTACCAAATTGGTGATCCCTTGATGCCTCAGAACATGTCCTACAAACCGATCCCTTCTTCTAGTCAAGTTGTGCCACAAACTCCTCTTCTCCCCAATTCTATTCAATACCTCCTCATTAGTTACGTGATCTACCCATCTAATCTTAAGCATTCTTCTGTAGCACCACGTCTCGAAAGCTTCTATTCTCTTCTTGTCTAAACTATTTATCGTACATGTTTCACTTCCATACATGGCTACACTCCATACAAATACTTTCAGAAACGACTTCCTGACACTTAAATCAATACTCGATGTTAACAAATTTCTCTTCTTTAGAAACGCTTTCCTTGCCATTGCCAGTCTACATTTTATATCCTCTCTACTTCGACCATCATCAGTTATTTTGCTCCCCAAATAGCAAAACTCCTTTACTACTTTAAGTGTCTCATTTCCTAATCTAATTGCCTCAGCATCACCCGATTTAATTCCACTACATTCCATTATCCTCGTTTTGCTTTTTGATGTTCATCTTATACCCTCCTTTCAAGATACTGTCCATTCCGTTCAACTGCTCTACTAAGTCCTTTGCTGTCTCTGACAGAATTACAATGTCATTGGCAAACCGCAAAGTTTTTATTTCTTCTCCATGGATTATAATACCTACTCCGAACTTTTCTTTTTTTTCTTTACTGCTTGCTCAATGTACAGATTGAATAGCATCGGGGAGAGGCTACAACCCTGCCGCACTCCCATCTCAACCACTGCTTCCCTTTCATGCTCCTCGACTCTTATAACTGCCATCTGATTTCTGTACAAATTGTAAATAGCCTTTCGCTTCCTGTATTTTACCCCTGCAACCTTCAGAATTTGAAAGAGAGTATTCCAGTCAACATTGTCAAAAGCTTTCTCTAAGTCTACAATGCTAGAAACGTAGGTTTGCCTTTCCTTAATCTTTCTTCTAAGATAAGTCGTAAGGTCAGTATTGCCTCACGTGTTCCAATATTTCTACGGAATCCAAACTGATCTTCCCCGAGGTCGGCTTCTACCAGTTTTTCCATTCGTCTGTAAAGAATTCACGTTAGTGTTTTGCAGCTGTGACTTATTAAACTGATAGTTCGGTAATTTTGCACATCTGTCAACACGTGCTTTCTTTGGGATTGGAATTATTATATTCTTCTTGAAGTCTGAGGGTATTTCGCCTCTCTCATACCTCTTGCTCAGCAGATGGTAGAATTTTGTCAGGACTGGCTCTCCCAAGGCCATCAGTAGTTCTAATGGAATGTTGTCTACTCCCGGGGCCCTTTTTCGACTCAGGTCTTTCAGTGCTCTGTCAAACTCTTCACGCAGTACCGTATCTCCCATTTCATCTTCATCTACCTCCTCTTCCATTTCCATAATATTGTCCTCAAGAACATTGCCCCTGTATAGACCCTCTATATGCTCCTTCCGCCTTTCTGCTTTCCCTTCTTTGCTTAGAACTAGGTTTCCATCTGAGCTCTTGATATTCATACAAGTGGTTCTCTTTTCTCCGAAGGTCTCTTTAATTTTCGTGTATGCAGTATCTATCTTACCCCTCGTGAGATGTGCCTCTACATCCTTACATTTGTCCTCTAGCCATCTCTGCTTACCCGTTTTGCACTTTCTGTCGCCTGTCGATCTCATTTTTGAGACGTTTGTATTCCTTTCTGCCTGCTTCACTTACTGCATGTTTGTATTTTTTCCTTTCATCAAGGAAATTCAGTATCCCTTCTGTTACCCATGGTTTTCTACTAGACCTCATCTTTTTTCCTACTTGTTCTTCTGCTGCCTTCACTATTTCATTCCTCAAAGCTACTCATTCTTCTTCTACTGTATTTCTTTCCCCCATTCCTGTCAATTGTTCCCTTATGATCTCCCGGAAACTCTGTACAACCTCTGGTTCTTTCTGTTTATCCGAGTCCCATCTCCTTAAATTCCCACCTTTTTGCAGTTTCTTCAGTTTTAATCTACAGTTCATAACTAATAGATTGTGGTGAGAGTCTACATCTGCCCCTGGATATGTCTTACAATTTAATATCTGGTTCCTAAATCTCTGTCTTACCATTATATAATATATCTGATACCTACTAGTATCTCCAGACTTCTCCCATGTATACAAGCTTCTTTCATGATTCTTAAATCAAGTGTTAGCTATGATTAAGTTGTGCTCTGTGCAAAATTCTACCAGGCGGCTTCCTCTTTCATTTCTTAGCCCCAATCCATATCCACCTGCTACGTTTCCTTCTCTCCTTTTTCCTACTACCGAATTCCAGTCACCCATGACTATTAAATTTTCGTCACTCTTAACTACCTGAATAATTTCTTTTATCTCATCGTACTTCCTCGATTTCTTCATCATCTGCAGAGCTAGTTGGATATAAACTTGTACTACTGTAGTAGGCGTGGGCTTCGTGTCTATCTTGGCCACAATAATGCGTTCACTATGCTGTTTGTAGTAGCTTACCCGCAGTCCTATTTTCCTATTCCTTATTAAACCTTCCCCAGCATTACTCCTATTCGATTTTGTATTTATAACCCTGTATTCACCTGAGCAAAAGTCTTGTTCCTCCTGCCATCGAATTTCACTAATTCCCACTGTATCTAACTCTAACCTATCTATTTCCCTTTTTAAATTTTCTAACCTACCTGCCCGATTAAGGGATCTGACATTCCACGCTCCGATCCGTAGAACGCCAGTTTTCTTTCTCTTGATAACGACGCCCTCTTGAGTAGCCCCGCCCGGAGATCCGAATGGGGGACTATTTTACCTCCGGAATATTTTACCCAAGAGGACGCCATCATCATTTAATCACACAGAAAGCTGCATGCCATCGGGAAAAATTACGGCTGTAGTTTCCCCTTGCTTTTAGCCGTTTGCAGTACCAGAACAGCAAGGCCGTTTTCGTTAGTGTTACAGGGCCAGATCAGTCAATCATCCAGACTGTTGCCCCTGAAAATATTGAAAAGGCTGCTGCCCCTCTTCAGGGACCACACGTTTGTCTGGCCTTTCAACAGATACCCCTCCGTCGTGATTGCACCTGCGGTACGGCTATCTGTATCGTTGAGGCACGCAAGCCTCCCCACCAACGGCAAGGTCCATGGTTAATGGGGGGTGGGCAAGATGTTAGAGATTCTGAAAAAAGTAGGGGTAAGCACAGGGAGAGATGGCAATATGCACAACAGCCAAGAGGGAATAATAGAAGTGGACGACCAAGAACAAAGAGGTCATATTAAAAACAGTGTAAGACCAGGATGTAGCCTTTCGCCCATACTGTTCAATCTGTACATCGAGCAAGCAATGCTGGAAATAAAGGAAAGGTTCAGGAGTGGGATTAAAATTCAAGGTGAAAGGATATCAATGGTACGATTCTCTGATGACATTGCTATGCTGAGTGAAAGTGAAGAAGAATTAAATGATCTGCTGAATGGAATGAACAATCTAATGAGTAAACTGTGTCGATTGAGAGTACATCGAAGAAAGAAGAAAGTAATGAGAAGTAGTAGAAATGAGAACAGCGAGAAACTTAACATCAGGATTGATGCTGATGAAGTTAAGAAATTCTGCTACCTAGGCAGTAAAATAACCAACGACGGACAGAGCAAGGAGGACATAAAAAGCAGACTAGTAATAGCAAAAAGGGCATTCCTGGCCAAGAGAAGCCTACTGATATCAAATATCGGCCATAATTTGAGGGAGAATTTTCTGAGAATGTTCGTCTGGAGTACAGCATTGTATGGTAGTGAAACGTAATAGAGAGTTTGGAATACATCCAGCAAATAATTGAGAACGTAAGTTGCAAGTGTTACTCTGAGAAAAAAGATTATCACAGGAGAGGAATTCATGACGGACCGCATGAAACCAGTCAGAAGACTGATAACAAAAAAATTATCATCAGAGGGTCAGGCGTTGATGAATCGTGCTATGACACAGCTCACTGCCTTCTCTTAATGTCGCCTTGAAAGAGCTATGATCAGGACGCACACTCACGACAGGTTTACCGCAGGAGCGTCCGTCTGTGTACCATGTGACGGCAGAATGACGCCACTATCGGAGGACTGATAAAGTTCTTACGGCTGATGATAGGCGGAGCATATATACTACTGGCCATTAAAATTGCTACACCACGAAGAAATACAGATGATACACGGGTATTCATTGGACAAATATATTATACTAGAACTGACACGTGATTACATTTTCACGCAATTTAGGTGCATAGATCCTGAGAAATCAGTACCCAGAATAACCACCTCTGGCCGTAATAATTGCAATCATTACGCCTGGGCATTGTGTCAAACAGAGCTTGGATGGCATGTACAGGTACAGCTGCCCATGCAGCTTCAACACGATACCACAGTTCAACAAGAGTAGTGACTGGCGTATAATGACGAGCCAGTTGCTCGGCCACCATTGACCAGACGTTTTCAATCGGCGAGAGATATGGAGAATGTGCTGGCCAGGGCAGCAGTCGAATATTTTCTGTATCCAGAAAGGCTCGTACAGGACCTGCAACATGCGGTCGTGCATTATCCTGCTGAAATGTAGAGTTTCGCGGGGATCGAATGAAGGATAGAGCCACGGGTCGTAACACATCTGAAATGTAACGTCCACTGTTCAAAGTGACGTCAATGCGAACAAGAGGTGACCGAGACGTGTAACCAATTGCACCCCATACCATCACGCCCGGTGATACGCCAGTATGCCGATGACGAATACACGCTTCCAATGTGCGGTCACCGCGATGTCGCCAAACACGGGTGCGACCATCATGATGCAGTAAACAGAACCTGAATTCATCCGAAAAAATGACGTTTTGCCATTCGTACACACAGGTTCGTCGTTGAGTGCACCACCGCAGGCGCTCATGTCTGTGATGGAGTGTCAAGGGTAACCGCAGTCATGGTCTTCGAGCTGTTAGTCCATGCTGCTGCAAACGTCGTCGAACTGTTCGTGCAGTTGGTTGTTGTCTTGCATACGTCCCCATCTGTTGACTCAGGGATCGAGACGTGACTGCACGATCCGTTACAGCCATGCGGATAAGATGCCTGTCATCTCGAATGCTAGTGATACGAGGACGTTGGGATGCAGCACGGCGTTCCGTATTACCCTCCTGAACCCACCGATTCCATATTCTGCTAACAGTCATTGGATCTCGACCAACGCGAGGAGCAATGTCGCGATACGATAAACAGCAATCGCGGTAGGCTACAATCCGACCTTTATCAATGTCGGAAACGTGATGGTACGCATTTCTCCTTCTTACAAGAGGCATCACAACAACGTTTCACCAGGCATCGCCGGTCAACTGCTGTTTGTGTATGAAAAATCGGTAGGAAACTTTCCTCATGTCAGCACGTTGTAGGTGTCGCCACCGGCGCCAACCTCGTGTGAATTCTCTGAAAAAAAAAAAAAAAAAAAAAAATCAAATGTGTGTGAAATCTTATGGGACTCAACTGCTAAGGTCATCTGTACCTAAGCTTACACACTACTTAAACTAAATTATCCTAAGGACAAACACACACACACCTATGCCCGAGGGAGGACTCGAACCTCCGCCGTGTCCAGCCGCACAGCCCATGACTGCAGCGCTCTAGACGGCTCGGCTAATCACGCGCGGCAAGTTCTGAAAAGCTAATCATTTGCATATCACAGCATCTTCTTCCTGACGATTCAATTTTCCGTCTGTAGAAAGTCATCTTCGTGGTGTAGCACTTTTAAGGGTCAGTAGTGTATATCCAAAGTGATTTAGGATCAGGTCTCCATGCACATTCTATTACGCTGTACTCTCTACAATGTCACGACAGTGCAAACATTACTTTGGTCCCCCGATTCTCCTTTGGCTCGGTTCCTGGGGATTGATCGATGGATCCACATACCGACTTCACGGAGGATGAAGTTCATGATGCTATCCAGGCGGGTTCTAAGAACAAGTCACCCGGCTCTGATAGCCTTCCACTAGAGTTTTATCGGACATTTCGTTCCCAACATGCACCGGTACTTACGTAAATTTATCTATATCTTATGTCACCTATTGTGCAGATTCCATACGGTTTTCTTGACAGTCTCCTCTTTCCCATCGATAAACCTCGGTTTACGTCCCGGATACGTCCGATTATCGCCCCTTGAAGTTGCTCAACGGTGACCCGAAAATCTGTTGGCTGCACGGCTTAAACGGACGGTTCGGTGCATGGATTTCCACGACCAAATCTCTTCTGAAGATGCCAATGCCGAACTGCTCTCTGTCGCCATTTAGACATATTCGCTCTTGCTGATCTCCTCGTACACCTGGACGTCTGGCCATTCTTGTGTCAGCCAGGCGTTTGATCGGGTTGATCACGACTATCTGGAAGGGGTGCTTGGCAATATGGGATATGCTGATACTAACATCTATGTCGTAATGCGTCTCCTATGTAGGGGGAAGTCCCGCATACTCTGCAGTGGCCGTCTCGCTGCTCCCACCTTGATCTGTTGTTCTGTGCGCCATGGTTGCCCGCTCTCAGCATGTTGTATGCATTCGCCGTGGAACCGTTGCTCTGCTGTCCCCGTCAACGCCTGTCTGTGATGTCTCTTGATGGTCATGTATTCAGCTGCACTGCTTATGAGGACCATCAAATTCTCGTTCTTCGTAGCAGTGCTGAGCTTCGGGATCATTGGCATGAGTTACTACCAAAGGCGAAGATTCTGGTTATTTGCTATAACTTCCACAGATCGAGAGCCATGGCTACAGGTATCGGGTCTCATGTGGACAGCGCTGCTCCGTTACATGTAGCTGCTACTATCGGAAGCTTAGGACTCCATTTCTCAAGTGATTTGCACGTTGCGCCTGGCCTGAATTGCCGCCGCCTCCTGTCCTATTAAGAACTAGGCTCATAGATCATCATTTACGAGCCCTAGATCTTCTGCAAGGGCAAAATATGGAGATGTGTATCTGGCGCCACGTATCCCCCACCTGGCAATGACATTCTTCATTCCGCCAGTCACGGCCAGCCGCATGCTACCGCCATTGGGTTCATATGTTTGCCACGGCTCTCTGTTCAAGATACTCTATGAGAACCAACCTCACCTTCCAGCTATGCAGGGTGGTTTAGTTGGTATCATATACCTGATAGAGTGACAGCCCTTTTCGTCAGCTCTGAAATGGCGCTGTGGGGCCGCTATTTCACGTGCCTTACCAGTCTGTGGCCGAAGGCGCTTGCACTATATTCTCTGTCAGCGCTCATCCAGCTCTCGGAGGTCCCGCCATCCTTCTGCCGTTTTTTCCTATACCCGTACTGCGAAAGCGCCAACGCGTTTGATGCCCACGAAGGCGATCCATGGCTTTCTTGAGCAGAACGGATCACCAGATTTGGTTGAGGGGAAGCATCGCCACGTCGACTGGCGTCCCGTTTGGCGATCTGTGTAAGCTCCGTATCTTGCCACTGACGTCCAGCCTGCATTGTACCTTATGGTCAATGGGTATTCCGGTCACGCCTTCACGGGATTCACCTTGCAGGCACCCTGTTGTGTGACGCCCGGGATGTCCTAGACACGGACAAGTATAGTACCTGAAGAGACATACATCTACAAAAAAACACATCGCATATCAAAGCAAGACTAGATTATATGGAGACAAAAAGATGAAATGAACATTAATTTCGAAGAAACAAGGCAGCCAGAGAACTGGAGGTAAACACACTCTATCGCCAAGAAGAAAAATGTGCCCATTACTGGCAAATGAAATGTTGGACAATACAAAAAGCAAGATAAATTGAGCACACAAAGTTTAAATGTTTTGCAGCTTTCATAACGAGTCTCAAGAAAGAGTACAGAATGTGCAATAGACACATCACTGCTTTCATAAAGGCCAGAGATGAACACGAATACCAAGATTATCGCTAATCTTTGTACTGTACAATACTGCCGTATATTTTGCCAGGTTCAGGAATGTAATCCAAGTGGCATTGGATTTTGCAGCTCACCAATTTGATTGTGAGGATTGTCCAGGTATTGCTTTCGCGAAATGTATCTATTGTGATTCTGAATATTGTTTCATGCATTTTGTTGAAGAACCATATGTATGTAAAAAATATCCTATGCCCAATACCAGGCAAACTAAATGCTTTCACCGTCCTAATCACAGTGGTACGTAAAGCTTGTATATATAATTAGAGCACCGAATTCCTTATTAGTAACGGTTATCTCTTGTCATAGGAATGTTCTTCTCCTAAAAACTATGCGTCGTTAAGCCCTCCTAGTGTGACCAAACGCCGCTGCTTTTTCCTCGTGATGTCAGTTTCCTGCTACGATCGGCGAAGCACTTTCGTTGGTTTCTCGGGGAGGGAGCGGGTCATGGTGGCCAGGCCTCGGCTTACGACTCCTCCCACTTTGTCCCCAACCCACGCTTTGGGAGCCAGGAAGATACTTTTGCAAAAAAGGAGCGTCTTTTAAAAAATAGGAAAAAGGAAAAAAAATGGTGCAGCATCTATGAAACCAAATTAGTAGACTGCTGGGACATCATACCTACATACTTCGTGGAACTTTCGAGTAATTCCGCAGCAACATGGCAGTGTAGTGCATAAGGAAAACTACAATGTTAAAAGAAGGACAAGGCTCGTCTGTTACCAAAACTGATCTTTGCGCGTTTCAAGGATACTCGATATAGTTTACAGGATGTGCATGATAGTGACGCACTACGTCATGCATATTAACTTGCGCATGATACAGATTACAATGGTTTCTAGGAAAGCAGTGGATGGTTGCATAACTTCAGACAGTGCTACAGGGCTGGAAGACGTAAAATAACGAAATTTCAAACAAAGCGGCCACTTCACGATGCAAAGCAAACTGTGGAATCGGCACGAAAATATCCAAACACCTCGGTTCCGAGAATTTCGGAATCTGTACAGAGAATTGGAATAGAGATCAACATAGACATCATTTCCACCCTTTTTATTGCTCATGAAAACCACAAATTCCGTGTTGTACTACAATACAGCGAGACCTTCAGAGGTGGTGGTCGAGACTGTTGTACACACTAGTACCTCTAATACCCAGTAGCAAGTCCTCTTCCATTGATGCATATCTGTAGCTATGCACAAGTTCATCAAGGCATTATTGGTTCAGATTGTACCACTCCTCAACAGCGATTCGGCGTAGGTCCCTCGGAGTGGTTGGTGAGTCACGTTGTCAATGAAAAGCCCTTTGCAATCTATCCCAGGCACGTTCGATAGGATTCATGTCTGGAGAACATGCTGACCACTCTTGTCAAGCGATGTCGTTATCCTGAAGGAAGTCATCCACAAGACGTGCACTATGGAGGCGCGAATTGCCGTCCATGAATACGAATGTCTCGCCAATATGCTGCCAATATGGTTGCACTATCGGCTGGAGGATGGCATTCACGTAACGTACAGCCGTTACGGCGCCTTCCATGATCACCAGCGGCGTACGCCTGCCCCACATAATGCCACCCCATAACAGCAGAGAACCTCCACCTTGATGCACTCGCTGGACAGTGTGTCTAACGCGTTCAGCCTGACCGAATTGCCTCAAACAGGTCTCCGACAATTGTCCTGGTTGAAGGCATATGCGACACTTATAGGTGAAGAGAACGTGAAGACAATCCTGAGCAGTCCATTCGGCATGTTGTTGGACCTATCTGTACCGCGCTGTATGGTGTCGTGGTTGCCAAGATGGACCTCGCCATGGGCGTCGGAGGTGTAGTTGTGCAGCACGCAGTCTATTGCGCACAGTTTGAGTTGTAACACAACATCATGTGACTGCACGCAAAGCATTATTCAACGTGGTGGCTTTGCTGTCAGGGTTCCTCCAAGCCATAATCCGTAGGTAGCGTTCATCGACTACAGTACTAGCCCTTGGGCGGCCTGAGAGAGGCATGTTACCGACAGTTCCTGTCTCTCTGAGTCTCCTTCATGTCCGAAAATATCGCTTTGGTTCACTCCGAGACGCCTGGACACTTCCCTGGTTGAGAACCCTTGGCACAAAGTAACAATTCGGACGCGATCTAACCGTGGTATTGACCGTCTAAGTGTGGTTGAACTACAGACAACACAAGTTGTGTACCTCCTTCCTGGTGGAATGGTTGGAACTGATCGGCTGTCGAATGCCTTTCGTCTAATAGACGCTGCTCATCGATAGTTGTTTGCATTTTTGGGCGGGTTTTGTGACATCTTTGAACAGTCAAAGGGACTGCGTCTGTGATACAGTATCCACAGTCAACGTCTATCTTCAGGAGTTCTGGGAACTGGGATGATGCAAAACGTTTTTTGATGTGTGTAGATGAGAGTAAGAGAGTTATCCCGTTGTTCAACAAGCAATTTGTTATCAACTCCGATCAAATGGGACTTGAAGACGAAACGCATACAAAAACAACTCTGGAAATCGGAGAGTTGTATCAAGATCAGCTAACATCAATAACTTAACGCATTCGAACACAATTACGCCGACCGTTAATCTGGATGGTAAATTTGCTAAAAAAGTTATTTATTGTGCTGCGAGAAGTGGGAGGTTCTCTGCCTCTAAGATTCTACATCTACATCTACATCCATACCCCGCAAGCCACCTGACGGTGTGTGGCGGAGGGTACCTTGATTATCTCTATCGGTTCTCCCTTCTATTCCAGTCTCGTATTGTTCGTGGAAAGAAGGATTGTCGGTATGCTTCTGTGTGGGCTCCAATCTCTCTGATTTTTTCCTCATGGTCTCTTCGCGAGATATACGCAGGAGGGAGGAATATACTGCTTGACTCTTCGGTGAAGGTATGTTCTCGAAACTTTAACAAAAGCCCGAACCGAGTTACTGAGCGTCTCTCCTGCAGAGTCTTCCACTGGAGTTTATCTATCATCTCCGTAACGCTTTCGCGATTACTAAATGATCCTGTAACGAAGCGTGCTGCTCTCCGTTGTAACATCTCTATCTCTTCTATCAACCCTATATGGTACGGGTCCCACACTGTTGAGCAGTATTCAGTCAGTGGGCGAACAAGCATCCTGTAACCTACTTCCTTTGTTTTCAGATTGCATTTCCTTAGGATTCTTCCAATGAATCTCAGTCTGGCATCTGCTTTACCGACGATCAACTTCATATGATCATTCCATTTTAAATAACTCCAAATGCGTACTCCCAGATAATTTATGGAATTAACTGCTTCCAGTTGCTGACCTGCTATTTTGTAGTTAAATGATAAGGGAACTATCTTTCTATGTATTCGCAGCACATTACACTTGTCTACATTGAGATTCAATTGCCATTCCCTGCACCATGCGTCTATTCGCTGCAGATCCTCCTGCATTTCAGTACAATTTTCCATTGTTACAACCTCTCGATACACCACAGCATCATCTGCAAAAAGCCTCAGTGAACTTACGATGTCATCCACAAGGTCATTTATGTATATTGGGAATAGCAACGGTCCTATGACACTCCCCTGCGGCACACCTGAAATTACTCTTACTTTGGAAGACTTCTCTCCATTGAGAATGACATGCTGTGTTCTGTTATCTAGGAACTCTTCAATCCAATCCAATCACACAATTGGTCTGATAGTCCATATGCTCTTACTTTGTTGATTAAACGACTGTGGGGAACTGTATCTAATGCCTTGCGAAGTCAAGAAACACGGCATCTACTTGTGAACCCATGTCTATGGCTCTCTGAGTCTCGTGACGAATAGTGCGAGCTGGGTTTCACACGACCGTCTTTTTCGAAACCCATGCTGATTCCTACAGAGTAGATTTCTAGACTCCAGAAAAGTCATTATACTCGAACATAATACGTGTTCCAAAATTCTACAACTGATCGACGTTAGAGATATATGTCTATAGCTCTGCACATCTGTTCGACGCCCCTTCCTGAAAACGGGGATGACCTTCTCGTATATGTGATTTTGCAAGGGCAGTAGGGAATATTTACGTCACGGCAAGCAAGAATGGGAAATAGGCTTAAGAGAAATATAACTATGGCATGAACACTGCATTTGGCCAACAGCTGGTCAAAAAAGTTGCTTTAACTTGGATCCTGGTCTGCGTATAAAAATGATACTCCATTAGAACAACTATCCGTCCTGAAAAGTGCGTGACTTTGGAATTCATACCACTTGGAACCACTGGACAACTTCAGCCTCTTTTTTTCCCCTGCCTATGAAACACATTATCGGACTACCTGCAGTTACCTCTTAAGGCCAGGTTATCATTCACAATATCGACAATTGGATTTTTATTGCATTTTTGAAAGGTATATGCGTCTAGAATGTTGAGACGAGAAGGTATTTTTAATCTGTGCGTTACAGAAGTTTCTACAGCCCATTGTTCATAGCTGTGTCAAGGTCTCCATGGGACACTCAGCCGGAGACGTCCGGCTCAGGTGGAAAACTTGTCGTGCCGTGACTCACCTTCAAAAAATGGTTTATACTGCTGTATGCATGCAAACATATTTGACAAAAATGCGACGAACAACGAGTAAAGGCTGACGAACGCAGTATATCCAACTCAGCCAGATCTGCTTTCCTCGCCAAGGAGAACGAGGGAATTGCTCTCCAGGAACAATTTGTGTTAGAGGATGGGATGATATACAGTTCTGGAACACCAGACTAAACGTAGGTAAAGAAAACACTCTATTTGGTCAAATTTTGGTCAAAATTTGTCCGAACATAAGTTTAGGTCCTCCAAATTGGATTGGCTATTTTGAATTTTGAAAATCTAGCTTCAGATTTCTGTTCAGCGACATCGAAAATATATTATAACATGCAGTTTTTAAGCAAATTATGCTCATAATTCACATAAAAGTTTTCCCTGAACATTAAACATGTTTTTATCGAGACACGATTTTTTAAAACTGCATTCAGCATAATATAACAACGGTTCAACGTGTTAAATTCTATCTTTGACCTCCTAAAAGTAAACACTTCTCTTGTCAGCTTATACCCATACTATATGAAATTTATTAATATTAACTACTTTTCGTAGAGCCATAAAGAGTGAAACAAACCCCCAAAAATGGAACTCAGTGTTCGAGTTAGCCCCATATCGTTAAATTTAACGTTATTTCGTTTAATGTAATATCGGCTGATGTTGATTTTTGTTTTCAGATAACTCCTGTGGGGCTACACTGCACGCAGTCTGCATACTTCAAACTCAGAATCCCGTTATCAAACCATAATAACGAGTTCCATTTTATTCTTGTAGTGAAATTGTGAAAATCTAAAATAAAGTTCACAGTATGATCCGTCTCATCAGCCCTAAATAGATCCTTGCATGTTTTTTCATTGCCTCAGAAAAGTTTCCAAACTTCGCCTATTTCTTGCTCATTTAAATGAGAATATTGCCTTAAAAGATAGCTGGTTTCACGATAAGCTCCACCTCAGACTTTTTTCGTATTCGGTTATAAGCAATCACATTCTTTTAGTCCTCATCACTTCGTTACACCAATATGATTCTATATGCATTCTTGAAGAGTGGATAACTAACGAACCCACTGAAAGAAATGTAAGTAGGCTGTTTAGGTTTTTTTATTGGTAACGCCGCCGCCACCTAGCGCTCTGTATGAAAATCACTGGCTGTGCCGTGTGCAGTCTGTGGCTGGTTTGCATTGTTGTCTGCCATTGTAGTGATGGGCAGCGGCAGCTGGATGCTAACAGTGCGTAGCGTTGCGCAGTTGGAGGTGAGCCGCCAGCAGTGGTGTACGTGGGGAGAGAGATGGCGGAGTTTTGAAATTTGTAAGACTGGGTGTCATGAACTGCAATATATATTATGACTATTAAGGTAAATACATTGTTTGTTCTCTAAAAAAAAAATCCTCAAGGGGGTACACGCTTACTTTGTGTACCATGTGTTTGGCAAGCACAAGGAGCCCTAGCTAATATGGTATTTGCTTATACAAATGTACGCAACGGTACCACGTTTCTCTAACACATAAATTACACAGCTATCTGATCATTTAACTGAGAGAAACAAACATTTATTATACTACATCAGTGTCAGATGTTTACGTAATTACACAGTTGGATAACTTCACAGTTACGAAATTGTATTTTGTCTGTACTTGGTGAATTGTTCATACTTTTTTGGAACCATTGTGATACTATGAGAGCTTTGAATGAGATATTTGGTATGAGATCATGATTTTTACAGTACGTTTGAGGTAGATGACACTTTTGACATGAGCAGAGAATTTTTTTTTTATGTTTTGAAATTATTGGAAGAAGCTACGACGATTTTGAGATTTGGCTGAGGTTTTATGATGTTATGATGACGATGTGTATTACGCTGTTGCGGTATGTTTATGATCAATAAGGTGATGCTATATGAGTTATTTGGTTATGCTACGTATCTGTTATGATGAAATATTGAAGAAGTGTCGACGAATATGTATATGTGTAATAAGGTAACGAATAATGAGTAGTGGTTAGGGACTCTGGTTTGTGAAAAAGGTTGTTGGAAACCAAGAATCGTACTTCAAGAGTTATGAAATGTGTGTATATGCGTGAATGTATCTCTATGCTGGCGAAAAGTTTTTGGACACTATTATATTTATAGGATTTTATTTTCTACACATTTGTAACGCAAGTTCTCAACCTGTGAAAATATTTTTGTATGAGACTGTCACTGTAGCGGAAACTGCTGTCGTAAATTTTTCAGTAAGAAAGGTAAGTGACCACATGCACGTAATGTGTCGTGGGCACCCAGCTGTGCGACAGTCGCCTGGGAAGAAAGCCATTAGTGTGTGCCTTTCAGAGGCACAGGTAAAAAAAAACAGCCATTATCCTCGCTATTGACATTCCTTTGTAGAAAGCATTTTAAATACGACACCCTCAAACCTGGAAACATGATTACACTGTAGAGTTCTTAATTTATGATATTTACTGAAATTAAATGATGAGAAACATTTTATATCTATTGTCTTTCTAGCTGAGAGATTGATCATTTTGTTTAATATCCAGTTTCTATCTGCACTGCACCATTGGCTAAAACAAAATTTAATAGATGTGCTAATATCACTATTTTCTGTCTACAGACCCTGTAAAGAATCTATTTATGATGTACTTTCTTAGAAAAGAGAGCACAA
Source organism: Schistocerca gregaria (assembly GCF_023897955.1). NCBI lineage: Eukaryota > Metazoa > Arthropoda > Insecta > Orthoptera > Acrididae > Schistocerca > Schistocerca gregaria. The sequence continues at coordinate 521,892,883 of NC_064922.1, read as the reverse complement.
ATAGACATTTCCCTTCACAGGAATTGCAAAAATAATTTTTTTACGATTTGGTAACTTATCTGCTAGTGTATGTTCTCGTGATGCATCACTCTAGTGTTAAGATGTGACATAGGTATTAAACATTTTTACTGTAATATTTTTTCTGCTTCAGCTTTGTCATGTTTAGATATAAGTTATTGCATTTGCTGCTGCTGTTTGCCAGGCATAGTGTTACTAAATTTCACTTTGTATTACTCTGTTAAGCTAGTTTTACTACTGATTTATTTTTCTTGTTGCTGCACATTGGTTCATATCAGTTGTAATGTTGCATTGCTTGGTAATTTAGATTTACTGTAGCTTGCTTTGCCAATTGCCATTTTTTTATAATGGCTGTTTGTGTTAATTGTTTTGTGCTGCTGCATTGCCTCGTCCCTTAGTTTAGCATCTGAGCTCAGTAGGTTTAAGTTAGCTTAAGAGGGGGTAGACTATATAAGAAACTAACTATGATGAATTGGAAGAAAAGCATTGAGAAGCTATAAGAAAATGGTTTGGCCAAAACAGTAGCGTACAGTGGAGAAAAACTATTTTTGAAAGAGGATGTGAACAGAATACAGAAAGCATGCTTGGATAGGATTTTTTTTGGCTGGAGCAAATGGTGAAATAAGAGGGACGATCTATGGAATGAAGTTTTGGGTTGGACTGCAGTACCAAATGTTACCCTGAAAACAAACCCTGTCCTTTCCTTTTGTGTTATTCCACTATGTGTTTGTGTACCCTTGTGTATTTATTTTCTTCCTGCCTCTGTGTACTGTTTCATAGAATTTTTTCTCTTCTAATACTAAGCTACATTCACTATGATGAGGAATACTGTTATCCTCAAATATAATTTGCATTAATAACATGTTATTTACTTCGTACACATTTTTAGACATTATTTATCTGTTCTGTTTTGTTGCTCATATGTGAAGTTGATGTTTCAAAAGTTATTCTGATCTTTATGTATGTACTTATGTGGTAATTTTTGTAACACTGATGTATTTGTTATTTCGATTCTTTTGTAAAGCCTGTATTACTGCAAATATTATCTGTACTATTATGTTCTTTAATGATATATTTTGTACCTTTGTTATTGTATTCTCATGTTATAAAATTGTAATTGACACCAGTTCATCGAATTAAGTAACTTGTAAGTTACATTTCACTGCACACGTTTCTGTTGGTCATAGTATATTGACAATATGTGAGTAGTAGGGACTGATAGTGTTTGCATGCGTGTTAATAATTCAGCAAGGGACTGGATAACAGCATTGCTGGTTCTAAGGACAATTCCAAAAACTTTGTACGTGCACAAGTGGTGGTTTATGGACTTGCTATATTCTCCTCAAGACTCTTCGATGGTGATTGTGCACCTGCAAGTCGCAACAGTTGGCTGCTAGCCATCTCTACAAGGACTACAATGGGTCTACACCTTTGATAACTCACCAATACCATTATTTCTACAAGGACTGCAGTGGGTCTGCACATCTGGTGGCCCACCAACACCATACTCTCTACCAGGACTACAGTGGGTCTGCTCTGTGATGACCAACCTACCGATATTCTTCAAAACTTCGACTGACTCTGCTGTGGGTTTGCTCTGTTGTGGCCCATTACCTGTCTTTATGGACTGTGAGAAAATTTTAGCTTTTGACCAACATTGTAACGATAAGTGTGTGCATTTCAATTCTTTCTTAGTGTAACTATGAAATTATTTTTCAAATCTGTATTGCCCACTGCCCAAAACAATTTGTAAATTTTTTTGTGGGTAGCATGGGTGCTATGTCAGTAGGCTGTTTAGGTTTTTTTATTGGTAACGCCGCCGCCACGTAGCGCTCTGTATGAAAATCACTGGCTGTGCCGTGTGCAGTCTGTGGCTGGTTTGCATTGTTGTCTGCCATTGTAGTGTTGGGCAGCGGCAGCTGGATGCTAACAGCGCGTAGCGTTGCGCAGTTGGAGGTGAGCCGCCAGCAGTGGTGTACGTGGGGAAAGAGATGGCGCAGTTTTGAAATTTGTAAGACTGGATGTCATGAAGTGCTATATATATTATGACTATTAAGGTAAATACATTGTTTGTTCTGTATTAAAATGTTTCATTTGCTAACTGTGCCTATCAGTAGTTAGAGGCTTCAGTAGTTGGAATCTTTTATTTAGCTGGCAGTAGTGGCGCGTGCTGTATTGCAGTAGCTTGAGTAACGAAGATTTTTGTGAGGTAAGTGATTTGTGAAAGGAATAGATTAATGTTAGTCAGGGCCATTCTTTTTAGGGATTTTTTAAAGTCAGATTGCGTTGTGCTAAAAATATTGTGTGTCAGCTTAAGTACAGTGATGCACAATTTTTCTAAGGGGACGTTTCAGAAATATATTTTAATTTTCACAGGAGTTGGTAAAATTTGTTAACTGATTATCATGTTTACGGTCCAGGGTACAAACGTCGCTCAGTGTGACGATCATCTGCATCCACGATAACCTGGAGCCACAGTAAAGATTTCTCTACTGCTGCCTGAAACAACGGTGGACCATGGAATGTTCACCTGTCGTGACACAGCTCGTGCACAGCTTGAAGATCACACATTGCGTCGGGAATTCTCGACCACGTCAACAGTAATTTCTTCAACAGTATGTGGCGCGATTGGCCATCATCTTCTCCCAGCAGCAAATTCTAAGTCGCTAGCTAATTGAACTTCCGAATCATGTTCTTCGATGCCGACAAAGGACCTCTCCAAATTCCCTTCATGCGTCGACATTCGCGCAGAGCAGTGGGGATCTTGTTGTTTTGATAAAACAGCTTACAAGTCCTGCTAACATTGTCGTGACCCATTTTGACTGTGTGCAACTGTAAAGCACGCTGCTGATTGCGTTTCAACTCTACGTCTTCGAACCAGTACCGGCGCCTAACCCCAATTCATAACAATGGTTCCTAATGTGGGGGTAATTAGCCTTTGAGTGTTAAATTGAAACTTTCTGAGAGATATAAACAAAAGGGTTCAATTATGTTCCTGTCGCGATACTAAAATAGTAATTACTGTTAATACCGCTTCGAAGTGGCTCAGCGAACCTAACTGGCGCTTGGGCGACGACACCTTATTGGCGTCCTTCCAACCCCCACCACTCATCAGCACCGGGGCAAAACACTTTATTGGTGGCCCCGGCCCTTCCAGTCCTCAGCGCTACACTTCATTGGTGCCGCTTCCGACCCCTCCAGAATCGTGTATAGTAGCAATACACAGAATTTACTCTAACAATAAGATATTTTCCGGAAAATCTTGGTTGTCTTGGAGACCATTTAGCGCCCCTCTGGAAGTCTCACCCACGTTTCTCCTCTCTCTCGCTACGCCACTGGGGCTATTTTGTATGACTGAAATGCAGATTACTTGTCCCGATAGCCGCCCATGTTAATGCTCCACTTAGGGGGTGAGAAAGTGCGCTGGCCCCAGATCGAATCCGCCCAGCCGGTTAACGGTGGGTGTCGGTGTGCCGAACATTCTGGAAATGGTTTATAGATAATGTCCCACATCCCACTATCTTAATACTGCGCTAGTAACCAATTCCAGCTTCAGTTACACTACTTGCAAACATTTAGAAATCTTTCCCTCACATTAATATGGATAACACTACACACAGACAGTTGGGGTACACATATTCCATCTCAGAGGATAACGGTGTGGTGACAGAAAAGGCATCCAGTCGCTTCTTAAATGAACTTTGCCAAATCCACTAATGACCATTTGGAAGTGGGCCAAAGGGAAAAGAAGAAGTGAGATTGTAATACAGGTTATGTAAGTTAACCAAATAATTACATTTTTAAATATTTTTAATTGTTTTTTAGTAATGCGAGAAAGAATGTAGTGTAGTTTACACTTTGTGAAACGATTGATGGACATTTTCCCCATATAGTGCATCCATTGCACACAAACTATGTAATTTATAACATGCATCAATGACAATAAAACTGAGACTGATATAAACACATCAAAAAATGTTTTGCATCATCCCTGAAGATAGATATTGACTATGGATATTGTATCACATATGCAGTCCCTTTGACATGCATGAGCAGCGCCTATTAGATGGAGGGGGTCCGACAGCTGGTCAGTTCCAGCCATTCCACCCCACCCCCCTCCCCCCTTCACCGAAGGAGGTACATGACTCGTGTTGTCTGTAGTTCAACCATCCCTAGACAGTCAATACCGCGGTTCGATCGTGTACACATTGTTACTTCGTGCCAGGACAGGTTGTCAACAAGGGAAGTGTCCAGGCGTCTCGGAGTGAACCAAAACGATTTTGTTCTGAGATGGAAGAGATACAGAGAGACAGGAACTGCTGATAACATGCCTCGTACAGGCCACTTAGGGGCTACTACTGCACTCAATGACCGCTGCAGAAGGATTTTGGCTCGGAGGAACTCCGACAGCAACGCCACCATGTTGAACAATGCTTTGCATGCAGTCACAGGACGTCGTGTTACACCTAAAACTGTGCTCAGTAGGCTGCTTGATGCGCAACTTCACTACCGACGTCCATGGCAAGGTCCATCTTTGCAACTATGACACCATGTAGCGTGGTACAGATGGTACGAGCAACATGTCGAATGGATCACTCAGGATTGGCATCACGTTCTCTTCACCGATGAGTGTCGCATTTCCCTTCAACCAAAAAATCGTCGGAGACGTGTTAGGAGGCAACCCGGTCAGGCTGAACGCTTAGACCCACTGTCCACAGAGTGCAGCAGGGCGTGGGTTACCTGCTATTTTGGGGTGGCATTATGTGGGGCTGACATACGCTGCTGGTGGTCATGGAAGGCACCGTAACGGCTGTACGATACGTGAATGCCAACCTCCAGCCGATAGTGCAACCATATCGGCAGCATATTGGGGAGGCACTCATCTTCATGGACGCCATTTCGCGCCCCTATCGTGCACATCTTGTGAATGACTTCCTTCAGGATAACAACATCGCTCGACTAGAGTGGCCAGCATGTTCTCCAGACATTAATCCTAACGAACATGCCTGGGATAGATTGAAAAGGGCTGCTTATGGACGACGTGAGCCACCAACCACTCAGAGGGATCTACGCCCAATCGCTGTGGAGGAGTGGAACAATCTGGACGTGCAGTGCCTTGATGAACTTGTGCATAGTATGCCTCGACGACTTCAGGCATGCATCAGTGCAAGAGGACGTGCTGCTGGGTGTTAAAGATACCGTTGTGAACAGCAATCTGGACCACCACCTCTGAAAGTCTCGCTGTGTGGTGGTACAACATGCAATGTGTGGTTTTCATGAGCAATTCAGCGGGCGGAAATGATGTTTGTGTTGATCTCTGTTCCAGTTTTATATACAGGTTCCAGAACTCTCGGAACCGAGATGATAAAAAACTTTTTTTGATGTGTGTATATCATACGTTTAAATATCTCATGAAACTGCCTCCTCCTAGTTGTTGGTAGTTCCCACAATAGACCAGTAATTTATTTGCATCATGGCAATAAACGAACTAAATGACTGCACAACACAACAGTAACTGAGTATTAGTTACTATTGAGGGGTGAATAACACTTAGGTGTTTTTTTGTTCTACAGATGTTTATTTGTGTGAACAAAAAACCGCCTACGTGTTATTCAACCTCAATATGGAATTGTTCTACGAAGAAGCGACGGAAGAATCCATAAATAAGATTAATAGTTACTACATTGTTGTACAACGTACCCAGCATTATTATTATTATTACTGTTATTAGTATTAGCGTTTGTGGTCAGACTCGAGGCACTGGAAGGCTGAATTCTGGATTCGAATAATCAGGTGGTTCACAGACAGCAAGTACGTGCACAATTTAACTTGGTTGGCTTTAAAAGGGATCTGCTGAATCAAGAATAAAGAGGAAGAGGACTGGTGCTGAAAAACCATGTTTCTTAACGTCTACCTTGCATGTGCATAGATAACTTTGTTTTCTGAGAAGCTATTGCAGATATCACTCGCAATGCACTGAGAACTTCATCTTTTTTCTAAAAAAAAGAACGTTGTTAGAAGTAAGCAGTAGCAGTTGTCTCATCAACTCAGTAGTTCGAGCTTTAATAAAACACTTACAAGTAATGAGAGTCATATTTCGTCTTTTTAAAAAGAAAAGTGTTCAAATAATTTTTTTTCTTTCTAAAGTTTATTTATTTCATATCCATACGTTAAACAGTTCTCCGTCTACGCTGGCTCCAGTAGACTCTCCGTCCGAACAGGCCTGGAAGGCGCAACGTTATCGACCGACCGCCATGTCATCCTCTGCCCATAGGAGTCACTGGATGTGGGTACGGAGGGGCCATACGATTAACAGACCGTTGTCCTTGCCTCACGGGGGCTATGTGCACCCACTTGTCAACAACGCTCGGCGAACATGAATGGTCACCCAACCAAATGCTAACCAAGCTCGACAGAGCTTAACATCGGTGATCTGGCGGGAAGGGGTGTTATTACTACGGTAAGGCCGTCGGCATACTGGCTGAAGTAACAAAATTATAACCACTCTGCATTTCCGGAAACGTGTAATGTATCATAAGATGTAGTAATTCTGTTATTATCCAGGTGAACCGTGAGTAAGTCTTCACTAAACGCCGTATACTCATAGCTATCTTAATTTCAGCGATATCGGTATCAGCTTTTCCAAATGAAACTATAATAATTAATGCCTATAGTATCCTAGTTCTAAAAGAGAAGAATTCAGCGGAGTTTCACTCTTCAAAATCCGATTACTAATTTCATGGTAGCTACACTACTCACCATTAAAATTGCTACACCAAGAAGAAACGCAGATGATAAATGGGTATTCATTGGACAAATATATTATACTAGAACTGACACGTGATTACATTTTCACGCAATTTGGGTGCATAGATACTGTGAAATCAGTACTCAGAACAACCACCTCTGGCCGTAATAACGGCCTTGATACGCCTGGGCATTAAGTCAAACAGAGCTTGGATGGCGTGTACAGGTACAGCTGTCCATACAGCTTCAACACGATACCACAGTTCATCAAAAGTAGTTACTGGCGTATAGTGACGAGCCAGTTGCTCGGCCACCATTGACCAGAAGTTTTCAATAGGTGAGATATCTGGAGAATCTGCTGGGCAGGGCAGCAGTCAAACATTTACTGTATCCAGAAAGGCCCGTACAGGACCTGCAACATGCGGTCGTGCATTATCCTGCCGAAATGTAGGGTTTCGCAGGGATCGAATGAAGGGTAGAGCCACGGGTCGTAACACATCTGAAATGTAACGTCCACTGTTCAATGTGACGTCAATGCGAACAAGAGGTGACCGAGACGTGTAACTAATTGCACCCGATATCATCACGCCGGGTGACGAATACACGCTTCCAATGTGCGGTCACCGCGATGTCGCCAAACACGGATGCGACCATCATGATGTTGTAAACAGAACCTGTATTCATCCGAAAAATGACGTTTTGCCATTGGTGCACCCAGGTTCGTCGTTCAGTACACCACCGCAGGCGCTCCTGTCTGTGATGCAGCGTCATGGGTAACCGCAGCTGTGGACTCCGAGCTGATAGTCCATGATGCTGCAAACGTCGTAGAACTGTTCGTGCATATGGTTGTTGTCTTGAAAACGTGCCCGTCTGTTGACTCACTGATCGAGACGTGACTGCACGATCCGTTACAGCCATGAGGATAAGATGCCTGTCATCTCGACTGCTAGTGATACGAGGCCGATGGGATCCAGCACGGCGTTCCGTATTACCCTCCTGAACCCACCGATTCCATATTCTGCTAACAGTCATTGGATCTCGACCAACGCGAGCAGCAATGTCGCCACACGATAAACGACAATCGCGATAGGCCTCAATATGACCTTTATCAAAGTCGGAAACGTGATGGTACATATTTCTCCTTCTTACACGAGGCATCTCAACAACGTTTCACCAGGCAACGCCGGTCAACTGCTGTTTATGTATGAGAAATCGGTTGGAAACTTTCCTCATGTCAGCACATTGTAGGTGTCACCACCGGCGCCAACCTTGTGTGAATGCTCTGGGAAGCTAATCATTTGCATATCACAACATCTTCTTTCTGTCGGTTAAATTTCGCTTCTGTAGCACGTCATCTTCGTGGTGCAGCAATTTTAATGGCCAGTAGTGTATTATACGTAGAACTACGATTTTACGCTTTCTAACGTGAAAACGATTGCTGTCTTATGTGGAATTTGGTGATTTAATACGCAAATAAAGGAATGTGATGTCTGCGGTGGTAGCTATGCCGTCAGCGCTACGGACTGCTAACCGGAATGGCTCGGGTTCCATTTCCGGCGGGGTCGGAGATTTTCTCTGCTCGGGATCTGGGTGTTGTGTTGTTCTTACGTCCGTATCGTCATAACTAACACGGCACTATTGAGATGGCTGTAAGAGCCCGTTCCCACTTTAAATAAAATAAGAATATAAAGAAATACGTCACGTAGAATAAGGAAAAGTATCGCCACAATGCCGATATGATACGGGCACCGAATAATGTAGCTTTCTTCTGTCTGTGTCATGTCTTTCACAAATGAAGAGGCACTAGATAAATTAGTTCCCCGCGGTGAGCGAAGAAGGAATACAAAGAGAACAGCTGAATTGTATTCATAAAGGTACCTCAACAGACGGTGTCCAATACGAATGACAATTCAGCGGATGTGCAAAATGTTGCTAATGTGAGGGCACCGAATACTAAATAGACTGTAAGGAGTGAGCCTGCAACGATTGGAGCGAACGAAATACATGTTCTGGCAGCTGCTTCTCATAACCCACCTGAGACACTTTGGAATAAGTCAGCCCAGCGTTGTTCACATTATGCGCTTAGACAGCTTCCATCCCCATCATTTGTCACTTCACCAGCAGATTAACTAGAGGCGCATGGAATTCGGTAGCCCGGTTCTGACGAGACATCACAGGACAACAAGTTGTTTCTTCAAAAAATTAGCTTTGTCGATGAAGCTACCTTTACAAATCATGGAACGCTGAGTGTAAGACACGTACATTATTGCACCACTGAGAACCCGCATCGGCCGAGTAAGATTGAGCATCAGAAGCAACGCACTGTGGACGTTTAGTGGGGGATTGTGAAATACACGTACAGTTTCTTAGTGAAATTCTACCACCTCTCCCACAGAAAGTACCGCTTGAAGTACATAGATATATGTGATATCAGTACGGTGACTGCGCAGCTCGTTCTATTTGCTCGTGTCCAGGAAAGTGCTCACTCATTTCTTTCCTGCTCGCTGGATACAACGATATTGGTTGGGTTGCGCGTACGCCTGATATGACACCATTGGACTATTTCCTTTCGTGATCAAGCCAAAAATGAAGTATATGCACAGTTTCAGCTGCTGACAGTCCACTTCCCATTGAGAGAGTGAAATAAACAATAAAGAATTATTAAAATAAAAAGCTTGTTAATATAACACGTTTTCAAAACGGGTTAAAAACTATAAAATACACTGAAACGCCAAAAAAACTAGTATAGGCATGCATTGGCAAATACAGAGATATTTAAACAGGCAGGATAAGCGCTGCGGTCGATAAGACAACAAGTGTCTGCTGCTACTGTGGCAGGTTATCAGGATTTAAGCGAGCGGCGATTCTTCCGCACGACCATTTCACGAGTTTATTGTGAATATCAGGAATCAGGTAAAACCCAAATATAAGACATCGCTGCGGACGAAAACAGATCCTGCAATAATGGGGCCAATGGGACGACTGTACAGAATCGTTCAATATGACAGAAGTGCAACTCTTCCGCAAATTGCTATAGATTTCAATGCTGGGCCATCGAAAAGTGTCAACATGCGAACCATTGCAAGAAACATCATCGATATGGGCTTTCGGAGCCGAAGGCCCACTCGTGTACCTTTGATCAGTGCATGACACAAAGCTTTACGCTTCGCCTAGGCCCATCAACACCAGCATTGGACTGTTGATGACTGCAAACATTTTGTCTGGTCGGATTAGTCTCGTTTCAGACTGTATCGGGTGGATTGACGTATAAGGTAAGGGGACAACCTCATGAGTCCATGGATCCTACATGTCAGCAGCGAACTGTTCAAGGCTCTGTAATGTTGTGGGGCGTGTGCAGCTGGAGTGATATGGGGCCCCTGATACTTCTATAGGCTCTGACAGATGACACGCTCGTAAGCATCCTGTCTGATCGCCCGCATCCATCCATGTCCATTATGCATTCCAGCCGACTTGGGCACTTCCAGCAGGGCGATGCCACGTCCAGAATTGCTACGCGGGGGCCCTACACGATATTAGGTAGGTATAAGAGTTTCTTTGGGTCTTCAGTGTAATTGCTCTTGCCCCATCCAGATTCGTAAACGCACACAGGTAGCTCTGAAAATTATGTGCTTGTGAATTTTTAACGGCTATGAACACACTTGTAGAATTTAAAACGAAAATCTTGGGGTTCGTGAAGCAGGCAGTAGCAAGGAGGTGAATTATTCAAGCGTCAGTTATGTGCTGGGTGTCCTTTTCAATTCTGCAAATATTTTCATAGCTGTCAAAAATTCCTAAACACAAATTTTCGGGACTAACTATTTGGTGTTAGGAATGTGTGTGGGGCTAAGAGCAATTACTTTATACTTTTCAGTCCGTTGTAATAACGTGTTATATTAAAAAGCTTTTTATTTAAATAATTATTTTTTTGCCCTTCGACTCGTAGGTGTCAAGTTTTTCAATCTGTTTCAAACATTTTGATGAGGTTACAACAGAGGCTCGTGATAAATTTTGGGATTGTTTCATTCTTCACCTGAGTCACCCAGTACGTTGCTTTGCCGTACAATTATTTCACTAAAAGACCTCGAAAGAAAAATTAAAGAGAATTGAGCTCACACGGGCACTTAACAGCAGCCGTTCTTACCAAGTGCTACACAACGTACCCTCTGCCACACACCAGACACGAAAGCGAATTTATATTGCATTGTCATCAAGTTCTGAGCTATATTGAAAGTTTGAAGTCTCTAGCTCACCGGGAAACGATAGTGGTAAACAAAGTACGCTCCGCCATGTGCCAGACAAAGAAAGCGAGTTAATATTGCATTGTCATCCAGTTCTGAGCCATGTTAAAAGTTTCAAGTTTCTGGCCCATCGAGAAGTTAGTTTAAAATCAACTGCAAAATTTTTAGCGTACCGACAGACAAAAAAGCTACCTAAGAAAATCGTGTTAACAGTTAGAACTGTATACCCATCTGAAAGCCGCTGAAAGTCGCCCCGGGGTTCTAGATGGCTACGAGAGCCTCATTTGGTAGGCCTATATGCTCTTAGTGCAGTGGAGATCACGTGCTTCGTCGTGCCGATCTACAGAACAAAACTTGGATTCGACCACCTCACAGACTGATTGACGTTTGAACTCACGCTGTTGTGCCTTCGAAGGTAGATAATCCAACTTGTTCTTTCTTTTACACGACTTTTTTAGTTGCTGACTACGCTATAGCTTAATTTACGTTTTATTGCGTTTGCTTAGGCGTACTTCCAGTGAATAACTTCTTTTATAAAAGCACAACCACCAAATTACTTATTTTTAAGTGCTGTTGCAGTTCGTATCACTCTGGTTTTCTTTCTTTATAAATTTCAATTTCACACATTCGAAATATGTTCTATATAGAGGAACGTACTTTAAAGAGTATCAGTTTTAATTTGATTTATTGTGGCTCATTCATTTTACAATTGTTTCTTGGCTGTTTGCTAATTTGTGAAGTTATGTAACTACTCTTTTTACAACTCTTTAAATTAATTACATTCGACAGCGAATCCTGGCACACTGCTTCATAACTCAGCCTATTTTGTTAGAGCAAAATGGCTGGAAAACAGCTTCTAACAGAAGCAGACGAATTATGCAGATGGCGGAGGAGATGTTTTCTGTAGTTGACTCCGATTATAGATATGGCCCTGACGAAAGTGATCTGTCAACTGAAGAACACGGTCAAGGCTGTGAACAATCTCAATTCTGAAGAGAATGTGCCAGAAACGATAAACACGGAGTGAGACCGTCCAGATTCACAACGTGTCCCCAAATCCGCTGTTACTTTGTCTGACAACTGCCGAAGTGACTCTGGCCACTATTGCTGTATAGCTAAAATATCGAAAACGACTGATAAAACTGTGTGTGACACTGATGCCTTTTCTTTCTGGAGATGCTGTGATTGTCGTTACTATTTCGTAGTTATTACAATAGAACTCGCATACATTAGCGCCTCTGACATGTCGTCCAGGTGTTGCAAAGACGGCTTGGCAAGAGCCTTGATTGTCGTGCACGGACCGAGTGAGCATTACGTGGGCAGCTGTGCAAGTGGGTCGCAGCGCGCTCCGCCAAAGGGATCGTTACGTTGCGTTCGGTAGCTGGTGCGCCCGTGTGTGGGTCAGCAGAGCACCTCACACCGCCACACCACACCTCACCACGCCCGCGCACCTGCCACTGCGTCCTCCTGATGCCGGTTGCGCCAACCGCGGTGCGTTCCCCAGCGGCTTGCGTCACCGATGTCCGCCAGCCGTTGTTGTCCACGTAACTGCCTGCTGATGCGATCGCTTCCGGCCCGGTATCTGTTCTACTAGGTGAGCTATTTAGAAATGATGTTTGATGGCAAAGGACAGTAGTATCAATGAGACAGAACCACCATATTTTAAAACATTCTAACCAGGAGTTTTGTCATCGGTATGCGTGAGACAGAATGCGTACTAATATGTTCCACCGCGGAATCACCGCGCATAGAAATAGGATTTTCGGGTGCTCATACTTCGCGTTCTACAATTGATAAAAATGTAGGGTCAAGTGTTCTGTATACCCCTTGGGCTAGAGACCAGTTGTATACCCAAGAGAAGGATCGTCTTAGTGCCACTATACCACAGTACAGGGTCAAAGTACGAGTATTACATATTTCCTACTGCTTAGGCAAGTGTAGAAAATCGATTGATTCTTTTTGTATTTGATATGACCTACGCCGGATTTGAAGGGACTTATGCAGGCAACATTAGCTCATAGGCAATTCTTCTCAAAACCATCAAAAATGGACTTTTACTATACATTCGCCGTCACCAGCGAACCTAAACCCGGCCGAGGATTCTAAAACTTCTATGCACAGTAAATGACTAAACTTTTTGCGCTGTATTCTTAAGATCTTGATATCAAACAATCTTGAAAATTTCCTTCATTACTTCATTCGTTTCCAAGATACAAAGATTTAAACCTGCAGCACTTGTATATTTGTACACGTAAAATCCGGTGTGAGGCGTAAAAGTAGTTTATAAAGTGAGTAGCAGGAGATATCCTGTAAAGTGTCTCCGGTTTCAACCGAGAACCCCGTATTATACTACTCAAGCACATTCAAAATTTTCGTGCACGTAAAATCAGATCTGAGGTGCAAAATTAGTTTTGCGTTATTTCAGTTTCGCATAAGTAAACTATCCGAATCTTATTGACCAATCATTTCATATGATTTACGTGCCATCCCGCAGCAGCGAAAAGAAGAGAACCAGTGGAAAAATACTCCTTTCGAGCACAAATAATGCGAATATGTTGTGGGGAAGGGTACCCAAAGACTGCGTTTTATTGGCAGGACACTTAGAAAATATAACAGACCCACTAAGGAGACTGCCTACACTACGCTTGTCCGTCCTCTTTTAGAATACTGCTGCGCGGTGTGGGATCCTTAGCAGATAGGACTGACGGAGTATATCTAAAAGTTCAAAGAAAGGCAGCACGTTTTGTATTATCGCGAAATATGGGAGAGAGTGTCACAGAAATGATACAGGATTTGGGCAGGAAATCATTAAAGGAAGACGTTTTTCTTTTTGCGACGGAATCTTCTCACGAAATTCCAATCACCAACTTTCGCCTCGAATACGAAAATATTTTGTTGACACCGACCCACATAGGGAGGAACGATCACCACGATAAAATAAGGAAAATAAGAGCTCGTACGGAGAGATATAGGTGTTAATTCTTCCCGCGCGTTATACGACAACGGAATAATAGAGAATTGTGAAAGTGGTTCGATGAACCCTCTGCCAGGCACTTAAATGTGATTTGCAGAGTATCCATGTAGATGTTGTTGTAGATGTAGATGTTCCTGTTAAATTAAAAGACTCTTACTGAAAAGTAAGGTACCAGCATTCTATCTTCCTCAGTATCTTCAAAAATTTTCCCAAAAATTTTGAGAAACGAACATATTAGGGCTTTTTGCTGAGCCAGTGGCAATGGCAAATAGACGGAAAAGTAATAAATACTGGAAGATAGTAGACAGTGGTTATGAGAAAAGTGCTTGGGAAAGAGCGAAAGAGGCAGCGCCAGGGGATGGAATAAAGAGAAAGACGAAGTGGAAGTGGAGTAGAGCCAATGATAACGAGGCACAGAGTACATGACAGTGACAGCGAGAGAGATAGTGACTGTGAGGACAGCAACATTAGGAAGGAAGGAATGAGATAGAAGCAGTAAGAGACAGTAGGAGGAGACTGTAGTATTAGAACAGAACGAAGGGGACTGTGGCTGTGACGCAGGAGACAATGACAGAGGGACTCAAAAGATAATGACAATAAGCTGACCTGAATCAGAAAGTGACAAAGAGCATCTGGGAGTGGATTGGTATGAGCGACTTACAGCGGTGGACTAGTGGGTGTGAGTAGCAGGTGATACTCCCAAAACGACCAGCTTTGCGAAAGAAGCGGCGACACTCTCTGCGCAACCCACCCATCATTTTGCAGGACAATGCGCGGGTGCATACAGCGCAAGCTGTGGCTGCTCTGTTCGGTCGATGGGACTGGGAAGTACTGTACCATCCATCACACTCCTCGGACTTAAGTCCTTGTGACTTTAATCTGATTCCGAAGATTAAGAAACCACTTCGTGGTATTCGCTTCAGAACAGTTCCAGAGTTTGGACAGGCAGCAGACCGCTCCATTCGCATCATCAACAGAAAAGGCTCTGCTAACGGTATACTACGCCTTCAACATCGCTTGGCAACGGGTTCTACATATCGCTGGTGACTACTTTGGACAGTAACTAGTGCAAACATCAAACTCTTTTGTATCGGATGTGAATAAATAGCTGACACTATTTAAGTTCCAAACAAAAGGAATTCGTTAAACTTCTGTTACACGATGAATCTGTCAAATCTAAAGGTCGCAAATTCAACTAAATACCTAGGAATTACAATTACGAACAACGTAAATGGAAGGAACACATGGAAAGTGTTGTGGGGAAGGTTAACCAAAGGACACGTAGAAAATGTAACAGATCTACTAAGGAGGCTGCCTACACTACGCTTGTCCGTCCTCTTTTGGAATACTGCTGCAGGGTGTGGGATCCTTACCAGATAGGTCTGACGGAGTACATCGAAAAATTTCAAAGAAGGGCAGCATGTTTTGTATTATCGCGAAATAGGGGAAAGAGTGTCACTGAAATGATACACGATTTAGGGTGAACATCTTTAAAACAAAGGCGTTTTCCGTTGCGACGGAATCTTCTCGAGAAACAATCACCACCATACAATAAGGGAAATCAGAGCTCATACGGAAAGATATAGGTGATCGTTCTTTCCGCGAGCTATACGAGTTTGGAATAATAGAGAATTGTGAAGGTGGTTCGATGAACCCTCTGCCAGGAACTTATATATGATTTGCAGAATATTCACGTAGATGTATAATGGCCTGTTAAAAAAGCGGGAATATGTTCGCGTGCCAATTGTTTTTTTGGGAAAAATTTTAAAGGTACTGAGGAAGGTAGAATGAGACAGCAAGTACCCCACTTTTCAGTCACAGTCTTTTAAATGAACAGGAACATATTGACATTTTTTGTGCTCCAGTAGGAGCACTTTTCCGCTGCTTATTTTATATGTCAGCCCCTAGTCACTCAGGTAGTATCATTGTAGGTTCTGATGTATTACCAAGCCATCATCAGTTGATATTGTTGTTGCCATCTTCACTCAAACGCTGGTTTGATATAGCTCTCCACGCTAGCCTCTCACGTACAAGCCTCTTCACCTCTGAATACCTACTACAACCTACATCTATTTCAACCCTCCTACTGCATTCATGCACTGGTCTCCCTGTAACATTTCTACCCCTACACTCTTCTCTCTATTATCAAGCTGACTATTCCTTCACGCCGCAGAGTGCGTCCTATCGACCAATCGATTAAGTTGTGTCATAAATTTCTTTTCTCCCCGGTTCGATTCAGTGCTGTCTCAGTAATAATTTGATCTACCCATCTAATCTTCAGTATTCTTCTGTAGCACCATATTTCAAAAATTTCTATTGTCTTCTTGCCTGAACTACCAATCGTCCACGTCTCACTATTGTACAAGCTACACCCCAGACAAACGCCTCCCGGAAAGACTTCCTATAATTTAAATTTATGTTGGATGTTAACAAGTCTCTCTATTCAATTATGCTTTTCTTGACGTTGCTATTCTCAATTTCATATCCTCTCCGTTTCGGTCGTCATCAGTAATGTTGTTGCTATAATATCCCTTTCTAAAAATAATCTCTTGTGTGTAATGTTCTGTGTAACGATACCGCACCAAAGAGTCCAAATGGGGAAGCGGTCTTCAGTTTTTTCGAGCGC
The DNA here is from genome assembly GCF_023897955.1 of Schistocerca gregaria. NCBI lineage: Eukaryota > Metazoa > Arthropoda > Insecta > Orthoptera > Acrididae > Schistocerca > Schistocerca gregaria. Next base: position 521,876,280 of record NC_064922.1, on the reverse strand, counting down.
TACTGAGTTTATCATGTAAGCATCATTCTCTGTACCTCGGAATAATTAATAATAAATTAAGCTAATTCTCAATCAAAATGTTTTGGAATACTTTATTCCCATACCAGTCCACATATTTATGCTATCATTGTATAAACAGTTTCAACTGTTCAACCTTTTGTGGGAGAGACGCATCATTTCAACGTGGCACCTATGTGCCATTCGCGTGATTTTATTAGAAACCTTCAGTATCTCTTTTTCGCTTATTGTACAACCTGAGCCTGCAGTTATTCGAAGTCCGACAATTTTAAGTAATTATACAGCAAAGAGCGATTACAAGGTCGTGATATGCGATTTACATTAAAAAAATCCATCGGTCCACATCTTTAGTTGCACTGTTTCCAACACCAGTGCAGCACAATTACATCGTGCGTTATTAAACAGCTTCGGAATTTATTCAGTGAGCAGAGATGGAAGCCGACTCACTCTGCCCAAGTAGCGACATTCATCTACTACTTTCAGTGTTTCATTTCTTAATCTAGTTCCCTCAGCATCGTGTGATTTAATTCGAGTATATTCCATTATCCTTGTTTTACTTCTGTTGATGTTCGGTTTATAACCTCTTTTCAAGACACTATCCATTCAATTCAGTCGCTCGGGGTCACGGTCCGTGCGCTTGCCCCCGTCGGAGGTTCGAGCCTTCCCTCGGGCACGGGTCTGTGTGTTGTCCATAACGTAAGTTAGTTTAACTTAGATTAAGTAGTGTTTAGGCTTAAGGACCAATGACCTCAGCAGTTTGGTCCCATAAGACCGCACCACAAATTTCCAAATTTTCCATTATATTCAACTGCGCTGCCAAGTCCATTGCTGTCTCTCACAAAATTTGATGTCATCGTAAAACCTCAAAGTTTCTATTATTTCACATTATACTCTAACTCCCCTTCCAATTTAATCCTGATTTCCAAAAAACTGGCTCATTGAACGAAGAGAATAACACCGCGGACAGGTTACAGCCCTTTCTCAGTCACGTGTAATGCGTATCGAACCAGATTTGAGACTGGGCTTAGAACTTTTTAATAGACAGAACTCAGTACGTTATTCTTAACGGGACGGAGAGGATAGATATGTAACGGTAATTTCTGGAGTAGGATACGCGTTCTTATAGGGGCTGTTATCGTTTACAGTTTATTTTAATGACCTAGTGCCTAAGTTCGAAGGCTCCGTGACGCTATTCGCAGACGGTTATGATGCCTATAGGAAGATTGCAACACTAGAAGAATATAACAAAATGCAAGAAGATGTGAAAAAGTGTGATGCTTCGAGAATAAGGGTAAAGGTTGTGGGGTAGGAAAGTCAAACGTGGCCGATTGCAAGAAACTGTCCCATTGAACTAAAACAATCTGTACCACGTTATATGGACTGGGATTTGACGTACTGTTTTTTTAGTTGTATGTACAAGTGATCGGTATCTTCAATTGCCCCCAAGGTAAATAAATGTAAGGTATTACGCATAAATACTATTCGATTATACTATTGACTACAAATCACTGGAGAGAGTAACCGCAAAATGCCTAGGATATAAAGTGGAATGACCGCATAAAACTAACTGTAGGAACAACAGATGCCAGGCTGAGATTCATTGGAAGAATCTTAAGGAAATGTAATCCATACGGGAAAGATTTAGCAGACACAAAACGTATGAGAATGATTCTTGGGTGTTGTTCATCGATCTAGGACCCTTATCAGATGGACTGATAGAAAGGGTAGAGAATATCAACGAAGAGTAACGCGTTTTGTTACGAAATCGCTTGCTCGACGAGACACCGTTACAAGGAAGCAAAGATAAGAAGGAAGGAAGGTTAGAGCTAACGTCCCGTCGACAGTTAGAGATGGGAGAGCGTTACAGAGATCCTAAACAAACTCCTAGAGCATACGCTATAATAAAAGCCTTGACCGTCACGGAGAGGTTTACTGTTACGGTTTTGAAATCGTATGTTCGAAGAATAGTTGGGCAACATATTACTTCCTCCCACAGACATATCGTGAAATGATCAGGACAAGGAAATCAGAGGAATCAGAGCTCCTGTGGGATTTGCCGATAGTCGTTCTTACTTGCATTCGGAAGTGGAACAGGAAAGGAAGAGAAGATACTAATACCCTCCGCCAAACACTGTCAGTGGTAAACTTCAAAGATTTTATTACTTCCCCCCAGAATTTAAGTTACCTTTCCAAATACCTGTTAGTTTCATTTACAATTATCCGAATGCACGAACTGAATAGCACCAGAGTGGGCTACAACCCTGTCTCACGTCCTTTTAACAATTGCTTCCCTTTCACTTCCTTCGAGTCTGACAACTGTAGTCTGATGTTTGTATGAACTGTGTTAGCCTTTCGCTCTTTGCATTTTATCTTGATACTTCCGGAATTTCAAGGAACGTATTCCAGTCAACATTTTAAAACGTATCCTTCAACTCTACAAATTTCATTAAATCTTCTAAGATAAGTCTTAACGAGACATTAACATATGGAGAAAGCTACTGAAAATGTATAATTCAAAGTGTCTTCTTCTAATTGCGAAGCTGTATTCAGCTTAGGGATGGGCATGAACACTGGAATTCTATACGTTAATCTTATGTTTTGTGCATACAGTTATGTTAATTATGACACGCCGACTTCCAGTGTGTTCCACGATCCACAGACAAACATGTGTGACCATGACACGATACAAAGCGCAGATGGCGGAGATTGTTCCGGTTCTAAAGTGGGCGATCCGAAGATGATAACACAAGTCTTACTGAAACCGGTCATCTAAATACTTTACTAGCGATCTTGGCTGTCTGGAGCTTTTCCGGAGTTCATTATACTATAGATCTCCGCCATTTTGCCAGTGTCAGGAATATATGGTTCCAGTACAGCACTCGTGTCTGCCGCATCACGGTCGCGAAGTGGGGCCATGGCAGTTCCAGATAAGTTTTACAGTCTGACGATAATTTATGGACTTGTAGTTTTAGCTTGACGATGTACACTATGGACAAATGGCAGTTACTGTTATTCTGAAGAAGGTTGGGTTATCCCGACTGAAACCTAGGTAAATTCTAGGTAAACGCTGCAACTAAGGCTGTTGATTATTAAAACTAAAATTTATACAGTCGCTGAGAGGGCCGCGAAATGTTGAAGATATTCAAATACATGTTTTGTCTAGTTGTCAGTTGTTGCCCACTGTCATTGGAACACCGATCGACACCTGCTTACCAACTGGATTTGAGATTATTCTGCTAGGTGATACCGCGTTGCTCTCTGGTATTTTCCTCGTGGACTCCGACTGAGAAATGCTTTCATTTCCTTCTGTTGACGAGCTTGCTACTTCACATTTTATGTAGGGACTTCGCTCTGAAAGGATTTCTTATAAACAATACTGGCATGGGTGCGTATGAATTATAGATAAAATAAAGTAATTTTTAGCAACTACAACATTTATACACTCCTGCAAATGGAAAAAAGAACACATTGACACCGGTGTGTCAGACCCACCATACTTGCTCCGGACACTGTGAGAGGGCTGTACAAGCAATGATCACACGCACGGCACAGCGGACACACCAGGAACCGCGGTGTTGGCCGTCGAATAGCGCTAGCTGCGCAGCATTTGTGCACCGCCGCCGTCAGTGTCAGCCAGTTTGCCGTGGCATACGGAGCCCCATCGCAGTCTTTAACACTGGTAGCATGCCGCGACAGCGTGGACATGAACCGTATGTGCAGTTGACGGACTTTGAGCGAGGGCGTATAGTGGGCATGCGGGAGGACGGGTGGACGTACCGCCGAATTGCTCAACACGTGGGGCATGAGGTCTCCACAGCACATCGATGTTGTCGCCAGTGGTCGGCGGAAGGTGCACGTGCCCGTCGACCTGGGACCGGACCGCAGCGACGCATGGATGCACGCCAAGACCGTAGGATCCTACGCAGTGCCGTAGGGGACCGCGCCGCCATTTCCCAGCAAATTAGGGACACTGTTGCTCCTGGGATATCGGCGAGGACCATTCGCAACCGTCTCCATGAAGCTGGGCTACGGTCCCGCACACCGTTAGGCCGTCTTCCGCTCACGCCCCAACATCGTGCAGCCCGCCTCCAGTGGTGTCGCGACAGGCGTGAATGGAGGGACGAATGGAGACGTGTCGTCTTCAGCAATGAGAGTCGCTTCTGCCTTGGTGCCAATGATGGTCGTATGCGTGTTTGGCGCCGTGCAGGTGAGCGCCACAATCAGGACTGCATACGACCGAGGCACACAGGGCCAACACCCGGCATCATGGTGTGGGGAGCGATCTCCTACACTGGCCGTACACCTCTGGTGATCGTCGAGGGGACACTGAATAGTGCACGGTACATCCAAACCTTCATCTAACCCATCGTTCTACCATTCCTAGACCGGCAAGGGAACTTGCTGTTCCAACAGGACAATGTACGTCCACATGTATCCCGTGCCACCCAACGTGCTCTAGAAAGTGTAAGTCAACTACCCTGGCCAGCAAGATCTCCGGATCTGTCCCCCATTGAGCATGTTTGGGACTGGATGAAGCGTCGTCTCACGCGGTCTGCACGTCCAGCACGAACGATGGTCCAACTGAGGCGCCAGGTGGAAATGGCATGGCAAGCCGTTCCACAGGACTACATTCAGCATCTCTACGATCGTCTCCATGGGAGAATAGCAGCCTGCATTGCTGCGAAAGGTGGATATACACTGTACTAGTGCCGACATTGTGCATGCTCTGTTGCCTGTGTCAATGTGCCTGTGGTTCTGTCAGTGTGACCCCAGGAATGTGTCAATAAAGTTTCCCCTTCCTGGGACAATGAATTCAAGGTGTTCTTATTTCAATTTCCAGGAGTGTATTTTATATACTAAGTGGATATAACAAAAGTGCAGCAACTCACAGAGGTCCAGTGTGGAGTATAATTATCGTATGGCAGCGAAACTTGGCAGACATTCTATTGCGTTAATGTAGAACCGATTTATACTGAAAAAAATTAGTTCCTATTTTGGCCACCAGGTGCAAATCTGGTGCTATCGATGCAAGAAGTACAGAAACGTTTCCACGCGTCATGCATTAGGAATAGGACTTTCTCAGAAAAGATCAAACAAGTTAGAAAGGTATACTGTTGATTTTATTATTAACCACAGCTTACACAATTTGTTCAATTTGAGCCCCACAGATTTTGACGAGACATTGCATCCGTAAAACGGCGTAATCAACAGTTGCTCGCAGAGGTTCCTGTTGAATCCGAGCAACGTGTTTCTGCACACTGGCCTTCAGATCAGGTAGAGACCGGACGTATCCGTGATAAATCCGTTCCTTTAGATACCCCAGAGCCATGGATTAAGATCAGGTGATGTTGCTGGCCATGCATCTGGAAATCTTCGTGGACGAGTGCATTAAACAGACCTTTCACTGGGCGAGTGACATGAGTTGTTCCCCATTTTATATGAAAACAGTGGTTTCTACACAGTTGTGCTCTTCAAAAGCAGGAATCGCATGTTGTACAAGAAGATGTCGATAGCTTGCCTACGTCACGGCACGCCTGACAGGCCCTCTGGCTGTATTCCCTTCAAAGAAGAAGGGACCGAGACTAAAGGTGCTTGCGAATCCACGCCACACAGGCACATATGGCGAGTGCAATGTCTCTTCGTGCACAACATGAGGTTTAACAGTACCCCAAATTCAGCAGTTACGTGTATGCCCTGCATCCTGTAGTGTAAATTGTGCCTCGTCACTTCATAGAACATTGCCCGGCCACATGTCGTCACCGAGCGAAGTGGCGCAGTGGTTAAACACTGGACTCTCATTCGGAAGGACGACGGTTCAATCCCGCGTCCGGGCATCCTGATTTAGGTTTTCCGTGATTTCCCTAAATCGCTCCAGGCAAATGCCGGGATGGTTCCTTTCAAAGGGCACGGCCGGCTTCCTTCCCCGTCCTTCCCTAATCCGATGAGGCCGATGACCTCGCTGTCTGGTCTCCTTCCCCAAGAACAACCCAATTTCACATGTCGTCAACTTCGATCCGTGCCAGAAACAGAAGAGCAAATTCAGACGTTGCTGCTGATAATGAGGTTTCAGTTGGTGTAGCGTGTGAACCTCGCACGGGTACCAGTGTAAAATACACCGCAAAACATAGCGTACTGTTGACCATGAGACGGTCAGTTCTCGCGACAGGGTACAACCTCAAATACTACACGGGGCACGTGCTGCATAGACAGTTGCAGCAAAAGCAATAAATTCCACTGGGATAGAACGCCTTCCTCTTCCAGGTGCCACAACAAGCTCACTCTTGTTTCCAGATTTCATTATTATTCTTTTTAAAGCATTTAATGGCATCGGTCATCTCGTCAGAACTTTCATTTCACTCTACTCTTTCAATGAAGCACTGTATTTGCTGGCGTTCACATAAAAAATGTCATTACCAGCACATGGTCTCTCTTCTCGATAGCCATACCGTTCACTCACTCTGGTGGCCAAACTGGAACTATTTTATTCCAGCATCAGTTGATTCTCATTAATGCACTAGCATATCTGCCAAATTTCGCTGCCATACCATTATTACCGTCCACACTGTACTTCTGTGAGTAGCTGCACTTATACACTTCTGGAAATTGAAATAAGAACACCGTGAATTCATTGTCCCAGGAAGGGGAAACTTAATTGACACATTCCTAGGGTCAGATACATCACATGATCACACTGACAGAACCACAGGCACATAGACACAGGCAACAGAGCATGCACAATGTCGGCACTAGTACAGTGTATATCCACCTTTCGCAGCAATGCAGGCTGCTATTCTCCCATTGCGACGATCGTAGAGATGCTGAATGTAGTCCTGTGGAACGGCTTGCCATGCCATTTCCACCTGGTGCCTCAGTTGGACCAGCGTTCGTGCTGGACGTGCAGACCGCGTGAAACGACGCTTCATCCAGTCCCAAACATGCTCAATGGGGGACAGATCCGGAGATCTTGCTGGCCAGGGTAGTTGACTTACACCTTCTAGAGCACGTTGGGTGGCACAGGATACATGCGGACGTACATTGTCCTGTTGGAACAGCAAGTTCCCTTGCCGGTCTAGGAATGGTAGAACGATGGGTTCGATGACGGTTTGAATGTACCGTTCACTATTCAGTGTCCCCTCGACGATCACCAGAGGAGTACGGCCAGTGTAGGAGATCGCTCCCTACACCATGATGCCGGGTGTTGGCCCTGTGTGCCTCGGTCGTATGCAGTCCTGATTGTGGCGCTCACCTGCACGGCGCCAAACACGCATACGACCATCATTGGCACCAAGGCAGAAGCGACTCTCATCGCTGAAGACGACACGTCTTCATTCGTCCCTCCACTCACGCCTGTCACGACACCACTGGAGGCGGGCTGCACGATGTTGGGGCGTGAGTGGAAGACGGCCTAACGGTGTGCGGGACCGTAGCCCAGCTTCATGGAGACGGTTGCGAATGGTCCTTGCCGATACCTCAGGAGCAACAGTGTCCCCAATTTGTTGGGAAGTGGCGGTCCGGTCCCCTACGGCACTGCGTAGGATCCTACGGTCTTGGCGTGCATCCATGCGTCGCTGCGGTCCGGTCCCAGGTCGACGGGCACGTGCACCTTCCGCCGACCACTGGCGACAACATCGATGTACTGTGGAGACCTCATGCCCCACGTGTTGAGCAATTCGGCGGTACGTCCACCCGTCCTCCCGCATGCCCACTATACGCCCTCGCTCAAAGTCCGTCAACTGCACATACGGTTCATGTCCACGCTGTCGCGGCATGCTACCAGTGTTAAAGACTGCGATGGAGCTCCGTACGCCACGGCAAACTGGCTGACACTGACGGCGGCGGTGCACAAATGCTGCGCAGCTAGCGCCATTCGACGGCCAACACCGCGGTTCCTGGTGTGTCCGCTGTGCCGTGCGTGTGATCATTGCTTGTACAGCCCTCTCGCAGTGTCCGGAGCAAGTATGGTGGGTCTGACACACAGGTGTCAATGTGTTTTTTTTTCATTTTCATGAGTGTATTATAACCACCCAATGTACATTACTTTTACCAAATTTATATTGTTTTCTTTCCTGTTACTCATGTTCACAGCTATGTAGACTGTGAAATCCTTAGAATAGGAGCACGCTCTTGTTCTTGATATGCATTGGAGAATGAGGGTAATGGTAGTGAGGAAGGGAGATCAGACATGGCCGCCTGCAAGAAACTGTCCTGTTGAAGTAAAACAATCTGAAACACGTTACATGGATTGCGATTTTACTTACTGTTTTTGTGGTTACATGTAGAAGTGATTTGTGATTTTTAGTGTTTGTCATTAATACCAGTAGCTGTTTTTAGTTTTAATAAAACTTTTACGGAATTTTTAAGCTCTTATCTTGATGTCATGAAAGTTACCAACGAAGTTATTCCACCCATTGAGGGCTTTTTCCAAGTACTCATAGTAATATCTGTACTCCTATTTCCTCATTTCCTCATTTCGTCAGCCAACACGCACATATCCTTAGACGATAGAATAGTTTCAGTTGCTACTCTTCAAAGTACCGGAATTCTTTCTCAAGTGTTGACTACTTGTTTATGAAATCAAATGCTCCAGTTATTTTGTAATTTCAGTCACACAACCGGTTTAGATTCGGTTCCGTGTGTTAGGTATTTATGCCGAGGACGATACGATCGATAATAAAATGTATAAATTCTGAGGTCCCGCGTAGTTAGTTGTCAGCTAGAGTAAAAGTTGACCAATTCTTACTATAGCTAACGACCTCGCATGTCGTCAGAATTTATACATTTTATTATGCGAATAAGCTGTCCTCAGCAGCAACAGAAATGGCTATCCACTGTATCTAAACCGGTTGTGTGAATAGAGCTGCAGCGTACACTTACACTAATTTATGTGACTCAGTTTTTGGACCATCTCTAAATCAAGAACAACCGCTTCACAAATGATACGTACATTTTCTAATGGCTACTCCCGCCTTCATAACAATACGCTAATAAAGATATTCTCCTATCTGGAAATGCAAGTGCTTTGTTGGATGGTTTCCGTGTCGACAAAGCAAACCTCACGCAATAGGCTGGAGTTTACCCAGATGAGTCTTGCTGGCACGAAGGCTAAATCGTGAGGGGAAAGCACGGAAGAGCAGTAGACCTGCGTCGGTTCTGAATCGAAGCCAAGTTTCCCGAAAACAAGCCCGGTGGAAATGCCGCTGAAACGTGGCTGAGCACCAACAAAAAGACACGTCTTCCATCACCCATACACCACGATTAATGGGAATAGTCTATAGATCCGACAATATTCGTAAAAGTGCTTTGTGCAAGTGCATTCCACGGATGTCAATGCCAGATCAGTCATGTATTTGCGTTCTTGTCCTGGCTGGACCAACTCTTTGCTCCCTTCGTTTACATATTCCTGAGTAATGTGATTCGATTGAAGGAAGCATTTGAGAGGCTTGATAAATGAAGTATTACGGAGAAATGAATGTGAGATTATGGATTGTGGACTGGGAAATCATAATTGGAGGGGAGATAGTGGTGTGGAGTTATGCAACAGGTCCTAATGTATTCTTTGAAATTTACAAGTAAAAGATTTTATTTGGAAATAATAAGGGGTTACAGTAAGAAATTACAACGAAGAGCCAAAGAAACTGTTGCATCTGCCTAATACCGTGTAGGGCCCTCACGAGCACGCACTAGTGCCGCAACACGACGTGGCATGGTCTCGACTAATGTCTGAACTAGTGCTGGAGGGAACTGACACCGTGAATCCTGCGGGGCTGTCCATGAACCCGTTAAAGTAAGAGGGGGTGGAGATCTCTTCTGAACACCACTTTGCAAACCATCCAAGATATGCTCAACATGTCTGGGGAGTCTGGCGGCCAGTGGAAGTGTTTAAACTCGGAAGAGTGTTCCTGAAGCCACTCTGCAACAATTCTGGACGTGTGAGGTGTCGCATTGTCCCGCTGAAATTGTCCAATTCCGTCGCAATGCACAATGGACATGAGTGGATGCACGTGGTCAGACAGTATGCTTACGTACGTGTCACCTGTCAGAGTCGTATCTTGACGTATCAGGGGTCCCATATCACTTCTACTGCACACGCCTCACACCATTACAGAGCCTCCACCAGCTTGAACAGTCCCATGATGACATGCAGGATCCATGGATTCATGAGGCTCTCCCCTTATCTAGACACGTCCATCTGCTCGATACAATTTGAAACGAGACTCGTCCGACCAGGCAACATGTTTCCAGTCACCAACAGTCCAATGTCGATGTTAACGGGCTCAGGCAAGGAGCAAAGCTTTGTGTCGTGCAATCATCAAGTGTACATGAGTGGGCCTTCGACTCCGAAAACCCATATCGATATTCTCTCTTTGAATGGTTTGCACTCTGACATTTGTTGATGGCCCAGCATTGAAATCATCAGCAATTTCCGAAAGGATTGCACTTCTGGCAATTTGAACGATTTTTCTTCAGTCGTCGTTGGTTTCGTTCGTTAGGATCTTTTCCCGTCCGCAGCAATGTTTTACCGGATTTCTGGTATTTACGGTACGCTCGTGAAATAGTCGTAGGGAAAATCCTACTTCATCGCTACCTCAGAGATGCTGTGACCCATCGCTCGTTCGCCGACTACAACACGACGTTCAAACTCACTTCTGTCTTGATAACCCGTCATTGCAGCAGCAGTAACCGATCTAACAACTGCGCCAGAAACTTGTTGTCTTATATAGGTGTCGTCGACTGCAACGCCGTATTCTACCTGTTTACGTAGCTCTGTACTGTATTTGAATATGCATGCCCGTACCAGTTTCTTTAGCGCTCCGGTGTAATTGTACTCTATGGTGGTTAGTTAATGATTTAATATGCAGATATGGTACAAACCGTAAAACACATACATTGAAAAAGAAAATCTGGAAGCACTGAATGTAAGGGGAACTCTGATAGAAATGTGCTAAGTACACAAAGTTACCTGAAACGATCACCAAGTAGGGCGCAATGTACTTAAAAGAAAATGAAGTGGAATATGATATGAAAGTAAGTCGGACAAACAATAATTATAAGTCTAAGAAAGAGCGATTATGTAAATAATGTGAAAACACAAGAGTGCTTAGAAGGAAGACAACAGCAGCACACGCTGCTTAGAAGTTATATCAATTGAAAGTGCATAGAAGTAACAGGATGGTTGACAGAAGGTGACGAGTAAATAATAAATAAGTCGTAATACAAGAAAGCAGCATTGCGTATAGGCATAAACAATTAAGACATTTTGAGAAAATCAGAAGTAACAGGCGTTACTTAGTAAGTAAAGATGAGAAACTACCTTAACGTGCAGAGGACATAACAAGTAATCTGAAGCAATACATTGCAAACATATATGTGGAGGAAGTGCTAGATAAATTAGTAATAAGTGACCTAGCTCCGAGATTCTAGTTTCATGGGACGTTGACGGTTTTTGTCTTGAACAAGACAGCAAATGATTGTGAAGTTCCTTTTGAATTACAGAAGTCAATGGAAGATTCATAAAGTGGGCGAATGTATAGACTGTAAGTGGCACCAAATTTATCATTCAGTCTCTCGTTGGTGGCAGGAGAATTGCAGTTGAGGGTAGCTAAGCAAAAGCAGAAGTATTGCTCTAACTTAATTCTCATACCACTGAAAAGATGTGTGAAAAAGATATTAGTGTCAGTGGCGTTAAGAAACAGCTTAAATCGTTAAAATTGAAACAAAACGCCAGAGCCCGATGGAATACCTGTTAGATATTGTACTAAATTTGCAGTTGAGTTAGTCCATCTTTTAATTATGATGTATCGTTGATCAACTCGAACAATAGAGCGTGTCCAGTATTTGGAAGGGAGCACATATCACACCCATCTACAAGAAAGGTGGCAGAAGTGACCCACGAAACTACCGTCTATAATGTGCTGTGTATTTTCAAGCACAAATAAACTATATTATGTTCGTTTGTCTTGTTTGACGGGCTGAAGTGAATAAAGTAATTTAGATAGCAGTTATTTATGATAAGCTTCAGACTCGATAGATCGCCAAAATAAGTAAGAGCGCGTGCCACCTCAAAGAATAGCCACTCCAGATAGGAACATAAATGTCATTACACATATTAATATTTACCTTTTTTCGGACTTCTCAGGTAAGATTTAAGACCTGAATATTGAAAGGATCTTTGACAATAGACATCAAAGTATTCAAATTATTAACAATTTTACTGTCATATCGTAACACAATCACCTTCTTTCTCTTCTCTGAAAGTCAAGGAACAAGAACAAAATGGGGTTTTGTATGGGACTACAATTACTTCTGTAGTTTTAATTAAGCAGCGAGCAGAATTACAAGACGAACGCAGTTTGAAATTCCCGTATAATACTGCCTTTGGGATACTCTATTGTCACTGACAAAGATCGCCAACATCGCGAATCCGATTAATGATCTTATGATTTGTTACAAAGTTGCTTTAAAACTTCATGTTCTTCTTTTGTACGAAACGTCCTTACTGCCTGTAATTTACTATAAGTACACTAGATGCAGTCACTAGGTGAGGCAAAAACGTGTGAAATAGCTTCTTAGCATACTTTTCTGCATGTCCTTTTTGAGTGCTCTTGTCATAAAGTACGTCTTCCTTTCTCATTAATGAACTAATTCCTCTACTGTACAGGGTGAGTAACCAACAATTTACTCCGCAGATACTGCGGAATTGGGAAGTGTTATTGCCGTGCGGTTTTCACAGAATGGGTTGGTTGGTACTCAGGGGCTTGTTTGCTTGTTAGCCAAAGAAAAGATTGGAATAATACCTAGAAAGTGTATTTTTGGTGCAAATATACCCTTTAGAACAATTCCTATTGACGTTAACAAATTAAAAGTAGAATAAACTGGAATGACAGAAGTGTTTGTAGCAAAATTCTGATGCGAGTCGTTTACGAATAGGAATATTACAATCTGTTTGTAGGCTAACAAAACGAGCCCCTGACCATCGATCCATTCTGTGAAAACCGTACATCAATAGCACTTTCCGTTTCCGCAATATTTGTAATATATGCTTTAAGTGATTCACCCTGCACATACGAATACGTACGAGAGAACTCGGCAATGCTCCGCAATTGGTAAATATGTATGGGGATTGGATGTACGTGCTAATCTCCTTCTCCCCTTTCTCTCTGTCTATCACCTCCTCTCCCCATTCTCTGTCAATATTATCTCCCCCCCCCCTCACTGACATTCTGCTTTTTTATATTGTTACTGTCAACGAATCCTTGGTTGGGAATTGAATTTGCTTAAAGTGAATGGGTAAATCGGTGGGGCCGTTGTATACAGGGTATAAGAGATCTCCCCTGCTGCTGTATCTGTGAGGGTAGTATCTTAGATGCCAGTATTTCGCATAGTGTTAATCTGTAATCGAGTAGGTTTACAAAGATTCAGATGATTCAGATTCCTTATAAGCCGTTAAACCACAAATAAAGCCTTCCAGTTTTCTGTTCAAACCGTCTTCTGGGAAGAAAACAAAATAGGCGTGGTTTTGCATAAACTTTTGTGTAAAATTACATTTAAAGAGAAAGAGTATACACGTAAAAAGCACCTTGTTTAATGAATTAAGTGTCATTCTACTGTAGTTAAAACTGACTGCGGGACAGGAAACGAAGCCGTGCATTTTCACTGCACAGCATAGCACAGTATTTTATTTCTCACAGATGGTTTTATGACAAAATATGTACACTGTAGTGCTAACAAGTTTTCTCCTTAATCTCTGTACATCTCCAGAGTGACCGACTCACTCACTGGCTCATCATCGGACAGCCCAGACCACCGCTAAGGTCAGAAACTTGAAATTTGGAAAGGGTGTTAATCTTATACAGCAGGTGTCGTTTAGGACTTGATTTTTCGAAATTTCAACCTTAAAAGGGTGAAATAGGGATGAAGGCCTTTTTGAAAATATGTTGCTCTTATGACAATTCTGAAGTAAGACCTATGAAAATTGGTATTTGGTTTCTCGTTCAGAAAAGACAGAAATACGTGTTTCAGCTTTTTTGGAGATTTAACCCCTTTAGAGATGAAATAGTGTATGATTTTTTAAAAAATAAATCATCTTTAAAGAACCACAACAGTATTTTTAAAGCTACAGCTACGAAAATCAGTTACAATTAAAAAACCTCTTGGTTCAGTATTTCTGGAAAGTCAACCCCGAAGGTAGTGAAATGGTAGATACAGTGGTTTACGAGAATATTTCACTATGAAATCATTTTTGACGCTAAATCCATGAACATTTGAAGTTGGATTCTCAGCTGGATATAAAAAAAACGCTAAATCTATGAAAAAATTTTAATCTAGCTTCTCAGCTAGAAATTAAAAATAAGTTTTCTGTTTCTAGAAATTAAATTCAAATTGGGATGAAATAGAGGATGAAAGTTATTTGGAGGCATTTCATTATGCAATCAGTTTTGAAGCTAAATCTATGAACATTTATATTTGACTTCTCATAGAGAAATTGAAAAAAAACTCTCATTTCAGTGCTTTTGGAACTTCAACCTCTAATAGAGTGAAATAGTGGACGAAAGATTTATCGAATCTTTTCTTAACATTTATTTTCCAGCGCATTATAATTTGTAACTCCTTTACAAGCTTTTCAGACGGGTTCTGACCACTAGAACGTGTAGGAATGTGTAGATAAGTTAATGTGGTCTGTATGTTTCAGGAAAAGTTTAGGTAATTGTGGTATTTTAAGGTAGAACGCGGTATCAGAAGTAACTTGACAAGGTTGATCTGCCTGCACTACGAACGTTTTCCGCGTACAGGTGTACGAGTATATCTACACTACTACGTATATTAAAAACAAATCGTTCTTAAACATTGTCACGAAACGTTCTTGATCGATTTGCTTCAAATTTTTACACTATAATAAATGTTCGGACAAACACACATGCACACACACACACACACACACACACACACACACACACAAATATATATACAGGGTGTTTCAAAAATGACCGGTATATTTTAAACGGCAATATAAACTAAACGAGCAGCGATAGAAATACACCGTTTGTTGCAATATGCTTGGGACAACAGTACATTTTCAGGCAGACAAACTTTCGAAATTACAGTAGTTACAACTGTCAACAACAGATGGCGCTGCGGTCTGGGAAACTCTATAGTACGATATTTTCCACATATCCACCATGCGTAGCAATAATATGGCGTAGTCTCTGAATCAAATTACCCGAAACCTTTGACAACGTGTATGGCGGAATGGCTTCACATGCAGATGAGATGTACTGCTTCAGCTGTTCAATTGTTTCTGGATTCTGGCGGTACACCTGGTCTTTCAAGTGTCCCCACAAAAAGAAGTCACAGGGGTTCATGTCTGGCGAATAGGGAGGCCAATCCACGCCGCCTCCTGTATGTTTCGGATAGCCCAAAGCAATCACACGATCATCGAAATATTCATTCAGGAAATTAAAGACGTCGGCCGTGCGATGTGGCCGGGCACCATCTTGCATAAACCACGAGGTGTTCACAGTGTCGTCTAAGGCAGTTTGTACTGCCACAAATTCACGAAGAATGTCCAGATAGCGTGATGCAGTAATCGTTTCGGATCTGAAAAATGGGCCAATGATTCCTTTGGAAGAAATGGCGGCCCAGACCAGTACTTTTTGAGGATGCAGGGACGATGGGACTGCAACATGGGGTTTTTCGGTTCCCCATATGCGCCAGTTCTGTTTATTGACGAAGCCGTCCAGTTAAAAATAAGCTTCGTCAGTAAACCAAACGCTGCCCATATGCATATCGCCGACGTCAATCCTGTGCACTATATCGTTAGCGAATGTCTCTTGTGCAGCAATGGTAGCGGCGCTGAGGGGTTGCCGCGTTTGAATTTTGTATGGATAGAGGTGTAAACTCTAGCGCATGAGACGATACGTGGACATTGGCGTCATTTGGACCACAGCTGCAACACGGCGAACCGAAACCCAGGGCCACTGTTGGATCACCTGCTGCACTAGCTGCGCGTTGTCCTCTGTGGTTGCCGTACGTGGTCGCCCTACCTTTCCAGCACGTTCATCCGTCACGTTCCCAGTCCGTTCACACTTGCACGTTGTGAACAGCACACGCTTACAGCAGAAAGACGACGTACAGAATGGCGCACCCACAGACCGCGTTGTCTTCTGTATCTTTCACATCACTTGCAGCGCCATCTGTTGTTGAAAATTGTAACTACTGTAATTTCGAAAGTTTGATCACCTGAAAATATACTGTTGTCCCAAGCATATTGCAACAAACGGTGTATTTCTATCGCTGCTCGTTTAGTTTTTATTGCCGTTTCAAATATACCGGTCGTTTTTGAAACACCCTATATATGTAGGGTGTGTCACTAATATTGCCACCAAGAATAACTCTGAAAGTATGATAGTAGCTTAAAAGTTTGTGGGACAAAAGCTGCATGGGACAACGGGGGTCATAATATAGCGTTGGTTTTTGTTGCTAGGCGGCGTCTCCTCAGAGATATGAAGGTCATCTTTGTTTCTTTAAATGTAATGCCATAGTTTGGTACTTATTTTCTGATAGCGGCTATTGAGACGAATCCAATGATGTGTAACAGTAAGGTCTTTGAAGGTTAACGAACGTCACAAAGGTGACATGAACGTCCATTTACAGAAGGTGTCCAAAGTCATGACTATTGATATCAATGCATTGCTACATTATTCTTGTCAAGGGTTGAGTGGTATTGCTTATCACATCGACACATATCGAAGCACATGGTCTGACAGTTCTCTCCCGCATATCTTCAGGTGCAGCTGGAACGTCTTTATAAATAATGTCTCTTATGAATCCTCACAAGAAAAAAAACAGAAGCGTGAAGTCTGGCGAACGAGCCGGCCACGACACATCTCCTCCGAGTCTAATCCAACGACTTGGGAATTGTCTCTGCATTTCATTTCTAGCCATCAGTGAAAAATGTGCCGGACACTCATTGTTTTGGTACTGCATTCTGTTCCTTGTTCCTAAAGGTATTTCTTGCAGGAGTGTGGTGTGCTTCCTACCATTAAGATTTCCTTCAATGAAATAGGGCCCTATAATTCTTTCCTCGAGAACCCCACACCATACATCCACCGACCACGAATTTTGGTGTACAACTTGCCGCAGCCAACATGGATTTTCAATTCCCCAATAATGCATATTATGCAAATTAACATTTCCATGGTTCATGAATGTAACCTTGTCAGTAAATAAAATCTGAAGTTGCGCTCATTGGCAGAATACAATGCGACGCATACAGTCCGTACCAGTTAATTCTTGGAGGAGACTGATATGATGATATTTATGGTCATGCAGAACACGAACAACACTACTCTGGGTCATGTCAGATTACCTTGCAATGTGACGCGATGTGGCGCGAACTAACACGTGGTGTTTATGTGCCAATGGCACGTTGGATGGATACGCTGTATTCCGCGAAATACCACTCAATTCATAACAAGAAGATTGCAGCACGGCATTGATACCAGTGCTCATCACTTCGAACGCCTTCAGTAAATGGACGTTCATGCCACATTTTTGACCTTCGTTGACCTTCAAGGACCTTACTGTTACAGATGACTGGATTCGTCTCAATAGCCGCTATCAGAAAATAAGTACCGACGTATAGCATCTCATTTAAAAAACAAAGTATATATATATATCCACGGTGTACAAACTGTAGAGACTGATCGATGAAAGGATGTGGAACAAAAAAGCTGTAATGAACTTGCGTCCTGAAATGTTGCGTGGTTTCCATGCTACAGACCATTTACCCAATCATACTTCGTTACAGAGAGTGCCGTATTATACGCCTGTGCCACGCAACCACAGTTAATGGTATGCGTGGTTTCATCCTGGGGAGTGGTATTGTTCATGATAGGTCATGCATGACCTAGCACCCTCCCCTGCCATAGTAACTGGTAATGTTGTGTCCGATTCACATCTCTTGCTGACCCACCTTGTAGTGAATGTCATATAGCGTTGTACACAATGGTTCAGTTATCTATCCCTGCTGACAATAACTACAGCATTCAGAGTTTGCAACAGTGATTCGCCGCTTGTCTGAGACAGGATCGTTTCAGATCCCAGGAAATCATGAAGGACGTACCGCAGATATTCGGATACCAGACTTGGAGGAAAATGTGGTTAACACTGTAGAAGGCGACCGCCGTGTCAGTACCAGGCAGTTGGTCCGCCACCATAGGGTAAGTCAGAAGATTCCGTGGAACATTCTCCATGACAACTGTTGCTACCCTTATCACTTACAGCGTATGCGAGGCTTACTAGTGACAGGCTTTCCACAGCGGGAGCAGATTTGTCACTGGTTTCTTCACCAGGCAACCACGATTCCGGGATTCGTGTCATCCTTCCTACTCACACATAAGGCGAGCTTGGCATGGAGTGGTATCTTCAATTTTTATAGTAGTCATCTGTGGGATAGTAAGCAGAATCTCCATGGTAAGGTGACAGTGATCATCAGCACCGGTGCAGACATAATGTTTGGGCAGGTATAACTGGTGACCGTATTGTGGGACCAGTATTCTTTCCACGTAGCCTAACAGGCCGGGACTATCGGCGTTTCCTGCGGGTGACTTTGGCTTACCTGCTGGAAGAAGTGCTATTGATGACTCGAAGGGTTATGTAGCTCCTACATGATTGTGCTCCAGCCCACTTCGCCCTTAACGTCCGGACGCATCTCAGTCGTGTCTTTTCTGGTCGATGGATCGGACTAGGGGGGCCAGTCGCTTTGCTGCTCGTTCACCGGATCTCAACCACTGCAATTTTTGGTAAGGGGTCACGTCAAAAGTATCGCGTATGCAGAGCCCATTCCAGATGTGGAGACACTGAGTCAGCATATTCATGTTGCCTTTTACACTGTTCGGAAGCAGCCTAGCCGATGTGAACGTGTGAGACAGAACATGTTACAGTGTCTGCGCGCATGAGTGAGGCGCATGGAATCCATTTTCAACACATACTGTTACTGTGGGTGCATGGTACAGCACGTATTAGACCGCTGTCTCTGTAACAATGTATAATTGAATAAATGTTCTCTAGCATGGAAACAGTTTGTACACGCTGGAAAAAAATCACCCTATGTATATATGAGCTTTGACAGAAAAAAAATTTTTTGATCAATTTGCTTCAAACTATATATATATATATATATATATATATATATATATATATATATATATATATATATATATATATATATATATATATATTGTGTGGTGTTGGCAGAAGAGCCAACACCGTGTTACTAGAGGAGGCCTAAATGCACGCCGATTTAGCTCACGTAGGCTGGCGTGAGGAGGAAAGAGCCATACTGACGTGAGGTCTGCAACATGACAAAGAATTAGAATTTAGAAAGCGGATGTAACTGGTTTGATACTTAACTTTAATCCATTAATGATGAATGTCGGTACATCATTCACAATATCAATATCAATAGTAACTGAATATGGCGCCTTGCTAGGTCGTAGCAAATGACGTAGCTGAAGGCTATGCTAAACTGTCGTCTCTGCAAATGAGAGCGTCTGTAGTCAGTGAACCATCGCTAGCAAAGTCGGCTGTATAACTGAGGCAAGTGCTAAGGAGTCTCTCTAGACCTGTCGTGTGGCGGCGCACGGTCTGCAATCACTGACAGTGGCGACACGCGGGTCCGACGTAACTAACGGACCGCGGCCGATTTAAAGCTACCACCTAGCAAGTGTGGTGTCTGGGGGTGACACTACATAGTGTAATAAGTACTTGCTTCAAATTATTACTATATATTACAAAAAGCTACGGCCAAACTTTCAGGAAACGTTCCTCACACACAAAGAAAGAAAATATGTTATGTGGACATGTGTCCGGAAACGCTTACTTTCCATGTTAGAGCTAATTTTATTACTTCTCTTCAAATCACATTTATCATGGAATGGAAACACACAGCAACAGAACGTATCAGCGTGACTTGTGACAGGAAATGTTCAAAATGTCCCCCGTTAGCGAGGATACATGCATCCACCCTCCATCGCATGGAATCCCTGATGCGCTGATGCAGCCCTGGAGAATGGCGTATTGTATCACAGCCGTCCACAATACGAGCACGAAGTCTCTACATTTGGTACCGGGGTTGCGTAGGCAAGAGCTTTCAAATACCCCCATAAATGAAAGTCAAGAGGGTTGAGGTCAGGAGAGCGTGGAGGCCATGGAATTGGTCCGCCTCTACCAATCCATCGGTCACCGAATCTGTTGTTGAGAAGCGTACGAACACTTCGGCTGAAATGTGCAGGAGCTCCATCGTGCATGAACCACATGTTGTGTCGTAGTTGTAAAGGCACGTGTTCTAGCAGCACAGGTAGAGTATCCTGTATGAAATCATGATAACGTGCTCCATTGAGCGTAGGTGGAAGAACGAAACTAAAATGAGCTCTAACATGGAAATTAAGCGTTTCCAGACACATGTCCACATAACATCGTTTCTTTATTATTGTGTGAGGAATGTTTCCTGAAAGTTTTACCTTTTTGTAACACCCTGAGTAATAATTTTAAGCAAATCGATGAAGAACTTTTCGAGATTTTTTTCTGTCAAAGCTCAAGAACGATATGTCTTTATATAGTAGTATACACCTACACGCAGGATACGTTGTTAGTGCAGGCAGATCAGCCTTGTCAAGTTTCTTCTGATATTGCATTCTGCCATAAAATACCGCAGTTGTCTAAACTTATCCTGAAACATATACACCACATTAACATACCTACATAACACGTCCGGGAAGCTTGTGAAGGAATTACAGATTATAATGTGCAGGGAAATAATTGTTAAGAAAAAATTCGATACGTTAAACCGATTCTGGGTTAATTAGAATTGAAGCTGGTTAATCAGACCGTTTCACGCGCAAATTCAATCAGCCCGCCAGATATAATTAGTATCAGCTGTTCTCATAACATGAATGAAAGCGCATGGGACAGCTCATGCTTTGGTAAGGGTTATATCCTTACTAACATACCATAACAATATTTTTATCGCTCTCTTGTTCGGTTTTAGGGACTCAAACGAAAACAAGTATGGCGACACCGTTTCTGATAAGCCGCTTGAATAAGCGTGGGCAACGGACTGGTTGGTGAACTCCAATGATAATTGACTCGGAAACGGAGCAACGGTTTTAATTTTCTTCTTAATGATTACTTGTCAGCACAACTTACTCTGCAACACACTTACAAGCTTCCCAGACTGCTTTTGACTACCCTGTATAATTATTTACAAAACGATGCTAAAACCATTTCATCGAGTCTTGGTGTGGGTAAAACCATTTCATTCGGTAATGGGATATGTAAGCAAGTAAGCTTCATCATGTGGTATATTAATTATTTCATAGGGGCCAGTGTAAGACATATGCTCATTTCTTATTTCTCACGCTTACAAGAAATGTTTAATAACCCCCAGCAAGTCTCTGTCTTCTATATTATATCTATATTCTTATTAATTTTTTATCTTAACTTATGTTGAGTAGATTTTTTTCTACTTCTCCCACGAACAGCTGACCTGTCAGATCTTGGCAGTGTACAGAGCGGAATTTAATATAGGCTATCAGATTTAGGTTACGATTATATTCATATTCTTGGATTACACACACATCAAAACTGTTTTACACCATCCCAGTTCCCAGAACTCCTGAAGATAGACGTTGACTGTGGATATTGTATCACAGACATAGTCCCTTTGATTGTTCAGAGATGTCACTAAACCTGCCCAAAGATGTAAACAACCATGCACGAGCAGCGCCTATTAGGCGGAGGGGGTCCGACAGTCGCTCAGTTCCGTTCATTCCATCAGGAAGTAGGTGTACGGATTTTGTTGTCTGTAGTTCAACCACGCCTAAATGGTCAATACCGCGGTTCGATCGCGTCCGCACCAGGAAGGGATCTCAACAAGGGCGTCTCGGAGTGAACCTAAGCATTGTTGTTCGGAAATGAAGGAGATACCGAGAGGCAGGAACTGTCGATAACATCCCTCGCTCAGGCCGCCCAGGGGCTGCTACTGCAGTTGATGACCGCTACCTACGGATTATGGCTTGGAGGAGTCCTGACAGTATCGCCACCATGTTGAATTTTTACTTTTGTTGTTGTTTTTTTCGTCCAGTCACAGGACGTCGTGTTACGACTTAAACTACGCAATGGGCTGCATGATGCGCAACTTCACACCGCACGTCCATGGAGAGGTCCATCTTTGCAACCACGACACCATGCAGCGCGGTACAAATGGGCCCAGCAACAAGCCACATCTTCATCGATGAGTGTCACATATGCTTTCAACTAGACAATCGTCGGAGATGTGTTTGGAGGCAACCTGGTCAGGCTGAACGCCTGAGACACACTGTCCAGCGAGTGCAGCAAGATGGACGTTCACTGATGTTTTGAGGTGGCATTATGTGAGGCCAACGTGGTCATGGAAGGTTGTACGATACGTGAATGCCGTCCTCCACCGATAGTGCAAGCATATCGGCAGCATTTTAACGAGGCATTCGTCTTCATGAACGACAATTTTCGCCCCCAAAGTGCACATCTTGTGAATGACTTCCTTCAGGAAAACAACATCGCTCGACTAGAGTGGCCAGCATGTTCTCCAGACATGAATCCTATCGTACATGCCTGGGATGGATTGAAAAGGGCTGTTTACGGACAACGTAACCCAACAACCACTCTGAGGGATCACCGTTGAGGAGTGGGACAATCTGGACCAACAGTGCCTTGATGAATTTGTGGAAAGTATGCCACGACGAATACAGGCAAGCATCATTGCAAGATGATGTGCTACTGGGTATTGGGGTACCGGTGTCTACAGCAATAAAGACCACCACCTCGGAAGGTCTCTCTGTATGGTGGTACAACATGCAATGTGTGGTTTTAATGGCCAGTAAAAGGGCGGAAATGATGTTTGTGTTGATCTCTATTAAAATTTTTAGTACAGGCTCCAGAACTCTTGGGGCCGAGGTGATGCAAAACATTTTTGGATGTGTCTACACATTTTTTTCAAATTCTTTGGCACACGTTAACATAATACTTGTTAACACATCAGACTGACGGCTATTCAAGTAGGTAGGTCTTTAGACTAGCTTTATATCTGCTCTTCACTATTGAAAACATTAGTCTGTTCAGGTAGCTGCCTAAAGAAACATCTCGACCTGCTGACTATCATTTACATTTTCAATCGCTGACAGTACTCAACGTTTCCTTAAACAAATTTACTTGCACCTGTATTCCGTTAACCACGAGCTGGCATTTTCTCAAAGAATGATCGATTGTTTGATTCCCTTCTGGAAGAAATTTCATGCTTATTATGCAACCCTCGTTCACTGAATTTATCCTTGCGTACGTGCATAGAATGGCTACATTTCCTAGCCTTATCAGACTGCCTCTTCATATTGCAAGACATTGTCCTATTGCTCTCAGGATCTTGCAGCTACTAAGCTGTAAGGTGAGTGCACGAAACTGTTCACATATTATAAAGGTCTGTCGAGATCACTTTCGTGACAGCGCCTGTGCCCAGTTGTTCAGATATTGCCCACATATGTATTCATAGGAGACTGTGCCGGAGTCATGTTTCTATTGTCACATTTGATGCCATCGGAGTGTCAAACGTTCCTAATGTCGGTGCCTTAGTCGTATCTAATCAGATCAATCACTGCCCCTTCCCTTCCTTCAAACGCCGTTAGTGAGCCTAGTACAGTGAATTCGTTTTCCTGAACAGATTTGCGTTCCCCATTACATCTCTATGAGGTACTGAACTTTGCCAGTTCTGATTAGTCTGTGGTGAGTTTTGACAATGAATGTAGTTATTAAGAATTACGTAGCCAGGCTAGAATCTCAGATCCTCTTGAATTAATTCTACTGAATCCACGACAGAAAGAAATTCCTCCAAATTCACGTCGGATACTGTAAACGATTTCTGGGGATTTGCATTTGCAACTTTGGTTTCAATATTCGCAGCACATCTATATACGACACTGCGTTATCCTTGTATCCAGTTCTGTAGTTCTTATCCAGTTACAAAAACAGGGGCAGATGTGGGCTATAGCCGCAGTTATTGGGTATCAACTGTAGATAAAAACTGAAGAAACTGTAGAAAGTTTGGAGTTAAGAAGATGGGATCTAGTTAAGTTGAAATAAACAAATATTGTTGGGTGAATTCAGCAGAGGATCATATACATAAAAAGACAAAACCTAGTAGAAATGCTTAGGTAACACACAAGATTCTAAATTTAATTTATGAAAGGGGACAATTTAAAAATGAAACAAATGAAGCAGGCGAACGGGAATACAAACGTCTAAAAATGAGACTGACAGAAAGAGCAAAATGGTTAAGCACGAGTGGCTAAAACACAAATGTAATACTTTGGAAACATATTCCCCTAGAGCAAGATAGATATCGTCTACAGTAAAATTAATGAGGCATTTGGAGGAAAAAGAAGCAGCTGTATGAACATCAGGAGTTTAGATGAAAATTAATTCGAAACAAAGAAGGGAAACCTGAAGGGTAGAAGGGTGGAGGCGCTACACAAGGGGGATGAACTTGAAGGCAATATTATAGAAATGAAACTATGTAGATGAATAAGAAATGGGAGATGTGATACTGCGAGAAGAACTAGACAGAGCACTGAAAGCCATAAGTCGAAACAAAGCACCAGGTGTAGAAGACAATCCGTCAGAACTAATGATAGCTATAGGAGAGTCACCCAGTCACGACAAAACTTCTCCGTCTGGTGTGCAAGATGTATGAGACAGGCAAAATACCCACAGACTTCAAGAAAAATGCAATAATTCCAATTTTAAAGACGGCATGTGCTGACATATGTGAATATTACTATCACTGCAGTAAGTCATAGCTACACAATACTTACTCCAATTATTTACAGAGGAATGAAGTAACTGATAGAAGAAGATCTCGGGGGTGATCAGTTTGGATTTCGGAGAAATGTAGGAACACATTAGTCGGTACTGACCCTATGACTTATCTTAGGAGATGGGTTAAGGAAAGGCAAACCTACGTTTATAGCATTTGTATACTTAGAAGAAGCTTTTGACTATGCGGACTGGAATATTATCTTTGAAATTCTGAAGGTGGAAGGGGAAACATACAGGAAGCGAAAGGCTGTTTATAACTTTTACAGAAACAGGACAGTAGTTATAAGAGTCGAGGGAAAAGGAAGCACTGGTTCAGAAGAGAGTGAGACAGGAATGTAACGTTATTCAATTTGTACATTGAGCCAGCAGCAAAGGAAACCAAAGAAAAATTTGTAGTATAAATTAACTTTTGGGAAGAACAAAAGCTTTGAGGTTTGCCGATGACATTTTAATTGTGTTAGAAACAGCAAAGTACTTGGAAGAGCAATTGAACGATATGGACAGTGTCGTTACAGGAGGATTGAAGATGAATATCACAAAAGCAAAACAAGGATAACGGAATGTAGTCGAATTATATCAGGTGATGCCGAGGGAATTATATTAGGAAACGAGACATGTAAAGTAGTAGCTAAGTTTTTTTATTTGGGCTGCAAAATAGCTGATGATCGCTGAAGTAGAGTCGATATAAATTGTAGACTGGCAATGGCAAGAAAAGCGTTTCTGAAGAAGAGAAATTTGTTAACACCGAACGTAGAGTTAAGTATTAGGGATGCTTTTCTCTTTTCTGGAGGTGTTTGCTTAGAATGTAGACATGAATGGAAATGAAACATAGACGACTGACAGTCTAGAGAAGAAGAGAATATAAGCTTTTGAAATGTGGTTCTACAGAAGAATCCTGTAGATTAGATGGGTAGATCACGTAACAAATGAGGAGGTACTGTACAGAATTGGGAAGAAGGGATCGTTTGATTGGACACATTCTAAGACATCAGAGGATCTCCATTTTAGTATTGGAGAGAAGTGCGCGGAATAAAAATAGTTGTGGAGAGAGATCAAGAGATTAATACAGTAAGCAGATTAACGCGGATGTAAGTTGCACTAGATATTCGGAGATGAATAGGCTTGCACGGAATAGGATAGCATGGAGAGCAGCATCGAACCAGTTTTTCGAACTGAAGACCTCAATAACAAAAAACTTGAGCAGATGTGCAGGCCCCATGTTCCACGATGTATCGAGCAACATGTTTGAAAAGTAATTTCATTTCAGAACGCGTGAGCTCGACTGGCCGTCGTTCGCTAGATCTTTTACCTCCTCAAGTTTTTGTTCATCATTTTCTACTCGCTCATTATAATCCTCTCGCCATTGCAACGAATCTTGGCCTAATTTTTTCTGTTGTATCAGACGCTAAGACTCCATATTTCGTTAAAATTTGATGTCTAAGGCGTCCTCCTTTGCTGAAATATCAGTTTAGCCTTTCGACAAAGCACATTTCTCGGTCAGAATTTCACGCGACATAAGCTCTTGTTTTGCCGAAATTTCAGTCTGTGCAGCCGACTAAGCATCTTGCTTTGTCGAAAGTATAAACAACATATTGCCTTGCTTTTCTGGAATTTTTATTTGCACATTTAACAAAGCATCTTGCTTAGCCGGAAGTTTAGACAGTACTGTAGACACCGTGATCTTGATATTACTACACTCCTGGAAATGGAAAAAAGAACACATTGACACCGGTGTGTCAGATCCACCATACTTGCTCCGGACACTGCGAGAGGGCTATACAAGCAATGATCACACGCACGGCACAGCGGACACACCAGGAACCGCGGTGTTGGCCGTCGAATGGCGCTAGCTGCGCAGCATTTGTGCACCGCCGCCGTCAGTGTCAGCCAGTTTGCCGTGGCATACGGAGCTCCATCGCAGTCTTTAACACTGGTAGCATGCCGCGACAGCGTGGACGTGAACCGTATGTCCAGTTGACGGACTTTGAGCGAGGGCGTATAGTGGGCATGCGGGAGGCCGGGTGGACGTACCGCCGGATTGCTCAACACGTAGGGCGTGAGGTCTCCACAGTACATCGATGTTGTCGCCAGTGGTCGGCGGAAGGTGCACGTGCCCGTCGTCCTGGGACCGGACCGCAGCGACGCACGGATGCACGCCAAGACCGTAGGATCCTACGCAGTGCCGTAGGGGACCGCACCGCCACTTCCCAGCAAATTAGGGACACTGTTGCTCCTGGGGTATCGGCGAGGACCATTCGCAATCGTCTCCATGAAGCTGGGCTACGGTCCCGCACACCATTAGGCCGTCTTCCGCTCACGCCCCAACATCGTGCAGTCCGCCTCCAGTGGTGTCGCGACAGGCGTGAATGGAGTGACGAGTGGAGACGTGTCGTCTTCAGCGATGAGAGTCGCTTCTGCCTTGGTGCCAATGATGGTCGTATGCGTGTTTGGCGCCGTGCAGGTGAGCGCCACAATCAGGACTGCATACGACCGAGGCACACAGGGCCAACACCCGGCATCATGGTGTGGGGAGCGATCTCCTACACTGGCCGTACACCTCTGGTGATCGTCGAGGGGACACTGAATAGTGCACGGTACATCCAAACCGTCATCGAACCCATCGTTCTACCATTCCTAGACCGGCAAGGAAACTTGCTTTTCCAACAGGACAATGCACGTCCGCATGTATCCCGTGCCACCCAACGTGCTCTAGAAGGTGTAAGTCAACTACCCTGGCCAGCAAGATCTCCGGATCTGCCCCGCATTGAGCATGTTTGGGACTGGATGAAGCGTCGTCTCACGTGGTCTACACGTCCAGCACGAACGCTGGTCCAACTGTGGCGCCAGGTGGAAATGGCATGGCAAGCCGTTCCACAGGACTACATCCAGCATCTCTACGATCGTCTCCATGGGAGAATAGCAGCCTGCATTGCTGCGAAAGGTGGATATACACTGTACTAGTGCCGACATTGTGCATGCTCTGTTGCCTGTGTCTATGTGCCTGTGGTTCTGTCAGTGTGACCCCAGGAATGTGTCAATAAGGTTTCCCCTTCCTGCGACAATGAATTCAAGGTGTTCTTATTTCAATTTCCAGGAGTGTATAAAGAGACCGACTGTTTGAGTTTCCTGAGCTGCAGATTGCTGAACTAAAGTGCTCATTTCGCTTTCGTTAGCCTGATTTGTATTCCTAGCTGTCTGTCTTGCTATTTTTACCATAACACGGTATAAACAATTTATTCAAACATTAAACTCATTAAAATAGAAAATAGTTAATAACTGTGTATAGTACTCAAGAACCTGTAACAATAGTGGTTTGCAAAGAAAAGCTGCTTAGCAGCCCCACACTTGATAGTTGATTCTGCGCGCTAATTTCACTTTAAAGTTACTATATTAACTATTGCATGCACTTCACTCAAACTACGTATTTCTTCTAGGCTAGGCTTTGAATTATTCTAAGCGAATGCTTGGTGTCACGAAAACTGGTATGCAAATACGTAGAATTCAACTCGTGTTTCGTGCTCCACCGACGTCTACCTTTCATTTGCTGTACCATTCCTTTTATTCTCTTATATGATTTCGACTCGGATTTGTTATTTTCGTGAGGTTAATGACACAGATAGATGGGGCTTACATGCTTATATACAAACAGATTTTTACAAAAGTTTCGTTAATGAGCAACCTGGTGAACAATAGTTTATCGCGTCCTGAACACGAAACACACATTATAATGTTGTAAGCCTCAAAATGCATCAACATCTTACAACATGTCCCGTGCACGATATACATATTATAACGAGTCATGTATTTTCTAGAAGAACCTGCTTTTCCTGTCTGCCGGATTGACGTTAATTAGATAATTTCTACAGTAGTTTGTTACGTTAAGTTCTTGAGAAGCTGGAGGCTCAATTATCGACAAAATAAGTGAGAAATTGTGCCGTCTCAGGTAATAGCTACTCCAGAGAGGGACATGAATATATTACACGTTATACACTCCTGGAAATTGAAATAAGAACACCGTGAATTCATTGTCCCAGGAAGGGGAAACTTTATTGACACATTCCTGGGGTCAGATACATCACATGATCACACTGACAGAACCACTGGCACATAGACACAGGCAACAGAGCATGCACAATGTCGGCACTAGTACAGTGTATATCCACCTATCGAAGCAATGCAGGCTGCTATTCTCCCATGGAGACGATCGTAGAGATGCTGGATGTAGTCCTATGGAACGGCTTGCCATGCCATTTCCACCTGGCGCCTCAGTTGAACCAGCGTTCGTTCTGGACGTGCAAACCGCGTGAGACGACGCTTCATTCAGTCCCAAACATGCTCAATGAGGGACGGATCCGGAGATCTTGCTGGCCAGGGTAGTTGACTTACACCTTCTAGAGCACGTTGGGTGGCACGGGATACATGCGGACGTGCATTGTCCTGTTGGAACAGCAAGTTCCCTTGCCGGTCTAGGAATGGTAGAACGATGGGTGCGGTCCCCTACGGCACTGCGTAGGATCCTACGGTCTTGGCGTGCATCCGTGCGTCGCTGCGGTCCGGTCCCAGGTCGACGGGCACGTGCACATTTCGCCGACCACTGGCGACAACATCGATGTACTGTGGAGACCTCACGCCCCACGTGTTGAGCAATTCGGCGGTACGTCCACCCGTCCTCCCGCATGCCCACTATACGCCCTCGCTCAAAGTCCGTCAACTGCACATACGGTTCACGTCCACGCTGTCGCGGCATGCTACCAGTGTTAAAGACTGCGATGGAGCTCCGTATGCCACGGCAAACTGGCTGACACTGACGGCGGCGGTGCACAAATGCTGCGCAGCTAGCGCCATTCGACGGCCAACACCGCGGTTCCTGGTGTGTCCGCTGTGCCGTGCGTGTGATCATTGCTTGTACAGCCCTCTCGCAGTGTCCAGAGCAAGTATGGTGGGTCTGACACACCGGTGTCAATGTGTTCTTTTTTCCATTTCCAGGAGTGTAGATAGTAACATTGGACTTCGATTTCTCAAGTAAGGTTTGTGATCTGAATATTGAAAGGTTCTCTGATAATTAACAACGAAGTATTCTGAATTTCAAATTATTAACAACTTTATTGTCATTGCGTCACACAATTACTTTCTTTGTGTTCTCTAAAAATCAAGGAACTAGAACAAAATGGGGTTCTATATCGGATTACAATTCTTTTTAAAATTTTTATTAACTAGCGAGAATAGCTACAAGACGGCCGCAGTTTGAACTGCCCGAGTAATTTTTCCTTTAGAATTCAGAATAGTCACTGACAAAGATCGCAAACGACGCGAATCAGTTTACAATATTGCGATGTATTTTACGGCCAATGTACGCGACATCCATTTGTTGTAGAATCTTAGACGATATTTTGAGATCAAACGTAATGATATATCTCGAATACAACGTCCCACCTTCATGTCAACCAGTATGGATTCCGAAAACATCAATCATCCGAAGCCCATCGCGCACTTTCTTCAAACGATATACTGAAAGCGTTGGATGAAGGCAGTCGCGTAGATGCAATATTCCTCTATTTCCGAAAAGCATTTGACACAGTATAACATCACCACTTGGACTCAAAAGTACGATTGTGTCGGGTATCGAACAAAAATTGTGACTCGATTGAGCTGTTTTAGGTATGGAGGATGCTGCAGGTTGTCTAGGACGAGGAGTCATCGACAGGTGTAGAAATAACTTCTGGTGTGCCCCAGGGAAGTGTGTTGGGACCTTTATTATTCACGTTGTATATTAACTACCTTGAGGACAATATTGATATTAACCTCAGGCTTCGCGCAGATGATACAACTATCTATAAAGAAGTAATATCTGAAACAAACTCCATAAATATTCAGTAAGATCTTGAGAAGATTTCAAAGTGGTGACAACTTGCTCTAAATGTTCAGAAATGTAAAACTGTGCAATGGATAAAACGAAAGACCTTAGTATCTATGACTATAATCTAAATGAGTCTCAGACGGAATTGGTTAACTCATACAAATACCTGGGTATCACAGATTGTAGACGTATAGAATGAAATGATCACATAGATTCAGTCGCGGTTAAAGGAGGTGACAGACTTCGGGTTATTAGTAGAATACTGGGGAAGTGCAATCAGTCTGCAGAGGAGATTGCTTACAACTAACTCGTGCGACCTACCATAGAATATTTCTCAAGTGTGCGGGTCCCGTACCAAATAGGGCTAACAGGGGCTATTGAATGGATAAAGAGAATGGCAGCAAGAATGGTCACAGGTTAGTTTGAGCCGTGGGAGAGTGTTACAGGGATACTGAAAAAACTTAATAGGCAGACGCGTGAAGACGGACGCAAACTACACTTATGCTTATAAATTAAGAATAACTGCAGAATGTGGTGCCACACTACGTGGCACTACACAAAACTGCGCTGTTGGCATAGGCACATAGGGAACACACACGACGCAGATCTTAAAGTCCACAGTATTGGTGATAAGTAGAGAAAACCGTCCCGAAACACATGTGCTACAAACGTCACTGTTTCCTGAACACGTACCCCGACATCAATATGGAATACGATCACCATGCACACGTATACAGGCCGCACAACGGGTTGGCGTACTCTGGACCACGTGGTTGAGCAGCTGTTGGGGTATGGCCTCCCATTCTTGCACCAGTGCCTGTCGGAGCTCGTGAGGTAGGGGTTTGAAGACGGGCAGCGATACGTCGACCGAGAGCATCCCAGACGTTCTCGATGGGGTTTAGGTCTGGAGAACAGGCAGGCCACGGCATTCGCCTGATATCTTCTGTTTCAGGGTAGTCCCCCACGATGGCAGCACGGTGGGGCCGTGCGTTATCATCCATCAACAGGAAGGTGGGACCCACTACATCCCTGAAACGGCGGACATACTGGTGCAAAATGCCGTCCCGATACACCTGAACTGTTGCAGTTCCTCTGTCAAAGACATGCAGGGGTGTACGTGCACCAATGATAATCATATCCCACACCATCAAACCACGACCTCCGTACAGGTCCCTCTCAAGGACATTAAGGCGTTGGTATCTGGTTCCTGGTTCGCGCCAGATGAAAACCCGGCGAGAATCACTGTTCAGACTATACTTGGACTCGACCGTGAAGATAATCTGGGACCACTGTTTCAATGACCATATACTGTGTTCTTCACATCAGGCTTTACGGGGTCTCCTGTGGCCAGAGGTCAGTGGAATGCACCTTACAGGTCTCCGGGCGAATAAACCATGTCTGTTCAGTCGTCTGTAGACTGTGTCTGGAGACAACTGTTCCAGTGGCTGTGGTAAGGTTCCGAGCAAGGCTACCTGCAGTACTCCGTGGCCGCCTGCGGGTGAGATATCGGTCTTCTTGTGGTAGTGTACAGTGTGGACTTCCCGTACTGTAGCGCCTGGCCACGTTTCCTGTTTGCTGGAATCGCTGCCAAAATCCTGAGATGACACTTTGTGGCACACGGAGGGCCCGTGTTTCGACCTGCCGTGTTTCACCAGCCTCCAGCCGCCCTAGTATTCTACCCTCATAACGTCATCAATATGTGTTGTTGGAGCCATTTTCAACATAGAATCACCATTAGCACGTTTGAAAACGTCTGCACACTTACTCGTTGCACCGTACTCTGATATGCACCAACACACCTCTGCATATGTGGACAGCTGCCAGCGCCACCGTGCGACGACCACAGGTCAAATGCACCGCATGGCCATACCCCGAAGTGATTTAAACCCGCAAACCGCCCACCAGAGCGTTGTTTCACCATGTATCAGCATTATCCTTAATTTATGAGCAGAAGTGTATCTCAAGAAAGCCTACTTACAAACTTTTAAGAACTTGCATCAAATAATGACTCTATAAGTGTACTGAAACCTCCTACGGATCGCCCCCGTAAGGATCGCGACGAAAAGATTAGGTTAATTGTAGCACGTACGGAGGCATTTAAACAACCATTCTTCCCGCGCTACCTGCATATGTGAATGGAATGGGAAGAAACCCTAATAACTGGTACAATGAAACGTATCCTCTGCCAAGCACTTCACAGTGGTTTGCGGAGTATAGATGTAGGTGTAAAACAGTTCATACAGAGTTCTCAATCAATGAACTCACGGCAGCACAGAACGCACGAGTTGAAAAGTTTTGAGGTATGTCACTATTGATATATCATATGGCTACACATTACACTAAAGAAAAGTCGAAAGACATTTACTAGTGTTCAGCTGGGTTAAAAAAGATTTTACTTTTTTTCTACTTACAAACGGAAAATTAAGTAAGGCAACAATACAATTTTAGAGACTCAAGAGTCCCCTGAACCACGGACCTCGCCGACGTGGGTTGGCATGCGTGCTTTAACGACGCAGACAGTCGTACCGTAGGTGTGGCCAAAAGTGAGGGGTATGCATGGAGAGGCCAGACAAGGATGTGGTTCTGGAAGCGCGGCCGTAGCCTTTTCAGTAGTTGCAAGGGCAACAATCTGATCGATTAACTATCTGGAACTGTAATATCAGCCAACACTGTCTTGCTATACTCGTACTGCGAACTGCTGAACGCAAGACGAAACTATAGCTGTAATTTTTCCAGAGGGCATGTAGCTCTTAAGCCTGGACTACACGTAACCTTTTGTCGTTTGTCTTGCATAACCAAACCAGATCTGTCAAATAAAAACTCTACGTGTGGACTGAAGTTTGACAGTCTTGCATTAACTGAATGAAGTCTGCCAAAGTCGCCAACGCTGATGGGCTGACAAATCTGAGCATGTAGACGCAGATCAGTCTTATTGCTCAAACTTAGCTAGTCTGCTGTCGGTAGCGCTAGAGGTTCCATCTGTCATTTTAGTATGTGTAGTGGCGAAACGAAATGGCACAATTGTGACACTTGACATAAGAACTTTTCACAGAGTTCGTAGAGCTGTACCAAAGTTTTCCAATCTGGGAATTAAAATCTGAGAGTTACAGCAAACGAGACAAAAAAAGAAAAAAAAATGGAATCAGGCATACTTCGCTTTAGTTAGTAAGTACGTGGAAGCGGATCCTAAAGCAACAGAAGAGTTGGTCACCAAAAATATCAACTCATTTGGAACAGTTTACCACAAAGATAGTGTGACAATAAAAGTGCCCATGCGATCCGGAGCTGGAACGGAAGAAATTTACAAAGCTTCTTTGTGGTGCTCTGATTTACTTTCCTTCTTCAACACCGAAGACCAAGACCCGAGAAGATCACGGTAAGACGAAGAAAACCATTCGTTCTAACGATTAATTTGATGCCCACGGAAAATACAGGGTGATTTCAAAAACATTTACAAACTGACGTGGCACATCGGGCGTACAACACGGGTCAGTAATCACGTAGGAACCGGGTGTCGCAAACTCCACGAGAGGGCGCTGCGGTCACATGTGTGGTGACACCGAAGGAGATTATTTAATTGTGTCCCACGTGTTTCGTATTCCTGCAAGAGATTCTGCTGGAATGATGTTTCCATGCCTATTCGTCGCCGCATTCGATTTCAGAACGATGGAGCCTCCGCGCATTTTACCAGACAAGTGATGGCACATGGCAGACCACCACTCCTCGCCTGGATTGGGCCATTCACATGCTCCACATGTTCTGTCAGCACTTGATTTTTCCCTGTAGGGTATGTGAAGGGCCTTGTGTATGAAACACCTGTTGCTTCGCCGGAGGACCTAGTGGACACACATGTTGCGGCAGTAGTATGTTGTCGAGATAAACCAGGTGTCTTTGAAAGGGTACACCGTTCAATGCAGTGTCGATGTCAGGCATCTGTTGGTGCATCTGGACAAAAATTTGAGCACCTTCTGTAGTGATAGTCCATTTGTAGCACATGATTAAATAACTGCAACGCCATTTAGTAGGCTGAGACGGTGTTTTCGAGCTCTGTTATCTAAGTGATTACAGATCCTTGTTGTCTTTCAGATGTGTTATGTAAGTTTGTATACGTTTCTTTGAATCACCTTGTATATAGCGTATAAATTAAGTGATATTATAGGTTACCAACGAATGCATGCGCGTAAGCTCATTAATGATTTTATTTTTTAAGCTGAACTAGAAGTACTAACGAAATATATAGTTGTTAACAGTACTGGTTCTTTCGGAGGACAGACTATGGTGCAACAGAATTTTCCTTATAAATATCTTGGAAATCACGGTAGCACGACGGGTTGTTTACAACCTAGCGATCCAGTTCAGTCTATTACTAGTTCAAATAGAATATAAAGATAATTCCTCAAGATTACCAGGAATATCTAAAGGCTATTCTTATTTCGGGAATGATACCTGAAATTATGCAGATCCTAATATACTCATAAAATATTTACTGCAAGTTGAAGGTCCTTCACATAGCTGCTGCTAGTCTATAAAAGCCTTAACGTTGCAGTGAGTATTTCATGGGGAGTGGCAGCTGCTCTCATGACACTTTCTCAGTCTCAATTTCTGGAGTTACAACCTTTAACATTGACAGCTAGTTTCTGTGACCATACGTAGGTAATCGCCTCAATCTTCTGGTTCCTGCAGTAGTTCTCAGACAAGATCCACATAGGAGAATGCCCCTAACTTCAGTAACAAATTCCAAGAACGCCTTGAACGACGAATAGATTTCGTTTTCTTCCTCATTTTAAGAGTACAAACTGCAATCTTAACTAACAGTTCTTGCTGCATCACCATTTCGGAACGAGTGAACGAAACACTGAGCATGAAAGAGAGCGAAATTTTAAATAGTATAGCTGTGAATTTTGTGTTAGTCTTGCATGATAGTGCAAGACTGTCGCCAAAACGTTACTTGGAGACCAGGCCTTAGAGGTGTGTCATTCACAAACAAACAGGTCCAAAGGAACGGTCCATTCAAGTGAGTTGAAAGATCGAGGAACAGCTTCTAAGGAGAGATGGTTCAGCTTTCACTTCGGTCTTGTCCGGTCCCATTCGTAGGAATGGTCGGTTTACTTTGGTCACAGTCAGTCTCTTAGTTCCTGTACAACTTTTTTATAATTATGTAACTTATATGAAATTGTTTTTTTAATTACAACATACACGTTTTTAACAAAACGAAATTAGCTTACCTCTTCGTCGTTTGGTCGATTGTAAAACACATACTTATTGCATGGCACAGTTTTTTTATTTAACTTAGCAAAATGAGCAGCCATTGTTTCTTTTTATTCATAGATTTTGTTTAAAGTTTCGTTTGCTTTATTTAACGACTAGTTTTCAAGATTACGCTTAATCACTTTATTTGCAGTGTTAGAAAATATACATAAAAATTGCGATTTTCGCATTCTTTCCACAATGAAAACGCGACACTTAGAGACAAGATTGGTTATTTCTTTGTGGTATTCCCCAGTTTGGTTTCTGCGCAGAAAAAATAGGAGTAGCGCGTCATTTAGGCTCACTACGAAAAGGGAAAATAATGCCTCCACATTAAAAAAATCGTAGAATAGCACAAAATCGTTGTTACACAGTGCGTCAGTAGTGCTCAAAGCGAACAAATCTACACTGCTAATTAAAATGTCGGTTGAGCGGGTGTAGTATCAAATGTTCAGATGTGTGTGAATTCCTAAGGGACCAAACTGCTAAGGTCGTCAGTCCCTAGACTTACACACTACTTAAACTAACTTATGCTAAGAACAACACACACAACCATGCCCGAGGGAGGACTCGAACCTCCGAAGGGAGGGGCCATGTAGTCCGTGACATGGCGCCCTGGACTGCACGGCCATACCGCGCGGCTAATAGTATCGTTTGGATTGATTGTATTGATTTGTAACAGATTTTACAATAGGGGGCGTATGTAGTGCCATAAAATCGACGATAAC
Organism: Schistocerca gregaria; assembly: GCF_023897955.1. Taxonomy (NCBI): domain Eukaryota; kingdom Metazoa; phylum Arthropoda; class Insecta; order Orthoptera; family Acrididae; genus Schistocerca; species Schistocerca gregaria. The sequence goes on along the minus strand of NC_064922.1, from coordinate 521,839,527 downwards.
TAAAAATGAAATTACATTTTTATATCTTTAGTTTCCAAATAACCCTAGACGGTATGAAACATTACACTACAGGAGAGTTTACTTACATTTTTTTTTTTTTTTTTTTGCAACCTACAGATATTTACTAAGGTATGTCGTTTTCCTTTTCAGAGCAAAAATGTGACCAGTAAACAGTAGAAGACAACCTTTTGCAGATAGACTTGATATATCTACTCAACAGCGTCAAGATTTGTTTGCTTAACTTCGACTCATATAAGTGAGTGTGGAACGTAGGAACCTTGTATGGTTTTCGATACCAATGTACATTACTTGACATAACAAATAAGCCACCACAACCATAGCTAAAGCGAAAACAACACAGACATCAATAATAAAAAGTCAAAAGGCACAAAACTGTTTCCTAACATAGAAAAAAACCGATTCCAAAATTGTTGCTACATATAACCCACAAACGACAAGAATTATTTACACATTCGATTTTGAAGCAAAAGTAATTACATTTACAAAAAATATTCATGCAATAGAAGGTCGAGTGCAATGTAAGAACGTGTGACTCATTACACTTCACACAAAGTTGTTACATGTCAAGCAAAGAGCCTATCATAATAAAACTAAACAACAGTCGCAATATACGCTTCTCATGGATTCATGGATGAAATACGTGATTACATCGTCTTGCATTCAGCGGAACAAGCTGCAATTACACACGTATTCGAAAGTACTTCTCCAAGAATAAGTTGTAGCCTCTGCCACTGAATCAGTGAGACTATTGTTTTTAAACTTATTTCACGACATTTCACGTCTCTTGAAAATTTACTAATACTTGAAACGCATAAATATAACTATTTCTTTAATGACGCATAAAAATAATTAAAAATAAACATTAATCTTGCGGCTGATTTCTCGTCGCTAGGAGCGCTAGCGTCATTCCAACTGTGAGAGGGTAACAACTTTCACAGTAGTGACTGCTGCGACTGTATATACTAGACTGTGGAAAAACTCTGACACAACTTAAAGTATGTAACTATGGCTTCTGTTCCAAGTTTTGTACTCTATTTTTATGTACTTATTTATTTATTGTAAATTATTTGTTAGAGTGTTCCATATGCCACTATGAAGGGCCCTTCTTAAGGAACTTGTCACTGAAATTAAAAAAAAAAACGATATGCTCAGTCCCATTAATGATAATTTTTGAGTCTGATCGATTCCTAATTGAATGCTTACATATTTTCATCTGTTCATGATTCTGTGTAATGACTGTTTTGGTTTTTAATTCAAAAGATTAAGCTGACAGAACAGGGGACTGGAACCATAAACGAATTTTCATATTTTCTAAAGCCACACCCGGGGGATCACTTGACGACCTAATGTACATATGCAAAGTTTTGAAGGAATTCTGAAATCCAAATATGCTGCCTTGGCTTCTAAAGACGCACAGTATCTTGCTTCGATTTACATACAGGTAAGGGAAATTAAAATAGCACAAACTGTAGTATCTTCTTGTGGTCGAAATTCAGATCCATCAGGAAACACGCACTTCTTAAATATATAAATGGCTTTCACCATCCATTGTGAATGATGAATCCCCTCCGAGCATCGAAAGAAACTCCTTGAAATGGCTTTTTGAGAAGAAAGTTGGCATTTAATTCAGAAACTATCAATATAATTGCCGGTCGGAGTGGCCGAGCGGTTCTAGGAGCTACAGTCTTGAACCGCACGACCGCCACGGTCTCAGCAGGTTCGAATCCTGCCTCGGGCATGGATGTGCGCGATGTCCTTAGGTTAGTTAGGTTTACGTAGTTTAAGTTCTAGGGGACTGATGACCTCAGAATTTAAGTCCCATAGTGCTCAGAGCCATTTTTTTGTCAACATGATTCTTTCGTATATCTTATACCTGAAGTGTAAACACAAGAAATCTTTTCAAAAATACTTCCAATAAAAACACACGCACCCCCAAAAGTGGTACCACTTTATGCTATTGTAATGGAAAATAGTGATTTAACCAAAAAATTAAAAAAACCATTCAGCGTGAGTTTCATGGGCAAATTTTTTCTTTCCTCTTTCTGTGGTAAATTAAACGAGCGAAATATACGTAAAATTACTATCACTGAGCTAGTGATGAATTTTCCTTTTCTTTTATTTTCACATATATTTGTCTGTTAAATTTATGTGTGCAGTACGTTAACATGTATTTATCGAATTGTTGAATTGCATATTCGTCCCGCTCTCGTCTGTGAATGGTTGTTGTGCTAGCTGAGAAGTTCTTTTTCTCAAATAACTCTTCAGTTATTGATTCCATACAGGAGCCCATGGGCCTCTTTCAATGTCGACTGATAGAAACTGGTTATAATTTTCGATTGTAACGCTCTTCGAAGCAGTTACGTGTCGTATGTTGTCGAGGTTTTGAAAAATATGTCATTTTTTCTACTTACTAGTTCCGACATCTCCCAGCATATAGACTCCGGGAAATTGAAATAAGAACACCGTGAATTCATTGTCCCAGGAAGGGGAAACTTTATTGACACATTCCTGGGGTCAGATACATCACATGATCACACTGACAGAACCACAGGCACATAGACACAGGCAACAGAGCATGCACAATGTCGGCACTAGTACAATGTATATCCACCTTTCGCAGCAATGCTGGCTGCTATTCTCCAATGGAGACGATCGTAGAGATGCTGGATGTAGTCCTGTGGAACGGCTTGCCATGCCATTTCCACCTGGCGCCTCAGTTGGACCAGCGTTCGTGCTGGACGTGCAGACCGCGTGAGACGACGCTTCATCCAGTCCCAAACATGCTCAATGGGGGACAGATCCGGAGATCTTGCTGGCCAGGGTAGTTGACTTACACCTTCTAGAGCACGTTGGGTGGCACGGGGTACATGCGGACGTGCATTGTCCTGTTGGAACAGCAAGTTCCCTTGCCGGTCTAGGAATGGTAGAACGATGGGTTCGATGACGGTTTGGATGTACCGTGCACTATTCAGTGTCCCCTCGACGATCACCAGAGGTTTATGGCCAGTGTAGGAGATCGCTCCCCACACCATGATGCCAGGTGTTGGCCCTGTGTGCCTCGGTCGTATGCAGTCCTGATTGTGGCGCTCACCTGCACAGCGCCAAACACGCATACGACCATCGTTGGCACCAAGACAGAAGCGACTCTCATCGCTGAAGACGACACGTCTCCATTCGTCCCTCCATTCACGCCTGTCGCGACACCACAGGAGGCGGGCTGCACGATGTTGGGGCGTGAGCGGAAGACGGCCTAACGGTGTGCGGGACCGTAGCCCAGCTTCATGGAGACGGTTGCGAATGGGCCTCGCCGATACCCCAGGAGCAACAGTGTCCCTAATTTACTGTGAAGTGGCGGTGCGGTCCCCTACGGCACTGCGTAGGATCCTACGGTCTTGGCGTGCATCCGTGCGTCGCTGCGGTCCGGTCCCAGGTCGACGCTCACGTGCACCTTCCGCCGACCACTGGCGACAACATCGATGTACTGTGGAGACCTCACGCCCCACGTGTTGAGCAATTCGGCGGTACGTCCACCCGGCCTCCCGCATGCCCACTATACGCCCTCGCTCAAAGTCCGTCAACTGCACATACGGTTCACGTCCACGCTGTCGTGGCATGCTACCAGTGTTAAAGACTGCGATGGAGGTCCGTATGCCACGGCAAACTGGCTGACACTGACGGCGGCGGTGCACAAATGCTGCGCAGCTTGCGCCATTCGACGGCCAACACCGCGGTTCCTGGTGTGTCCGCTGTGCCGTGCGTGTGATCATTGCTTGTACAGCCCTCTCGCAGTGTCCGGAGCAAGTATGGTGGGTCTGACACACCGGTGTCAATGTGTTCTTTTTTCTATTTCCGGGAGTGTATGTAGTTGGGCCTACTGTTGACACAAATATTTTAATTTTAGTACGAAACGTCTAAGGTCCTGTGTCGGAAGTCGTGAGTTTTCCAAATAAATCTTTATTTCCGAGAAAGATAGTGTTATACTTTAATATGTAGTTAATTTACTCTCCGGCTCGTTGTAAAAGAAAACTATAATATTGATGTGACAGATGAAATTTTACTTCTAGTTATTTCAAGCTAGCAAAGGCCACGCTAATATATATTAATTTCTACAAACGAAGCGAATGACCACTGGGGTTGTCTGCACAGCATCGTAAATAGATTTCGTAATCTGTACTTCCGTTTAGCTCTTGGACCCTTCAACTGGCTTTCGATCACTAATCCGTCATATTATCTAACTAATGTGATGCTTTCTGGGAAGGGATTTGGCTAAGGGAATCGACGTAAACAACCTGTCTCCATGAAGTAATCAAAGAATTTGTGCATACTTGCCGTTTTTCTGAAACTGTTGTGGCAGGAGAGCCAACCGTGTTTTTTCTAAAGGAGGCCGAAATGTACGCGTCTCAGCTCACGCAGGCTGGCGTGAGGTCTGGAACATGACAAGGGAATTAGAATTGAGAAAAACGGACGTATCTGGTGGAATACTTAACTTTAATCCATTAAGGGAGTACGTCGCTCTTTATGGTACATGATTCACAACATCAATAGTACGGATACCTGCGCCTTGCTAGGTCGTAGTAAATAACGTAGCTGAAGGCTATGCTAACTATCGTCTCGGCAAATGAGAGCGTAGAAGTCAGTGAACCATCCCTAGCAAAGTCGGCTGTACAACTGGGACGAGTGCTAGGAAGTCTCTCTAGACCTGCCGTGTGGCGGCGCTCGGTCTGCAATCACTGATAAGTGGCGACAAGCGGGTCCGACGTATACTACCGGACCGCGGTCGATTTAAAGGCTACCACCTTGCAAGTGTGGTGTCTGGCGGTGACACCACAGAAACTCTATATCAAATCCGCGCAACATGCACAATTGTAATAGAAATGAACGATTTTCAAAAAGGAAAAAAAAGGAACGGTCGCCAGTAAACTAGCTCCTAAAAGTGAACGAGTTTGCCTATCTCTATTAAGCTCTGCTACTTGGTTAAACACATCGTCTTGTTTAAAATAGTCTCTTATTCGGGTCGCCAGAGGGTTTCGGCATAAGAAACAACAAAACTGGCATTCAACAGGCCGGAGAGCGGAATGTTAGATCACTTAATCAGAAGATGGGTTCGAAAATTTAAAAACGGAAATGGATAGATTGAAGTTAGATATACTGGGAATTAGTGAAGTTTAGTGCAAGATGAACATGTGAATACTGGATTGTAAATAAAAAGTCAAGTAGGGGCAATGCAGGAGAGGGTCAGATAATAAATAAAAAAACCGGAATGAGGGTGAGCTACTACGAAGGTAAGCTGATATGAACAGCATAGTGAACGCGTTATCGCAGCCTACATAGACACCAATTCAACAGCCACACAGTAGCACAAGTTTAAATGCCAACTAGCTCTGCAAATGATAAAGACATAGAAATAATGTATGATGAGGTAAATTATGCAGTTAGTTAAGGGAAAGGAAAATGAAACTGTTATGGGGGACTGGAATTCGATAGTAGGGAAAGAAAGAAGGACAAATAGTACCAGAATATGGATTGGGGGAAAGGAATGAAAGAAATGCTGCTGGTAGAATTTTGCACGGATCATAATTTAATCACTTGGTTTAAGAATCCTGAAAAAATGTTCTGTACGTCTAAGAGACCTGGAAACGCTAGAAGGTTTGAGATAAGTTACATAACTGTATGACAGATTTTGGAACCTAGTTTTGAACTGTAAGATATTTCGAAGAACATATGTGGACTCAGACCCGTAGTTTATTCGTTATGAACTATTGATTAGAACATAAGAAATTGCAAATAGATAGGAAATTTTGGAGATGGTCCATGGAGAAGTTAAAATGACCGAACGTTGTTGAGAGTTTTAAAGGGAGCATTAGGCAACTATTAACTGAAACAGAGGAAAAAATCCAGTAGAATACGAATTGGTAGCTTTGATAGATGAAATAGTCAAGGCAGTACACGATCTAATAGGTAAAGAGACAGGCCCTAGTACAAATCGTTTGATGCAACAGGAGATATTGAATTTAATTTATGAAAGGATAAAATATGAAGCAAATGAAGCAGGCGAAATGAAATACAGACGTCTAAAAAGTGAGGTCGACAAAAGTGCAAAATGGCTAAGTGGGAATGTCTACAGGGCAAATGCAGGGCTATAGAAGCGTAGTTAACTAGGGAAAAGATAAACATACCATAACAAGTTTTGCATCACCTCGGTTCCGAGGGTTCCGGAACCTGTAAAGAAAACTGGAATAGAGATCAACATAAAAATCATTTCCGCTCGTTTTATTGCTCATCAAAACCACACATTGTATGTTGTACCACCATACAGCGAGACCTTCAGAGGTGGTGACCCAGATTGCTGTACACATCCGTACCTCTAATATCCAGAACTACGTCTTCTTGCATTGATTCATGCCTGCATACGTCGTGGCAGACTGTCCACAAGGTCACCAAGACACTGTTGGTTCATTTGTCCCACTCCTCAACGACGATTTGGCGTAGATTCGCCGGCCGCGGTGGTCACGCAGTTCTAGGCGCGCAGTCCGGAACCGTGCGACTGCTACGGTCGCAGGTTCGAATCCTGCCACGGGCATGGATGTGTGTGATGTCTTTAGGTTAGTTAGGTTTAAGTATTCTAAGTCCCTGGGGACTGATGACCACAGCAGTTGAGTCCCATAGTGCTCAGAGCCATTTGAAACATTTTTGGCGTAGATTCCTCAGAGTGCTGGGTGGTCTACCGTTTCTTCATTCGTCGTCGGCGTTGTCGTTGGTACCGCGAGACACCGTTATACCAAGAGGAAAGGCGCGTCGATCTTAGAGCATGAGAGATGATGACCTTAAGCCATTGACAACACACAACGGTCACGGTAGCACCTGATTCCAGAATAGCAGCAGTAGTTAGGATCTACAAACTATCCCCTCTTGACCAGGTCCGCAAAACTTAACCCGTAACGAGATCTCTTCAAAACAAATTGTCATAACGATCGTCTATAAAGGCTTCGTACAAGGAGAAGAAATGTTACAGTATATGGGATAACAGATACGACCAAACTGTCTTGTCTCTTCTGCTTTATTTAACATAACTCCGTGCACAGTTTCATTCGCATTCACCATTTATTCACCGAAACCCTTTGATTAACAGGTTTGGTTGCTTGACACCAACAGTCAATGATAATGATACAGCTTTTCTCCTTTTTATAAAATGAAGCCCGCTCTCAGCGATATAATAAAAAAAAACAACGGTCTCAATACCGTGTCCCTCGTGAGATGCGAATAGACTTATCCCGGAATTGGCCGCCCTGCAGGTGTACTCAGTTTAATGACCACACTTCGTTATCCGCTATTTCTCGTAACTGAATGTCCATTTGTTAGTCTGATTATACACTGTAGCTATTTAAAATTCGCCCCTCTATTTTTCACAACGCACAATTAGCACTTCTTTACTTGTTTTTTTCCCTTTTTTTTCTAAGAGTAAACGGAAAAAAGAAGCCGTATCATCGGCTTAGTCGGTATAAAGCAAAACACCTTAATATGCCCAATTTTACCTCTTCTTATAGGTCGGCTACCTTACTCATTAATTTACTACATATTATTTCCAATAACACTAAACAGATATCGCCGTTATATTTTAATGGCATTCAAAAGCATGTTACTATTGTTATGAGAGATCAAATCGTAACAAATCGCGCGGCGTGCGTTTTTAATGATAACTTTACGCTATTCAAGTTCTGTTACAGCTATCTTGACTCGTAATGTTACAGTGGGTCACGTCGTCCGTAAACAGCCCTTTTCAATCTATCCCAGGCATTCTCCAGAGGGCTTAGGTCTGGAGAGCATGCTGGCCACCCTAGTTGATCGATTTCGTTATCCTGAAGGCAGCCATTCAAAAGATGTGCACGATGGGATCGCGAATTGTCGTCCATTAAGACGAATGCCTCGCCAATTTGCTGCTGACATGGTTGCACTGTCGTGTCGGAGGATGGCATTCACGTATCGTAGAGTCGTTACGGTGCCTTCCATGACCACCAGCAGCGTACATCCGCCACACATAATGCCACCCCAAAACAGCAGGGAACCTCCACCTTGCTGCACTCGCTGGACAGGGTGTCTAAGGCGTTCGGCCTGACCGGGTTGCCTCCAAACACATCTCTGACGATTGTCTGGTTGAAGGCATATACGACACTCATCGGTGAAGAGAACGTGATGCCAATAGTGAGCTGTATATCCGGCATGTTGTTGAGCCCATCTGTACCGCGCTGCATGGTGACGTGGTTGCCAAGAAGGATCGCGCCATGGACGTCGGGAGTGAAGTTATGCATCATGCAACATATTGCGCACAATTTGAGTCGTAACACGACGTTCTGTGGCTGCACGAAAAGCATTATTCAACATGGTGGCGTTGCTGTCAGGGATCCTACATCCGTAGGTAGCGGTCATCCACTGCAGTAGCAGGCCTTGGGCGTGAACTACAGTTCCTGTCTCTCTGTATCTCCTCCATGTACGAACAACATCGCTTTGGCTCACTGCGAGACGCCTGGACACTTCCGTTGTGGAGAGCCCTTCCTGGCACAAAGTAACAATGCGGACGCGATCGAACCGCGGTATTGACCGTCTAGGCATAGTTGAATTTCAGACAACACGAGCCGTGTACGTCCTTCCTGGTGAATTGACTGGAACTGTTCTGCTGTCGAACCCCTTCCGTCAACTAGGCGCTGCTCATGCATGGTTGTTCACATCTTTGGGCGGGTTTAGTGACATCTCTGAACAGTCAAAGGGACTGTGTCTGTGATAAAATATCCGCAGTCAGCGTCTATCTTCAGGAGTTCTGGGAACTGGGGTGGTGCAAAACTTGTTTTGATGAGTGTACTTAACACTTATAGGACAAATAGATGTTTGGGGAAAAGCGAAGCAAGTGAATGAATATTAACAGCACAGACAGAAAACAAAACAACAAAGAACGAAAAGTTCGCACGTGGAAGGAATATATAGAGGAGTAATACAAGGGACACGAACTTTAAGCCAATGCTATTGAAAGGGGAGAGGAAGCAGATGAAGATGAAGTTGAGACGGGAGATATGATATTGCGACAAGTATTTGAGAGAGCACTGAAAGACCTGAAGAGGACGACATACCCTCAAAATCACTAACATCGCTTGGAGAGTCAGCCATGACAAAACTATTCCACCTGGCCTGCAAGATATATGAGACTGGCGAAATAATATCTGACGTGAAAAAGGTCGTAATAAATCAAATTACAAGCAAAGTTGATGCTGACAGGGGTGAATATTACCAGCTATTAGTTCAATAAGTCATGGTTGTAAAATACTGACTCTAATAATCTACAGTAGAATGAAAAGCCCGTAGAAATCTTACTCGGGGGAAAATCATTTTGGAAAAACAGGAGGCAATATGACCTTCAGACATGTTAGAAGACTGCCTAAGGAAAGGCAAACCTAAGTTTATAGAATTTGCAGTTTAACACAAATCTTTTGACAATGCGGACTGTAATACATCTTTTGAAATTATGAAGGGTGCACGATAAGATATCGGAAGTGAAAGGTAATTTACAAATTATACAGAGACCAGACGCCAAGTGTTGGAGGTGGACAGGAAAGGGAAGCATTGAGAAGGGAGTGAGGGAGACTTCTAGCCTAACCCCTATGTTGTTCAATCTGCAAGGAGTAACGGAAACAAAAAAAGAACCGAAGCAGTAAAGCAGTGAACGAAACAAAAAAGGATATGGAAGTGCACTTTAACGGAATGAACAATATCTTTAAAGAAAAGTATAAAATAAACATCAACAACAGAAAAATAATGGTAACGGAATATAGTCGAATTAAATCAAGCGATGCTGATAGAATGAGGCGCTAAAAGTAGTGTATGAGCATTACTATTTGGGCGGTAAGAAAACTGATGTTGGCCGAAGTACAGATTATATCAAATGTAGACTGACAATGGCCAAAAAGCCGTTTCTGGAAAATAGAATTTTGTTCAATCGAATTGAAGTTTTAGGAAATCTTTCCTGAAGGAATTTTTGTGAAGTGAAGCGTTATAAGAAGGTGAAACGTGGACAATAAGCAATTCAGACAGGAACAGAGTAGAAACTTTTGAAATGTGGTGCTACAGAAGTATGCTGAAGATTATATGGGTAGATCGCTTAAGTAACGAGGAAGTACTGAATAGAATTGGGAAGAAAAGAAATTTGTGGCACAACTTAACAAAGTAGGAACAGGTTAAGAGGACACATCCTGAGACATAAAAGGATCACAAATTCAGTCCTGGAGGGAAGCGTGGGGGTTAAGAATTGTAGAGGGAGGCCACAAATAAATAAGGTAAGCAGGTGCAAATGTATGTAGGCTGCAGCATATATTCTGAGATGAAGAGGCTTGCACAAGTTAGATGTATCTGCCTCAACCAAGTCTTCAGACTGAAGAGCACTGCGGCAGTAACAACAGACGCAGATGTGATTAACAACAACATATAAAGAAATTAGATAATGCTTAGAAAAGCGGTGAAATATTGAAACAAATGAGTAAGTTACATCATCTACAGAAAATTAACAGGAACTCTGAAAATAGAATGCGGAGTAAGAGAAATACAATTTTAAAAGACTATAAATTGATTTAAATTTTTGCCATTTCTGTCCGACTTTAGCTGGAGACAGTGAATTACATTAATGAAAAGTTCAGGTAAGGATTACAAATTAAAGAAATGTATTTGTAATAACTGTAGTTACATAATGGGAAACTGGATTCCTGACAAAGTAAGAAAAATGAAGATGAAATATCTCTTCTGATGAAGGGGTTAATCATCATATAATTCTGGTCGAGAATTAGTGAAACAACTCAGAATAAAAGATAAATGATGGGAGGATACAAATGAAAAAGCGAAACAACTAAACTGGTGAAGCAAGAACGGAATAAATTGAGATATTGCTCTACCGGGAATCCAGCATTATAAAAAAGTGTTTTAAAAATGCAGAACATTGATGTAAAATGTGTTGCTTTCCTCCCTCAGTGACACGATGTGGAGAATACCAGAGAAACAGGATGGTAGTGAGAATTTGCTGATGCTATGCATCAGTCATGAAGAATTGTAATTTTGGAGGGCATCGCTGTATGATACTAAAGAAGGGCATTAGGTAAAAGGGATGAGAAAGAGCTGGAAATATTTGAAATGCTATAATACAGAATGACATTAAATGTTAAATGGATAGATAAACAAAATATAGACATATCAGAAAGAGCAGATGAAGAAAGAAGTTTATTGAGCTTACTCGTCGTGACAAGTGGCAGATTTCTGGGAAACGACTTAAACCAACCTGATGTACGTAATCTAACAGTACAGCGGGATGAGGCATGTGATGAGAAAGCTTGGAATATGTAGTACGTGTTGCTGAGATTGCTGTATATTGTAGGCACTTATAAATGACTAAGTGGAGAACTGCCACCAATTTGTTGTAGAACTGATGACTGCATAATCAGAAAAAAAGTTTGAACACAGTTCCATACCTATTTCGCATGTGACTAAAAACGGGTACCTTTCCTGCGATCACTGTCTAAATGAAATACAGAGATGTTTCTGAGAGCTGGCTTGTCATCTATGGGTAAGGTCTAGTAAGTGGCTTTGACGTCAAAACTGATTCCTTGATCCTTAACTAGCCAGCGTTGTTTCCAGGCTTCCTCCTCTGAAACATCAATCTCCCCTTCAATACTGCTATGCTTTTGTCAGTGAAAACTAAAATTAGGGAAATAACAGAATTTTGAAATCTAACAGTGGTGAGAAAATCCAAGATAGCGAAAACAGTTCATATCTCGCGGGAAAAATACTAAAATATTCCAATTTTGGTGGGAAACAACATTATTCATCACCTCCCCAGCAAGATATCCATGAAGAGTGCCGTCAATTGTATTTGAATTAGCACTAAAGGGTTTGCGATTACAGGTGACGCTAATAGAATTTCTCTGGATTTTCTCTAATGACACGTATTTCCAACATTTTCACACATCACTGGTATTAAATAATGAAAATTGGCCTCCTGCTGATGGACTAAGGCACAGTAGCAGAAACTTCATAAAAATTTCTCTGTTTTTATCATTTCGTTACCAATTCCATGGATACGAGTTTTGGGAAAGTGTACAATTTCACATCCGAGTAATACATTACACAATCGGAAGGAAATAATGCAAAATATTTGTATAAAGCGGTAAAGCATAAGACTGTGTATCTATGTAAGCATTTTATCAACACGTTCTTCTTTTTCTAAGAGAAGTGTGTTTTAAGCTATGTGTTTACTGCAGTGTGCTGGTCATAGTTGTTTCCTCTTAACTCTGGGGTAATACGTGGTGTTAAAAAAATTCATCCTTGGCATACTGTACCATTGGCCTCCAATGTCACCTGATGTCACAGAATGGGACTTTTTTAGTTGGGTTTGTGAGAGACTGTGTGTATGCGCCTCCCCGTCCAGCAGCGTTGCGTGAACTACGATGCCACACAGCAGCAGCAGCAGCAGCAGCAGCAGCAGTCAGCTAGCCAGGTAATTGCAGACATACTCTAAAGTATGGGACGAGTTTCACTGTTATCTGAATGTTTACCGTGCGTACAGCCGAGGAAAATGAAAACTTTGTTCCTAAATATAATTTTGGAAAATACCACAGGGTAGAATGTTCATAAATATAAAGATATTTCCTTTTCTTTTGAACAGAAGAATTTTGTAGTTCTACATGCAAGATAAAATTAACTTTAAGTCTCCCACTTCCCTCATGTAGCAGATACAGTTTCGTAAAATCGAATGAATCTTTTTGAAACATTATGTATTTTGCGTAGCTAAGACTGAAATGTGGCAAGCCCTTCGGTTCGTGTCTTTTCATTTATTTATCTTCAATAATGGGTTTAATGATATATAACAGTCATTACAAGAGATGATTTCATTTTCTATTTTTAAAATTCTGTAAGCTAACGTGGTACTAGCTTTATAACGTGTTTTATGTGCAAGATTTGGAAATGAGGAGTGCTGAAAATATGAGACATGTGACTTGTAGCGAGGCTCAGCAAAACGAACATCAGAGAGCCAAGAGCACACAGACTTTCGCAGAGTGATAGAGGAGGAGAGCAGCAACTAAAGACACCTTGTCGAGCCATGTGCTGATTCAGGAACTACTGTACAGTTTATAGCACGGGTATGCTGTGGGCAGCCGAGATAAAAGCATTTGTTCCAGCAGACGGAATTCTGTCAGCGGATGTTAGGCGCAAGAGTCATGTAATGGAATATACTTCAGCAGATAAACATTTCCCAGCTTTCTAAAGAAAGAAAGAAAGAAAGAAAGAAAGAAAGCTCTCACCTACTAAAAGTTCATAGGTTGTAACAGGGTGAGCAACTAGCCTCATGGACAGTTTTTTTTTAACATGTTGCTGGACCTGTAACGTGAGGCTGGCTGGAAGCTCTGACACTACCGAGTGGCGTGACAAAAGTGACGTCAGGAGAACGTTACAGCGGGAAGTTTTATAAAGAAAAGGGGAGGTAATTGAATTTTTCAGACTATACAACCATACATGATACATTTTGATTCATCAGGTGCATTTTATAAATTGCAACAAACTTCTATAGCTGCACTCGCCACAAGCTCTCGAAAAGGCTTTTTTTTAAATTTTTGTTTTTGTGAACCAAATCGTTGATGTGTCATATAGGGAATCAGGCTACTTCATCATTTGGATCTCAAGGAGTGAGTTACAACCACATTATATGCATCTTCTCATTTTTTGACACTATTAAACAATTTTTCGGATCGTTTCGTCTGTGCAACTAACTGAAGCCACTTCGCTTATTGCCATAAGCTTTTCGCTGCTTTTATTTATGAAGATGCTTCACAAATGTGATCCTGTCGTCCATCCAAGCGTGGACTGGAAACGAAAAGGTAGCTCCAAGCAAGCAAGAACTTTAACTAGTAGGATGGGAGGCAGACCTAAGATACAAAACCTTATTGAGATACTAGAGAGAAAACTCGCGTTAACTGCACAGGGTAGTAGACCAAATTTGAATTACGGTATGAATATTAAATTTTCTTTAACAAAACCTTGCACCAGGTACTACGCTTGGGATTGACACAAATTGAAGCAGTCGCGGGAAAATCTGGGCCTTTCTACCTTGCAACCTCCATAACAAACAAGCTTACGAACACACAAAATGTAAATTCACATGAACAAGGCCTTCTATGCCACGCAACATGCTACACGTAAAATTCCGGAACTTAAAACAAGGTAAATTAAGTTTAATAGTTTACAGTTTATCACAGTTTCAGAAATGAGCCAAAGAGTATATAACAGGTCGTATACACCCAGCGTAACAGTCGTCAAGTGACGCAATCATAGTGTAAACTTAGCAATCCAAATGGGCAATACTAGAACACACCAAGATTTCTGTCAGTTCTCAATACAAATAAATACATGACTCTAACACAAATCGTTCACAGGCAAAATTAACCACTGTGAAACTACGCATAGCTGGTGCCAAAGCAGGTGGAGGCAGTCATTTAAAACACAGCCTCAAGCCAGCTCTCAGTCACACTGACAATACAAATCCAGAAGGAAGCAATTACAATGCTTGGATCCAGAGCTGGGGACAGTAAGAACTTCGCTTTCAGGAGATCGGCTTCACTCAATGCTGTATGACTAATGGACAGGCCGGCCGATGTGGCCGAGCGGTTCTAAGTGCTACAGTCTGGAACGCGCGACTGCTACGGTCGCAGGTTCGAATCCTGCCTCGGGCATGGATGTGTGTGATGTCCTTAGGTTAGTTAGGTTTAAGTAGTTCTAAGTTCTAGGGGACTGATGACCTCAGATGTATGAAGGTGCCAAATGTCACCTCTGTCCGTCAGACAACGTGCAACTTAGCTTATCTCCCGGCCACGGAGAGCCACCTAGCCACACGATGCGGCAGCGAACTGTTTGTGTGTGTTTGGTGCTTATGGGCACTTAAGGGTGATGTTATCAGCGCCCTTACACACATTAAATGAAACTAATGTGGATAAAATTGCTAAAATGTTATCATACACTCTAAGACAACGGGAGAGAATAAAAGATGTATACACGACACTAAAACACAAGTAAAATGACAAAGGAGCTAAAGGAAGGGCACAGGAAAATGTCTCTGGTTGACCATTAACGTGAAATATGGGCCAGCCAGTCAGCCTGTTAACACATTAAAACCATCTCCCCAGAATCTTGCCAAAAATGTTGGACAGTTCACAAAACTTTAAAATTCAACCACACGTGTTCGAAGGTTGTCTGAAATAGACGGCAGATCCGTTGGCAGATCGGCCGCGGCCTGCTGGTCAGAAAATAAAACGCAATCCAATAAAATGTGGTGTACATCTAAGCGATGATCGTCCATATCCGGCAGCCCATTCATGATGAAAAGCGGGGAGGTGAACCTGGTGGAGACGAGAACGATTTGGCTCTGTCCCGTTGATGGCGACAGACCAAACAGAGCATGCAGCAGTATCAACAAAAGGGGGCGCTCACCGTCAGCCATATATTGCTCCGTCTGTAATATGGGTGGTTCTATCACGTTTGGTGCGTGGGCCCATGCAGACAGCCTTCATCAATAACACGCGCACAACCGGCAAAGAGTTTGAAAGGTAGCTATGCTCCGGGAAAAAAAGAATCCGGTGGGATAGAGGGGCGCTAAGATGTCTGACAACGTCACCAGTGACCAACGAGGCTAGGACATATACATCAAGCAACAAGCTGGTAAGGCACATCAGGTAATGTCACAACATCATCGATTGTGAAATGATATAAAGGGCCCAAGCTCCATCCAGAACATGGTAAAGACTCAAACCTCCTCGAGCCTTGGGAAGGGTGAGGAGCCCTTTGCGGTCTTTGAAAATCATCCCCTTGCTCACAAAGGTACCCACTACAGCTAACATGTGGCTAGTCAAAATGTGTGGGATGGAAGAGATTGCGCGGTATGAGCGATTCGCAATGCCTTGTGGGTGTTGGCATAGCGCATGCACTGCAGGACATCAAGGGTGCAGAGGTCATGTTCAACGAATCAGATGCAACTGATGTCTGTATTTGAGGACTGCAGGGCAGCTGTAAGGCGATGCCAAGGCAGCTTAAGGTATCTGTCGCACTGAGTGGGTCAACGCTCCCCTCAGGGAGCTGCCTGACGCCTCGTCATAGATCTCCCACACAACCACTGCCTGGACATCGCTAGCACTTTTAAGACAGAGGATCAAACCGTCCGCACAGTCGGTGAAGCGAAATCGAAGTCCACCTAGCGACATACCCATCAATCGTTACCAAAGGCCACGTAACAATGGTTCTCGGGAGAAGGCGTACAGTGACTCTGGCAGGGGCACGCCTGTCGCATCGAGTGTCTGATGCGGACCATTTATGGGAACCTACCATTATGCAGCAACCGAGATGTTGCGACATGTGGGAGATGTACGACCATGTCGATAATAGCTTCTAGGATATCCCGTGTAATGGACAGCCATAAGAAAAGAATGTTCGACCTGATGAAATGCCTGGCTGAAGTCTAATGACGCCAAAGCGGCAGGCAAATATTGCGCTCGAGTGAGAGCAATATGATCCCTGTAGCAGCAGAGCACTGTCGGAATACTGTACGCTCCACCTAGCGATACCTGGTCATAGGACACGGCAGAACGGGCCATCCTTTAAGTCTCGCTGCTAGAAGATGTGTAAAGACTTTCATGTCCCTATTTCGCAGGGTCAAGGGGCAATAGTCACTGACGTGCTGACCCCCATGGGGGTCAATGGTGACCCTCATCATAGAGGGCATCAGTTTTCCACAGATAATAGTCCATGTGGGCACTAAGGGATGTCAAAAAGCACGATAAATTCTAGGAGAATGCTATCAGAGCCAGGTGACTGGATAGCAACTAATGCTTGGTTAGCATCAAGGACTTTGTCTTCTGTTACTCCTGCCTCCAATTCCAGTGCTGTGTCCTCTTATCATAGCGAACATGAGCGAACCGAGGGACTTCTTTAATGATGACCAGTGAATGAGGGTGGTTAGTGTACAGTTTCGTATGATTGGTCTAAATGGCGGTTGCAAAGTCGTATTAGGTGTCATTTTGCCTACCTTCGTCATCAGTCATTTTTCGAATCAGGGAACAGCGCCACCATTTCCTGTCTGCTAAAAGGTGGTACATTGCCAGATCTTCAAAACCCAGCTCGTACTACCATCTCTTGAAGGCAGTGACAAAGGCTGTGATCTGTGCTTTGGAGAGGTTCACCTCTGTACTTCGTTTGCACAAAAATGGCGTGGTAGAGCAGTCCATCAACATTTGGTTACAAAAGTCCAGGGATTACCTCCTCCAAGCTGCTAAGTCTCTGCCATACGCCATAATGGCCTGACAGAGGGCATGTTTTGTGGGGAACAGCCCTATCACAACATAGATAGGTAAGTACTATCGCAGTGGTGAAATGAATCTCAAGTCACCTAGATAAGCTGCCGATAGTTGGGAGACGCCAGTAGGGCCACATTAAGCTCCAATGCCACACCCTCTGGCAACTGAGAGTGATGGTTTACACATATGCCACATGGTTGGAAAAAACGACAGGCCAAATTTCAGCTAGTCGGATTCCTCCCAACAGGGAGAGAGAAATATAAAAGCGGTCAAGGCGACTGGGAGAGTGTGATGTGTAGTGTGTGAAACCAGGGCAGTAGGCAATAACGTGTTCTCAGATGTTCACAAGATCAGTGATTGCATCAAGCTCTGCACAAGGTGAATGATGCGGCAGCTAGTTTTTGGAGTGGAGGGTGGAATTAAAATCACCACCCAGCACCAATGCATGTTTCTGCCTCACATAAAGAAGTAAGACTGACTCCGTAAAGAAGGCAGAGCATTCCCTTTGCTCCCCAATCTTGAACGAGCATAGTTGTTAATAATTCGTACATCAAAGAGTGAGAGATACATGCCCACCGCATTCGGAAGATATTGGGCATTGTCGGTGGGTAACCTTTCATGGATGAGGATTGCCACATCACCACCGGTATCTGTCGCATGGGGGACGAAAGAGATATCCCCGTGGATTAGGAAAACCCTCAATATGCACTTCTTGTAAGAGGGGCACGTCTAAGTCCGCCACACTAAGTGTATCATGAAGCATGGCCACTTTATGTGGGGCACAGATAACATTGACATTGATCATAACCAGGCTATTTGTCTATTCTGGCACTTCTGCCATCGTTACTGTTTCGACACGGGGTCCACCAGTGGATTCTGGGTGGTGCAGACCACACAAGACTGCCAAAGCTGCGGCGTTCTGTGACGTAGCTTGGGGCATAACTAGTGGAATACGACCATCCACAGTATTCACAGGCCATGCCAATTCCTCCTTTATCTCGTCTGCCCAAGAAACAGAAGCAGCATTAATCCGTTTCCCAGAATGGAATCAAGGCGCCATGGCATGTCAGTGAGCTCAAGATACGGCTCGTCAACAAATGGCGCAGGAGGCGGAGGGGAAGGCATCACAGGTTGTGGAAGACAAACTGAAGAGGAAGGTGGAGGAGGAGTCATGCTCAACAGCACGTCTTCTGGTATCAGCATGTCGTCCAACGTAGGTTCACTGCCCCCTGCGGCCATCCTGAAGAGACAATCGTCCAGGTGCATGTGACTATTTTCTTGTGCTTCTTCAGCAACTTCGGCTTCCGACCCTAGTGTTCCATATTGGAGTGGGATCGGCCTCCACCCGACACTGTCCACCTGGAACGAAAGCTAAGATTATTACAATACCAGTGTCAACGTTAATCTCTATTGTAAAGATGCTTCCTAGTTTCTGACAGCTGTCCATGAGCGTCGTTTTCACTGGAAGTGATGGGGGAGGGAATGTGGAGATTAACCTCCCTTTCAGCATCTGACAACGATGGCAAAATGAAGGATTTTGGGCTGGCACATCCGAAATTTTCACAACAGTGGAGAAGGTGACAGGGAGCACAGTAGATGTCACGGTGGTGCGAAATCTCTTACCGGTTCAGAATCAGGCGTTTGTGGAGGCAATACAACTGGACGTTTCCCTCCTGGCACAGTCCACTCAAGTTAGCAGCTGATGATCGCACATCACGACCGCCCACAAACCGCCAATCATCAAATAGGACGGCACATGCTTTGTCAAATCATGTGATCTGCTGCACGCCATTTAAGACGTGGTATGTCTCCAAGACATAGCATTTTTCTGCGATGTGACTGATGACATTTCCATAAAGTCGAAAGGCAGATACGACGACATATTGTGGTACTTCAAAAGGAAGTTCGAAACCACACAGGATGCAGAGGTTGAACCCTGAGTGACCTACCAACCAGATCCAGCGTGGCCATCATGGTGTTAAAGTTTCAGTTCCTGAGTCAAACGCTGCACAACATCAGCATAAACCACTCTGGTCCGCAGTTTGATGTACACGACACTACTCACGATGGGAAAGTGAATTCCTATAACTTTTTCAGGTGCGAGACGAAGTTGGTCACGTGTGAATGTTCCACTTCGTGTTTTCGAGGTCGTGCATGTTTCGCTTGAACGATGATCTTTATAATCAAACGGCGGTAAGATAACTCCATTGCAGGTAAGAACATGAAGGAATATAGCGATGTTATTCGGACATGGAGGAGATACAGAAAGACAGCAACTGTCGATAAGATGCCCCGCTCAGGCCGCCCAAGGGCTACTACTGGAGTGGATGACAGCTACCTACGGATTATGGCTCGGAGGAACCCTGACAGCAACGTCACCATGCTGAATAATGCTTTTCGTGCAGCCACAGGACGTCGTTTACAACTCAAACTGTGCGCAATAGGCTGCAAGATGCGGAACTCCACTCCCGACGTCCATGGAGAAGTCCTTATTTGCCTTATTTGCAACCACAACACTACGCAGCGTGGTGCAGATTTGTCCAAATCCATGCCGAATGGACCACTCAGGATTGGCATCACGTTCTCTTCACCGATTAGTATCGCACCAGACAATCGTCGGAGACGTCGTTGGAGGCAACCCGGTCAGACTGAACACCTTAGACACAGTGTCCAATGCAACAAGGTGTAGGTTCCCTTTGAGGTGGCATTGTCTGAGGCCGATGTACGCCGCTGGTAGTCATAGAAGGCACAGTAAAGGCTGTTCGGTACGTGAATGCCATCCTCCAGCCCATAATGTAACCAAACCGGCAGCATATTTGACAACAATTCTCGCGCCATCGTGCACATCTTGTGAATGACTTTTTTTTTCAGGATAACGATATCGCACGACTAGAGTGGCCAGCATGTTCTCCAGACATGAACCTTATCGAACATGCCTGGGATAGATTGGAAAGGGCTATTTGTGGACGACGTGACGCATCAACCACTCTGAAGGATCTACGCCGAATCTCTTTTCAGAAGTGGGACAATTTGGACCAACAGTGGCTTGATGAACTTGTGGATAGTATGCTACAACAAATACAGGCATCAATGCAAGAGGGCGTGCTACTGGTTCTTAGAGGTACCGGTGTGTACAGCAATCTGGACCACCACCTGTGAAGGTCTCGCTGTATCGTGATACAACATGCAATGTGTTGTTTTCATGAGCAATAAAAATGACGGAAATAATGTTTATGTTGATCTCTATTCGAATTTTCTGCACAGATTCCGGAACTCTCGGAAACGAGGTGATGTAAAACTTTTTTTGATGTATGTGTATATTTCTTCTTTACAACTCTTTCTATTCCATAGACGATGTTCTACTTAAAAACTGGTAGCATAAAAGTTTTAAGTAGAACATCGGCTACCGAATAGGAGAAATAATCTTAGTTTATATTTAAAACTTATTAGTTTATATTTAAAACTTATTTTGCTACCTGTCAGACATGTTATATTGTTTGGGAAATGACCAAAAATTTTTGTTTTTGCATGCTGAACCCCTCTTCTACATCTACATCTACATCTACATGACTACTCTGCAATTCACATTTAAGTGCTTGGCAGAGGGTTCATCGAACCACAATCATACTATCTCTCTACTATTCCACTCCCGAACAGCGAGCGGGAAAAACGAACACCTAAACCTTTCTGTTCGAGCTCTGATTTCTCTTATTTTATTTTGATGATCATTCCTACCTATGTAGGTTGGGCTCAACAAAATATTTTCGCATTCGGAAGAGAAAGTTGGTGACTGAAATTTCGTAAAAAGGTCTCGCCGCGACGAAAAACGTCTATGCTTTAATGACTTTCATCCCAACTCGTGTATCATATCTGCCACACTCTCTCCCCTATAACGTGCTAATACAAAACGAGCTGCCCTTTTTTGCACCCTTTCGATGTCCTCCGTCAATCCCACTTGGTAAGGATCCCACACCGCGCAGCAATATTCTAACAGAGGACGAACGAGTGTAGTGTTAGCTGTCTCTTTAGTGGACTCTTTGAGCCAGTTATAGCATTAAATAATGCGTAATAATAGTAATTCTTTCCTCTAACGTTATATATATGTATTGATACGCCCGATAAACCCGCTGGACGGAACAGGTGATTAGGATTGTGGAAAGACAAACCCAAACAAGATGCAATACAGACAGCTTGAGGCCCACAATAAAATTTACAAGATTTTAAAATAAATTACCATAACCTTTCAAAGGCAGAAGGCCGCAATGTTTTTGCTTAAGGGGTAATGTTAAGAATAAGGTTTTAAGCGGCTGAAGGCCCAAAATTGATCTGCCAGAACTCGAAATACCATAAACCTCTAAGGGCAGAAGGCAGCAATGTTTAAGCTTGAAAGGTAATTTTAATAATAAGGTTCCAAGCCACTGAAAGACCACAATTAATTTTTTCAAAATTTGTAAAAAACTATAATCATAAGCCTTAATTGTAAGTGACTGAAACCGCACTAAAAGGAAAGACAACACAACGACAATAACCTTTCAACAAATATCCACTTGCCGGAAGTCAAACTTATTTATACGCGGCTGAAGGCCTTTAACTTACATAAAACACAGCGAAACCCAGAATTTTTTAAATCATTGGCTTTGATAAATTATAAACAGACAATTAAAAAAGGTTCAAATGGCTCTGAGCACTATGGGACTTAACATCTGTGGTCATCAGTCCCCTAGAACTTAGAGCTACTTAAACCTAACTAACCTAAGGGCATCACACACATCCATGCCCGAGGCAGGATTCGACCCTGCGACTGTAGCAGTCACGCGGTTCCGGACTGAGCGCCTTAACCGCGAGACCACCGCGGCCGGCAAACACAATTAAGAACCGGTGAGAGACAATAAACACAACACTGAAGCGTTCAGGTGGTCGGTCTGCACTCGTTCACTTAGGTGAGACAGGTTGTGAGCCGAACTACACTTGATCCGTCGGTAACCCAACCAAGGGACCGCCACGGACCGAGCGACAAACAAAACGACTTGGCTGCCACCAATCGGTACATGAGAACTCAAAGACAAAATGTTATGGACGTGATTATCCACAATAAAATATGTATTAAGCTGTCAAAACCACACACCATGTTGGACAGCGACAACAGGTGAGCAAAGTACACTGCCTGAAATTACGTTAGTGGCCAGGGCAGGTAACCGGAACACTAACGGCCACAAGGCAGAAAATTCCGCTGGTGCACTTGAATTGTAGTGAACCAATTTAGTAATTCCACTGCACAGCGGCTCGATTTCACCACTACGAACACTGTTGCTCACAGGAAAAGCTTCCCAACAGCAAACCCCCGAAATGAACGACCCAACATGAATGGACGTGACTTTGGTACTTAACACACCACTTGACTTTGATGACGTCCTGGGTCGGTGAGCGACGAAGCTCGTAGCGATCGGACAGCTCCACACATGCGACATTGCGCAAGGACTGCCAGCGGACCCAACCGACTGCACCGCACGGAGATACCCTCCGTGGGTCGCTCCAACCGACCAACTGCATCAGAATGCCGACAACATCTAAAATAGTCGTCAGTGGAAATTACGACAACTGCACGCACTATCTGACAAGCACTGGCAGGAAGACCTGAACGGTACCCAACAGTAACTAAGCACGCACGAAGAGAAATCGGGAGTCGGCACGCACGCACGCACACACACACACACACACACACACACACACACACACACACACACAGCCGACTCAAGAACGTTCGGCGAGCCAAAATGCTTCGTATGGTAGGACGACCGACCGACGATCCACCGAGACCGTGGCCCGGCTCAAGTGAATCGTGGCGGCAATGGTTCGGCGAACCATGTCGTCGCAGACCTCACTGCTCCAACCCGACTGCACTAGTGCCACAATGCAACTCCCCGACTGGCTACGCTCCAGACGCGTTCCAACTGGCTGGCAGCCCGAAGTCGCAACCCAAACTGGCTTGCGACAGACAATGACCAGGAAGTAATAGCTGTCGATCAAAGGTATTACGAAAGGCGATATATTGATACGCGGTGCTAGCGCCGCTCACGGTCAGGCAAAGCATCAACTCGGTGACACCAGTAATTTAAATTAACGTAGTGAGATGGAAGTACGTTAAAAACAGGGAGTAAAATACATAATGGCGGGAACATGAGCCACGCACGATACATGTATGTATGGACATTACTGCTGTGCTCAGACTGTGATGGAATATTTATGGCGAATTTCATTCGCGGATGTATGTGTTGTAACAGTGCAGCATACTGTCTCTCAAAGTGGTTCGTTACCTAGAATATTATTCAATAAGACATTATTGGTTGGAAATATGTAAAACGTGTCAGGAGACTGATTCGTTTGTTTCCAAGACTAGCAGTTAAACGAAAAGCAAAAACAACTGAACTTAATTGTTTGAGAAGCTGGTCCTTCAGATAAAGTACGGCATGACGTGCAACTGCCATGGTTTTTTCTCTTTTTAATACAATGACATTTTTTCGTCCTTCCGTTTCAGAGCACGAATTTTAACAACTATTTGAGATGGATGAATGTGAGACATTTTAATCATACTGCACTTCGAGAGTTTATAGGCTTACATTGACAACAATGTTTCAGCAACAGCGTTAAAATCGAAGAAGTCCTTTGTAACCACTGGAATTTGGAACTGTTGATGGAAGCATTGCTTTGCATAAAGATGACGCACTTTGTCCTTGATTTGACACTTGAAACAAGTTTAGCGACATGCAATAGAGTAACGAGACAGCTATAGCTCTCAAAACGCTTTTTTGACAAAAGAGTACGACTCGCAATGTTTTCTATTCCCACTCTAAATGTGTATTTGAAATGTAAATTATCCCATTAACTACCATCTAATTGGGATCAAATTTCGCCCTTGGCCTATTTCAACCCTTCGAATACCAATGGTTTCTATCAGGAACCATCATTTGATCAGTTTTTTTTAAAAGTACCAGTGCCTTTTGCATGAAACCATCAATTCTGTTACGAGACACAGACATCTAGTTGTGCGCTGAGGTTCTCCTACGAACGTAGTGCATTATATCTGTGACTTACGGCGTTCAAAGCAACAGCCGGTACGGAGATTGTGCTACGTGGTTGTACGATATATGCATAAATTTTAGTTTGTGCTACTTTTGTTGTGAGTGTTTTAGGTCCATTTTTGCTTGTTATTTAGGACTATAATTTGTTTTAGGCATTATCAGTTCATGGAAGTTTCCAGATGGGGAACTGTATCGAGGAAAAATGCTTTCAAATATATCTCTTGAGATTATGGGTGGTTGGAAACTCTATGTCCCAGTGGTTCCAAAGTCAAACTACAACTTTAAAAAAACTGATTGTTCACTTTTTGTATTCATTGCTTAATCTCATAAAAATGTTATTATATGAAAAATTTTAAAATTTTATTCCAAATTGAAACACCTTCATGAAATAATTAGTTGTTTACATTTTCGTTTGTTCTTTTATTCATTACTTACTGTGACGATAAAGGTCAATTCTGTGAAAAGTTGTGAAATTAATTCTTTATATGTTGGGACACTAAGGGTTATCAAAAAATGCTGTTTCAGCACGTTACATTTACATTTAACTGCATATTCGCAAACATTAAAGGAGGTGATCCGTGAGTGGTCCTCGCGTTTGGATGCACTATTGCATTCGACTCTGAAGTGTGTTTAGAATTCTATCCAACATTTCCCGATCAGCTCAGGGCTGTACAACTGGCTACTGCAGTTCTTCAGTGGGATATATGGAAGTGCGTTGCACCTCACTTTCGAGATGATGACAGACATAAAACTGAAGAGGACTGGTGCAGACGCTGCTAGACCTGTTTGTCTAGGACCACACTTGCGCATCAAAGGTCGTCTTATATCAGCAACAAAACGTGGAAGTGCCGCATCATGCGTTTGTAACATTACGCGACCATGGGTCATGGGGGAAATTTGAGAGCAATTAGCTCGGAATTTAACATAAAAGTTTACGTTCCAAATACATTTGTACTAACTGGGGCAGTACTTGATACTGAAGTCAGTGGCAGCTCGAAACAGAAACTCGCGTCTTTACATCTACATCCACATCTACATCGATACTCCGCAAGCCACCGTACGGTGCCTGGGGGAGTATAACCTGTACCACTGCTAGTCGTTTCCTTTCCTGTTCCATTCGCGAATAGAGCGAACAAACGGCTCGTTAGCACACCTTATCCAATGCTTCCAATCGTGTCAGATTTCGCTATTAATTGTAACACAGTGTATAGGAATTTAATGTGATATTTACAGTGAGTCCAAAAAGTATTCGTCTAGTCGGATATCTTTCAGAAAACAAAGTCTATCTAACATGAAAATAAATTTATAAAGAATCTAAAGAGCCAGTCAGGTAAAAAGTACCTCGATAAGTCATTTTTGTTGACAAGCAAGGGAAGAAGTACATCCAAGTCGACAGAAAGGTTAACAAATTAGAAAATGTAACATGAGAGCTAGTTCATAAAGAATTCGTCCACCATTTGAACATGCCGAAATTCTGCGCTCAGTGTTTAAACTAAACGCTGACCCACGGCACACACTGGAGTCAACCGTGCGCGGTCCCACTCTATCATCTATTGTGGTTCTGAACGGCGCCGATGCAGTGCAATTAGCGCCATGGGCCGTAAGGGTAAGTGAGACGACGCTGACCAAAAGGAAACTTATTCTGCGCTTACATAATGAGTGCAAATCTTCTTACGAGATTGCTAAAGTAGTCGTTAGGTCTAGATCGAAGGTTTATTCGATAATAGATCGATTTTGCGCAACAAAATCATTAGAAAACCGACCACGTACCGGACGCCCTCGCACTTTGACTGATGCAGACGTGGGATTTATCGCGAGGGAAATGAAGAAGAAACCTAAAATCAGCGTTCCTAAGTTGGCTGGGGAGTTAGAGTCTAGGGGAAAGAAGGTTTGTGCCAACACAATCAGAAATACCTTCAAAACATATGGGTATCCCGGCCAGGTAGTGCGAAAGAAATTTAAGGTCAGTGAACAGAATCGAAAGAAACGTGTTCATTTAGCTATGTAACATAGATTCAAAAAGGAAGACTTCTAGAATAGAGTAACATTTTCTGTTGAGAGTAAATATAACGTATGCGGGTCGGATGGCAGACGAATGGTGTGGCGTAAGAAGAATGCGGAAATGTTGCCACTCAATCTTGTGGTAACAGTTAAACACAGTGGTGGCTCCCGGATGCTGTGGGACTGTATGAGTGCTGCAGGTGTTGGAAAATCCCATTTCATAGAAGGTACAATGGATCACCGTACGTATTCCAATATTTTAAAGGACAATCTGAATCCTAACACCGAAAAATTAGGTATGCAAGGTATGCAACAAGATAACGACCCAAAGCATACGGCTCTAAATACAAGGCTATGGCTCCTGCTCAATACCCTAAAACAACTTAACACCCTTTCTCAGAGCCCAAACATTAATCCTATTGAACACCTTTGATAGCATCAGGAGAAATCACATTTCTAAAAAGAAAGACCTAAAAGAAGCACTTCAAGACGAAAGGGACAAAATTTCAGCCTCTCTGACGGCATACTTGGTCAAGACAAATACTTTTTTGAGTAGCACTTGAATAAATTCTCCATTTTGTGAAATTTGTTAGCGATGGAAATGTATTTATTTCCTTGTCCATCAATAAAAATGCCTTACCAGGGTTCGTTGCAATTGACCGGGTGTTCACATTTTATGTTCCATTCCTTTCACGTGGCATATACTTCGATTTAAAAAAAAAATTACAACCAGACGAATATTTGTACTCATTGTATGTGTTTGTGCGCTTCCTTTATTAAATGTTTGTGACCCAGTTACCTTATAATTCCTTCTTTTCTCGTGACATCTGGTGTGACTCATCTGTTCCCTTGTAAACCTTTGTTAATAACAAATTTATGAAATATAGTAAGCTGTTTTATGATTTCTATAAGAATATTTCATCCAATGTTGCACCAGCCATTGTCAAAATTAAAAAAAAAGTAGAATAAGTATAACTAAGCAGTTATGTATAAGCGAAGGATGGCTGCACGGCTATAATGGAGAAACTGAATTTCTTCAACGACTGTGTAAGCTCCAATATAGCATTAAGCACCTCTAAAGCAAAAGTGCAATACAACTTCCATTGAAACTGCTCGAGCACTAAGATCACCGAGGCTCCCATTGTATATATTTTATTGTATGTTAACCGGGGCCCTAGAAACGACGGAGAGGCTCCGTCCCCGCCCCAGCCGCAGTGGTCCACAACCCCATGACGACTACCGCAGTCCACTTCACCCCTCCGCCGCCCTCCCCGGTGGACACCCCCCCCCCTCCCCCTAGGTAACGGCTTACACCAGACGAGTGTAACCCCTATGTTTGCGTGGTACGTGGAGAACTTGTTTGCGCAGCAATCGCCGACATAGTGTAGCTGAGGCGGAATAAGGGGGACCAACCCGCATTCGCCGTGGCAGATGGAAAACCGCCTAAGAACCATCCACAGACTGGCCGGTTCACCGGACCTCGACACAAGTCCGCCGGGCGGATTCGTGCCGGGGACCAGGAGCTCCTTCCCGCTCCGGAAAGCCGTGCGAGGCTTCCATAAACTCTGATATGTAGGGGAGTGACACATTTTAAGGAGTCGTTAGTCGACATCCGTGTGGTGGACAAAGTCCGCGATGAGGAAAGCGCGGTCCACGGCGGAATCTTACGAAAGGCGGTGCGTGACCGCGTGACGTGGGTCGCGTGCCGTGCTGCGCCGTGTTGGGTCACTGTCTCACGCCGTGTTTCGGGTTGCGAGGCGACCGGCGCTGTGTGGCGCGTTTCACAGGCTTAGCGCCACCTACGCTGGACAATAAATCCCGACGGCCGTACGTTCTCACTGTTTACAAGCTGGTTCTCTCTCACACAGAACGGGGACACACCTTGCACAAATGCGGCATCGGGGACAAGTTTTTGTTGGACCGCAAGGATCTCACCGGTGTACAAGGAAAATAGTTGTTTTCCTTACGTTCCAGAAACTTGTGAGGTCATCGTTGTTGCACCTTGATCGATAGGAGAACAAATACAAACTCAGTGGGGTGCGACACGTTAAGCATCTCTGTGGTCCACAATGAGTTGCTCCTATTTGTGCGCCGGCGGGGTGGCCGAGCGGTTCTAGGCGCTACAGTCTGGAACCGCGCGACCGCTACGGTCGCAGGTTCGAATCCTGCCTCGGGTATGGGTGTGTGTGATGTCCTTAGGTTAGTTAGGTTTAAGTAGTTTTAAAATCGTTAAGATGGCTCTGAGCACTATGGGGCTTAACTTCTCAGGTCATCAGTTGTAAGTAGGCTGTTTAGGTTTTTATGTTGGTAACGCCACGTAGTGCTCTGTATGAAAATCCCTGACTGCGTTGTGCAGTCTGTGGCTGGTTGGACTCATTGTTGGAATATTCGCTTGTGTTTTGTTGGGCAGTTGGATGTGAACAGTGTGTAGCGTTGGGCAGTTGGAAGTGAGCCGCCAGCAATGGTGGATGTGGGGAGGGAGATGCCAGAATTTTGAGAGTGGATGATCTGGGTATGTGTCCATCAGAAAAAGGAAATTTGTAAGACTGGATGTCATAAACTGATATATATCTATTATGACTTTTGAACAATATTAAGGTACCGGCAAATACATTGTTTGTTCTCTATCAAAATCTTTCATTTGCTAACTATGCCTATCAGTAGTTAATGCCTTCAGTAGTTAGAATCTTTTATTTAGCTGGCAGTATTGGCGCTCATTGTATCTCAGTAGTTCGAGTAACGAAGATTTTTGTGAGGTAAGTGATTCATGAAACGTATAAGTTATTGTTAGTCAGGGCTATTCTTTTGTAGGGATTATTGAAAGTCAGATTGCGTTGCGCTAAAATATTGTGTGTCAGTTTAGTGGTGATCAGAATAACTAAGGAGAAAACTGTCTGAGTATGCTGAGTTTTGCTCAGCCGTTTTAGTAAGAGTTTTTCCAGCATTGTTATTCTTTACATGCAAAGGGGAAGTTTCACAGTCCCCTAGAACTTAGAACTACTTAAACCTAACTAACCTAAGGACATCACATACACCTATGCCCGAGGCAGGATTCGAACCTACGACCGTAGCGGGCGAGCGGTTCCAGACTGTAGCGGCTAGAACCGCTAAGTAGTTTTAAGTTCTAGGGGACTGATGACCTCAGAAGTTAAGTCCCATAGTGCTCAGAGCCATTTGAATCTATCTGTGGGCGGAAGTCGTTGGAGGAGTGTCTACAGAAGTGGTCGGTGTGGCTACGAAGTCGAAAATAGAAGAAGAGTACTAAACGCAAGTAGGAAAAATATTGAACAGTAATCTTCGAGTAGATAGTCTCAGACAAGAAGCAGGGCCTGCTCAAGGACTTTTTTTTCCATACAAGCGACTTTTCTTTTGCCACCTCCGCCCTCCCTCCCAACTTTTCCCCTCTTACATTTTCACCCGTGTTAGTTTTCGTTACTAATTGTGATACGTGCTGTATACAAACATTACTCTTGGGCCGTCCAAGCGGTCCCTGCTGATTGTGGTACGTCCTGTATAGGAATCGTACGTTTGTGGCGTCACTGGCACACTCTCGCCTTGGCGCCCGAAGCTGCAGCTTGTGTCATTTGGAGCTGAAATCGGCCCCTACAAGAAGATATCATTCATCGGCCTCGGAACCTTATCACACTGAATTGCTAGAAAGGAAAGATCCGTCCAAGAGCGGTACGTGTTGTCAACGGGTTGTTTAGTAAGCCCGAGGGACTTAAGGAGGTGATCAACAGACTCGAGTGACAGACGTTACAAGAGGTTTTAATACATACGTGCATTCCTTTCACGTTTTTAAAGCCAAGTATTACGCACATTTATGCGATCGGAAATGCTCAGTAGCAGCCAGGATACATGAACATTTGAGAATTAAGCGTCAGCAAGGAGCATCAGTGATGAAATCATTGGAGGCAATGCTGTGCAACCATTCGGGAGTAGGATCCTTACAATATGAGACAGTGTTACGAGACAATCTTCTGTCACGATGTTCGCAAACGTGACGTCAGATCCGCCCAGCAACAGCGATCTGGACGCCTATTGGCTGAAAGTTTGAACATTTATATATGTAGGAAACGAGCGAAGTGTCCTTATTGGCTGAGGGAGAAAGGTGGGGTCTGTCTTGTCCGTCGGGAGGACAGGGTTAGTGTAAGTAGGCTGTTTAGTTTTTTATATTGGTAACGCCACGTAGCGCTCTGTATGAAAATCACTTTGTGTAGTCTGTGGCTGGTTGGCATTGTTGGAATATTGCTATTGTAATGTTGGGCAGTTAGATGTGAACAGCGCGTAGCGTTGCGCAGTTGGAGGTGAGCCGCCAGCAGTGGTGGATGTGGGGAGAGAGATGGCAGAATTTTAAGAGCGGCCGATCTGGACGTGTGTCCGCCAGAAAGAGTAAATTTTTAAGTGTGTGTGTATAATGATTTTTGAACACTAGTAAGGTAAATACATTGTTTGCTCCCTATCAAAATCTTTCATTTGCTAGTTAGTGCCTTCAGTAGTTAGAATCTTTTATTTAGCTGGCAGTATTGGTGCTCGCTGTTTTGCAGTAGTTCGAGTAACGAAGATTTTTATGAGCTAAGTGATTCATGAAAGGTATAGGTTATTGTTAGTCAGGGCCATTCTTTTGTAGGGATTATTGAAAGTCAGATTGCGTTGCGCTAAAAATATTGTGTGTCAGTTTAGTGTTGATCAGAATAAGTACAGAGCGAAATGTCTGAGTACGTTCAGTTCTGCTCAGCTGTTTAAAAAAGTCAAATAACGTAAGGGGTTTATCAGCACAATAATTTATAAACTTTTCTAAGGGGAGGTTTCATTAGTAGTGGCGAGGCGCAACACAAAACGCACGGTCGAGTAACCAGGCCGGCTCTAACAGAACGGTCTCGAGTAAATATTTCAACTGTTAAACAAGATATAAAGTGAAGGTATTATTTATCAGAACGCCACGTGTCGTGGGCAGTGTCTATCAAGAGTATGGTAATCGAGAACTGTATTAATGTGTTGTAAAGGGTTGAATATAACGGCGTAGTCCAGAGCCGCCATATTGCAAATTCTGTCATGTGTGTGCCAAAGTATTTTCTTTATCAAAACGAGTAAAGTACAAAAGTCGTTAAGAATTAAATTCATTCACTAAACACTCCACTTGAGCGTGATCGCAACCTACATGGAACCTGGCGCCCGAGCGTTACTGCTGTGCGACGAGGGATTACCGAAGCAGCAAGACACCAGGTTAGTGATACAGAAACCAGAGAAGTAAGGCACACTCACTTCCTTCTCACTACAATGCCACTGAGAGCACTGTAAGGTGCGTTGTACATCACGTTCTGGGAAAAGTAAGACGACATATTACTTTCTCCCATGAACGTCTCGCAAAATAATGATGACAGGCAGGTCGGAGAAATTATCGCTTATGCGGAGCTTCGTCGGCAGTACTTCTGCCCTTTCAAGCGTTGAAAATGGAACAGACAAGGGGGAAAGTGGCTGTGATAACAGGAGCTCTCCCCGCTACGCACCTTGTAATCTGTCTTGCGGAATAAACACTGATGATCCAAGACATATTTACCATCAACTTAATAATTTATTCGTCCAATTTTGGAATGAAAAACAGCAGCAGATCTGAGTGGCATCGATTCTACAAGATTTCGGCAGGTTTCCGGAGGTATGTACTCATAGCGCTAGACGTCTACGAGTAAGTCACGCAATCCCCGTAAATAACGGTCGTGGAGAAGGATGCCCATGGTGGCCCAGACCTGTTCCACCGGGTTCATATCGGGCGAAATTTTCGGCCAAGACATCATGGTAATTTCACTATCACGCTCTTCAAACCACTGTCGTACGATTTTGACCTTGCGGCACGGACGGTTATCATCTCCGTCAGGAATGGCATCAAGCAGGAAGGGAAACAGGTAGACCGCAGAAATGTTCTTCCCTTCCACAGCTGCCTTGGTGCCTTCAGTTATTACCACAGGTCCCATAGGGTACCGAACGGATAAGCCCCATAGTGTAATACTGTCCAGCCAACCTGCGTTCGTGGAGTAGTGCAAGTTTAGAGATCGGCCGCTGTGGTAGAGCGGTCTAGGCGCTTCAGTCCGGAACCACGCTGCTGCTTCGGTCGCAGTTTCGAATCCTGCCTCGGGCATAGATCTGTGTGGTGCCCTTAGATTAGTTAGGTTTAAGTAGTTCTAAGTATAGGGGACTGATGACCTCAGATGTGAAGTCCCATAGAGCGTAGAGCCATTTGAACCATTTGAATTTTAGGGGAGACGGCGCATCTGGACGCAGTCACCGACATAGTGTAAGAAGGCTGTGATTCAACCGACTAGGTGAAAGATTTCCATTGATCTAAGGATCCACTGATCTAATCCATACAGCCGAGGTGGTAGGGCTTCCGTGTTGCGCAGGTTCCTCTGTTTGTCCGCCGGCAGAACAGCCTCCATGCCAACATAAAATTTATCGTAGAAGTAGAAAAGGACAAAAAACTACCATTTCTAGATGTGCTGGTCACAAGGGATGGTGAGAACCTGGGACACAGCGTGTATCGAAAACCGACACACAAGGACCGACACCTGTACAAACTACCAAATCACCACCCGAGTCAGAAAAGAGGCATGATTAATTCTCTCGTAACGCTAGCAAGATGAGTATGTCAGCCGCAATACCTTAGACGCGAAATGAAACACCTGGAAAGTATCCTGAGGAGTAATGGGTACTCTAAAAGTTATACAAGTATAATAGAGCCAAACACTCGGCGAAGTGACAAATCAGAAAAAGAAATGTCGGATACGGCCTTTCTGCCACACATTCCCAGAGTGACGGACAGAATCGGTCGTATATTGCGCAAACACGGCGTAAAGACTATTTACAAACAGACAACGAATATCAAAGAGTGTCTCAGATCGGGAAAGGAGAAAAGGGACCCACTTGCAATGTCGGGAATATACCGCGTACCATGCACATGCGGAAAAGTTTATGTTGGAATAACTGGACGATCGATCAGCACCTAGATCACAGAACATAAGCGACATTGGAGGTTGGGCAGCTGGAAAAATCGGCCGTGTCAGAGCACGCGCTGTGCGAGACCGACCACGTAGTAAAATTCGCCGACACAGAAGTTCTCGCTGTAGAGAAAATCTATCATACCCGTTTGTTCGGAGAAGCTGTAGGAGTACACAAACATGAGAATAGCTTCAACAAGACAGAAGAAAGCCTGCAGGTAAACAAATCCTGGCTTTCCGTGCTGCAGCGAACGACCGTCGCAGAAAGCAAGAGAAGAACCGTACCGTAAGTGACCGTGGATAAGCCCCCCCCCCCCCCCCCCCCCCCCCCCCCCCCCCCCCGCCAGGTGCATATAATCTGCTGCCGCGAGCTCGGCTCCAGTCCACCACCAGAAATGGAGTGTGAAGCTTTGACAATGTCAGCCACTCGTGATGGTGAAACATCAGAAAAATCATCAGACGAACGTCAGCTGAAGAAACCGAGACAGAAGCCAACTGGTAGTTTGTTAAACAATGTACTCTTAACGATGTGTTCCAAAACACTTGCGCCTGCACTAGCGTTATACTCTGTCATCGGATCTGCCACAGATCGTCGCCTATCCTGCTTTAGAGAGCGGAAAAACCTCCAACCTCCACATTCGTTCAAATGTTCAAATGTGTGTGAAATATTATGTGACTTAACTGCTGAGGTCATCAGTCCCCAAGCTTACACACTACTTAACCCAAATTATCCTAAGGACAAATACACACACCCATGCTTGAGGGAGGACTCGAACCTTCGCCGGGACCAACCGCATATCCACATTCGTGATGAGGCCTGTACATCCAAGAACTTGTCGACTAATTGTTGGTTCAATGAAGTTCAACCAGTTTCCACAAATGCTCACGACAGCTGCATTCGAACAGCCGACCAATGTTGCCCTTCGTCAAAGTCTCCTACGTCAGGATATTTATAGATTTCCAGCCTGTGTCGTCGCTGGAAAGATTTCCCTTTCGCCTGTGCTCTACTTATATAAATTCTTTAACACGTCAAGTGCCCGCAGTGTCACCAGGCTTCAGTGGACACTGCTCTGGTTCGTGAGTGTAGATGTTGATGTGGATATTATGGCCGCGTCGCGTAGTGAACTTCAAGAGACACCGAAAATGTCGTGGAGCCTTCCTGAGGTATTACTACACCAGCAGCACTCACAGCTCTCGGAGACGAGTCGGAGACCGGTTCAAGACGCACATGTCTTGGGCTACAGCGTCTCAAATCCCCTCGCTACCATCGACACTAGAGGACTTGACTCTGCATGTTCAACGTTATTCGGACGGGACCTGGGCTGTTCAGTACCGAATGTCAAACCTAAACACATTTCAGCCGTCAAAATTTCCAAATTGTTATTTTATTGACCAACCAGTTTCGGGCGATACGTTACGACATCTGCAGGCAACCTGACCGACATGTAGGAAGAGCCCCACTTCTGTTCTAGTCAAAATAAGAGCCCGATTTTTGAGACAGCGATCACCTCAGTTATCACCTGCCGGCTATTTCGACTTGACAAGACGTGGGAATCATCCTACAGGTCTGTCAAGGGCCCTGCAGAATACGTAACATGTCGCCGAACCTGGTTGATCAAAGAAATAACAATTGGAAATTTAGATGGGTGAAAGGTGCTTTGATTTGACATTCTTTAGGTGATTTGATGTCTACACAGACATCCACATGTCCGCGAAGAGTTCCTCAAACCATTATGACGCAGTTCAGGAAGGATCAATGAATGTATTGTTTTCTTGAACGTATGGATGGGATGCGAAGTGCTTAGGCGAACACACGGATGGACACGATCGCCAAGTAGGTTCACTATGTTCACGTTATTAACAGAAAATGCATGAAATAACAGTAAAATTTTTCTACCACACACAAATTAATAATGCAAAAAGAAGGAATACACAAAATAAAAGTAAAATTCTGACTTTGTATCTTCCGACCTACACTTAAAGACGTTGGCGAACTTGCGGTACGACGAGAATGCGATTTAATCACAAGGAAATACTAGTCACGTACCAACGAAGGGGAATTTGTAAACCAATGTATGTTTTCATCCGAAACAACTTTTCTCCTCCTGTGATGTACGCTAGAAGAACTAACCTCCTCCACGCCACAGGCTATAAAATTACAGCCCCGTAACAATAAAGCGCGGAATACATTAAATTTCTTTTTAAGATCACAGCAAAGACTCACATTCTTGTTAAAATAAGGAAAGATACATCGGTAAAGTAAGGTGAAAAAAATATTTAAGACGAGGCCTTAGCATAAGCTAATAATTTTTAAAATAAATTACGAGCACTTTATAGTGTAATCGAGGTTAAATATCGAATGCGGTTTTTGTTAGCTGGATGCGAAACAGGAGAATATTAATATCATGGCACACATGAAACTTGTTTTATCCAATTTCGCTAGGGATAGTGATATCCTCTTTGAAATAAAAGTATACGTATTTGTTGGACTGAACCTAAAGAGTGTAAGGGTAGATTCACATTGCACGTCGCTTTAGAAAGAAAACCTCTATTGGTCCTTGATTAACAGCATTTTTAGTCATGTTGTCTTGATAATGTAACAGTCCGTTAGGCAAAATTTACATGAAATAGTTAACAGTTCTTGAGAATTTGATGTGCCCATTTCATCTTGTCGCTAAATTTCCAGTTCCAAAACATGTGAAGCAACGTCACATTCCCAAGCATTATCCTTTATGGTTTATGCTGGCGGGAAACATCTGTTCAGAAGATCTGCTTTCCAACTGATGCACACGTTTTTCATTTTTCACACAACATTCCGTAAGTAGTGGGGCTACAGGGATGACACACCAAAGTACTATTATGCAAGATAGTGGCTCTGACGTCAACCGATGACGCCATCAAAGATTGTGGCTGCAATGTCAGCTGATTACGTCATCCAAGATGGCGGCAGTGATGTCAGCTCATGACGTCACCCAAGATGGCGGCCGAGACTTCATCTGATAACGTCATTCAAGATAGCAGCCATGATGTCGATGACGCCAGTACCGTTATCCAAGATGGCGGCCATGTCAGCTGATGATGCAACTACCATTATCCAAGATGGCGCATTTTGGCAGGAAGTTTGCATTTTGGTGGCAAGATAGGTCAGTTGGGCTACCTCCACTAAACAACCCACTCCCCTCCCCCAGAAAATGGCATGAAGTTCAAATTCCATCAGGAAAATGCAACATGGCAAACTCCACTAACCTAAGAAAATGGTGGGAAAGAAACGGCACTTGGGCTACATCTGCTAACCTAAGTCATCCGGCCACCACCTCTTCCTAGGGACTGGAGGGAAAAAGGATTCAGCCTGCACTGGACATAAGTATTTTTTCCACTCTTTATTTTAAAATTAGAGGCAATACCACCATCAAGTATGTTCGCCATGTGATCCAGAGTCCAACTGACATAGTACACAGGACAGCCACCAGAGGGCGCTGTCATCTGTTCTGTCCCATAATTCAAGATGGCGGAGGGGAAATGGCGGGAAAAGGATATATGTCTTTATTTAAACAATTT
Source organism: Schistocerca gregaria (assembly GCF_023897955.1). Taxonomy (NCBI): domain Eukaryota; kingdom Metazoa; phylum Arthropoda; class Insecta; order Orthoptera; family Acrididae; genus Schistocerca; species Schistocerca gregaria. Next base: position 521,802,513 of record NC_064922.1, on the reverse strand, counting down.
GAGGCAGTACCTTCATACAGTGTGTTGACCATGGGGTCTGGAGTCCAATTGCCTAGTACACAGTACTGCCACAAGAGGGACCTGTCATCCCTCCCATGACATAATCCAAGATGGCAGTCTGGGGGGAAAATGGTGGGAAAGTGATTCAGCCTGTGCAGGGCTGCTGGAGAGAGGAAGGAGTGTACTTTATTTAATTTGGAGCAATTTATTTAGGGACGGAGTTCACATAGTTTATGTATTACACTGATACAAAACAATTGCTCTAACATACTTGGGGTCACACCACACAACCTACAGACATGCAAACTACTCGTAAATAATTCAGTACACAGATGTGCAGACACGAAAACAAGTCGTAAATTGTCAAAATAAAGCAGTACACAGCATACAGATCTGCAAACTACTAGTAAATCACGGAAATAATGCATATATAATGCTCTGCCAATTTGCTCACAATGCTTAAACAGCCAGAAATTATATAGTGCACAAACACTCACTGCACATAAAAATGCTTTCACACTATAGTCAGCATATCAGAGGCTCCAAGGGCATGCGTGCTTCGACGCCATCCCAATCCACAACCAGATGCAAACGAGTGCAAGCCATCACTCTCACACCGCTGCCGCCTACAACAAACAGGTGAAAGTCACGTCTGTTTTTGGGTATACGGTTAGAGTTGTTTGAGTGTTATAGTGACATCGCACAACTCCAAGGCGCACTCACACCATTGCTATATGCAAAACACTGGCGCTATACCTGTGGATACTGATGTTACAGATTGGGCTATAGACATGTGTTCCTGAATATCACAGACTGCTTTCTCCCTAGTGATCTTAACGGGACATACATCTGTGTCTAGCTGTGTACACATACACAGCATGGATGATGTATCGCCACGAAACATCTGCATGGCAACTTACTGTCTAAAAGGTTCTCAATGTTATACTGATGTCACATGGCTATATAAAATAAGAGCCAAGTCGACCTCTGGGAAATTGTATAGTGTCCCAGAAATAGTTAACGGTTGCTTTTGTAGGAACTTTTATGATGTCTTTGCTTGTTTGCATGGAAATTCTTGCCCTAACAGAACCTGTTTACGAAAATAGCGCATCCCTCCTGATTGTCCTAAAGTGGCAACCCATTCATCACGTGTTGCCCTTCCTGGAAATCATTGAGTCATGCCTTCAACAAACATCTCCAAAAAGCAAATTTTTTTATCGGTATGTAGAGGCTCCTATATCCTGGCACCAAGGTAGTCTTGTGAAATGAATGGAGCATTATGATTGGTTCTTACTGAATTTACCCACCGAATTACAAATGCTGCTGGTGTGGAAGCACCATCCGCTATGCACAATTCACGGAGAGATGTTTTGATGCAGATCCACAATACACCACATTTGAGATAGCGTTTGAGTGTGGATCCATACCGATGTTCAGTGATGAATCCACCTTCAAACCCTATGGCACGTCGTGGATCCAAGCCCCAACATCGCTCCAGATATAACACACAGTGGATCCACACTCGAACTCTACTATAGGTCCTGCGTGCCATTTGAGACACATACACATACACAGACATGCAAAAAACACAGCAAACGCTGTGCAAATGTGGAGGTGACTGGATATAGTCAAGTACAGTGCTATACTATGACTCCCGACCTGTGCATTAGGCTTAGGTGCTGGCAGCTGTACTACATTTACAACAAATTTTAGAACACGGAATGAGAGGTTATGTCATGACTGCATGGGCAGAACTGACATAAAATCGATAGAACTGCGAAAAATACATATAAATCGAAGGAACATACTCCAAAATGCGAGGAAATTGAGGACGTACTTGCCTGTCTTCTGATTGGCGCAGAACAAATTGTTCATGGGAACAAGTATGCTATAGCAAGAGGAATCTGAGAAAATATCGACATGAACGTGAAGGGAACCAGGGAAGTAGTCACTTTTTTCTGTCAAGGCAGCATGTATATTGTCAAGGCAGCATGTATATTGAGGTAACAATGATACACATGAGTTGACTATTGCATTAAAGGATGACATAGATTGGAAGGGGTGATCAATTGAGATGGAGCTGTAATGAGGTACGATTTAATAGCAGATTAATCATGCATTCTAGAGAGGGAGGGAGAAGTTGTTGCTGGTCATTTGACCATTTTTTCCTGGTATTCTGTCAGGATGCATCAGCTGCATGACACAGCCTGTGTTCGACTCATATACATCCACGTGTCCTGATTTGACTTTGAGCACTGTCTACTAACGATCCTTAACAGTAAACCTGTCCATCATCAGAGGACTTCCATATCATATGTGATGAAACATGACACATTCCGCTAAACGAACGAAGATTTATGTGATGTGCTCCACCCCCTTGTCGCATCTTGGGTATAAAATCAAGACTTCAGTTTCATAACTAAGTTAGCGATAGGTGTTTGTGAGACACTGCAATCCCTATCTATACATCTGCTTGACAGATGTGCTGTTTACAGAGTTAGCAGCGGCATGACTTGTAATTTCACTTGTTGGAGGCCGCTGCTATCCGTTTATTAGTTTCCTTGTAAGAGGTATTCTCTGTTACTAGTGATCATTTTATATAGGACTGATGTGGGTATAGTATAATTTCTGAACCGTGATCGGATGTGAACAGTGGACGCTAGACATCTCTGGAAAGCTATATTGTGCTCGTATCACACAAAGCCAATGTTTTAAGGAAGTAGTTTTTTCGCTTTACGTTTCGATAACATAGTTTATCGTAGAGAAACCTGCATGAAGGATGTATGTAATGCACTGGAAATATATTTCTTACACTGGAATATTAACAGAGCTGCATGCCACACGACTGATAGGTCGAAAACTCAAGTGATCTAACTTTATAGCCTGTTTTTAGTGCGAATCATTGTAGCCTTAGGAGTGCATTTGTTTTTGTTCTCTCTTACTAGTACCTTCCAGGTACTTATCCTAAACTCTAGAACAATACTTTAGAGTTGATAGCGTAGTTGAATTACGTAAAATACCTCGAACTCCATCGATCTGGAGCTCCATCATGCTTAAATTCACACCTCTCTTGTTCTGCTTAACCAACTGCTATTACATCACAACACTTTCAAATCCGTTACCGTTTACTGATAAGGATTGCTAACCTCCTCGACACGGGTGCATCTGGAGAAATCTTGTGTACTTGGATGGGTGAGGACTCGGCTAGCTCCATTCACTCATGGGACATGGAATGTAGCGGTCTACTTCTGGTCAGCTGTAGATTAAATCGGTAATGGTGCTGCAGGGCGTTCTGGTCAATGACAGCGTGAGGGGCTCTATCAGACTCTAATTTTACCCAAAGGCTGCGAGAATGCTCTGTGATCCCCATCAGATAGATCTTAAATTAAGCACTATGCTCGAGGTGTTAGAAATATGTATTACCGTCTCCTTCTCCCGCACGCGGCAGTCCATCTCCCGCATCGGCGTCCCATATCGGGGCTAACGATTGCGTTTTGCGTGCGGTCCCTTCTCGCCGAATTGGAGTCCTTCCCTTTACCACCTCTACGTGCGGTCCATCCATACTCCTTCATGGTATACGCCTCGGCCGCAGATTCCTCTGGACCTTTTGCATGGCCCTAGAGACCCCGTTAACACCGCCGCTCTCTGCTGTGACTTCCTCGCGATTCTTGACGTGTTCCGGGACTCTGAAGTGGTTTACACCTACAGCTCAATGGCTGATGGTCACGTAGGCTTCGCATATGTTCATGGAGGATATATTGAGCAGCCCTCCTTGCCAGTTGGCTGTAGTGTTTTCACTGCCGAGCTGGCGGACATATCTCGTGCTCTTGAGTACTTCTGTGCATGCCCTGGCTAGTCATTTCTCCTGTGTACTGACTCATTGAGCAGCCTACAAGCTATCGACCAGTGCTGCCCTCGCCACCCTCTGGTAGCGTCCATTCAGTAGTCCATCTATGCCCTGAAAGAGTCCAGCCGTTCCGTCGTATTTGTGTGGACCCCAGAACACGTTGGAATCATCGGCAACGAACTTGCCGAGAGGCTGGCCAAACAGGTGACGCGGAAACCGCTTCTGGAGATAGGCATCTCTGAAGCTGACCTGCGTTCTGTGTTACACCGCAGGTTTTTCCGGCATTGGGAAACGGAATGACATAACAGCACGCACAACAAACTGCGTGGCATTAAGGAGACTATGAATGTGTGGAAGTCTTCCATGCAGGCCTCTCGCAGGGAATTAGTTGTCCTCTGCCGGCTCCGCATTGGCCATACGTGACTAACGCATGATTACCTATTCCGTAGCGAGGGACCACCTCAGTGTCGCTGTGGCTCCCAAATGACAGTCCTCCACCTGTTGGTGGACTGCCCACTTTTAGCAGCTCTGTGGCAAACTTTTAACTTTCCCAGCACCATGCCTTCGGTGTTGGGCGATAATACCTCCACAGCAGCTTTAGTTTTACGTTTTATCCCTGAAAGTGGGTTTTATACTTCTATGTAGGTTTTAGCGCATGTACTTTGTCCCTCTGTGTCCTCCACCCTAGTGCTTTTAGGGTGGAGGTTTTAATGTATAACAGAGTGGCTGGCTTTCCCTTTTTATTCTCGTGGTTGGCCAGCCACTGTAATCTGCTTTCATGTTTTACTCTCTTCTGTTTATAGCGTCTCTGTTGTTTTCTTGTACTCTTTTGTTCCTTTTAGTGTTCGTTGCCCTCCCTTCGTTCTTGTTTTCTTGCCGTTTTGTGTTATATGTTTCGTCAGTTTTATTTTCACACTTGTGGCATTGCTTTATTAGGAACAAGGGACCGATGACCTATTAGTTTGGTCCCTTCTCCCGCCTTTAAAGCAACCAAACATAAAACTGTCTTCTGAAAGGTTTGTGAAATGATAAATAACTGAAATGAGCTTTCGCGCTGGTTTATCCTTCGGCGAGACTCTAGCGTTCGGAACACAATTGTAAATCGTTTGTTTTCCAATTTGAGTTCTTTAGAAAGACGTGATCCACTACTATGAAAACAACCGGATTTAATTCTTCAGTACAATAAGTCAGAAAATAATAGTTGCTAGACCTTCACTTTGCAGATGTTGCCTCAAATGTATGTACTATGTTGCGCCGTGTGTTAAATCTAAAGACTGTAAAGGATCGATTATTTCGACCACCGTAAGCCCTGATTTTGCGTGGCTTCTCCAGAGTCGGTCACTATATCTCGAAATACTCAGGTTTCCTCAGGCCATTCGGTTGATCGAACACCTGCCCCAATGAACACAAGAGCCAAGGTAACTGGCAAAAAACTTGCAGTGTTGTTGGTTAACAAGTGCGCCAAATTCACTAAGAATTCAAACCACACAGACACACTTTTAAGTAGTGGCTGTCAGTAAAAACTTAGAAAAATATATAAAAAAACGGTTTTCGTTGAACTCGGGTTCGAGTTGCCATGAATGCTTTAAAATATTAAATTTTAGTTTATTTTGAGATTATTGCATAATTTCGGCTTCGTATGTAACAGGTATGGCAATATTTATCATCGCAGACTTTTGATGACCAATGTTACCTGAAAACATCCTAAGCCCGAAATTGTCTAATAGTGCGAAAATAAACTTATAATTCACATTTTAAGGTGTTATGGAGCCATTAAAAAACCTGTGAGTCCAAAAGGTATGAAAATATGTATTTTCTCTCTTTCTAGGCCGAGGTCTATAGTGTCATGTACTGCGGCTACTTCAAAATATTTGTGTGAAACATGATCACTGCTTTATCAATTTATATTTGTGAATTATCTTTTCAAAAAGGAGAACAATACCAACTATGAAAGGTTCTAGTTGTTGAATCTGAATCCATCTGCGGTGGGTATGCAAGTAATAGCCTCTACTTCACATAGCAACACGTCATGGTATTGTTTGTGTATAATGTGTACGAAATTCCAGCGTGCTGGAAAGCTGTGTGTCAGCAACTTTTGTTGATCAGTACAACAAAAAACCAGTCCAAAGTTGCAAATTTAATTTTTTTTATTCACCGGATGACTAGTTTCGGGCAAGACCCATTTTCAGATCATCGTAAAATCGTCACAAGTGGTATTTCCAAAAATGTGAAAACCATCTCAAAGATGTGCAACGAACAGTTACAGCACATACAGATTGAATGACTAAAAAGCATAAAATATGCAACTTTGGATTCGTTTTTCGTTGTAGAGTTCTGCCTTTCTCACAGGCTCACATGCTGCTACGTTGTGCTAATTGAGGTACTTTAATGATGGAACAAGGATTATTTAGAAATAATTAGAGCACTGTAATTTCTTTCGTTTTGCTTTTATTGAAAAATCGAGGCAGGTGACTTCATTAAATAGGGTTAATGATTATGTACACAAGCTGTGATACTGGCGATCTCTTCTTAGTGCAGGTAGGTCTTCAGGTAAGCGGGGGCGGCAGCGTAGGCTACGGGGGCGGCATAGGCGACGGGGGCCTTCACAACGGCAGGGGCGGCGTAGGCCACGGGGGCGGCGTAGGCGACGGGGGCCTTGACGACGGCGGGGGCGGCGTAGGCGACGGGGGCCTTGATGACGGCGGGGGCGGCGTAGGCCACAGGGGCAGCGCCGATGGAGACCTTGTAGGTGTTAGCGTAGGAGGTGGCGATGGGGGCCACGGCCTTGACAACGGGGGCGGCGGCGACGACGGGGGCGGCATGGGCCACCGCCACGGGGGCGGCGTAGGCCGCGGCGTACGCGGGTGCTGCGGCGTAGCCTCCCAAGTAGCCGGCCGACACGGCGGCGAAGAAGAGGGGCAGGATCACCTGCAAGCACACGGCGACACCTGCTGTAAGCTGGGGGGTGGGAGGCATTTAACAGAACTATTAAAATAGCGATTTTACTTAGTTGCACCTATTATGAAAATAATGCGTTCCACACTGAGCCCTGTATAATTTTTATTACGATAGCACTCACCAACGGAAAACAGGGTATTCACTATGCACCTTGCTTTTTTCTAGCTGTTATAGTAATAGTAATTTTAAACAATTCAATACTGTTCGTTTCTTGGCATTGCAAAAGGCACTATTGAATTTCCATCGTTCAGTCTATTACGCACAAATAGCTCCCTACAGTCGGAGTGCTATTCATGTGCCTGCAAAGTGTTCGTTTCCTCGGAACGTTCTATCGCAACCGTTCCGCGTGGCAGCTGTGACTCACTAAAGCTCAGCGTTCTCAGTGTGTTCTCACGGAATGGACGAATTCGTTCCTTCGGTAACATAGAGCGTGGACTTGTGAGTGAAGTATTTTAACTGTGGAAGCAGTGCCACACGCGGAAGACCTAACACATTTACAGCTCAAGATGTATTTTGGTTTCCTGGTAGCAGTTCTGTACTCGCGTACCCTGTAAATTTGATCTACTATAGGAAAGCCAAGTATAAAAATTTTACGTAAATATATAGAAGACATTGCTACAGTTATGCTAACTCTCTGGATGGAAGGAACATATTAAACAATTAATTGGCTACTGGGACATAGTGCCTGACTGGAACCGGAACGTTGTAACTTATTACTTGTAATTAACAATTTAGCTCACCCCTACTTTAGGTGAAAGACATAAGGGAATCTCTGAGATGTACAACAGGTAAGCGAACACACTCCACCACTCGGAATCGAATGTCTTTGTATATTTCGTGCGAACTGGATTAAGTGAAGTATTAAAAACTTAAGAGATCCAGGTAGGATCCGGAAGGCAAGGTCGCGCTGAAACACTTACGTAAACATATCGATCGTCGTCGTAGGACGTAGCTCGGTTGATCCTAACGAACCTTGTTATAACCATCAATCGTTTCACTTATGACATTCATGTTTTTATAGTGAAAACTCGTGGGAATATTTTCGTGGCTGCATCGGTATCAGTGTATGATGGCGCTCGCCATATTAAGATTCGTGCCAATGGCCACTGAAAATTATTACTCATACTAAACCGGTAGATCCACGGAAATATTTAACCCAGTTTTGTGTGAAACAAAATTTACTGTTGAACATGTGCTTGCCGCTGATCCTGAATAGCAGGGCAGCCACGAACGAAACACTTCGGATCCCCAGTGTGGCACCATCAAAATTTGGTGCGGTTTCTAGTGTGGTCAATTAAGGCAATTATTTTACTACTTTACTAATTGCTTTGTATGACATTACAAAACAGCTGTGACTACACGTTCAGGCACATGAGCACTCTGTATCCTGCTAATGTACTGCAGCGTCCTCTAGTGTGGTAAATCGATGGCGAATAACTTAAATAACAAAATATTTCATAGCTGAAATTCGCCGTTTTCCAGAGCCATGAAAGCAATAAGATTAAAAGGCTGGAAAGGTCTCCGACAGTAAATTTTGTCTATCAAAACTGGAGTTGCTACTTTTCTTTCAAGTAGGTCGTAAATTGTCATGAAAAAACTGATTTGTCCAGTCTTTCCACCATGGCAAAATCCTTGGTAACATCGATTTTAGAAACAAGGCACTGCGTCTCGTTGTCGGACATGCTCACCACTTAGCCCTGGACAATTTTGACATATGCTGATTAACTCCAGTCCTAGAGAAATGCAAATTTCAGTATAAGAAATATAAGTAAGTGCGAATGGAAAATGTGGTTACGTTAGATACGGCACTGAACTGTTCATTGGCGCCGCTCATATTAATTGTTCAGCAAATTCCTTCCAGAGTTGCACCAGTGAATAGCGGATTCAGCCAATCCGTCTGTTTCTGAGGCATGCTGACCGCTCGGCTTTTTGGTGTACTGAACATGCTTAAGGAAGAAGACCTCCTAGAAGGACAAGACTACGTTACTTCGAAAACATCAGACAAGATATGAAAATCTTATGTGTGATGAACTTGAAAATTAAGTGCTAAAATAGAACTACCAGGCTAAGCATTGTGCCGTCAGCACGAATAACTTTCATAGTTCGTGAGCGATGCTATAATAATAGTGACAATAATGGTAATAAAAGAGCGATCTCAGTTCCATAAATCTCTAAATACGAAGAAATCGCGGACTGGAGTCTACTGGGAAGTTAAGGATTCTATGGAAAATGCGACAGATTAGCCACGGCACTGAACTGATAATTGGCACTCCTCGTGCTGTCACCTCATTTCAGAGCGGCAACCAGAATTTCGAAAGTAGCTCCTACGTATTATTGCCAGACATATTGACTGCTAAGCCTTCGAGCCGGATAATTTGGTAATTACTGTGCGAAATCCGTTCTATGCCACATTCGTTCTATAAATCTCAAAATACTGAAAAAGAACTTGAAATGGAGCAAATGAAAAAGTTAAAGAGTTCGAGAAGAACATGTGATAGGTTAGGCATCGGCATCGACATGGTAGCTCGTGTGAAGCGGCTACGAGACCCCAGAGCGCCACTGAAGCAATTGAGGGTTCGACGAGAGTACTCACCAGCTTGTACATGGTTGGTTGAGTGCGTTCGGTCTGCTGTGAGCTGATCGAATGTGCCGAGCCTGATGGGACGGCGGTCTTTTATACGACTGCTGGTACGGAGGCGCGGCGCGTCCCTCGGCATTGCGCGGTGGCTGGACGAGGATGGAGGTCACGGACAGTGGAGCGGCGAGGTGCACACCCCTCTCGGCCGCGCCACGCCACTTCACTTTCATCCGTTGCGCAACAGCGGCGGCACGGCAAGGGACGGTCGCGGCGAGCCGTTGGCCGGCGTTGCGCCGCTGGTTGGTCGCCGCTGGCCGCCAGCCGCTCCGTACCGTTTCGTTTTCGCTCATTGTGATGCAGCGGCATGGCTTCCGCGGTGGGTCCGCTGAGCGCGGCGGTGAGGCGCATGGCCGTCGCCACTTACGGCAGACCCCCCAGCAGCTTCCGCGTCGCATTTGGCGCTCTTCACGAATGATGTCATCGCGCCTGTGTGGAGTAGCACTGGACGCATGACACGAAATGAAGACACTGTGCCGGAAAGTACCAGGGAGGAGATGTAAAGTGCTCTACCACAAAGCCTTACCAATCCGATATCTGTCAAATCAGATAACGAGTGTTTAACGATTAAACGTCCATTCATTTCGAAACTGAAGTTACACATCAACATCAGTGTGAGACGTGGTCATCTACTCGCATGAATAAGGTAGCGTGCCAAAATTCCGCCACATTTGTTCCTCAGGAGAAATCCTGAAATGTTACGGAAGGGCTACAAATTCTTATACACTGAAGAGCCAACGAAACTGGCACACGTGCCTAATATCGTGTAGGGTTCGGTGAGCAGGCAGAAATGCTGCAACACGACGTGCCATGGACTCGATTAATGTCTGAAGCAGTGCTGGAGGGAACTAAGACCGTGGATCCTGCAGGGCTGTCCGTGAGAGTACGAAGGGATGGAGATCTCTTCTGAACTGCACGTTGCGACGCATCCCAAATATACTCACTGATGTTCTTGTCTGGGGAGACTGGTGCCCAGCGGAAGCAATTTAACTCAGAAGAGTGTTCCTGGAGCCAGTTTGTAGCAATTCTGGACGTGTGGAGTGTCGCATTGTGCTGCTGCAATTTCCCAAGTTCGTCGGAATGCACAATGGACATGAATGGATGCAAGTGAGGAGATAGGTTGATTACGTACATGTCACCTGTCAGAGTCGTATGTAGACGGATCAGGGCTCCCATATTACTCCAATTGCACACATCTGGCCATTAGAGCCTCCACCATCTTGAACAGTGCCGTGCCGACATGCAGAGTCCATGGATTCATGAGGTTGTTTCCATACCCATACACGTCCATCCGCTCGGTACAGTCTGAACTTCGAGACTCGTCCTTCCAGGCAACATGTTTCCAGTCATCAGCAGTCCACTGTCAGTGCTGACGGACCCAAGCGAGCCGTAAAGCTTTCTGTCGTGCAGTCATCAAGGGTACACGAGTGGGCATTCGGCTACGAAACCTCAATTCGATGATGTTTCGTTGAATGGTTCGCACGGTCACACTTGTTAACTGCCCAGTATTGATATCTGCAGCAATTTGCGGAAGGGTTGCACTTTTGCCACGTTGAACGATTCTCTTCAGTCGTCATTGTTTCCGTTCCTGCAGCATCGTTCTCCGGCCACAGCGCTGTCGGAGATTTGATGTTTCCCGGGTTCCTGATATTCACAGTACACTCGTGAAATGGTCCTCCGCAAAAATCCCCACTTCATCGCTACCTGGGAGATGTTGAGTCCCATCGCTCGTGCGCCGACTACAGTACCACGTTCAAATTCACTGGAATATTGATAAGCTGCCATTTCAGCAGCAGTAACCGATGTATTTAACTGCCCCAGACATTTGTTGTCTTATGTAGGTATTGCCGACCGCAGTGCCGTATTCTACCCTTTTACATATCTCTGTATTTGAATACGTATGCCTATACCAGTCTCTTTGGTGCTTCAGTATATAATCAATTTAAATGCGTTATTCCTTTCTATCATTGCGAGGCAGTTTCACTGCTATGAACCGCTTGAATGTCGTGAATGAACAATCTTTTCTAGTTCTTTCAGCCTTTCGAGGATTTATACCAAATGACAATCTGTGTAGATAAACACCATGTTCCATTATAACAAAGTATTTCGTACAACGAATACATATCTCTCCCCCCTTGCCTTTCCCAAAATCAAAAGAGTAAAGTAATCGTTATAAGTAGCAAATAAAATCAGTGTTTAGTAACAGTTCCAAATTTCGTCCCCGGTACAAATAGGAACTGCACGGGAGACGAAATTACGAATAACTTCAAATTTATTAATTTGCCGCTACAGCAACACAGGCCAAACCCTTGACTACAACGATTACACGCCAGAAACTACAAGACACGACTGAAATACAGCCCAGTATTTGGAACACTAGGAACTGTAGCCTGTTAATTTGACTATTACACTAACTCAGCATAAAAAAAGGAATTCCTTCATACACACAAGCTACACGTCCTTAACACAACAAACTCTCACAACAATACACACGTGGACACACGACTGAATTGTAGCCCAGTATTTGAACACTGGGGGCTGCTGGCTGTTAATTTGACTATTACACTAACATACCTCAAAATTAAAAAAAAATGAATACCTTCATACACACAAGCTACACTTGTCCCACCCAGCAAACTCTCTTAACTATACGGAGGACAGAGGTCACGCACTACGGACAGCTAAACGTTTGTTACCATCTGTGGAAACTGAAAATTCCTAGGGAGACGATATTTGGAATGGAGACTTACCTTACATGAATACCGTCTGATCAAAAGTACCCGACAACTCATAGTGGAAATTAGTACTGTGTGTATCCACACTTCGCCTTTGTAATAGCTTGAATTGCGGTGCGGCACTTTCAATAATGTGTCTACATGTATGTGAAAGAATGGTAGCCCATTATACCTGAAGAGCCAAAACCAGACAAGGTAGTGATTATGGACGCTGGGATGTGGATCGGAATTTGGTTCTAACTCATCCCTCATTGGGTTCAAGCTGGAACTCTGGGCGGGTTAGTCTATTTCAGGAATGTTACTGTCCAGAGATCATTGACTCACATATTCTGCTTTATGACAGGCTGTACTGTCATGATGAAACAATCATTGTATTTGAACAGTTCCTCTACTACAAGCAGTAAACAGTACTGTAAAATCTGATCAGATGCTTTTGAATTTAGCATTTTCTTAAGCGAAATATAGAGGACAACATCCCAATCACGAAAAACATCTCCAAGCCGTAACAACACCTCCTGCGTACCCCACTGTTGGCACTACACATCACAGCAGGTAAAATTCTTAAGGGACTCCCTAAACCGAAACCCTTTCAGTGGGATGGTGCAGGGTATAGCGTCATTCATCGCTCCAGATCACTCGTTTCCAGTCCTCAATTCTTGGTCTAGTGGTTAGCGTCTGCCTATAGATCTCGGTATTATGGGCCCATTACCGACTCCGAACTGCGTATTTGCGTTGTTCTAATTATTCCATCCCATTATAACGACTATATATGTGAAAATCACAAACCCCAGCGCTACAAGACCAGCCACCTGGCGGGCACACAACCGAACGTCTTTCCTCGGCCATTGATCACTTTGATGGAGCTTAGAAGACATCATGTGACCTCTCATCCGCATGAGGCTGGGACACGGGTGTCACCGCCGAACTGTAGCGGTTGAAAATCGTCGTTTCTGGACACTGTGATCAGGATACAACGGTGGTAGCGGATCTGAATCACATTGGCGTGTATCAAATACACGGTCACACAGGTTGTCTTGTACAAAAAGTTCGTTACGAGGAGCTACCCCTCCCTAAAAGTGTAACTACTTTACTTCCTGGCTCGATATGTGTGCCTAGTATTTGCTGGCGAACTCTTGAAAAGACACCAGCATCCAGCTTTTATCTATAGATGGTGTGGATATTGTCCTCCCATGCAACCAACCCCATTCAAGAACTTGGACGTCTGTTTGTGTTTTTACTTTGCAATAAGAACTTATGTAAACGACACCGAGGTGCAGCTTTCATTATAAGTTGCTGTGGATGAAACTCTCCTATGGAACCGGCCTAGTCTGAAATGTGGATGGAAATTTTGGGTTTTTAATTTATATTGCGACCTTATCTTTGTACGCCACACTTTTGTTATTCTTCTGTTGTGAAAATTGCTCTAAAGTTAACTTGACACTGTTGTAGCTTCTATTGGCCAACGTTGTTTGTGTTTAGTGTTTTTGTTTTTTATTAAGAACTTTATACATCGAACTCGTTTTATTGTTATAATGTGGAAATTGTAATTGCTTTAACATAGCACTTGTATAACTACTGTTGGCTGTGTGGCCTTTGCTGCCCAAAGACAAAAATAAATAAATAAGTAAAATAGTTTCTTTGATATCATCTTCATCGATCAAGTCGCCGAACTGGTGTCAAATAGACTTGCACTATGTTGTCAAACAACCCCAGACAGGGTCTCCAAGCCAATAATCCTATACGGTCATTTTATCTCACTCCAGCCATTCACTGCCCTGTGGCGTCTCTCTTTATACAGCTTCGAGTGCTGGCTAGTGCTCATTACAGAAATGTGTGGCTTATAGGGACCATGGTAACCCGTTGCCCTCAACTCCTCTCCACAGGACTGTGCTAGTTGGACTCCTGGTAGCATCCACGAGAGATTCCCTCTCCTGAATTCATGCGACTTTTTTTACGACCACCATCGTCTATACTTGACGGCCCCTGGCTGTCAACACATGAGGTTCAAAAAAATGGTTCATATGGCTCGAGTGCTATGGGACTTAACATCTAAGGTCATCAGTCCCCTAGAACGTAGAACTACTTAAACCTAACTAATCTAAGGACATCACACACATCCATGCCTGAAGCAGGATTCGAACTTGCGACCGTAGCGAACTGAAACGCCTGGAACCGCTAGGTCACAGCGGCCGGCAACAACACATGAGGTCTCCCTTGTCTTCGCTTACTTGTGGTTGTTCTTACGCGTTTCCACTTCACAATTACATCACCAATAGTGGATTCATACAGCTTTAATGAAATGTCCCTGATGGGTTTGATACTCAGATGACATGTAAGGACTGGTCCATGTCATGTCACTGAGCTCTCCTGACCTATACATTCTGTTGTTGCTGATTCTCTATTGACAACACAATACTCCACGATTCTTTTACACTGGCGTATCTGCCTATTTCAACATCTAGTGAAGCCAAAAAGATCTTTAAGGCCATGCAGCCTCCCACCTTCGTTACGTCTTTTGCTTCCATTGTTCAGAAGCCGCCTCTGAAGGTCGATGCATCTACACAGACGGAGGTTGTTAGTGCTGGCACGAACACGTGCACATGTCAGTGCACTTGCAAGGCAGCAACTGTATCAGAGCCTGTAGCCCCTCCTAGAACAGCAGAGAAAGGTACAGTAGCTAACTTTGAAGAGCCCCAGGCATCTCCGATTGCTGAGGCTGTTCCAAAGCCCAGCATGGTCATAAACACCCCAGCTCCGGTTCCAGCAAAGCCCTCGAAAGAAAGCAAAGCACATGTGAAGCAGCACCAACAGATTAAATCGGCTGGTAAACCCTCGGATCATGTTAATGTGGTCCCGCTAGACACTTCATCAGACTCTTCCCCAGAGATGATGGAGTCTGAGAATATGGGGCAATCATCTTGCCCCAAGACTGAGCCTCCACCCGCTGCAGTCTCCCCACCTCGGCGGAAAGAGACAAATTTCAGTGAAACATACACCCCAGAGCTACGTGGTTATGTCCTCCACAAAAAGGACGACCTGAGTGGACAGAGAGCTCGAGGAGGAGTAGGTATCTTCGTCATCACCGACTACCACTCCTGGCCTCTCTCCCTCAAGACAGATTTACAGGCAGTTGCAATATTAGTACATGTGCGCCATATGCTAACAGTATGTTCGCTTTACCTGCCCCCACATGATGTGCTTGACGAAGAGGCTCTCAGTGATCTTCTTACACAGCTCCCCCGCACCTTCATCCTCTGTGGTGATTTTAATGCACACAATATGCTTTGGGGCTCTGTGAATACTTGCCCCAGGGGTAGAGCAATCGAGAGGCTTCTTCTGTCTACCAGTGCCTATTTGCTAAATACAGGTCAAAGCACGCATTTTTGCATTGCAACTGGGTCGTTCTCTGCCATTGATCTATCGCTTTGCTCTCCAGCCATCGCCCACACTGCTGCATGGGAAGTGGTTGATGACTTACACGGCATCGATCACTTCCCCATCCGGATTCACCTGCCACATGCAGTGGAACCAGAAAGGAAACCGCCTCGATGGGTGCTCCGTAGAGCCAACTGGGCACTGTATAGTCAACTCGCCCAGTTTGAACATCAGGTCAGTGTCCAGGAATGGGTGGATCATATTACTGAAGTGATCCATCGCGCCAGTGAAGCGTCCATCCCACAGTCCACGGGACAACCGAAGCGGCAACCTGTCCCTTGGTGGAGCGACGAATGCCGCTGTGCAATAAGGGCTAGGCAGGCAGCTCTGCGTAGGTTCAAATGTCGGCCAACTGTAGAGAACCTTGCAGCTTTTCGGGTGGCGAGGGCAAAGTGTCGTCGGATTATACGAGAGAGCAAGAAGAGGTCGTGGCAGCAGTTTGTTAACACCATTAATCGTTCTACACGAGGTTCCATTGTATGGTGACCATCAGGAGAATTTCTGGGAGGGTGGGAGGTGCCCTATGGCTGCTACAATGTGGAATGGTACTCTCCAAACGACCCCAAAAGATATTTCCCAGTCTATGGCGGCTCATTTTGCATCTATTACTGCAACCGCTAGTCAGAATACAGCTTTCCAGCCCCACAGAGTGGCTGCTGAGAGGAGCACTTTTCATTTCCTCTCACCCAATACAGAAGAGTACAACTGCCCGTTTTCCATGTGGGAATTGGATTCTGCGTTGTGTGGGGCTCGTGATACATCCCCTGGTCAGGATAGAATCCACTATAGCATGCTGCGGCACCTCACAGGGAGAAATAAAGAAATCCTCCTCCGACTTTTTAATCTAGTTTGGATGTCCGGTCACTTCCCCGACTCGTGGCGTGATGCAATTTTAATCCCTTTTTTAAAACCTGGGAAAGACCGCACGTGCCCGGGTAGTTACCGTAGTGTTGCCCTCACTAGCTGCGTGGGAAAGACCTTGGAGCGGATGGTCAACCGCCGCCTTGTCTGGATGCTAGAATGCAGACAACTCGTTAGTTGCTTTCAGTGTGGGTTCAGGAGGTATCGCTCCACCTTTGATAACCTGGCCCTCCTGGAGGCGGCCATACAACAGGCTTTCCTGCGCCAGCATCACCTGTTGGGAATATTTTTTGACATTGAAAAGTCATACGACACTACTTGGAGGCATCTTATCATCAGGCAGCTCCACGATGGGGTTTTCATGGATGTCTTCCCAATTTTATTCGGTCCTTCCTGTCGCCACGTCATTTCCGGTACCGAGTCGGAGACGCACTGTCTAGTCGCTTTGAACAAGAGAACGGTGTCCCTCAAGGTAGTGTTTTAAGTGTGACGGTCTTTGCTATTGCTATTAATAGTATTACGTCTGTTGTTAAAAGTCCTGTGCAGCGTTCCTTGTTGGTGGACGATTTCTCTGTATTTTGCTCTTCTTCAAGCCTTGCAACGTCGACTCGTCAGTTGCAACTCAATCTCTGACGTTTGGATGAATGGGCACAGAAGAGCGGTTTTCAGTTTTCAATTGATAAGTCGGTGTGTGTTCTTTTTAACCGTTCTCGTCCCATTTTTGACTTGCCTGAGTTGAGGATGAGGGATGAGGCGCTGTCTATTTTAAAATGTCTTAGTCACACCACATGGGGAGCAGACAGGACTTGTCTGCTCCGGTTTTACAGAGCCTTCGTGCGGTCCCGGCTTGTTTATGGATGCACGGTGTATGGGTCTGCAAGACCCACTTATTTGAAGCTGTAGGATGTGGTGCACCATGAGGGGATTCGGCTGGCCACTGGGGCGTTCAGAACGAGCCCCATACCGAGCCTCCGGCGGCGTCTACTAATGGTGCGCCAAGCCTATCAAACATTATTCACACCATACACGCCTGCATACCACACTGTTGCTCGGCCTCCACTGGAAAGGCTTTTTCGCAACCGGCAACGAACAACAAGGCCCTATGGAATTCGTGCAAAGGATTGCATTTTAGAGATGGGTGTGGCCGATTTTAATGTTTTACGTCGAGGTTGGAGCAGATACCCACCTTGGCTCCTCCAGAGGCCCAGACTGGTTTTAGATTTGGCAAATTTTAAGAAAGACAGTACATCAGATTTTACTTTCAAATCTTTATTTTTTAACATTTTAGATAGGCATCACGATTTTACAGTAGTATACACTGATGGATCCCAACAGGGGGATTTTCTTGGCTGCTCAGTAGTGTTCCCCGAACGTGTCATCAGGATTCGCCTTCCCCAGGAATACACTATTTTTTCCGCAGGACTTCACGCGATCCTGGAGGTATTGGAGCAGACACGGTGTACTCAGGGCAAAAACTTTCTAATTTGCTCTGACTTAATGAGCGCATTACAGTCACCGCAGAACCTGTACCCAGCGGAGAAGTTGGAACAGCTGATTTACGACCAATTGTACATCCTCCAACGACAGGGCAAGCAAGTGTCCGTTTGCTGGGTGCCAGGGCATGTGGGCATACGGGGAAATGAATAAGCTGATAGAGCTGACAAGAACGCCTGCAGATTACCGGAGGTGACACAATGTTCTATTCCTTTGCAAGGTATTGTTTCTGTGCTGCGGCGGAAGTGTATGAAATTGTGGGAGGAGGAATGGCTGGCGGTGAGGGAAAATAAGCTGCGATTGGTGAAACCCACCATCCAGCCGTGGTGTTCCTCCTGCCGGTCACCTAGGCGTGACGAAGTGACCTTTACACGTCTTCGCATAGGGCACTGTCCTCTTATGCATGCCTTCTTACTACGGCGAGAGGAACCCCCACTGTGTGATGCCTGTGGCGTACGAATCACTGTACGCCACATTTTAGTTGAGTGTGATTTATATCGTTCTGTCAGGGCGGAAGTTAATATTAGTGGGGATCTGCCCTCGGTTTTAGCCGATGACGAGGCGAGTGTCAAGAAAGTTTTAAGGTACTGTGATGTTTCTGGGCTTCAGCCAAAAAATTTAGGTTGGAATTTTTAGTGTGTTGCGAGTGGCTTACCACTCCTTTTTATACTTGTAATACGCCAGTTCCAAACATGTCCTATGTGTTTCATTTTAACCCTTTCACCTACGTTCTCTTGCAGTTATCCTCTTTATGTGCTGCATTCCACTTTGCAACTGTTGACGTGCAAACTGCCTATGTAGCCTTTCACTTTTAATTTAATCCTATTTTAGCACTTGCTACATTTTAGTGACACTCGTCCGTTGTTGTTTCCGTTCGGGATATAAAGACCATACTGTTGAGCGCCCGTATCCACCATATCCATCCATCTATCCATCCACAAAGTACTGAAGTACAGATGCCTGCCGTTGAAGCATTTAAGTTACATTGCAACTGAAAGCACAGTCAATTATAATACAAATTTCCAAACGCTCGGTTGCCACTCACAGCATTCTGTCTGATATAGCATGTTTTTATAAACAAAGAAAGAGCACTCAAATGTTCAAATGTTCAAATGTGCGTGAATGCCTAAGGGACCAAACTGTTTAGGTTATCGGCCCCGAGACTCACACACTACTTAACCTAAGTTAAACTAACACATGCTAAGAACAACACACACACACCTATGCCCGAGGGAGGACTCGAACCTCTGGCAGGAGGGGCCGCGCAGCCCGTGACATGATGCCTTAAACCGCGCGGTCACTCCGCGTGGCCGAAAGATCGCTCAACTTCGCAAGAGGTCAACTGTGCAGATTCATACAGAGGGATTGGGCAAGGAATAATATTCTCAGGGGGTTCCATAATATCAACATAACAATATCTGAGTCTCCTGTTTTCTTACTCAGCACATATTGCAGTTTACTGGAAATTCCACCATTAACTTCATCTGGTACAACTATGACCTTCCGAGCTCTATCCTCCATTATTACCACAGCCTCTACTGGAAGTCTCGTACGAAAATGAAATGAGCATTTCAGAACTATTGAATGCTGACAAGGATTCACTCACAGTCACTGTAGGATCAGAGGAAAAGTTCTTCAACACTGACTTCATAGCCTCAGATTCTCACTGTAGAAAATCACAGCTTCGGTCCATATTGCGCATCTTGTTACTGCTGGCTCTGGAGGCAGAGATACATACTATGTTAAGAGGTGTCACTGTAGTGTGGATCCGTTCGTAAAATGACGGAATATGACTGCTTGTTACTTGTAATTAAGAGTGATTTGAAAATGACATGAAATACGGATGTTGCAAATGTGCTTCACAAAGACGCTTAATCGAAATTAGCTAATAGCACGATTAAATAAACATTGCATTACAGCCTGCTGTAGACCATTTTTACGTTTATTAAGCATCTAGAGGCTGTGGATCTCCACAAATACAAAATTTTAGAGATACTTCAGGCAGCTGCTACTTGTAGCGTTGCTCACGATAAGGACATTTCAAGGAAACCTGATATCAGTCTGTTGACTTCTGGGAATTGATGTCTGTCTCTGTGTCTTATTGTCTCTACCACTCGTTGCAATACATCAACCGTACATGTAACACGCACTAAGTATGGCTGGAATGGATTATGCGATCTCCCAACTTTCAAAATGTATGGAGAGGCATCGTGTACAACAGCGGGACCTTGTCTTCATTTACGCCATCTGGCTATACCACCTTAAGTACGTCACTAATGAATTCTTGCAGCTGTTGTGTCTTTTCTTTGCCTCCAAGGTTTACAATAAATTAAATAAGGTTTAGATGGAGCCTCAGGATCCAACTTTCCCACAATTAGACTAGTGGTGAAACAACCTACAGCATCCGTCGCCTCATCAATGGCAGCTCTGTTTCTTTTTTAATTTTTAAAATTTTTTTTTTGACATGTCAACACAGCAAGAATCCTGGCGGTTGTTCCTGAGAGTGGAGTCGTCGGGGGTGTTGCGGTTGCAGTATTTATGTAAGAAATGTGTAAATTCAGGTATCAGAAGTTTGTTCCAGGGTATGTCCCTGCAACCAATGCACAAAACAGCTCTTCGTGAAATTCGCTATTAGATGACGTAGGTTATCCCTCCAATTATGTAAGTTAAACTTGTTTCTTTGAAAAAATCCATTGTTTATTCTTAATATGCAAATTGCTTCGTAAATATTTAATGTAAGATTTTATCTTATATCCTATACGTTTATCACAAGTTTCGCAGAGGATTATTTTACCATCAGTGGTTAAAGCATTCTTGATAGAAATCCTTGTTTTCGGCTTCGATGACAAAGAAACACTCAGTCGGTGCCATGGTTAACTTAAACGCAACAGATTATACTACTCATTGTGAAGCGTTCGAGAACAAGAAAGAAAAACGTCTAAAATGAATAATTATTGTCCATATCGAACTTGTGTAATTTAGCTTCGAGAGTCACGAGACTGACGAAAGTATGAGAAACAGAATAATAAAAGCTATTTTTTTTTATTTTCTGGCTATGGGACGAAAATGTCTAATAATTCTGTAATGATATTAAAATAGATAAAATTATTTAGAATAGGGTGAAATTTGTATTATGCCAAAAATATGTAAAATATGTAACTCAAAGCTTTGAACTAATGATCCTTTCAGTGCAACAATTTTTTTTAGAAAGGAACGAAATATGTAAATGTATAAAATCTGTGCTCTAGCCATTATGTACTCACAGCATCATTCATCAGTAGGAATGGAGTTTTTCCTGTACTGAAAAGAATCTCGGATAAGAATGCAGTTTACTCAAAACATACCACGGGATTCGAAATACTGTACTACTCGTCTGGTAGTGGTCATGGTGTAACACTTTTCGTATGCGTCAGTGTATATGCGTCGTTTTATATCTTGTGTTAGTTGGACAAACTAACGTGAATGAATATCTAAAGCCATAGTGAATATTAATCGGTCGTTACTCTCAAAAATATGAATAGAGATTTCAGAGAGGCAACTGAGCACATCACACGATGACAAAAATTTCCCATGAACAAAATGAGTGACTATTTTAAGTTCTATATGTGAACAGCACGCCAACAAACGAAGTAAATATTCTCTCATATTAGATTATCCTTCTATGTCTCCACAGGATGAACACAACACATGCCAGCACTGTACAGAACAATTTTAATATCGATATGTTCTTTTGCTAAATACGTTTGAGGTGCCATTACAGCTTCATGACGAGATTTATACTTCGAAACGTGTTACTTCATCAAATAAGTTAGGTACGTCTACATATCTTTATATCGTGCAACTTTTTCATAATGTGAATAACCTAAAACGGTGTGGGGCCACAAAAAATAGCCGCTGTCCTCAGTATGAATTCTTTTACTCTTTGCCGAATGCTCGCTGCGTTAACTGTATGTGGCAAGCTAGGACAGCACGAGTGGATTACTGGGGGTATCCGTATCCGTGCCATTCACGGGCAGTGTGCCACCCAAGCATGCCTTATGTAGCATCTCAAAACTTTAACTCGCTTTATGCTCCTTCGCTTTCCTTCCAAACTCTATAGAGGGTATTCCACGGTGTTGTGAAACTAGGGGTCCTTAATGATGGAATAATGTCTAAGAGCTAAGAGAAAGGCAGGGTGTCTGTCTTATCAGCAAACTCGGCGCATCATATACTTCGCAAAGTGTACAGGATTTTATTCTCAGAGAGAAACCTTGAACCGGTCAGCTCTCCCACTATATGCTTTAGCCAAGATACGCTTGACCTATAGTGCTGTCAGAAAGCCTCTGCAGCGTGTGGAAGGGAAAGGGAGGAGCCAGCGGCAAGTTTGTGCTTCCAGTAAAGACCGAGAGATTCGCACCGTTTCCAGATCTGTATCACAATTCGGTACATACATTTCAGTTTTCGTACTTTATCAAGATCATTATCCTGGAGAGGCAGCTGAGTTAGTCAATTCACTCTCCATGAGTATTTACTTAGTAAATTCGAGACTTTCTCAATTATTAATTTTTATTTCTCTGTTTAGGATTCAATGAAGAGCCAAAGAAACTGGTACACCTGCCTAAATAGTGTAGAGCCTCCACGAGCACGCAGATGCGCCGCAACGCGACATGGCATAGAGTAGGCTAACGTCTGAAGTAGTGCTAGAAGGAACTGACACCACGAATCCTGCAGGGCTGTCCATAAATCCGTAAGAGTACGAGGGGGTGGAGATCTTTTCTGAACAGCGCGTTGCAAGGCATTCCAGATATACTCAATAATGTTCACGTCTGGGGTGTTTGGTGATCAGACGAAGTGTTCAAACTCAGAAGAGCCACTCTGTAGCAGTTATGGAGGTACGGGGTATCGCATTGTCCTACTGAAATTGCCCAAGGGCTTCGGAGTGCACAATGGACGTGAATGGATGCAGGTAATCAGACAGGATGCTTGATTACGTATCACTTGTCAGAATCGTATATCCAGACGTATCAGGGGTCCCATATCACTCCAAGTGCATAGGCCCCACACAATTACAGAGCGTCCACCAGCTTGAACAGTCCATGGAATCATAAGGTTGTGTCAATTCCAGTACACGTCCGTCCGCTCGATACAATTTGAAATGAGACTCGTCCGACCAAGCAACATGTTTCCAGTCATCAGTAGTCCAACGACGCTGTTGACGGGACCAGGTGAGGCATAAAGCTTTGCGTCGTGCAGTCATCAAGGGTACACGAGTGGGCTTTCGGCTCCGAAAGCCCATATCGATGATATTTCGTTGAGTGTATCGCACGCTGACAATTATTGATGACCCTGTATTGAAATCTGCAGCAATTTGCAGAACGGAGGCAGTTCTGCCAAGCTGAATGATTCTCTTCAGTCGTCGTTAATCCCTTTCTTGCAGTATCTTTCTCCGGCCGCAGCGATGCTGGAGATTTGATGTTTTACTGGATTCGTGAGATTCACGGTACATTCGTGAAATGGTTGTCCGGGAAAATCCCCACTCCATCGCTAATTCGGAGATGCTGCGACCCATCGCTCGAGCGCCGACTGTAACACCACGTCCAAACTCATTTGAATTTTGATAACCTGCCATTGTAGCAGCAGTAACCGATCTAACAACTGCGCCACACTTGTTGTCTTATATGTTGCCGACTGCAGCGCCGTATTCTTCCTGTTTTCATATCTCTGTATTTGAATACGCATGCCCATACCAGTTTCTTTGGCGTTGCAGCGTATAATTTGCTTTGCAACATCTAAGTACATGCGCCAGTGTGTTACTTAAGTAACAACCAGCGACTGCTGCAAATGACGTGCAGAAATATTTCAATTTTTATATTTTCTGTGTAAAATGATAACTTATTTTTAATATTATTTTTCAGTGATACATTTTGACGTGTTTTGTTACGGATGCAAAGAGAAGAACGCCTAATATGAAAGACTATATTCGTGTGTAGACTTTCGTTAACGCTGTGGAAATAGAGACGCGTGAAGTAAGGGAAGGACGTTATTCGTTGTTGAGCGAGTGAAACGGCACTGTTGTGCAATGGTGGTGCCCAGAGGTAAAGACGTGAAAAGCCGTAAAACAAAGTGGTGATATATTGGGGGTATATGTGTACCAAAGAAGTGATCGGGCTTTTAGAGATCCTGCCCATTAAAGAGCCTCGGTTCTTTGCTGCCAAATGTCCCAGCAGGATTCTTTCCTTTCTTTAGTGCCATAGAAAATTGGCCAAAAAATTACACTGGAGGCACTGTGAGAAAGAGAGGAAATGGCCAGTCCGTCAGAAAAATTACAGTGCGTACTTCGAAATGTGCCCGCCTCCGTAGCTTTGGTGGTCAGCGCATCCAGAGCACCCGGGTTCGACTCATAGTAGTGCCAGAGAATCTTACTTGGTGAGAGGACTGGAAGTGAGTGCATTCAACTTCGTGAGGCCAGCTGAGACGGAGGAGAAGCGGCTTCAGGTCACGAAAGCCGACAATAGCCGGGAGAGCGGAGTGCTGACCTCACAGATTTTGTACTGTGCGGTTTCCGACAGTTCTTGAACGATTTTTATTTTCAGAATAAACTGTTGGGAGTGATCTCAGAGCTGTGAGGACTATTTTAACCATTATGATAAAATTATATCTGTGGTAGTAAAACAGTTACTGAAATAGCTAACTTTTGCACTGATATCAAATAATAATTTCGAATAGCGTCACTCAAATTAAGCAAGGGTGTTTGCGAATTTTTCTGTCCGGCTTACGAAAATGCAGCGCTGATAATTTTTATTATAGCTGACCACACTTCATCAACGTTGAGTATACTATGTGAGTTTTGCTGTGTCCTCGCCATGAACGCAACCGGAGCTGGCCCGCTGAGACAGTCACCGACTAGGGCCACAGGGGGCGCATTGAAGTTCGCCGAAACCACAACAGTGACCCAATCAGCAACCTCCGCGCCGCCGCCAATGAGATGGACTTCCGCGTTGTGATAATCGGCGGCCATAGGCAGCAAAGGATGGTTCATGTTCGGCGTAGCCGTACTACAGTCCTAGTACGGAGTTCCACGGTTGCAGTTCGTAGTAGAGATCAGCCCTCGAGATTTAGTCTACAAGTGGAGTCGCCTATAACCTTCGCATAGGGACATGTGTTCACTACATTGATTGACAGTAAGGCACCCAGAATGGACATAGTGATGTTGACATTGTATTCAGTAACACACACCTTGACAGGCCACTGCCTAGTTGTATCTACCCACAAGCCCATCCAATAAGTTACTGTACAACTTTAATTAAGTATCGCAGGCGCAATAAAGTATATATTTGTGTGTTATTAATTTGTTAATTTGTTTGCACTGTCATTCTTCCCAGACGAGACGTACACATAAATTTTACTGAATTATTTCATTTCAAAAATACACACGTGAAGATATGGTGCTCATACAACATGTGCTTGAAGTTTTTTGTTGCGATACGATGTTGGGTGCCTGATTAGCCCGTGGTCATTACTCCTTACTAGGAGAAGTGTTTGCACATTAGAAGCCGACTCCCGTGTAAGGCACGGGAGAAGGAACAGTTGCATTTCCTTAAGAAATACTGGAAGGAATTAAAGTGTACGAAACTGTTCATCCTACAAAGACGCAGTGGCTGAATGAGATTAAAAGCTGGCGGTTTTGGAAGTTGGGAAGACAAATGTTAGGTTCTCGAGATTATGAAACAGATCTTCGACATTTACAGCTGAGTATACTGAGTTTTTAGGACTCATTAGTAGATAAAATATTTCGTAAAGTTATTATGAGGCGCAGTCTGGGGTGTTAAACGGAATTTTGGTATGTTTCTGGAGTACTACGTTTGATTACAGAATACCTTTTGGAACAAAGAGACATTAAACCTCTATATAGATAGTTGTTTTCTCTAGCATCGATTGTATTAATCGAACTGTTTGTTTGAAAAGAGATGTACTACTTATAACAGTTGTAATTAAGGAATAAACGTATTGCGAATTAGTAGTTATTTCCAATTCCACTTGTAGTTCAAATATGGTTGCACCTCTTTAGTTCACTTAATCAAGAAGTATGTAATTTGTTGTCTAGAGAATTAAGTGTTTTCTCGCCGTATGTGTATACAGTATTCTCAATATATATACCCTGTAGAAATCCAAACTGTAATGATGGTATTGTATTATT
Source organism: Schistocerca gregaria (assembly GCF_023897955.1). NCBI lineage: Eukaryota > Metazoa > Arthropoda > Insecta > Orthoptera > Acrididae > Schistocerca > Schistocerca gregaria. Next base: position 521,776,372 of record NC_064922.1, on the reverse strand, counting down.
TGTAGACAGATAAGAGCCACTTCAAAAAATGGTTCTGATGGCTCTAAGCACTATGGGACTTAACATCTGAGGTCATCAGTCGCCTAGACTTAGAACTACTTAAACCTAACTAACCTAAGGACAGCACACACATCCATGCCCGATGAAGGATTCGGACCTGCAACAGTAGCAGTCGCGCGGTTCCGGACTCAAGCGCCTATAATCGCTCGGTCACAACGGCCGGCTAAGAGCCACTTCTATTTATGTTTCTAACATATAGGCAAAAGTACAATTGGACGGCCGTTTTATGGTATTTTTTATCTCCTTTCTTACATAACGGCTTATACAAGAGCGGAATATTTCAGCCAGTGGGGAAATGTTCCCGTGTAAATTAATACTTGCGTAGACAGTACGCTGCCTGACAAAAAAGTTACGCAAGCGGAAGAGATTGTCAAATGACAACGTAATTTCGTAAATGTACGCAGCGTAGGCTGGTAAGTAAATGATTAGAATTTCAGTACTCTGTAACTGATGGAACGGTCACCAGAGTAATTTGGTGTTGCATGTGTTTAGTGTTCTTATCGTATCTCGTAGGGTACATAAGAGCGTGGACAGCGAGAGATGCTGAGTGACGTGTTAATTGCGCCCAGATGCTGTGTGCTTAAGCGAGGCCATATTATCAGCACGTGACAGTTTGAAAGAAGCCTTATTGTGGGTCTCCATTTGACTGTCTGGTCACATCGAACAATATTAATATTTGTGGGACATTTGTATGTGGCAGCGGTCTGTATGGGGACGTGAGGGCAGCGTGAGTATTGTAGCAGGACGAATTCCACCCAAATAATGATCTTATCTCAAGTGCTATCTACAGGGGATTTCAAATTGATTCCATATTTTTAGATTTCCAGAAGGCTTTCGACACCGTTCCTCATGAGAGTCTTCTAATCAAACTGCGTGCCTACGGAGTATCGCCTCAGTTGTGCGAGTGGATTCGTGGTTTTTCTGTCAGAAAGGTAATTCACAGTTCGTAGTAATAGACGGAAAGTCATCGAGTAAAACGGAAGTAATATCCGGCATTCCCCAAGGAAGTGTTATAGGCCCTCTATTGTTCCTGATCTATATTAACGACATAGGAGACAATCTGAGTAGCCGTCTTAGATTGTTTGCAGATGATGCTGTCACTTACCGTCTTGTAAAATCATCAGATGATCAAAACGACTTGCAAAATGATTTAGATAAGATATCTGTATGGTGCGAAAAGTGGCAATTGACACTGAATAAAGAAAAGTACGAAGTTATTTACATGAGTACTAAAAGAAATCAGCTAAATTTCGATTACGCGATAAGTCATACAACTCTAAGGGCTGTAAATTCAACTAAATACTTAGGGATTACAATTACAAATAACCTAAATTGGAACGATCACATAGATAATATTGAGGGTAGAGCAAACCAAAGACTGCGATTCACTGGCAGAACACTTAGAAGGTGCAATAGGTCTACCAAAGAGACTGCTTACACAACGCTTGTCCGCCCAATTCTGGAGTACTGCTGTGCGATGTGGGATCCGCATGAGGTTGGACTGACGGATGACATCGAAAAAGTACAAAGAAGGGCAGCTCGTTTTGTATTATCGCAAAATAGGGGAGATAGTGTCACAGATATGATACGTGAACTGGAGTGGCAATCATTAAAATAAAGGCGTTTTTCGTTGCGACGGGATCTTCTCATGACATTTCAATCACCATTTTTCTCCTCCGATTGCGAAAACATTCTGTTGGCACCCACCTACATAGGGGGAAATGATCATCACGATGTTGTTGTTGGGGAAATGATCATCACGATAAAATAAGAGAAATCAGGGCTCGCACGGAAAAAATTAAGTGCTCGCTTTCCCCGCGTGCCGTTTGAGAGTGGAACGGTAGAGAGACAGCATGAAGGTGGTTCATTGAACCCTCTGCCAGGCATTTTATTGTGAATAGCAGTGTAATCATGTAGATGTAGATGAAGGGCACCGATAACACAAGGCCCCGCCCCCCTCCGACATGTGACATACGAGAAACTAGGCGACGTCGCCTCCCACGACCTTCCCCTAGGAATCCACAGATTTCGGGCAAAGGCATGTGGTACATTCAAGATCATCGAACCACAGTGAGCATATGAGCAAAGGTTCAAAGTTACTGCGAAGAAGGTGAGTACAAGCTCCTTGAGATATATGGCCTGTAGGAGCCCAGATTCAAGGTAACTTTTAGTATCATGAGGCAGCTGGGCTTATTATGTTCAAGGTCGCCATATGAATCTATGTTTATTGCGTGGTGTGCTCTGTGACGTGCCGCCGCCTCCACCGCCGCCACCGTCGTCTTTACCGCTACAAACCGCCCGTTGGGCAACTGCAAACGAAGATTATCGAATCACTCTGGGAATACGAGAACCAAGTTCATCCTCGACACTTGGCGAGATCATCAAAGCACAGTACCGATACTGTGTTATGCTACATTCAGATATGTTCACTTTATCGGAAGTGAAAGATTAATGTTACGGGTTAGGAGAATCGCATGTTTCAGGCAATATTACTCTGGTATGTCAAGTTGAAAGTAGGCTGGAATATCTCTACGGGACTGTAAAGCTTTTCTCCTATCATTAAAATCAATATATGTAGATTGCTTTTAAACCCACGCCTTATGAATTCATTTGCCAGAACCATATCATTCTTTGTAGTTGATCTATTTGAATGTGAAATGTGCCCCATGATGGTGGGAAATGGGGGGGGGGGGGGGGGCGGGGGTCGTAGTCAGAAGTTAAGTCGCAAAGTGCTCAGAGCAATTTGAACCATTTTTTACTAAAGTTAAATTCACAGGTCACAGTCACTATCACGAGTAGCTGCTCAACTACAGAGCTGGCACTGAGAATAACTAATAAAAATAAGTGGAATCTCTGTGCATGTTAAATAGGTTTCAGGTACTGATAAAACGTATGTCATACTATGCAGGGTTGCTGGTTGCAGTCATGAGACTTGATGCTGTCACTTCAATCATATAGTGCTATGACAGGCACGAAGCGAATGAGAATTATTATTGATCACTATCATTTACGTGCTACTTACAGATATTAGATATGAAAGTGTGCACCGTATGATTGTTGTCTTCTTATGAAACAATGGAAACTCCAGCTTGGAATATGAACAGTATTATAATTGCAGACTGGCACAACTAAACGGCTGTCATATATATATATGTTTACTTTTCTTCTTTTCGAAGTGATTGCGGCAAACTATATGAGCTCTAAATCTTGGTGGCCGAACTAAACTCTCCAACGTGTGCCTACCGAATGTGAGTCCAGGGGCCTGCCCACCGCTCATCCGTTTCGCCCATGAGGAGGGTAACCTTATGAGAAATGAGAAATGCTTACTACACAAAATGCTAATGCAAAATAAAAATATTAGAGTACTATAATATAGTGGCGAAACCACAATTCCTATATACTGTCCACTAATGTGACCCACTGTCGAAAGTCTGAATAACCACCTATTGCAAAAATTTGGTTCAAATGGCTCTGAGCACAATGTCACTTAACTGCTGAGGTCATCAGTCCCCTAGAGCTTAGAACTACTTAAACCTAACTAACCTAAGGACATCACACACATCCAAGCCCGAGGCAGGATTCGAACCTGCGACCGTAGCAGTCGCGCGGTTCCAGAGTGTAGCGCCTAGAACCGCTCAGCCAAACCGGCCGGCTCAGGGTACATGGCGTGTAGAGCCCGATCGAGACGGTCCCACAGATTCTCGATTGGGTTTTAATCCGGGAGTCTGGTGCCCAGGGGAGCACGCTAAACTCAACCTTCGCACCACGCAATAACACTGCCAGCTGCATGACATGTTGCATTGTCATGTTGGTAGATGTCATCGTACTGAAGAAAAACCAATTGCATATAGGTTGGACAAGGTCCTCAGTGACAGATGCATAGTTGTGTTGACCCATGGTTCCTTCCAGGATGACGAGATCACCCTGGGAACGTCGCGAAAACTTTCCCCAGACCATAACGCTCTCTCCTCCTGCCTGGAACATTCCGACTATTGTTACAGGGTTCAGACGTTCCACGCCGTACACGGCAACCCAAATTGTCACCTGAAAAGGTCACCTGTTGCCACACAGTGGATGTCCCATTGCGGTATTCGCGTGCAAATTCCAGCCTCCGTCACCAGTGAACAGCAGTCATGCGCCTGCTGCGGAGTCCCACACGGAGCAACGTTTGCTCAACGGCTGCTGAGGACACTGTTATTAACCCCTTGGTTCTTGTAGGTGGTCAATCTGATACGAAGGATTATTTGAAATAAGAATTAAAAGGGAAATACTGGGTCTAGTAAAATCGATAAACTTCTCACAATTGAGAAGTAATGTTGAAATATATCAAAACACAGAAAATGTGAAAGAAACCATATGAAAGAGGAGACTGATGTTCTTTGGTTATTTGTACAGAACATCTGATGCGAAAGGTAAATAAAAATCTATGTAGACACAACATATAGATTATAGTACGTTAGAGGTTGGAAGATTCATATGCAGGCAGCGGTAAATAGAAGATTCAAAATGAACCGAAGAGAGCAACTTTTTATAATAAAAAGGAAATGCAGGAAATGCCTGTAGGAACACTTGTGTGAAAGGTGGGCATAAGTATGGAAAACCGAAGAACAGAAGGGATAATAATATTACTATACCTGAACAATTACAAATGAGTAATAATTTAAAAACTGAAATACACAATATTAACACTCCACAGTAATGTTTGTTTCATACTTTACTTTGAACCAGAATACAAGTCATACTGTTTATTTCAGTTATTAATACGTTTATGTTCCACGAAGTACTGACGGAATATTCCATAAATGTTAGTAATAATTTGTGAACAGCCTAGCTGGTGGCAACAATGCGGTACTGTTTGGAAATTGATGCTTGGCGTGATTGGGAAAATACATGAAATACCTAAATCAGGCTGTCTAAAGTACCGATTAGCACACACACGCTTCCCACAAATTTGAGTACGATCTTCGGCGTGATGCCACACGTCTAACTCAGAAACGTAGTGCGCAAGGAAATAACTCACAAAAAGTCGTAGAAGACAGTATTTATTTATCAGGCAATGAAGACGGGAGTTGACCATCGCGTCGACGACGCATTTGTTGGAACTCAAACTCTTGGGTGAAAGAGCAGGATGGAAATCAGCCGCCCTTTTAAAAAGAGCCTTAAGTGATTTCGCGAAACTACTAAATCCAAAATAACGATGGCTGTCCATCCGAATAGGACTGCAGTGTCTTATAACCTTCATCGGTTACAGTTTCGAGACAAATTTTATTTTGAACGATGCCCAGTCTTCCAGACCAAAGTCGAGCGGGACTAATGTCTTCATTGTCGGCTGTATATTCCACCGTAATCGGAGACTTCCCTTGTGGCAACAAATACTATGGATTATTATTACGTAACATTAGGAACAGCATGTTACGTAAGTCCAAGCATACATTTTAAGCAGCTGAAGAAAATGCTGCAAGTAATTACCTCCAGTGACAGTAATACGAGGGTTGGAACTTCAATAATGGCACCTATTTATTTACAGCTCGTACAAAGTAGACACGTGTTTCAAAGTTTTACTATCCTTCAAATTAGTCACCAGCATTGTGTATAACCCTTTGACAGAAATGTGGAAGTCGTAGGTTAATCTTAGCCGTGCCAGTTGTGTTGACAGTTCGAGCGGCACTGTCAATTGTCCGACAAATTTGTAGCACTTCTGATGCGAATGCCGTGAAGTGTTTCCTGCAGTTTAGAAATCGAGTTGAACTTACGAGGGCTTAAGTCAGGGGATGCTGTAGGTTCGCAGTCCCATCAGTCAAACAATCAGTAACAGCTTGCATAGTACGTGCTTGAGCGTTGTCCTGCAAAATGATGGCCAGGTCCTGCAGAAAGTGTCATCACTTCTGTCTATAAGCTGATCGTAGATTGTGTTCCAAAACTGAACAGCATAGAGACAGAAGTGATGACGCTCTCTGCAGGACCTGACCATCATTTTGCAGGACAACGCTCAAGCACGTACAGTGTAAGCTGTTACTGATTTCTTTGACTGATGGGGATGCTAAGTGCTATACCACCTACTGCACTCCCCTAAGCCCTCGTGAGTTCAATTCCATTTCTAAACTGAGGGAAACACTTCACGGCATTCGCTTCAGAAATGCTGCAAATTCGTCGGGCAGTAGACATCGCCGCTCGAACTGTCCACACAACTGGCACGGCTAAGAGTATCCTACGACCTTCACATGGCTGTCAACGAGCTATACACAATGCTGGTGACTTCTTGAAGGACAGTAAAACTCTGAAAGAGGTATCTATTTTGTACGAGCTGAAAAAAAATTGTTTCCGCCATTAAAGTTCCAAGCCTCGTAGTTGCAGCTGCGATCGTGGAGGGTGACCTTGCAAACACCGGACGTACAACGCTGGACGTACAACAGTCAGTAATACTACAGGAAAGAACTCTGCCTGATATGTATACACTAACTAGCCGGAGAGCTGGATTGCGGGAATACGTGTCTTATAGGTCTCCGTCAATTTTATGTTTCCTTTTATTTTTTGCTTTCCTTCCAGTTTTTAGATTAGGTTTTTGGGTCTATTTCTTTACGTATTTAAAGTAGATGTGTAATAGAAAAATTACATTATGGCTTTCATCCTCAGTTTTACAGTGAAATTTAGTAGAACGCAAAATCCTTGACAGTTTTTAGACTACCGTATAGTGGGTCTCTGTATGTACTATAAAATAAATAGAAATAAGAGAAAGAAAAGTATTAATTATTGTAGAGCTACAGATATCTGTTAGAAAACTGGCCAAATTCAAATGAGACTCGCGTACTGAGGTTTCCGTACAAATTATAGATAGTCCATCCGTCTCAGAAATCGACAACCTCGAAGATTTTTGCCTGTTATCGATATCCATATCGATACTGATAACAAGGTTCTGGGAATTCTAAGATCTTATCAAAAATCTCTAAACCAGATCCTAAGACTAGCTTGCACATACAGACAGAAGGGAGCAGGCGAATTCAGTTTATATATGTAGAAAGAGAAAATTTAATAAAATACACTTTTATTTACTCACTAAAACATGACTACAGCTTATATTTTATGTTTGCTTTTAGTAATATTTTTCTGTTATGCTTCTGACGGATGATGAATGGAATATAAGTTCTAATGGCGAGAAGATATTTTTATGCGATATGATTACAATTTAAAAATTTTCTGATTTTTTCCCTAACTTGTTCTGTGAAACCTTACTTCTTGTCAAATTTCATGATTCTAGGTCAACGGGAAGTTTTCATGAGTGAGTTTGCCGAGTATCAAAATGTGTATCATATGGCCGTATCTTTTGATTGTATTGACTTAGAAATGTAATTTTCTTTACACCGCCAAGGGACCGTACACCTTAATAAGTGACATAAATCTCAGCCCGATACGTCTTCAGTTTCTTTACAATCGGACAGACAGGCAAACAGAGAGACGGACAACAAAACGAGCCTATAAGGGTTTACCGATTGAGGTACGGAATCCCAACAATAAAGAAAACAGCACCCAGTTATATGAAGAAAATCTACATTACTCAGTGACTATCCCAGGATACGGAATCAAAACCCTATCTAACGCCTTCTGGGGACGATAAAAATTTTGATTTTCAACGCGTCAGATAAATAATGACCGAAAATTTAAAATAGTAACACAATCTACTTATTAACTGGTAACTGGTATAATCCTGTGTGAGAGATTCAGCTCAGTAAAATATTACAGTAAGAAACTGGGTATATATTTTGAGAAAGCGTAACTGATGGCTCGCAAATACCTTGACTATACTCATCCAGTTTACTAAGTGACTTCCAACAAACTTTGCACATAATGTCATACTTTCACGAAACTTTTTCTCACTGACACCAACTACAAAATAATGAAAGGGAAAACGTTTATCGCTTATTGCATTTTCTCTGTTCGTGCAGTAAAACTGCCGCCTCAGGCATTTATTTCCTCTTCACTAATAACACTATTCGCAACACATTTTGCGGCTGTATCTACATATAGCACGTAACGTATATGCAAAATTATATTGTTCGATACTGTGGTGGTATGACGTCATAAACATTAACAAGCGTGGAAAACTATCGTTTTCTGACAACAGAGCGCAAATTACCCAAAATATCCTCATCCAGTGTTTGATAACGAGTCATTTCAAACAACCTTTAAACATAATTTAAATCTTCTTTCAACGGTTTCTCGCTTACATGCTTAATGCCAAATATTTAACATATTAAATCATTTCTAAAGTATACAGAAGTTTTAAGCTGTTTTAAACGCGGGAGTTCGATTCTTTAAAGAATCGAGGGTTTACTGGTTGGTACTCTAGAGTGTGTTGATCCGGAAGAAAACAAGAATTCGTAACGAAGTAAAGAATACCACAGTTTAATGTACGGTCAGGGAGATATACATTAAGGGCCCAGGCGACCATTAAACTTCATGTGTTTGTTAAATTATTTGGCAGTGTCCGCTTTGATTGTCGTGTGTGTCAAACTTGGTTGACTTGTCTCAGAGAAATTTTTATCGACGGTCGATTTGAAAGAAAGACTGGCCGTTTTCGCGTACGTTTGTCAAACATTAGCTAATTCATCGGCTAGGATTATTTTATACAACTTCGACCACTGCATCACATCATTCGGTAGTTCACATATCTTAATCATAGTTCACCATCAAAATGAAAAATACCTTTCACAATCTCAGGGATCGCTAAAATAGTAAGTGTGACGAATGCAGTGTTAATGGAGCCTAGACTCCGTAAGATATCGGCGCAATCTGTGGCTTTGGTGCACCGCATGTCATGATGTAACCACCGGCGCTGCACGAGTTTTAGAAGGGTGGGTGAGGCAAATGCTCGTAACAAGTATAAATTATGGGCCTGGACGAAGCTTGTGACTGATATTTCTCGGGAATGCCGAGTGTCGTGTTGCAATGTTTCCTCCGCAGCGAATTCTCTTTCTGGGCCGCTCTGGCGTTACTCACTGTGCGGGCACGACGCCAGCAGGTTGAGCTGAGAGTCCTAGACCGTTACGCGACGTCACATAGTCGGGTAACAGTTTCAGCAGAGTGACAACGCTGGAGGCAAAAGAAAGGCAGAAATAATACTGGCAGTTGACGGGGCGGCTTGCGTAGCAAGTGTCATCTCGCAGAAGTTACGCCGTCGTCTGCTTCCAGTGAAACTGAACTGTGCGAACGTACCGAACGATTACTACTAGTGTTCTTCTAAACAACATCTCATACGAGCAAATCTGTTGCGACTTTGCCTGACACTGCACGGATCTGTTTAAAAAGAATGGTTCGCTGTAGTCATAGACTCGAGCAGCGCACGCCTGCTTTCATGCCCCACAGCTAATTCGCTGCAAATAATAACCTGTAGCTGTGATCCTGCAGTCAAATAGTCTATGCATTGGCTAGAATTGCGAGTAAATAAAATTTACAGAAATTCAAATTAAAAGTTTAACGATTAATTTAATAACAATGGTTCAATTCTAACCTCTGTAAGTGATGTGGACGACAGAAATCATGTTGAATAATGTTTATTCAGGAAATGACATCTCAGTTAAGCGGGATGTTGTCCGACGATATTCAGTTAAAATACGGACAGAAAATACCCTTACCAAATTCAGTGAAGTTGAGCGCGTTAAGAGAATCGTAGGATAATCCCAACTGAATGGTCATCAAAAACTCTTGAAATCTAAGTTCATTTCGTGATCGCAAAACACGAAAGATTCAACAGCTCAAACCAGTTCGAAGCTCTACATGATGATTTACATATTAACACACGCGATATTCTGTCTGTTCTCAGTTCCATGACACAAGTGAGTACTACTCTGACGGACATTCATATCTCTCGAAATATAAAGTCTCTTGAGAAATTTAAGTATAGTAGCGACCGTTCACCTATAGGCACAAATCATGGACATTACCATTTGAGTCAGCATGACCACTTCCGAAACTAAACTAATGTATTACAAGAACATATAAACAAAGAAGTGTTATAAATATTCGGTCACACTCAGACCATTCACAATAACTACAAATAAAGCTTTGTTGATAAATTAGTAAGCTAGTATTCTTGCGCAAGTGTGCTCACGTTAAATGAAAACGAATTGTTAAATTTTGTTTAAACTATTGTTTATGGTCGTCTCGAATGAAAAACAGGCCACAGTTCAACTAAATTTTGTTTATTTAAACGTTGACCAAGGTTTCTTCTACAATTACAGAGTACCTGACGGCTCAACACAAAAGTTTTGTCTCAAGTGCAGATAGTGTTGAGGATCAGTGGACAAAGTTCAAAACCATGGTACAATATGCGTTAGATGAGTATGTGCCAAGCAAGATCGTAAGAGATGGAAAAGAGCCACCGTGGTACAACAACCGAGTTAGAAAACTGCTGCGGAAGCAAAGGGAACTTCACAGCAAACATAAACATAGCCAAAGCCTTGCAGACAAACAAAAATTACGCGAAGCGAAATGTAGTGTGAGGAGGGCTATGCGAGAGGCTTTCAATGAATTCGAAAGTAACGTTCTATGTACTGACTTGGCAGAAAATCCTAAGAAATTTTGGTCCTATGTCAAAGAGGTAGGTGGATCAAAACAAAATGTCCAGACACTCTGTGACCAAAATGGTACTGAAACAGAGGATGACAGACTAAAGGCCGAATTACTAAATGTCTTCTTCCAAAGCTGTTTCACAGAGGAAGACTGCACTGTGCTTCCTTCTCTAGATTGTCGCACAGTTGACAAAATGGTAGATATCGAAGTAGACGACAGAGGGATAGAGAAACAATTAAAATCGCTCAAAAGAGGAAAGGCCGCTGGTCCTGATGGGATACCAGTTCGATTTTACACAGAGTACGCGAAGGAACTTGCCCCCCTTCTTGCAGCGGTGTACCGTAGGTCTCTAGAAGAGCGAAGCGTTCCAAAGGATTGGAAAAGGGCACAGGTCATCCCCGTTCTCAAGAAGGGACGTCGAACAGATGTGCAGAACTATAGACCTATATCTCTAACGTCGATCAGTTGTAGAATTTTGAAACACGTATTATGTTCGAGTATAATGTCTTTTCTGGAGACTAGAAATCTACTCTGTAGGAATCAGCATGGGTTTCGAAAAAGACGATCGTGTGAAACCCAGCTCGCGCTATTCGTCCACGAGACTCAGAGGGCCTTAGACACGGGTTCACAGGTAGATGCCGTGTTTCTTGACTTCCGCAAGGCGTTTGACACAGTTCCCCACAGTCGTTTAATGAACAAAGTAAGAGCATACGGACTATCAGATCAATTGTGTGATTGGATTGAGGAGTTCCTAGATAACAGAACGCAGCACGTCATTCTCAATGGAGAGAAGTCTTCCGAAGTAAAAGTGATTTCAGGTGTGCCGCAGGGGAGTGTCATAGGACCGTTGCTATTCACAATATACATAAATGACCTGGTGGATGACATCGGAAGTTCACTGAGGCTTTTTGCAGATGATGCTGTGGTGTATCGAGAGGTTGCAACAATGGAAAATTGTACTGAAATGCAGGAGGATCTGCAGCGAATTGACGCATGGTGCACGGAATGGCAATTGAATCTCAATGTAGCGAAGTGTAATGTGATGCGAATACATAGAAAGATAGGTCCCTTATCATTTAGCTACAAAATAGCAGGTCAGCAACTGGAAGCAGTTAATTCCATAAATTATCTGGGAGTACGCATTAGGAGTGATTTAAAATGGAATGATCATATAAAGTTGATCGTCGGTAAAGCAGATGCCAGACTGAGATTCATTGGAAGAATCCTAAGGAAATGCAATCCGACAACAAAGGAAGTAGGTTACAGTACGCTTGTTCGCCCAATGCTTGAATACTGCTCAGCAGTGTGGGATCCGCACCAGGTAGGGTTGATAGAAGAGATAGAGAAGATCCAACGGAGAGCAACGCGCTTCGTTACAGGATCATTTAGTAATTGCGAAAGCGTTACGGAGATGATAGATAAACTCCAGTGGAAGACTCTGCAGGAGAGACGCTCAGTAGCTCGGTACGGGCTTTTGTTGAAGTTTCGAGAACATACCTTCACCGAAGAGTCAAACAGTATATTGCTCCCTCCTACGTATATCTCGCGAAGAGACCATGAGGATAAAATCAGAGAGATTAGAGCCCACACAGAAGCATACCGACAATCCTTCTTTCCACGTACAATACGAGACTGGAATAGAAGGGAGAACCGATAGAGGTACTCAGGGTACCCTCCGCCACACACCGTCAGGTGGCTTGCGGAGTACGGATGTAGATGTAGATGTAGATGTAATATAGCCTTCTTCAGAAGTCATACACACTAATAAATGAAAAACGTCTTAGCCCAGCGTTTCCTTTCTGTGGGGCTGTATTAAAGACACGGTGTATAAAAATAACCCAAAACCCTTTGCTGAGCTGAAAATTGCGGGTCATGCAGATTTCGCTATTCGTCTGCGCCACATCATCGCCAATGAGGGCAGGCGTATCGAACATAACCTGAATGCGAATATCTGCACTGAATTTTACGTGTTGAATAAAGAGTGCGCACGGCATAATTTGTAACTAATTTACATTTTTTTAAATTTTCATATGGTTTACTAATTGTCATCCTGTCCGTTTCGGCCGGCCAGGGTGGCCGAGCGGTTCTAGGCGCTACAGTCTGGAACCGCAGGACCGCTACGGTCGCAGGTTCGAATCCTGCCTCGGGCATTGATGTCTGTGATGTCCTGAAGTTAGTTAGATTTAAGTAGTTCTAAGTTTTTGGGGACTGGTGACCTCGGAAGTTAAGTCCCATAGTGCTGAGAGCGATTTGAACCATTTGTCCGTTCCGTCCAGTTTAATTCTTCGAGAGAAATGTATCTAATAAATGTAATAAACTCAGTTATTCTGTTTATACACATTCTGCTAGTTATATATACTAAGAGCGAATAGTTCGAAGATTCATTGTTCTGATCGCACCCTCCGCGGTATGGCGGCTAGTGTCACTGACAGTTGACACGCAGTTTTCGACTTCCATTCCCGGCCGCCGCATTAGATTCTTATTGAGTAGAAAGGTCTGGAAGGCTGACAATGTGCCTGATTAGGCCAGGTGAAAAACTGTCTGTGTGTATCAGCTGAAATCTTGATACAGAATCCAAATTACCGTCTGTTAGAACCTGGGTGCAACATTCATTGCACATGAATACTTCCGGATAATAAGCTCATTTTTAGAGGGGCGTGGCGTGAAATAATAATGATAATTTTTGAATATAATTGTCTCTGAAGGAAAATATGGGGACAGGAGGAGTAGTCCGCGCACGTTTGCCGTAATAATGTTCGATATCGTCAGTACAGTGCTGTACTAATTAATCCGCAACAGCGAGAGAAAGAAAGCGCAAACAAGTAAACGACGTCATTTAGAGCGCAGCGGAATGCGTACCGAGTGCATGAGAATGCCAGCAACTAGTGCGGTGTCTGGCGGTAGTTGGCGAGGAAAGTACTCGACAGGCGGTTGCTCTCGTTCCAGTCCACTTATTTCTTGCGTGTGATATCTCGGTTGCAACAACACCACGTAACTCTGAAATCGTTAGGTTATTTCCTTCGAATTAACGCTGCCAGCACGGAGAACAAACGCTACAGTGATCGGAGACAGATGACGTCTCACGTACTTCTCTCCTTTATTAGGTTGAAATTATTACACGGCCACAATAATAATGTAGTACTGCAGAAATACCTTAGTGTAAATGACAAATTAACTTCTCTGAAGAGATGACCCAGGATCACTGTATTAATACAGAGCTAACAAAACAAAATAATGGTCCTAATTCAGACAGCCATGTGGTGAATGAAGTTGAGGTCATAAGATGATCAAAAGACTGACCCAGATTTTCTTTTCATCTAACTTTTTCATTTTTGGCTTAGTACCTTTATTGAATATTTGTTCTTTTCGTTTATGTCATTTTCTAAGGTGGTGCTTCATTTATTTTGGTCCACATAACAATAGTTAAATAACTTCTCATGATCTGCATTTCTTATTTACTGTTTTGTGAATTTGTTTCTATGATTATATTTACTCTGTACCTTGCTAGTTTATGCCAATGGCCTTGCCACGGTGGTAACACTAGTTCCTGTCAAACCACCGAAGTTAAGCACTGTCGGGTCTGGCTAGCATTCCGATGGGTGACGGTCCGGGCCTGCCGAGTGCTATTGGTAAGTATGGTGCACTCAGCTCTTGTGAAGTCAGTTGAGGAGCTACTTGATTGAGAATTAGCGACTCCGGTCACGAAAACTGATGACGGCCGGGATGGCGGTGTGCTGCCCAAATGCCCCTCCATCTCTGTATCCAGTGACGCCTATCGTCTAAGGATGACGCGGCGGTCGGTTGGTACCTTTGGGCCTTCCGAGACCTATTCCGACAGGGGAGTTACTAGTCCAAACTGAATTACTCCGCAGTTATACGGCCATGCCAAGAGTTCAACCGTGGCAGATGGTCATTCAACAACCACACCCTTGGTTCATCACTATTAAAGTGCAGAGTGTTTTTCGATATTTATAAACTGAGCTAAATTTTGCAATCATAGTGACAGGGTTCTTTTGGTATGTCATCAAGTGTTGTCCGCAGCTTGTTTTCAAACTAACTGATATTTTACGTATTACAGCTACTTTTTGTAATGTACTATGGACAAGTCGGAATAAAATAGCACAAAACTTATTCATACGTAAAACGACCACGTTGTAAAGATTTTATGAACGTGCTTCGCTAAACGAAACAAGTTGATCGCGGAATGCATAAACATTATCGACAGTGAACCATGCAAAGGAGAGTCGTAGCTTTAGAAACACCGTACTTTCTCTGTGCTTGGCTAACAGCTCGACTTGGCGAATGCCGTCGAGCGAACTTGGTATACTTTTCCTTGCCTGTACCCGCCATGTTTTGTTCCAACATCCGCGCTCGACTGCGTGTTTCAGTCACAGGCAGTTCTGACGGTCGTTACTTATTGCCTAGACCGTTGGAAGCATAAACATAATGGAAGAGGATTTCAACCTGCAGAGGAAAATGATCTGTGCTTTCTGCATAAAACGTGTGTACATACGTCGTAATCAACCCTGTGTATAAGACCGAGACACCCGATCTAATGAAAGATAGTTAGATGACATTAGAAAAGAGACAGGCATAACATACGCGGAAGAGCCTACAGCAGTGGATGTAAAATCACCTCTCTGATGAGGATCATGGTTGAAACTAGCTGTAAAGTAAAACTTTGAACATAGCTGCTAAGGTTCAGTGATCGTGTCAGAATTAAATTGTAACAAATAAGCCCTTCGTCACAAATATTAAGTCAAAATTGACCTGGTTTCGACGCTAATATGAGCGTCGTCTTCAGAATTAGACTAACCGTACTAAAACACCTTTTTGAGTCAGTACAAACTTTAATTTCATTAATGTACTATATATCTAATGTTTTAGTACAGTTAGTCTAATTCTGAAGACGACACTCATAATAGCGTCGAAACCAGGTCAATTTTGACTTAATATTTGTGACCGAGGGCTTATTTGTTACAATATAGCTGTAAGGTAGTTGCTGTGCGTATCTGTGCAAGCTAATGTTACATAGTACCCCCTCACGCGAAGCTTATGGTCACAAATGCAAGACGTGAGGATATAGCTGAGTTTTCGACGTACCACTGTGAATTTCAGAATGATCTGCATCAGTTGTACGGGCCAACATATCATTCACGTTGTGCTCATTTGCCTTTTGTAAAAGGTAGTTAGGATATGGATGGCTCTAGCAAACATGTATCTCGCAAAAAATAACAAACAAACAGGGTAGACATCTAACCATGAAATGCAACAGTGGTCTAAAGTTCTCTGCTGATATACGTCAATAACAAATTATTGTTTGTTTGTTCTGTTTGTGGTAAGTTCCTATGGGACCAAACTACTAAGGCCATCGGTCGCTAGGCTTACGCACTACTTAAACTAACTCAAACTATCTTAGGCTAAGGACAACACACACACCCATGCCCGAGGGAGGACTCGAATCTCCGACGGGGGTAAATAAATTATTACAAGGCCTGTTCGATCACAAGAAATGCAGACAGTAAGAAATTTAACAATAGTTGACATAGGACTATACTACTCTAACACTTGAATGGAAAAGATTACATAGTTCAGGTGAGTGGGATCAGACAGTATCTACTCGTGAATTATGGAAAAGATAAATCCGCAGTGGTCATGCAGTTATTGCTTAAATCAGCAAGAGGAATGAAAAACTACGCATGCAACTAACATTATTGACTGAGTCATGAATGAATGAGCCTTCAGTCGCTCTAGTAAAGTATTAGATTCGCGAAGTGTGCCTGATCCTAACAACACGCCTATAAAGGCACAGTAATTTTCATACTATGCTTACCGAAGTTGCGGTTTCTTGCCATATTCAACACTTACATGCGTGGAACTTACCTATGATTCGCTGCAGACTGCGACACATGTGCACTCTGTCGGGTCTCCTGATGAAATTTCGAGCTGAATTGTTCTCTTCATGATTCCCAGACAAAATGTTCTCCACTATGTCCCAAGCCTTCTCTGACGCAGAATTCTTCCTACTCTCTACAAGTTCACATAATTCCCATGTGCGAATTAAAAACGCTCTGAAAAGTGCTGGCGAATGATATTTTTCGCCAACAATACGAATCCTTCCTATCGTAACAAAAGTTTTACAACATTAGTCAG
Source organism: Schistocerca gregaria (assembly GCF_023897955.1). NCBI lineage: Eukaryota > Metazoa > Arthropoda > Insecta > Orthoptera > Acrididae > Schistocerca > Schistocerca gregaria. The sequence continues at coordinate 521,759,593 of NC_064922.1, read as the reverse complement.
TCGGTACACATCCATGCTCGCAATTCTTAAACAATTCTGATTTATTCTCCCACTCCTTAGCTAAGTCTCCTACTTCAGACAATATCCTTGTCTTCACATCTGCATTTCTTGGAAACTGGCTTCTTGATCTCTTCAACTTTGTTACATTTTTAGATTAGCCAATAAGGACCCTCTTACAACATTTTAGGTCAAAGGTCATTCATCCGACGAAAAGTGGCTCAGAGAAGTCGGCTCATTGCTGAGCCGTTTCAGTAACGTCTCTGCCATCGATATCAGAGGGATTCGCTACGACTGCTATGTAGCGCGTGTTATCTGTGGCTGAGGTAGAAACTAAGGAGCATCAGTTAGTATGGAGACGAAGAAGCAATGATGGAAATAAAAGAAAGGTTCCGGAGTGGAATTAAAATTCAATGTGAAAGGATTTCAATGATAAAATCCGCTGATGACATTGTTATCCTGAGTGAAAGGGAACAAGAATTACATGATATGTTGAATGAAATGAACAATCTAATGAGTATAGAATATAGATTGAGAGTAATTCGAAGAAAGACGAAAGTAATGAGAAGTCGCAGGAATGAGAACAACGAGAAATTTAACATTAGGGTTGATGGTCACCAAGTAGATGAAGCTAAGGAATTCTACTGCCTAGGCAGCAAAATAACCAATGACGGACGGAGCATGGAGGACATCAAAAGCAGACTAGCACTGGCAAAAAGGACATTACTGGCCAAGAGAAGTCTACTAGTGTCTAACATAGGTCTTAATTTGAGGAAGAAATTTCTGAGAATGTTCATCTGGAGCACACCATTGTATAATAGTGAAACATGGACTGTAGGAAAACCGGAACAGTAGAGAATGGTAGCGTTTGAGATGTGGTGCTACAGGCGTATATTGAAAATTAGGACGATTGATAAAGTAAGAAATGAGGAGGTTCTGCGTAGAATCGGAGAGAAAAGAAGTATGTAGAAAACACTATCAAGAAGAAGGGACAGAATAATAGGACTTCTCGTAAGTCCGCAGCTCGTGTTCTCGCGGCAACGTTCTCGCTTCCGTGCACGGGGACCCGGCGGGGTCAGGGATTTTCTCCTGCCTCGAGATGACCGGGTGTTGTTGTGTCGTCTTCATCGTCATCGTTCATCCCCATTACGGTCGGAGGAAGGCAATGGCAAACCACCTCCACTATGACCTTGCCTAGTATGGCAATGCGGGTCTCCTGTATTGTTCCCCTATGCTCTGTTAAGGACTGTGAGACTTCATCATCAAGACATCAGGGATTTTCCATGATACTCGAGGGAACTGTAGAGGGCAGCAACTGTAGAGGAAGACAGAAATTGGAATACATCCAGCAAATAATTGAGGACATAGGCTGCAAGTGCCACTCTGAGATGAAGAGGTTGTCACAGGAGAGGAATTCGTGGGAGGTCGCATCAAACCAGTCAGAAGACTGATGACACAAAAAAAGTATGGAGTCTCAGACACAGTTTGCGTGCAGACGACTATTTTGTACAGAATAGTAAGTAGAGGTGAGCTACAGAGTGGTGCAGCAGCTGCTGTTGTAGGAAAGCTGGACAGGAGCTGAAAGGTTTAGCGAACAAGTAAATACAGTAAACAGAAACTTTACTTAACTGGTAGCTTTCTCCAAGCACATGGGGACTCTTTAGAAATGAACATTCAACAACAAAGTCCAGTTACACATTGGAAAGCAAGAGCATCTCACGGAGAGGGTATGAGCGATAGGTAGGCCTGCCACAGGGCTGCGGCTCGGTGGCGACCCCATCGCGACCAGGCTGCACTTCATTGCAAATGGGCAGTGTGGCTGCCGCCAACCATCCCATACTGTGGCAGCAGAGGGCGCTCGTGGTACGGAGCTGCTGGAGGCGTGGCTCAGCAGGCGTGCTCCATTGGGTCTGCCGGATCCTACACGACTGCTATCGGCGTACGACGAGAACTTGTGTTGCTGTTACCCATTGAGGCACGTCAGTGGGGTGGTATCGATCTATGTTATCACAGAAGTCAAGAGACTGCCTGTATGAGTGCGTTGGGAAGCAGCCAGCCCATGTACAAAGTGAAAGAGATGTGGCCAGCTGAGCCTTGTCCACCGTGCCAAACCTCTGGCAACAGGTGCAGGCCATCTGTCTGTTATTTTAGTGTCATCGGTTACGGAGTTTGGTGTCAGACAGATAGTGTGCAGATACTGGCAACGAATGCAGCCTGTGTGCCTGCCTTTTTCGCTGTCGTGTATGGAGTACAATGGCCAGACAGATGCTGCAGAACTGCAGGCAACGAGGTCAGGCTCTCTGGGTGCTACCTTCTAGTTGCTGGGTACCAAGTATAGCGTGCTTCTTCATACCGTGGTGATCACGTCTGCATGGATGTGAAAGTGACTGGAGTATATTAGCATGGTTTGTGGGTGTGGTTGGAAGAGGACAAAGAGCCACCATGCCAGTGATCGCCGGGATGAAGTCGTGGTCTTTCTGTTGTGATTCACATAGCGACTCCTCCGGTACAGGCTACTAGCCTCTTTCCTTAAACGGTTTTTAAACGGCGTTGTGTTACATTCATTGTGTTTCGGTTTTGAATGTTCTTGCTTGGAAGGCATCGTGGTTCTTCAGCATACAAGCTACATCATTTAAGTTGTCTTGTCATCTATCATGATGTTGTCACTGTCAGTGGTGTTTTTTGGTCATGTTCGTGTCCAGTAATACGTTAGTGATCTCTTCCACTGTGAATTTGTATCTTGTCAAACTATTTACGATTGTGTAATTGTATATTGTCCAAATGAGAGGATTCTTCCCGGTACTCGTCTGTTTTAATTAATACTGAGTTTGGCTTCTCTCTTGTTCACTACACATATTTTAAGTGATGTAGGCAAATCTGATGTTTATTGAGTTATGGAAAGAGCCCTCATTTGTTCATTTTAAAGTGACTTTTGTGCTGGTAGCGCCGGGAGTGTGTACATATGGCACCATCTATACAAGAGGACTGGATCATTCAAAGTTTATTTTGATGGTCAGCAGGTGATTGTTTTGCTAACCGTTCCACTGTGTTATGGTTCCGTGTGCTCGTCGCATTAGGCCTATGTTAAGTGTTTAATATCTGTGAAATAATTTGATATATGTTTTTATGTATGATTTGATATGTATTAAAAGCGTGGAGAAGTAGTAAATGTTCTTTGTGATTGGAATGATCTAAGATTTGTTTAACTTACTAATGTACAACCGTTCGACTGTGTTAAGGTTCCGTTTGCTCGTCGCATTAGGCCTATGTTAAGTGTTTAATATCTGTGAAATAATTTGATGTATGTTTTTATGTATGTTTTGATATGTACGCTGAAAACATTTTTAAAAGCGTGGAGAACTAAGTAGTAAATGTTCTTTGTGACTGGAATGATCTAAGACTTGTTTAACTTACTAATGAGATCAAATGCAAACACCTACTGAATTGAATCGTGATTTATATTTGTAAAATTACTCTTACACCCAAGTGCAATATGGTGATACCATCTTTATCAGTAAATGATTACTTGAAGCTACGTCGTGAACCCCCGTCTCACTACCCACCACCCACACTCCTGTCGTATCAATCGCATTGCAAAGTGAAAAGACACTGTGTCCATAATGCAGGTCTGTCGCTTCTCACGGAGCGGCATGATTTTTATCGGTCACTGACTTACTCTCTCACCCAGCGTTTCCGGAGGGCGACTAGACCGCGCAAAACAAGCCTCATCTGAAGTATGTTTTGGCCGCATGGGACTGCGTGTAAAAACTGAGACTTTCTGTATGTGTTCGTCACGCTACGTTGTACGAGTTCTGAGGATCGCATATCACGCAAGGTTCGTAATGAGAATACTGCAGAAAAGCAACTGACAGACGCCAGCATGGACAATGGACAGTCGCTGGTCGCTACCTATTCTGTGCGGCCAACTCGCCTCTCGCACTTTCTACCGATATGCAGGCCACAACTCCCAAGGGATCGGTCTGAACACCAAGTCACTGGCCTGAGCCACTGCGTCTAGCCTGGCTCTTCACAGTCGCAGCTTAATTACGGAGAAAATTACACTCCTGGAAATTGAAATAAGAACACCGTGAATTCATTGTCCCAGGAAGGGGAAACTTTATTGAGACATTCCTGGGGTCAGATACATCACATGATCACACTGACAGAACCACAGGCACATAGACACAGGCAACAGAGCATGCACAATGTCGGCACTAGTACAGTGTATATCCACCTTTCGCAACAATGCAGGCTGCTATTCTCCCATGGAGACGATCGTAGAGATGCTGGATGTAGTCCTGTGGAACAGCTTGCCCTGCCATTTCCACCTGGCGCCTCAGTTGGACCAGCGTTCGTGCTGGACGTGCAGACCGCGTGAGACGACGCTTCATCCAGTCCCAAACATGCTCAATGGGGGACAGATCCGGAGATCTTGCTGGCCAGCGTAGTTGACTTACACCTTCTAGAGCACGTTGGGTGGCACGGGATACATGCGGACGTGCATTGTCCTGTTGGAACAGCAAGTTCCCTTGCCGGTCTAGAAATGGTAGAACGATGGGTTCGTCGACGGTTTGGATGTACCGTGCACTATTCAGTGTCCCCTCGACGATCGCCAGAGGTGCACGGCCAGTGTAGGAGATCGCTCCCCACACCATGATGTCGGGTGTTGGCCCTGTGTGCCTCGGTCGTATGCAGTCCTGATTGTGGCGCTCACCTGCACGGTGCAAAACACGCATACGACCATCATTGGCACCAAGGCAGAAGCGACTCTCATCGCTGAAGACGACACGTCTCCATTCGTCTCTCCATTCACGCCTGTCGCGACACCACTGGAGGCGGGCTGCACGATGTTGGGGCGTGAGCGGAAGACGGCCTAACGGTGTGCGGGACCGTAGCCCAGCTTCATGGAGACGGTTGCGAATGGTCCTCGCCGATACCCCAGGAGCAACAGTGTCCCTAATTTGCTGGGAAGTGGCGGTGAGGTCCCCTACGGCACTGCGTAGGATCCTACGGTCTTGGCGTGCATCCGTGCGTCGCTGCGGTCCGGTCCCAGGTCGACGGGCACGTGCACCTTCCGCCGACCACTGGCGACAACATCGATGTACTGTAGAGACCTCACGCCCCACGTGTTGAGCAATTCGGCGGTACGTCCACCCGGCCTCCCGCATGCCCACTATACGCTATCGCTCAAAGTCCGTCAACTGCACATACGGTTCACGTCCACGCTGTCGCGGCATGCTACCAGTGTTAAAGACTGCGATGGAGCTCCGTATGCCACGGCAAACTGGCTGACAATGACGGCGGCGGTGCACAAATGCTGCGCAGCTAGCGCCATTCGACGGCCAACACCGCGGTTCCTGGTGTGTCCGCTGTGCCGTGCATGTGATCATTGCTTGTACAGCCCTCTCGCAGTGTCCGGAGCAAGTATGGTGGGTCTGACACACCGGTGTCAATGTGTTCTTTTTTCCATTTCCAGGAGTGTATATGCAAAACGTGAAGGAATTGATATAAAGGTAGCTGGCTTATTACCGGCAGTTACTGGCGTTATTAATTACAAGCGCTAACTGTTTGATGGGAGTAGTGTCAGTCAGTAACGATTTTAAATAAATCATGAATAACATATGAGATGTATCAGTCTGGCATTTGATTGAAGCATGTCGCAGAGTACGCGGCCTCCAGTCACATCCCATCATACTCCCCTACTATTTTCTTGTCGGTAAGTGAAGAAAAATCTTTAGCTGCTCGCATGGGCCAGAATTTCTCGACTTTAGGATAATGCAAGACATTTTATGAGGACGTACTATGATTTATTTTTCAACATGGGTCCTCGAAGGTCAGCAAGTCTCTCTACCATCCATATTGCCTCCCTTGTAACCTCTCGTTTCTTGAGCATATGAACCAATACATGACGAATCGAGCAGTTCTTCTTCCAACTTTTGTTATCTATAAACTGGAACAACTTGGTAACGCTCCCAAAATGGCAAAATAAAATCAAGAATTGTTGGAAGGAGATGTTTGTCAGCGACGTCTTTCATGAGTGAATTGCACTTCCTCAAAATCCACCCAGTAACTCTGAGTCTTCCACCTGTCAACGCTCCGAACCGAGCTCGTAGTGTGCTCCCGCGACCTGTTAACAGGAATTCATGGAAGGGCTAGGCCTCAGGTTATGACAACATTCATTATTTGCCAAGTGGTTCACATTTATTAAACTTTTTTTTGAAAGAGGTAATAATAGTAAAACACAATAAAATAATCTTTTAGAAATAGCAAAATGATACCAGGCTGACACAACGGTTTTAAATTACAGACCCGAGATTTAATACTGTCCTATAAGTGACAAATTTAAAGCAAAATTTTGAAGGTCAAATGTAACGACGAGTAGCACAAATTTACTAACAAGTAAGATATTTAAACAAATTTAAATGCCCAAGCTAACAGAATGATTTTAAATTGAAGACTAAAATTTAACACAGTGCTTTAAGAGAGCTGACGAATTTAGGCAATACAAGAGCCAGAAAATGGCCAGTCTGACTAGGGAAAACTTGATACAGAAACGGCACGGCACCTCAAGGGATTCAAGCCAAAAGACAAAAAATCCACAGACTCTGAAAAGATTTAGGACCAATGAAAAAAAAAACTTAACGTAAGCAGCAGTCACCGTGCCATAGAGCAGCTTCACGCAGGACAACAGCAACGGTGAACCTCAGATGCTGGCTAGTAATATAGTGCCGCCGATGCGCTCACCCTTGTCAGGCCGGGCCAATTGCATGCCTAGATTGTAGAAACGGTAGCTGACCCATCAGGCAACCGCATGGTGCTCGTAAACTAAGCATCAAGAGGCAAGAAGATGCCTAGAAACACCAGCAAGTCAATTAGTACGATAACACACTTTCAGCGAATAGCTGGCTACACAAACAATCCAGAATAAGGTACAACAATAGCTGGCAAACTGCGATTAACAGACTGCACTAAAAAGTTCATGAATAGCACAATTTTAACACTGGCGAGAACCAAGAATAAGTATAATAATATAAACAAGCTTTAAACCCAGTTTCTGTAAGTCAAACGTAACTGTGCATCCACACTCAATATTGTGGATTCATAGACCATCGATGCGAATCAGTTATATAATGCAGACACCGTGCATTCATATAATTGATTCGCTTTGATGGGCAATAAATCCACAACCTTCAGTGCGGATGCACAGTTACGTTCAATCTCCAATCTCCAACGGGAATGTAAAATTAACGACCATGGAGGACAGGGTGGTACCTGTGGATAGGTGGCGCCAGGTGGTGGTTTGAGTCGGCCAGAGAGCGTGCCGAGGTAGTCTGCACATTTTCTATAAACATGTGTCCAGGTGTCGCAGTGGTTAAACCGGCTTCCTAGTAAGCAGGGGGTTCCAGTCCTGGTCAAATTCGTCGCCGCTGACTCCGCACGAAGTCGCCATGTAGCTGATATCATTAGTTCCTTTCCTTTCCTTTCCTTTCCTTTCCTTCCTCCTCCCTCACCCTTCAGCTTACATAGTATGTATCGCAGCTGCGATTCTCGTGTACTGACAGTCCGCATCACGTGGTCCCGTGGTCGTGTTCTCGCTTTCCGAGCAGATGGTCCCGGGTTCGATTCCCGGCGGGGTTTTCACCTGCCTCGAGATGACTGAGTGTTTGTGTTGTCATTTCATCATCATTCATGAAAGTGGCGAGATTGGACTGAGTAAAGGTAGGAAATTAGCACTGACGCTGATAACAGCGCAGTTGAGCGCCCCACAAATCAAACATCATCATCGTGGGTGACTATCCTTTCGGACTTGTCTGAAAAAAAAAAAAAAAAACACACACCGCGCACTCATATATTTTTTTGTGTTTATCTCAAATACTTAACTACATAATTGTGAAGTGTGATTTAATATCGTTATTAATAATTGTTTTGATCTTTTTCCACCTGAGAGTGAGTTCTTTCTTACTGTTTACTGTAGGGAACACTTCACTTCCTTCCTCTGTTCCATTCGCGATTGACGCGCGGGACGGATGACTGTCGGTAACCTCCGTATGAGCTCTACTTTCTCTGAAAACGTCGTCGTGATCATTGTATAATACGTGCGTGTATCTGAGGATTTAGTATATTGCCCTATTCTTCCTGTTACTCACTCTTTTGGAATTTTAACAACACCCCTCACTGTTATGCACAACCCTCTATTCCAGCATCTGCCACTGTAATTTTACTAGCCATCCTCGTAAGACTTTAATCTCTTCGATTAATGCAATCAGATAAAGGTCCCAGACTGATGAGTAACAGTCGATAATCAATCTTACAAATTTCTTGTGGGCCACTTCTTTAATGGATGCATCAGCCTTGCTTAATCTCAGGCTGATATCTGCTTTCCTTCTACTTGTTTCATGCGGTCTCTCCAAATGGTTCCCATACGTGTTTTAAGTAGTTACTGTCACTAGTCCCCCTCAGGAGACACCGTCTTAACGAAGCACTGTCGTGTGGGTGAGGGGGTTTGTATGATCCAATGAAGTGGAGGGCTATACCTGCGATAGTGTTACTACCGGCAGGGCCTCCCAAGCCGAACAGGTCTCCATAAAGGATCCAGTCGAAGTGTGTCTCAGAACGTCCCGTCTAGTATCCTGTCTTGTCCTGTCCTATCCTATTCTATCCTATCCTATCCTATACTCTCTCTTCCTTTTCTTCTCTGTGATTGTGTGGCAGCAGACAGTCCCGTAATGTGGACAGAGGAAGATCCTTGGAAACCAGGACAACGTTTATGCACATAGGCCTTACTGCGAAGGGATGGGTAGCGTTCTGTAGTCGTGGTGAAGACAAGCTATCTAACGGGTAAGGCCCTGAAATAAAACCTTGTCAGGTGTCCCGGCCATGAGGTGGCAGCCCCAACAGGACACTCGGGGGCTATGGGCTGATAACCAGCACCACCAAAAAACACGTATCACAGAAGCTAAACGGAGAAACAGACGAATAGCTTTTAAGGATTAGATCTTTGGCCTGGAAAGGAAAACCCGTATTGGTTTTTGGAATGTAAGGGCGTTGAGAGAGGCAGGAAAGCTAAAACAGGTTGAAAAAGAGATGGAGAACTACCGACTAGATATGTTGGGACGAAGTGAAATAATGTGGTCAGAATTTGGACAATTCCCAACACAAAACGGTGGAGTGCTGCTGCATGCGGGTCAGGCACGTGAGAACGCGATGCATAGGAATGGTGTAGGGCACTTACTATCTAAAAGCAGCAAGAAGAGCTTACTGGAGTGGAAACTAGTCTCAGAACCATAATTTGCGCACGCTTTAAAACAAATGTGTGATATGTCACTGAAATTCAATGCTTTGCACCTACTGAAATAGCTAAAGGAGAATTGAAAGATACATTTTATACAGAGCTAAACAGAGTCCTTAGGCAAACAAATTCTAGTGACATAAAAATTTTAATGGGAGACTTGAACGCAAAAGTTGGTTCAGAAAATGAAGAACTTGAACATATCATGGGTGTGCATGGCACGTGGATCAGATACATAAATGGTGAACTGTTGATAGATACGTGTGATGATCATGACCTAGTTATTGGAAGCACATTCTTTCCACATCGTAGCTGCCATAAGATAACGGGTTTCTCCACACCACGTTGAAAAATCAAACAGACCACACAGTCATAAGCCCCAAGTTTCGACACTCTCTGTTAGATGTCAGAAACAGAAAAGGAGCAGACGTTGGAAGTGACCACCGCCTAGTTTTGACGGAATTCAGACTGAAGATAGTGGCAAATAGAACCAGGCTCAATCACAGGAGCAAGAAAATGGGTTTCGCAAGGTCAAAAGACCAGCAGATCAAAGAAACATTTGCCCTTGAACTACAAAACAGATTCCGGATCTTCTCTGAAAAAAACTTTATGGAAGAGAGAACTGAAACATGTTAGCAAAAAATGACAGTTATTTAGATGTAGTAGAAAAAATCTTAAGATTTAAGGCACATACAAGGAAGAAATGGATCTCCGATGATGTATGGAGTGAAATCAGCCACAGAAAAGAAAGAAAACTTAAGTTAAATCTTTGTAAGACAAGAGCTCAGAAGAGCGAAGCCCACAAAGAATAAACGGAGGCGAACAAAAAAGTGAAAATATGGCTACGTCGAGATAAAAGGAAACTGATAGATGAGCAAGAAAAGTTAGCAGGAGAGGCAGCAAGACAAGGAAATATGAAACAAACAGTTGTCAATGAAGAACTTTAGACCTGAAGGACCAGTTAAGAACAAGGATGGGGTGATGCTTACAACTCAACAGGCAAAGTTACAGAGATGGGAGGAGCACTTCAAGGATCTGTTAAACTGTGAAGACAACCAAGACGAACAGGTAAGAGATGTTCCACAGGAAGTCGAAGAAGATCGAGATATAAATCTGCAGTGCCCTACAGTGGACGAAATTAGGATTACTTTGAAAACCCTAAAGAATACAAAGGCTCCAGGCCTAGACAACATAGGACCGGAGGTCTTAAAAGCCGATATTGAAAGTACTGTTAAAATGGGGAAAAATAGTTTGGTGGCAAAGGTCCTAAGAGAGGGAAATTTGTAACAACTGGCGTGGTATTAGAATTGTTCTCAGTGTCCAGTAAGGTCCTCACCAGAATTATTTTAAACAGAATTAAGGAGTCTCTTGAAAAGCGACTGCGTAAAGAACAGGCCGGTTTTAGGGTACAACGCAGTTTTGTTGATCTTATAAACACTCTTAGGATCATTTTAGAGCAAAGCAAAGAATTCCAAGCAAACTAGATTTTCAAAAGGCCTCCGATTGCGTGAAACATAAAGTGCTCTGGCAGATGTTGTGGAAGTATGGCATGGCACAGAAGAATTTAAACATAATAAAAGATCTATATGATGGCTACAAATGTTGCGTACTCTACAAGAGAAATATGACAGAGCACATAAAAGTAACAACTGTAGTCCCGCAGGGTTGCATTTTGTCAGCAACACATTTCCTATTTGTTATAGACTCTATTACGAGTAGAGTCACATCGGGCAGGAGACGAGGAATCCAGTGGTTGATCCTGAACGTCTGGAATATTTGGATTTTGCAGACGACATAGTTTTATTAGCTCAAAGACTGACTGATGTGCAAACTAAATTAAACTTGCTGAAAGAAGAAGCAGAGACTGCTCGCCTCAAGATAAATACAGGCAAAACAAAGGAAATGAGAGTAAATTCAGGGAACATGGAGGTGCCACTGTTAATAGAGGAGCAGCGAGTGGAGACTGTCAACTCATTCCTGCAACTGGGTAGTATAGTGACGGAAGATGGTGGAGCTGGAGATGACGTGAAAAACCACATTAAAAAGGCAAATGCTGCCTTCATACAACTGTATCCAACATGGAAAAAAAGAAATATCAAGTACAAAACAAACATCCGTATTTTAAATACAAATATGAAGGCTGTCCTTCTGTACGCCAGTGAAAGGTGTAAAATGGATAAAAAGATAACATCCCAGTTACAAAGCTTCATCAATAGATGTCTCCGACGCATCATGATTATCTGGTAGCCGAAAAAAAAAATGTAATGAGGAGCTCTGGCGAATAACAAACCAGATACCTATAGAAGACCAGATACGAGAGAGAAAGTGGGGTTGGTTGTTCCCAGGGAACAAGAAAGAGAGGAAGACCTAGGGGTGCCAGAATATGGAAGAGGAGAGTTGCTATTCACAATATACACAAATGACCTTATGGATGACATCGGAAGTTCACTGAGGCTTTTTGCGGATGGTGCTGTGGTATATCGAGAGGTTGTACAATGGAAAATTGTACTGAAATGCAGGAGGATCTGCAGCGAATTGACGCATGGTGCAGGGAATGGCAATTGAATCTCAATATAGACAAGTGTAATGTGCTGCGAATACATAGAAAGAAAGATGCCATATCATTTAGTTACAATATAGTAGGTCAGCAACTGGAAGCAGTTAATTCCATAAATTATCTGGGAGTACGCATTAGGAGTGATTTAAAATGGAATGATCATATAAAGTTGATCGTCGGTAAAGCAGATGCCAGACTGAGATTCATTGGAAGAATCCTAAGGAAATGCAATCCGAAAACAAAGGAAGTAGGTTACAGTACACTTGTTCGCCCACTGCTTGAATGCTGCTCAGCAGTGTGGGATCCGTACCAGATAGGGTTGATAGAAGAGATAGAGATGATCCACCGGAGAGCACCGCGATTCGTTACAGGATCATTTAGTAATCGCGAAAGCGTTACGGAGATGATGATAAACTCCAGTGGAAGACTCTGCAGGAGAGACGCTCAGTAGCTCGGTACGGGCTTTTGTTGAAGTTTCGAGAACATACCTTCATCGAAGAGTCAAGCAGTATACCAGATAGGGTTGATAGAAGAGATAGAGATGATTCACCGGAGAGCAGCGTGACTCGTTACCGGATCATTTAGTAATCGCGAAAGCATTACGGAGATGATAGATAAACTCCAGTGGAACTCTGCAAGAGAGACGCTCAGTAGCTCGGTACGGGCTTTTGTTAAAGTTTCGAGAACATACCTTCATCGAAGAGTCAAGCAGTATATTGCTCCCTCCTACGTATATCTCGCGAAGAGACCATGAGGATAAAATCAGAGAGATTAGAGCCTACACAGAGGCATACCGACAATCCTTCTTTCCACGAACAATACGAGACTGGAATAGAAGGGAGAACCGATAGAGATACTCAAGGTACTCTCCGCCACACACCGCCAAGTGGCTTGCGGAGTATGGATGTAAATGTAGATGCAGATGTAGAAGGGGAAGCAAAAAACATTGGCAAGACCTGGGCGGAACTGAGAGAAATGGCCAAAAACAGAGACGGATGGCGAGTTCTCCTGGGTGCCCCCATAGGGACCAGAGGAATTAAGTAAGTCAAGTCACTGTCACTAGTTTTAAGTCGTGAATAATGGAACTGAACAGAAGAGAATCCCTTCCATTATTTATGGGCAGTAAGTAACATTTATTTATATTTAGTTTCAGCTGCCATTCCCGACACCATCGTCAATCGTCTGCAGGTATAACTACATTTCACTACAATATTCTGAAGTTGCAACCTACCTACATATAAAAACAGTTCGATTAACGAAGTAAGGCATCATTTAATTCCAATCTCTCACATAGACACAAAAGTAACATCGTACGAAAACTTGCATGTAGTATAGCAGACTAGAATGCGTTATTTTCTCATTAGTGTTATTATTATCACTGTTGTCCTAGCAGACGTTAAATATCGCCAACGACAACCGGACCTCAGGCGATAAACCAGTGCGCCTTTCGTGGCTTTATAGCGTAGCGAACAGGAACCCAGAGCGGAACGGCGGTCGCTGCGGTGACTAAGGCGGAGCGGACGGCGACCACGGCGTCACGGCGAAGCTCGAGGACGCCGTGAAGTGACCGGCAAGGCCGCACAGTGGCAAGAGCGAGGCGCTCCAACCGCCCGGCCACCCGCTGCCTGTCCCCAGTCCGGTCAGGCGCGCCGCCCACTTCACACTGACCGACCTCCCGCTTCGAACCACTCTCGCGGCTGCAGTATGCGTCGAGTCACTGTTCGCCAGAACTGTCGAACTACGTTATCGGCCGTTAAAATTGCAACATCATTAAGGCGACATGCAACAAATTGCCATCACGTGCTTGGATACGGATATAACTGAAGTGTGGAAATGGAAAACGTTCTAAGTACTAAATCTCACATTTGTCAGGAAAAGAAAACAATATCTCTCTTTTTGTACGTAACTTAATTGTATTTAAAGAATGAGTAGCTGTTCTTTAAACATGAACATCACTTACGGCTTACGCCTCGCGCTTGTTCCGATTGGCCGACTGTGATCAATGGATATGTATGAGCAACTCACCAGTCCCTCCAGCCGTTTTTGCCAGTAGACGATGCTGTCATTGCTTCTTTATTCAATCAGATCATCATCCTGCCTCACAAGGGTAGAATGGGCCCTTACTAGACTACACTAGTTCAGAAAAAATGCGAGGCAGTATCAAGAATCTAACCCGAGCTCTTTCACACCAAAGGCAGTGACGCTAACCATTCGGCTACGCAGGTGTTCGTAGGTTTCCTGATACCACAGAATTAAGCTGCCCATTTCACCAATGCAAAAACATAACGAGCCGAATTAGAAAATAAATACACTGACAAAAAAAATTGCAGTACCAAGAAGGGGTTGCGTGACATTAAGAAAAGTGAGAGTGGCATTAGTAGCACCACTATGAAGATGAAAATCAGGTTTGCTTTAAATAGTTGCTGTAACGATCATGATCGTTGCTTACACTTGAAATTGGAAGTAGTGAGTCGATGTTAGACAAGAAAGCGTCAAAGACGTCATTATCAGCTTGAACTAGGTTGTGTAGTAATGCTACGAGAAGCTAGATGTCCCTTCTGCTTAAATGCAGGAAGACTTGGTAGGAATGTAGCTAGTGTACATGATGATAATGATGATGTTTGATTTGTGGGGCGGCCAACTGCGTGGTCATCAGCGCCCATACAGAGTCCCAGTTTTTACACTTTCCAATTTTTTCACAATCAATGCAGCCACTGTTCGAAATGATTATAACGATTATCATGATGAACTGATAAGGACAACAAGCACCAAGTACCCAGGCAGAGGAAAATCCCCTACCTGGCCGGGAATCGAACGCGGGACCCCGTCATCCAGAGGCAGCAACGTTAGCCACTAGACCACGAGCTGCAGGCACTACTGTACACGGTTGCTAGCAGCGGTACTCACGAGAATGTTCAGTTGGAAGAAGACGGGCTCCAGACAGCCATGTGGCACTACTGAAAGGGAAGATCGTGGGGATCGGTGTATGGCTCTGGCGCGTCGTACTGTCTCTACAGAAGAAAGTTTAGCAACTGTTGGCACAACACTAACGCAACGGACCTCAAACCACCAGCAATTGCGACATCAGTGGGGTCAAGCGAGAGTTCATTGGAGGGTAGGGTGGATGTTGGTTGTGTTTTCTCATGAAAGCTCGTGACAGTGATGGCTGTGCGTTGGTTAGAAGAAGCCAGTTGAGAACCTGTCTGCATGCTGGACACACTGTAACTACATCTAGAGTAGCCTGCCCGGCTAGCCGGCGACCTAACGCGCTTCTTCCCGAGCGGAAAGGCGTGCCAGTCCCTGGCACGAATCCGCCCGGCTGATTAACGTCCTGTGTGCTCGACAGCCTATGGATGGTTTTAGGCGGTTTTCCATCTGCCTCGCCGAATGCGGGCTGGTTCCCCTTATTCCACCTCCGTTACATTATGTCAGCGATTGCTGCGCAAACACTGTCTCCACACATGAGAACCCCATAATTACTCTACCACGCAAACATTTGGGGTGCACTGGTCTGCTATGTGATGTTCCCAAGGGGGTAAACTGTGTCGAACCGCACAAGAACACTGAGTTCAGTGTGAGGTGGCGGTGGGGTGGGTGGATTGCTGTGGCCTCCTGTGGGGTTGTGAACCACTGAGCGCTACGGCAGGACGAAGCCTCTCCGTCGTTTCTAGGTCCCCGGTTCAGTACACACACACACACACACACACACACACACACACACACACACACATCTGGAGTAATGGTCTGTGGTGCGATATCGTATGACTGCAGGAGCACTCTCATGGTTATCCAACCCTGACTGCAAATTTGTACATCAGTTTGGTGATTCGACCTGATTTCATTCATGAACAGCTCCAACAGGACCATGCTCGCCCACATACCACTATTGTAACCCACCATACCCTATAGATTGTGGATATATTGCCTTGGCCTGCTATATCATCAGATCTGTCTCCAATCGAGCTCATATAGGACAGGGATATCATTAGACGACAACTCCAGCATCATCCAAAAAAAGCAATTACCGTCTCAGGAATCACGGACCAAGTGCAACAGGCGTGGAACTCCATCCCATCAACTGAAAACCGGCATATGCACAACACAATGCATTTACGTTTGCATGCTTGCACTCAACATTCTCACCATTACACCGGCTTTTAATGTACACGCGTTTCATATTTGCAATGGCTTATGTCGTGCTTACATTAACTTGTGGTTTGGCAATTTTATTCACTTAAACATGTTACCTAGACAAATGTATTCTTGAAATTTCATTTCTCTACAATAATTATTTTTTGGTATTGCGACTTTTTCCATCAGTGTAATTTATGAAGACCTTTCTAAATCCCTCACGAGGAAACTGACTGGTGCCGTTAATTGAGAGGCACTACTATTTATTTGTGGTAATACAATTGTAGATATACAGCAGTGTAGTCAACAAGAGCCATTTCCATTTCTTTAAAAGAGGATAAAAACATGAATTTTATGAAAAAACATCACTCAGTATTTACTTCCGTTTCTTAATCAATTCCGTTCTTGGAATTAGGTGTTAAGTTTATTATAAAAATCTCCATGCTGTTGAAGAAATAGTAACATCGTCAACAGGAGTTCTTTGTTGTGTAAATGATAACCAAGGCTGGGCTTTCAGATAAAGACGAGGCATTCCATATATCTCTCGTGGTCTTTCCTCTTTTCAATGCGCTGACGTTTTTCCATTCTTCTACATCTACATCTACATCCATACTCCGCAAGCCACCTGACGGTGTGTGGCGGAGGGAACGTTCTGTTCCAGAGTAACATCTTTTAACAGCCACTTGAGATGGGTGAGTATGAGACACTTTCATCATAGTCCAGTTGGAGATCTTACACGCCAGCATTGACAACAGTGTCGAAAATCAAAGAATTCAGTTGCATGCATTGAAATTACATGGAATGGGTTCATAGCTTTAGCTGAGGAAACTTCAGAGAAAAGCATCGTTTGAAACTAGACTGTGCATCTTCTGTTAATGGACTTTTGAAATATTTTTTCCATGACTCGACACTTGGAACAAGTCTAGGGACAAGCGACAGAGTACCGAGAACACAATAGCATTGAAAATGCGTATTTGAAAAAGTGAAACTTAGAATGCTTTCCATTTCCGCTTTTCCATTAGAATTTCACTTCAGCCGAACAGGGTAGTCGGAGTAATGCAGTCTACGATGGCGTGCTGAAAACACAAGTAACCCCTTCGAATTTTTTATATGGAGACTCTCAAAACGTTTTGAATAAAATAGTTGTTAACATTCTACATGTTTGTGCTTCATGTCTGCATACATATGATTGACTTGTTGGCGGAGCCACAACAAGACCTCTGCTTGCACCGATTCATCACTATCAGAGAGAAATCCTAGAAGATGTTATTGAAGTTCTGGTAACAGATGGAAATCGAATGAGGCTTCCTCGGTGACAGTGAACCCAAGGCGTCTGATTGTCGCAGCGCTCGTGTGTGGTGTGGGGTCATCGTGATGAAGGACAGGGTGCTCCGTATGTGTACGAACTCTTCGAAGTCGTGACCCTCGATTATAGCACGCTGTTTGTCACGCACGCCAAGTTACGTGCGACAGTCCAGAGCCCTCTCGAGGAAGAGGGCTGGAAATTTGTAGACACGAAGAATGAAGAGATAGAATGTTTATAACGTTTGTTTAAAACGTTTTAAGAGTTTACACATAAAAAATTCGGAGACATTACTTTTCAGCACGACCTAGTGTATTTATAAATATGTATTCTCCCATATCACCTACAAATTAATTCGTGAACTCCTCCCACTATGCTCTACACGTATATTAAGTAAAATTTCGTTCTTTGCTATCCTTCCAGGTGTTGCATTTTTAATGGCCAGTAGTGTATTAGGCTCTATCATAATATTTCGGAGTACGCAGAAGCGAACGTTTGGAAGAGTAACTATTTGATTTGGATTTTAATTGGGTCAAAGATTTTCTTTTTATTTGAGTCTCAGTGGATGAAAATGAACTGTATTTGTTTGTATGAAAACGAGTTTTGAATTAGTGATTCTTTACCTACACAGCTTTGATCCGTTTCGTCTTAGTGGAGATTTCTGCGGAGATTGGAAGGAACCCCTTGGAGATTATGCAGTTACTTTCACTGTCGTCCGGCCTCCAGTCCAGTGTACACACCTAGGAATCTTCCTGAGAGCACTTCACCTGTAGAGCACTTTTCTTCGTTACTGAAGGGGTGGCGACTTTAATCTAATTTCTCCACGTAAAATCAAGCTTGAAGATCTAGGCTATCACGTGTATGTCGTACAGGTGTAACAGTGACGGGAACTGTTGAGATAAAGTTCTCCTTTCTAGTCAGTGTTTAGTGCGTCATATGTGTGCACGTGAGTGGATTCCGGCCACAGACGCGCTCGAGATTTCGCGCAACGCCTTGACACCGCAGAGCAAGATGGAGGGTACGTTCCGCTGTTTCCTTTCATACGCAGATGTTCCAAGGGCATGCTGAAAAGTAATGCCTCCGAATTCTTTACGTAAATACTCTTAAAGCATTTTAAATAAAACAAATCTCATTAATATTCTACATGTTTATTCATGTCTGATATTTGCGACCCTCTGCCGCTAGAGGGCTCCGAATTGTAGGACGTTATATGGTGGTGTGTAACATTACTATGTGAACCATAAATACACAAATCAATAAAAGTTTTGGATTACGTCTGTTCCCAGAGTTCCGGAACCTGCAAAGGAGGTTGGAATAGAGATCATCATAATCATTTCCCCCCTTTTTATTCCTCATGAAAACCACACATTGCATGTTGTACCACCGCACAGCAAGACCTTCAGATGTGGTGGTCCAGATGGCTGTATACACCGGTACCTTTAATACAGAGTAGCACGTACTCTTGCACTGATGCATGCCTGTATTCGTCGTGGCATACTATCCACAAGTTCATTAAGGCACTGTTGGTCGAGATTGTTCCACTCCTCAAAGGTAATTCGGCGTAGATCTCTCAAAGTGGTCAGGGGTCACGTCGTCCATAAACAGCCCTTTACAATCTATACCAGACATGTTCGATAGGGTTCACGTCTGGAGAACATTCTGGCCATTTTAGTCGAGTGATGTCGTTATCCTGAAGGTAATCATTCACCAGATGTGCACGATGGGGGCGCGAAGTTTCGTTCGTGAAGACGAATGCCTCGCCAATATGCTGCCTATATGGTTACACTATCGGTCGGAGGCGTACATCGGCCTCACATAATGTTATCCCAAAACAGCAGGGAACCTCCACCTTGCTGCACTTTCTGGGCAGTGTGTCTAAGGCGTACAACCTGACAGGGTTTCCTTCAAAAACGTCTCCGATGTTTGTCTGCTTGAAGGCATATGCGACACTCATCGGTGAAGAGAACGTGATGCCAATCCTGAGCGGTCCATTCGGCATGTTGTTGGGTTTATCTGTACCGCGCTGCATGATGTCGTGGTTGTAGATGGACGTGGCCATGGACGTCGGGAGCGAAGTTGCGCATCATGCAGCCTATTGCGCACAGTTTGAGTCGTAACACGACGTCCTGTGGCTGCACAAAATGCATTATTCAACATGGTGTCAGGGTTCCTCCGAGCCATAATCCATAGGTAGCGGCCATCCGTGCAGTAGAAGCCCTTGGGCGGCCTGAGCGAGGTATGTCATCGACAAGTCCTCTCTCTCTGTTTCCTCCATGTCCGTACAACATCGCTTTGGTTCACTCCGAGGCGCCTGGACACTTCCTTTGTTGAGAGCAATTACTGGCACAAAGTATCAATGCGGACGCGATCGAACCGCGGTATTGACCGTCTAGGCATGGTTAAACTACAGACAACACGAGCCGTGTACCTCCTTCCTGGTGGAATGAACTATTCGGCTGTCGGCCCCCCTACGTCGAACAGGCGCTGCTCATGCATGGTTGTTTATATCTTTGGCTGGGTTTAGTGACCTCTCTGAACAGTCTAAGGGACTGTGTCTGTGATACAAAATCTATAGTTAATGTCTATCTTCAGGAGTTCTGGGAGCCGGAGTGATGCAAAACTTTTTTTGATGTTTGTAGTTCAGAAAACTGAAAGAATTAATTCCAAGAGATCGTCCACACATGGAGCGCACACCTCTTCAACATAATGCCAGATCACATACGAAAGCTGTGAAACGTACAACAATCCGACGCCTTGGGTTCATTGTCATCGATCGTCTTCCGTACATTTCCGACTCTGCCCTATCCGATTTTCATCTGTTTCCAAAATTCAAAGAACTGCTTAGAGGACTTCAATTCGATAGTGATGAAATGGAGCAAGCAGAGCTAAGGTTTTGGTTACGTCAACAATATCAAACATCTTACAGAGACGGTATCAACGAACTGGTCTCTCATTAGGGAAAATGTCTTCGTCGAGAGAATGAATATGTTGAGAAATAAATATATAGACATGAAGAACAAAGATGTTGAATGTTAATAACGTACGTTTTATTTAAAAAGCTTTAAGAGTTTTCGCAGGAAAAGTTCTGACGCATTATGTTACAGCACGATCTCTTATATCTAAGTTCGGAAGATACCACCACAAGGGAAATTACTTACAAAGCAAGCCGCCTAAACTGTATCGCACATGAGCAACTAGAACAGTTCTCGGTCGAACACTGGAATGCCATATTCTCGGAGTCACAAATGCACTTACGTTTCTGTACAATGTATAATAAAAATGTTACCGGATTTTCACGAAACATCCCTCACAATGGAAGAAGAAAAAATGTTACAAGGACATGGGCCCGGAAACGACTTTTTTCCATGTTAGAGCCCATTTTCTGCTTCTCTTCATAATGACAGTCATCAAAGAAAACACACAGAAACAGTACACACTAGCTTTATCCGAAACGTTTTCTTACATAAAATGTTCAAAATATCTTCTTGCTTACAGTAAGAGGCACTTTCCTAAATGAAATGTTCAAAAGGCCTGCGTTAGCAAAGATACATGCATCAAGCCGTCGTCTCAGTGAATCCCTGATGCTCTGATGTATCCCTGAAGAATCCCACCATCAACGAAGGTTTTCGATCGAAGTTTGAGCCGGCAATGTTGGTAGTGTTACTTAAACATCGATAGTTGACACATCCGATATTATAGATAAAATTTTATAAAAACTATCGATTGTTTTGGGCAGGTATTTCAAATGAAAAATAGTTTTACAAGAATTTTTATTGCTTAATATAAAACAACAGAAGATACACAAATTTTGTTTCATAAAAAGTAAGATATTTAAATTCATATCCTTTAGTCTGTTGTTTAAAATACAACATTAAAATACACGTTATGTGTTTAAATTGTTCTCTTTTAGTCTGTTTCGTTTTTCAGTAATTATTTATCCTGACTTGGAGAAAGTCCTCTTTGCATGAACTGAAGTCGCTAGACACCACAAAAATTTAATGGCCCTTACACGCAACGTACTGTTAGATTTTGCACAATATTATAGTGCACAAGCATGCTTGTCCACTACAGGATTTTCAAAATATTGATGTAGCTCAATTATGGAATCACTGACTATTGTGACGACATTTTCGTTACGCTGCTGAAAACTGGGCAAGAAAAGTAGATCATCCGATTGCAGGCTGATAGATACATGAGTAGACGTATTAGCGCTGCTCATGGATGCTTCTGTTTCAGGTGTTACTCTTGTAGTTGATACGATGATAGCAGCATGCTCTTGCTGAAGTATTTATGCAGCGTGTCTGCCTCTTGAAATGTCCTGAAACAAGTTATTTAAACCTAGGATCTAATAATGTCACAAGCGTATTAACAGTCATTGACTGATTTAATCAAGGCATCCAGAGCACTTCGTTCTTCATTAGTAGTTACGGTGCTTTACAACTGTGAAAACTTTGCAGCGATACCTCGTATGAGAGGCATAATTAGGGAAGCAGCGGTGTATAACTCCCCTGAGATTGTTGTTGTAGCTACTTCAAAAGGTTCAAGAAGGACCATTATCTCTTGTATAGTTACGTAATTTTCTGCTGTGAGGGTAGGCAGTGCTACTGAATTTTCATTGATCGCAATGTCAAGCTCACTTCGTACTTCCAAAACTCTTTTGAGCGTATAGCATGAACTGTTCTTCCGAGTCGGCACTTTTTGTAGCAGTCTCAGTTCTTTTTTTCTTTGCTCTTTTTTGAACACTGCGCATTCGTCACTGGCTAGTGTAGAGTTATGAGAGAGAGTCACAATAGCGTTTGTTTTCAATAAAATTTTGGAAAATGTTTCTGCTTTGAAACAATCTTGTACCATT
This sequence comes from Schistocerca gregaria, assembly GCF_023897955.1. Lineage (NCBI taxonomy): Eukaryota > Metazoa > Arthropoda > Insecta > Orthoptera > Acrididae > Schistocerca > Schistocerca gregaria. The sequence goes on along the minus strand of NC_064922.1, from coordinate 521,737,464 downwards.
TAAATCGGTGCAGTAAGCAAAACAGGCTGAATGTCGAATCCGTACGATTTAGGCAGCTTTCTCGTAACTGCAGCGTTCTCTGTAAGGACTGCTAATGTTTTATCGCGAATATTGTATTCTAGTAAGATTTGATTGATGACCTGAAAAAATGTAATGTTAAAGTAACCTGCCATTATGTCCCAAATTTTGCATAATATTGTAAAAAAAATTCTTTTTTTTTCAGCTTCCATTACACAATATCTGAGAGTTTTCCATTACCACTGGAAAGTTCCAATTCAGTTAGTAAGACCTATATTTACAACTTGATATTGTTAGTCTTTTTTGGCAAACATGTGCATTAATACTGACGCTGTTTTATTAGCATCGAAAGTTTTTATTCTCTTCCGATTCGCTAACTCAGTGGAAGCACTTCCGCATAAATAACCGCAGAAGCAAGTAGTATATATATTCGGAAGACAGCAACACAGTAATTGTAACGTCACTGTGTGCTGATTTTGATGTGCTGTACTAATTTTGGTTCAGGCGGTGTTGCGATGCGCGTTCGTTTCTCACTTGTTAGTCTGCTATCGCACAAATTCTTAAGTGAAAACTATGGACTCGGAAGTAACAATGTTTTGCGAAACCGCATTATAGAGACATTTATGTTAAAATGTGTTGCTTGTTTGTAAAAATGAATAAGAAAATAAATTAAGCCTATTGTAACTCAATTATTCAATGATTTTTTTATGGTTAGCCATGTCCGTAAACAGAATACAAATGAGACAACGGTTTCAGATGGGGGCGGGGAGGGGAGGGGTGAAACTGCCAGGAATTACCTTACAAATTACGCCGACTTGACCGACATGTGCCGATCACAAGAATGAAACGAACTTGAAAATGGCATTGACGAGTTAAAGAAAGAAACATTTTAAAAAAATGTTGGTCACATGTGCATTGATTCTGCTTTGTAATGACCTGCAATTTCTGTCACTTTTAATGTTGGTGAAACTAAGTTTTCGTCTACAATAGGGTGGCAAGTCAATGGCAGTATGCCTCTATTCGCGTTGCTTTTCCACATGTACTTTGTGACACTAAAAAAATTACATTTTGTAAGGGCTTTCTCTCATTTATTTTTTATGTCTTCCTATAGTTTTGAGAGCAATAAAAATTTAAGTGTGGTTTTATCTGGCATCTCATATCTGCTGTCTAAGGCATAAACATTTTTTTTTTCAAATCATGATGGTCCGAAATTCTGTACAGCAGCATATCGGTAGCGATCGTTTGTACATAAAGAGAACCAAGTACTTTTTTTTACTTTTGAAATGGCATGGTACAACTGACTTTTGCTAAAATAATTTTTTTATAGAGCTTCTCGATTCTTTTGGTTGCACCTCTTGCAGTTGATATGGCTCACAAATTGATCCCTCACCTTTCAATTCTATTGCTAATTCGTGGTTCCTAGTTTTTCACCATGCTTTCTTTTTAGTGGTCTCTTAAATTAGTTCTATTTCCTGATTATGATTATAATCTTTAGTGCAGATTGTTCACTTAACAAAATGACTATTATGTCCAACTTTCTTGAAAAAATCCACACAGATGATTGATTTTTACGGTTCATTTTCAAAACAATAATAAAAAACTATATTTACTCACCTATTACATAAACAAAATAATCTTGGAAGCGTGAATTTCCTCAGCCAAAAGAGACTATAGATGTCATGCGGGAAGTACTTATCGTGTCATGTCGGCGTCATTTGTAACACTTCTTCTCTACTGAGATGTTTGTCTCACTGGTGCCTACAACAGCGATTCGACTTTAGTTGCGAGATAAGGAATAATCATGTTGTTGTGTGGCGTTTAAATAACGAAATCAGTGACGAAGAAGTCATTATTGGCACATTGAGGTCACCTCCTACGATACCCCTTAGAGCTAGTAGCTTTAGACGTAGAATTCTTCCTTGTGACAGTCGAAAAATTATTAATCTTATGGCAGAATGATGTATACTCAGAAAAATGCAAAAAATAATAAGGGTGAGCATATTCTCCGTTGCACAAGTTTCAAACATAGGGTTTCAGCATTAACGCATCGGAGCTTAAGAAATATCGACAGGATTTGGAGTTTTGGAAAAACATTCCTGTACATTCACAGTCAACTCTTGAGAAGAAGAGATTAGTTTTGTCTCAGATCCACTGAAACATTCATATTTTGCCCGAATTACTTAGGAATATGCACTGCAATACTGTGAAAGAAGATAGTACGTAAATACAGCTATATATCTTTATTATCACGTCCAGCCAACATACAAATAAATAAAAACTTGACACTCGACGGGTTGTGCTTTTACTATATTCGGTTTTGCGGGAGCTAGTGTGTCCTTGAGGGAACAAGCTCCTCTAACCGACCACAACATGGGCAACCAACATATGAATGATATTTATGCTTCTGCAAAAGCAGAAGTGATGCAATGCATTAGGATTGTTCCACTGTTTTGTGTCTCGAATCACTTTACACATCACCATGCACAACTGAAAACACTTGTAAGTACAATAAGGACTCAGAAACAGAAGAGGAAAGTAGCAGGTGTGTTTAATTAAAAGCGACAATAATTGTATTTATTTTAAAATGCATTATACAGTACAATGTGAAACACTTAACAAATCTTTAAAATGTCATTTTTTCCTCTACTAACTGCTTCGTGCTACAACAGCCTTATTTACATTTGTATTCCTTGCTATAACTAAGTAAGCTGACACATCTGAAGACGAAAATCAGTATAATGCACATTCACAAATCCATGTTCTTTACGTGTGTAGTTTTTTCCATAAGCATCTGACCGGTGCGAGATGCGCACTACCGTGAGTTGTCATCACTGGAAGATAAACAAGAAAATTCCGTCTTTCACGACACATCCCCACAGCGACCAATCTATTAACAACATACGTTGTAAACAACTTAGACTGATTAAACAACTTAGACTGATTAAATAGCTCCACACAATCTACTTTCACAACTGCACTCCAAACGCCATGGAGGTAACAGGAACCGACAATTTTTCAGGAGCCAATTCAAAACAAATTACATTATAAACGATAGGACTATTGATAGCTAGTTAACCCATGCTACCGATAGTACCGATGGTGCAAATACCATAGATTAATCTATAATTCATCGATGTCTAAGTAACACTAATTATTGGTGACGGTTAGTTAGCGTCTTATGGTCTTCCACCCATATTCAACGGAGAATCTTAACACGCTTTCTTAGATCATACTCTGCCTCTTCTGCTCCATCGCTGTCGGCCAACCTTCATCCTGCGGGCCGGGGTAAGCCCGTGACTAGTTTAGTCCGGCCTGCGGAAGAAATTCGCGGGAGGGAGTGCGAAGTACTGCAGAATTTTACGATGGAAGTTTTTAAGACAGCTGTCGTAAACCGTCGTAAGTAAAGCAATAATATTCAAGACACAAAAACAAATGTAAAACTCTGAATATAGAGTGAACATACACTACTGGCCATTAAAATTGCTACACCGAGAAGAAATGCAGATAATAAACGAATATTCATTGGACAAATATATTGTACTAGAACTGACATGTGATTACATTTTCACGCGATTTGGGTGCATAGATCCTAAGAAATCAGTACCCAGAACAACCACCTCTGGCCATAATAACGGCCTTGATACGCCTGGGCATTGAGTCAAACAGACCTTGGATGCCGTGTACAGGTACAGCTGCGCATGCACCTTCAAGATGATACCACAGTTCCTCAAGAGTAGTGACTGGCGTATTGTGACGAGGCAGTTGCTCGGTCACCATTGAGCAGACGAAAGTGCCGTCAATTCGACCAAGAGGTGCCGAGACTTGTAACCAATGGCACGCCATACCATCACGCTGGGTGATACACCAGTACGGCGAAGACGAATACACGCTTCCAATGTGCGTTCACCGCGATGTCGCCAAACACGGATGCGACCATCATGAATGCTGTAAACAGAACCTGGATTCATCCAAAAAAAAATGACTTTTTGCCATTAGTGGACCCAGGTTAGTCGTTGAGTACACCATCGCAAGCGCTCCAGTCTGCGATGCAGCCTCAAGGGCAACTGCAGCCATGGTCTCCGAGTTGATAGTCCATACTGCTGCAAACGTCGTCGAACTGTTCGTGCAGAAGGTTGTTGTCTTGCAAACGTCCCCATCTGTTGACTCAGGGATCGAGACGTGGCTGCACGATCCGTTACAGCCATCCGTATAAGATGCCTGTCATCTCGACTGCTAGTGATACGAGGCCGTTGGGATCCAGCACGGCGTTCAGTACCACCGATTCCATATTTTGCTAACAGTCATTGGATCTCGACCAACGCGTGCAGCAATGTCGCGATACGATAAACCGCAATCGCGTTAGGCTACAATCCGACCTTCATCAAAGTCGGAAACGTGATGGTACGCATTCCTCCTCCTTACACGAGGCATCTCAACAACATTTCACCAGGCAACGCCGGGCAACTGCTGTTTGTGTATGAGAAATCTGTTGGAAACTTTTCTCATGGCACCACGGTGTAGGTGTCGCCACCGACGCCAACCTTGTGTGAATGCTCTGAAAAGCTAATCATTTGCATATCACAGCATCGTCTTCCTCTCGGTTAAATTTCGCGTCTGTAGCACGTCATCTTCGTGGTGCAGAAATTTTAATGGCCAGTGTAAAAACAATATATTCTCTGTGATTCTTGAGTTTCTCCCGGCGTATTTGATAATCAAAATATCCACGGGTGTACTGCCGGTCTATAGTGTCCAATGGGCACAATATTTCGGCGAATAAACATGTCGCCATCATCAGGCGATGATGGCGACATGTTTGATCGCCGAAATATTGTGCCCGTTGGACAGTATAGACCGGCAGTACACCCGTGGATATTTTGAATATATTCTCTAATACACCTGTTTTGTGACATAATTTGTGAGCGTGGATTGTCAGGCAAGGGATGGCCAGTGAATTACCCCCTAAACATTAACATCTTGGACGCTATACGTTTGCCTTCATGCTCTAAGATCGCTGCTGTTGCGTCACATGACGAGGTGGATCGCTAGCTTTATTATGTATGTCTGTATATGTTCTTCTACATGAGCGTTTACGACAGGGACAAAACACGTATTTCATACACGAAGAATCTAATCTTCATTTTAGTGTTAATGTTGGTAAGCTTGTAAATAATAGATTTCGTGATACATGCGTGATAAGAGGTGGACCAATTCCGTGACCTCCACTCCCTCCAGACCTAAACCCACAGGCCTTTTTATTAGTGGGGCCATTTCAAAGCTCTTGTGTGCGGAACCCCGGTACAACATGTATGGAGTCTTCGTGCCCGTGTTGTGTAAGGCTGTGAAAGAATACGCAAGTCTCCAGTGATACATCACTCCATCAGCGATTCAATGAGACGGCGGGTTGATGCATGTATCCTTGCTGTTCATTTTTGGAACACAACCTACGACCAGTTTAGAGACAGAAGTGATGACACTGGCCGTCATTTTTCAGGACAATGCTCAAGCACGTACACTGCAAGCTGTTACTGATTTGTTTGACTGATGGGGCTGCTAAGTGCTACACCACCTACTGCCCTCCCCTGACTGAAGTCCTCGTAAGTTCAACTCCAGTTCTAAACTGAAGGAAACACTTCACGGCACTGGCTTCAGAACTGCTAAAAATTCGTCGGGTAATAGACCACGCCCCTCGAACTGTCAGTACAACTGTCATTGCTAAGAGTATCCTACGACTTGCAAACCACTGGCAACGGGTTATACACAATGCTGGTGACTCCTTTGAAGGTAAGTAAAACTTTGAAACACGTATCTATTGTGTACGAGCTGTAAATACACTCCTGGAAATTGAAATAAGAACACCGTGAATTCATTGTCCCAGGAAGGGGAAACTTTATTGGCACATTCCTGGGGTCAGATACATCACATGATCACACTGACAGAACCACAGGCACATAGACACAGGCAACAGAGCATGCACAATGTCGGCACTAGTACAGTGTATATCCACCTTTCGCAGCAATGCAGGCTGCTATTCTCCCATGGAGACGATCGTAGGGATGCTGGATGTAGTCCTGTGGAACGGCTTGCCATGCCATTTCCACCTGGCGCCTCAGTTGGACCAGCGTTCGTGCTGGACGTGCAGACCGCGTGAGACGGCGCTTCATCCAGTCCCGAACATGCTCAATGGGGGACAGATCCGGAGATCTTGCTGGCCAGGGTAGTTGACTTACACCTTCTAGAACACGTTGGGTGGCACGGGATACATGCGGACGTGCATTGTCCTGTTGGAACAGCAAGTTCCCTTGCCGGTCTAGGAATGGTAGAACGATGGGTTCGATGACGGTTTGGATGTACCGTGCACTATTCAGTGTCCCCTCGACGATCACCAGAGGTGTACGGCCAGTGTAGGAGATCGTTCCCCACACCATGATGCCGGGTGTTGGCCCTGTGTGCCTCGGTCGTATGCAGTCCTGATTGTGGCGCTCACCTGTACGGCGCCAAACACGCATACGACCATCATTGGCACCAAGGCAGAAGCAACTCTCATCGCTGAAGACGACACGTCTCCATTCGTCCCTCCATTCACGCCTGTCGCGACACCACTGGAGGCGGGCTGCACGATGTTGGGGCGTGAGCGGAAGACGGCCTAACGGTGTGCGGGACCGTAGCCCAGCTTCATGGAGACTGTTGCGAATCGTCCTCGCCGATACCCCAGGAGCAACAGTGTCCCTAATTTGCTGGGAAGTGGCGGTGCGGTCCCCTACGGCACTGTGTAGGATCCTACGGTCTTGGCGTGCATCCGTGCGTCGCTGCGGTCCGGTCCCAGGTCGACGGACACGTGCACCTTCCGCCGACCACTGGCGACAACATCGATGTACTGTGGAGACCTCACGCCCCACGTGTTGAGCAATTCGGCGGTACGTCCACCCGGCCTCCCGCATGCCCACTATACGCCCTCGCTCAAAGTCCGTCAACTGCACATACGGTTCACGTCCACGCTGTCGCGGCATGCTACCAGTGTTAAAGACTGCGATGGAGCTCCGTATGCCACGGCAAACTGGCTGACACTGACGGCGGCGGTGCACAAATGCTGCGCAGCTAGCGCCATTCGACGGCCAACACCGCGGTTCCTGGTGTGTCCGCTGTGCCGTGCGTGTGATCATTGCTTGTACAGGCCTCTCGCAGTGTCCGGAGCAAGTATGGTGGGTCTGACACACCGGTGTCAATGTGTTCTTTTTTCCATTTCCAGGAGTGTAAATAGTAGCCACTATTAATGTTCCAACCCTCGTAGCATGCAGCATGAGTTATCACGGGAAGATTATTTTGTGCTTTGCTGAAACATTGTTAGATAACATGAGTCAATATCTTGCGTTGTAGTCGAGCCCTCATCCACAACCAAGCAGGTTTAGGCAATTGTACACGAAATCTGCATCTCGTTTCCTGCTACCAACAAAGGAATCAATGTGCGCCGAACTGTAATTATGCAGTTTTAGAGAACGACCCGTTAAGATGATAGTCACTTACATCTTACATATTCCTTGTGGGCCGATAGCCAATCTGATACTCAGTTAAATATTTTCAGTGTTCATAGTTATCACCCATATTTTCTATTCTTGACCTTCATATAAATGTGCGGCTTCCCTTTTTTTAATATGTGTGCTATGAAGAATAATCAAAACTTGGGTTATCTTGGACCAAGTTTTTTAATTCCTTAATGATTTTGTGACAACCGACACCAAGAAGTCAGTTATGAATGACAATTTTTCTCATTATATGATCTGTTGAACGAAAAATTCATTTCCATATCTGACTTCATGGGGTGCAATCTGTCCCTGGGGACAGTTCAGCTGAAACAATTATTGAAACGGCAAAAAGTTAGGTTTGCTCAAGGCGGGGTCCCGTAGTCCCGTAGTTTTTCTTTCTGTATCACTCCACTAATTCCCATGAAGACGAACTTTAGCCTCTAGTTCCCCATTCAGAGTCCTATTATTCTGCACTCAGGTTCGTACAACTTAAGCTTTTTTCATATGTCTCCTGACAACACCTTCTTGGGCACTCCCAAGGGGGGACCCGAAACGAAAGACAACTTCACCCCCAGGAAATCTTTCTGAATCGTTCGGGACTGTACTTTTTTGTGTAGCTTTAATGCAGAAGTTTCCGTTCTCCTCTCATGCCGTTCATAATTGCCGATTCTTCCACTGTCTGTGACAGTTTCCTACTCTGTCCACCCTCTTTTGACAAGGCCGCTGGTGGGATGAAAGTGGCCCCTTATACCATAAATCCTTGGATACCTTAGTTAATACCGTTTATTAAAAATCCAATCAGTGCAAGCAGAGACTGGAATCGAACTCAGTATTTTTCGTCAATGAGGTATGTGTGGAGCTGTGCCACATTTGCAAGTACGAATGGTACTGAATTTGGAGTTTTGACATGCCATACGTGTGTCGTTGACATGAGAATCGCTACAGAGTCAAACGTTGAAAAAGATGCTCTTGAAATGGGCAAAGGAATGGAGTGTGAATTACTTCGAAAATGGCTACAGATCCGAAACTGCGATGAAGTTCAGTAGGAAACAAAAAAGCTGTCAACTGGCGAAAGTATTATCATCAGGACACAAAAAGGGAGCTTTCAGTGCTGGGAAATCAGTCGCGGTGCGCTGTCGCGGCCTTGAAGAAGTGACTTGTCTGTCCGGCTGAGGGCAGGCCCTGGCTGGTGCTACGTCACTGCCGTAAGGTGACCTTGCTCCCGGGACGGTGGCGACGTCGGCGGTGGCCGGCATGCGGCACTGCACGGCCCTGCCCCAGGCGCCTCAGCCACAGGCCGCGACTGGTTTTTCTTGTTTCCGTTACCTCAACAACTGCTTATGGTATGGGACGTGCTTTCTGTATCGAGTCTTTCTATCTTAAAGTGATTCGAGGAACTCCTTGCAGTCTCGTGTCTTGCGTAACTGAAAGGAATAGGTGCTCCACAGCTCGAGTCGCATGGGAAACCAGCCGAATACGTATGACAAGTGAAGACAGTTGATAGCAGTGGGACTCGATACCGGATACCAACCACCCGCAGTAGTTATGAGAGAACGCAGTGGCTACTATCGGTTTAGTCGTGGCCTCAGCTCCGTATCCTCCACACAATGCAAAAACATGTATTTGCACTCCGTCTTCAGGCCACGAGTGACCTACCGGGACCATCCGACAGCCGTGTCAGCTTCAGTGGAGGATGCGGATAGGAGGGGCGTGTGGTCAGCACACCTCTCTCCCGGTCGTTATGATGGTATTCTTGACCGAAGCCGCTACTATTCGGTCGAGTAGTTCCTCAATTGGCATCACGAGGCTGAGTGCACCCGAAAAATGGCAACAGCGCATGGCGGCCTGGATGATCACCCAAAAACATGTATTTGTGGGTGGAAAAAAACAAGAAAGCACCAAACATACAACCCATTACCGTGTCTAATACAGTGTAGGAATCCGTTAGCATTCAAGATAGCTTCCAGCCGTCTCGGAATGGATAAGAAGAGGTCCCTTATCGTTCTCAGGGGATATTACGCCATTCTCCCTGGAAAATAGCGACAAGTTCAGCTAATGACGATGGAGGTAGGTTGCAGTTATGCTCCCTTTTCTCCAAAGCAGACCACAAAGACACAGTAATATTGAGGTATGGACTGTGGTGACTAAGGACAACACGACAGTTCTCCCTCGTGCTAAAAAAACTAGCCACCGATAATTAATGCGAGTTGTGTGTACAGGTTGCAACGTCCCCTTAGAAAAATTTATGAATGAATGTGGTGATAGACCTCTTACATTATTTGATTTTCAAACAGCTGAGCAGAACTGAACGTACTCAGACATTTCGCTCTTTACCTATTCTGATCATCACTAAACTGACACACAATATTTTTAGCGCAACGCAATCTGACTTCCAACAATCCCTACAAAAGAATGGCCCTGACTAACAGTAACTTATACCTTTCATGAATCACTTACCTCACAAAAATCTTCGTTACTGGAACTACTGCAATACAGCGAGCGCCACTACCGCCAGTCAAATAAAACATTCTAACTACTGGAGGCACTAACTACTGATAGGCATAGTCAGCAAATGTAAGATTTTGATAGAGAACAAACAATGTATTTACCTCAACAATGTTCCAAAGTTATCATATACAGGGTGTTACAAAAAGGTACGGCCAAACTTTCAGGAAACATTCCTCACACACAAATAAAGAAAAGATGTTATGTGGACATGTGTGCGGAAACGCTTAATTTCCATGTTAGAGCTCATTTTAGTTTCGTCAGTATGTACTGTACTTCCTCGATTCACCGCCAGTTGGCCCAATTGAAGGAAGGTAATGTTGACTTCGGTGCTTGTGTTGACATGCGACTCATTGCTCTACGACACTGGACTCGCATTCTGAAGGACGACGGTTCAATCCCGCGTCCGGCCATCCTGATTTAGGTTTTCCGTGATTTCCCTAAATCACTCCAGGCAAATGTCGGGACGGTTCCTCTGAAACGGCACGGCCGACTTCCTTCCCCATCCTTCCATAATCCGATAAGACCGATGACCTCGCTGTATGGTCTCCTTCCCCAAAAGAACCCAACCAACCATTGCTCTACAGTACTAGCATCAAGCACATCAGTACATAGCATCAACAGGTTAGTGCTCATCAGGAACGTGGTTTTGCAGTCAATGCAATGTTTACAAATGCGGAGTTGGCAGATGCTCATTTGATGTATGGATTAGCACGGGGCAATAGCCGTGGCGCGGTACGTTTGTATCGAGACCGATTTCCAGAACGAAGGTGTTGTGACAGGAAGATGTTCGAAGCAATTGATCGGCGTCTTAGGGAGCACGGAACATTCAAGCGACTGGGGAAGACCTGCAATGGACGAGGCAATTCTTCGTGCAGTTGACGATAACTCTAATGTCAGCGTCAGAGAAGTTGCTGCTGTACAAGGTGACGTTGACCACGTCACTGTATCGAGAGTGCTACGGGAGAACCAGTTGTTTCCGAATCATGTACAGCGTGTGCAGGCACTATCAGCAGTTGTTTGGCCTCCACGGGTACACTTCTGCGAATGGTTCATCCAACAATGTGTCAATCCTCATTTCAGTGCAAATGTTCTCTTTACGGATGAGGCTTCATTCCAACATGATCAAATTGTATATTTTCGCAATCAGCATGTGTGGGCTGACGAGAATTCGCACGCAATTGTGCAGTGACGTCATCAACACAGATTTTCTATGAACGTTTGGGCAGGAATTGTTGGTGATGTCTCGATTGGGTCCCATGTTCTTCCACCTACGCTCAATGGAGCACGTTATCATGATTTCATACGGGATACTCTACCTGTGCTGTACGCACAAAATGTGGTTCATGCACGATGGAGCTCCTGCACATTTCAGTTGAAGTGTTCGTACGCTTCTCAACAACAGATTTGGTGACCGATGGATTGGTAGAGGCGGACCAATTCCATGGCCTCCACGCTCTCCTGACCTCAACCCTCTTGACTTTCATTTATGGGACATTTGAAAGCTCTAACATAATAAAATGAGCTCTAACATGGAAAGTAAGCGTTTCTGGACACATGTTCACATAACATATTTTCTTTCTTAGTGTGTGAGGAATGTTTTCTGAAAGTTTGGCCGTACCTCTTTGTAACACCCTGTATATATCGGTTCATGATATCCAATATTACTAATTTACTCTTTCTGATGGACACACGTCCAGATCGTCAGCTCTCAAAATTCTGCCATTTCTCTCCCCACATCCACCACTGCTGGCGGCTCACCTCCAACTGCGCAACGCTACGTGTTGTTCACATCCAACTGCCCAACACTACAATAGCAAATATTGCAACAATGCCGACCAGCCTCAGACTGCACACAGCGCTTCGTGGCGTTGCTAACATAAAAACCTTAACAGCCTACTTACAAGGTGCGCTATCATTTTAGTTCACAGCATCACCGTTGGAGAACAAACATTATGACAGGTCATGGATCCCATCTGCCAAAATGGTCTCACAATCCTTGGCAATTATCCCACCTTACAGAGTAGCCATGGAGCCCGTGGAATACCACGATATGGCAGACCACATCACCACCCAACCCCCGTCCTGTTTCACTCTTGGGATGCAAACTCGGCCTGTTGTAAACAGTGTGAAACAAGACTCATCCGACCAAATGCCTTTCTTCCATTGCTCCATAGTCCACGTTTTCGCCACCACCTTTTCCCGTTACAGGTATTTACACCACTTATGAGTGGTTTTGGAACACCAACTCGCCCTGTAATTCCCTGCTTATGAAGTCGCCTTCCTATTGCTTTGGTGCTGACAGAGTTCGCGAGTGCGACATTCAGCTCTGCAGTGACTTTGCAGCTAACGTCCTCTTATTTTTCGTCACAGTCGTCTTCCAACGTTCGTCGATCACTATCACCACTCACCATACATGTTCGTATGCGTTGTGAGTATGCGGGTCATGTTTCTCAGCTTTCTCTCTAAGCCGTATAAACCTTCGGTTCGGTGACTTGAAACACTTCCGCTACCTTGGTTACGGAATCACCCACTATACGAGCACCAACAACTTCCCCACGTTAAAATTCAGTTGGCTACGACATATTGCACTCACAAGTGCATAGAACATTGTTCTGGCCACGACTGCCATTTGCAGCGTATTGAGGATATTGCACAGGTGTCGTTCGTGGTTAAATACTACAGCGCAACGTGCAAGCTTGGTTAGCATCCATTCCGCGCGCTTTTCCGTATACAGGGTGCTTCACACTTCATCTTATATACTTTTAGGGGCTGTAGAGAAGACCTAGCAGATCAAGTTTTGCACAGTAACCCTTGACTCAAAATGTCATCCAGCGACGCTGCAGACCGTCAAAGTTATAGGCGCCGGCGCCTGTAAATGTATGTGTACACAGAGTGATTACATTGTGATGTCATCAACTTTCAAGGATGACGGAGAAGGATGAATCAGTTCGAGGTAATGGTCCCAGTACGGAAACGAACGAGCTGACATTTGCAAGTGAAAACAACTTTGATATCTCTGACAGTGGAATAGATCTATCAGTACTGTTACCTCCAAGAGGAGATGCCTTTCCACACTGCCGCAGATGGGAAGTGTTCGTAGCTCATCAGGTATGCATTTTAGAGCCCTTCTTTACTGGATAGTTTTTCTTTCCTTGGTCCATAGTACCACCTCTAAAAGTTGCCTGCCCTGCATTGTTAGTAACAACAGTATCGGTATACGTATTCCACTGTCGGAGGCGTCAGATTGACTTTCCTTTATAACTTTTGACTCTTTCGTTTCCGAATGAGGGCTCGTTACTTCAAATGGATATATTTATCCGTCCCCATCATCCTTGGAAGTCTGTAACATTACTATGGAATCATCCAGTATGTTGTTGTTGTTGTTGTTGTCTTCAGTCCTGAGACTGGTTTGATGCAGCTCTCCATGCTACTCTATCCTGTGCAAGCTGCTTCATCTCCCAGTACCTACTGCAACCTACATCCTTCTGAATCTGCTTAGTGTACTCATCTCTCGGTCTCCCTCTACGATTTTTACCCTCCACGCTGCCCTCCAATGCTAAATTTGTGATCCCTTGATGCCTCAAAACATGTCCTACCAACCGATCCCTTCTTCTTGTCAAGTTGTGCCACAAACTTCTCTTCTCCCCAATCCTATTCAATACCTCCTCATTAGTTACGTGATCTATCCACCTTATCTTCAGTATTCTTCTGTAGCACCACATTTCGAAAGCTTCTATTCTCTTCTTGTCCAAACTAGTTATCGTCCATGTTTCACTTCCATACATGGCTACACTCCAAACAAATACTTTCAGAAACGACTTCCTGATACATAAATCTATATTCGATGTTAACAAATTTCTCTTCTTCAGAAACGCTTTCCTTGCCATTGCCAGTCTACATTTTATATCCTCTCTACTTCGACCATCATCAGTTATTTTACTTCCTAAATAGCAAAACTCCTTTACTACTTTAAGTGTCTCATTTCCTAATCTAATTCCCTCAGCATCACCCGATTTAATTTGACTACATTCCATTATCCTCGTTTTGCTTTTGTTAATGTTCATCTTATATCCTCCTTTCAAGACACTGTCCATTCCGTTCAACTGCTCTTCCAAGTCCTTTGCTGTCTCTGACAGAATTACAATGTCATCGGCGAACCTCAAAGTTTTTACTTCGTCTCCATGAATTTTAATACCTACTCCAAATTTTTCTTTTGTTTCCTTTACTGCTTGCTCAATATACAGACTGAATAACATCGGGGAGACGCAACAACCCTGTCTCACTCCTTTCCCAACCACTGCTTCCCTTTCATGCCCCTCGACTCTTATGACTGCCATCTGGTTTCTGTACAAATTATAAATAGCCTTTCGCTCCCTGTATTTTACCCCTGCCACCTTTAGAATTTGAAAAAGGGTATTCCAGTCAACATTGTCAAAAGCTTTCTCTAAGTCTACAAATGCTAGAAACGTAGGTTTGCCTTTTCTTAATCTTTCTTCTAAGATAAGTCGTAAGGTCAGTATTGCCTCACGTGTTCCAACATTTCGACGGAATCCAAACTGATCCTCCCCGAGGTCTGCATCTACCAGTTTCTCCATTCGTCTGTAAAGAATTCGCGTTAGTATTTTGCAGCCGTGGCTTATTAAACTGATAGTTCGGTAATTTTCACATCTGTCAGCACCTGCTTTCTTTGGGATTGGAATTATTATATTCTTCTTGAAGTCTGAGGGTATTTGGCCTGTCTCATACATCTTGCTCACCAGCTGGTAGAGTTTTGTCAGGACTGGTTGTCCCAAGGCCGTCAGTAGTTCTAATGGAATGTTGTCTACTCCGGGGGCCTTGTTTCGACTCAGGTCTTTCAGTGCTCTGTCAAACTCTTCACGCAGTATCGTATCTCCCATTTCGTCTTCATCTACATACTCTTCCATTTCCATAATATTGTCCTCAAGTTCATCGCCCTTGTATAAACCTTCTATATACTCCTTCCACCTTTCTGCCTTCCCTTCTTTGCTTAGAACTGGGCTGCCATCTGAGCTCTTGATATTCATACACGTGGTTGTCTTCTCTCCAAAGGTCTCTTTAATTTTCCTGTAGGCAGTATCTATCTTACCCCTAGTGAGATAAGCTTCTACATCCTTACATTTGTCCTCTAGCCATCCCTGTTTAGCCATTTTGCACTTCCTGTCGATCTCATTTTTGAGACGTTTGTATTCCTTTTTGCCTGCTTCATTTACTGCATTTTTATATTTTCTCCTTTCATCAATTAAATTCAATATTTCTTCTGTTACCCAAGGATTTCTACTAGCCCTCGTCTTTGTACCTACTTTATCCTCTGCTGCCTTCACTACTACATCCCTCAGAGCTACCCATTCTTCTTCTACTGTATTTCTTTCCCCTATTCCTGTCAATTGTTCCCTTATGCTCTCTCTGAACCTCTGTACAACCTCTGGTTCTTTCAGTTTATCCAGGTCCCATCTCCTTAATTTCCCACATTTTTGCAGTTTCTTCAGTTTTAATCTACAGGTCATAACCAATAGATTGTGGTCAGAGTCCACATCTGCCCCTGGAAATGTCTTACAATTTAAAACCTGGTTCCTAAATCTCTGTCTTACCATTATATAATCTATCTGATACCTTTTAGTATCTCCAGGGTTCTTCCACGTATACAACCTTCTTTCATGATTCTTAAACCAAGTGTTAGCTATGATTAAGTTGTGCTCTGTGCAAAATTCTACTAGGCGGCTTCCTCTTTCATTTCTTAGCCCCAATCCATATTCACCTACTATGTTTCCTTCTCTCCCTTTTCCTACACTCGAATTCCAGTCACCCATTACTATTAAATTTTCGTCTCCCTTCACTATCTGAATAATTTCTTTTATTTCATCGTACATTTCTTCAATTTCTTCATCATCTGCAGAGCTAGTTGGCATATAAACTTGTACTACTGTAGTAGGTGTGGGCTTCGTATCTATCTTGGCCACAATAATGCGTTCACTATGCTGTTTGTAGTAGCTTACCCGCATTCCTATTTTCCTATTCATTATTAAACCTACTCCTGCATTACCCCTATTTGATTTTGTGTTTATAACCCTGTAGTCACCTGACCAGAAGTCTTGTTCCTCCTGCCACCGAACTTCACTAATTCCCACTATATCTAACTTTAACCTATCCATTTCCCTTTTTAAATTTTCTAACCTACCTGCCCGATTAAGTGATCTGACATTCCACGCTCCGATCCATACAATTACAGGAGCTGGTGCCTATAACTTTGACGCCCTGTAGCGTCGTTTGATGACGTTGTCGGACATGGGTTCGTATGTAAAACTTGATCTACTAAGTCCCCTCTACAACCACTAGATTCTAGAAGCGTGTAATATGAGTTGTGAAACCCCCCTGTATATATGGTCACTGTTATTCGGGGTAGTAAAAAGTTTGAGCGAATCAACGCTCATGTTCTCGCTGACGAGGAACTGTTTATATGAGGGTCATTCCATGAGTCATGGAAATTATGGTGTATCATCCGAACGTGTGGTATCACCGTAACCGCAGTAAATACGTTCGAAAGCCCGTGTTAAACATTACCAAAATCAACCGACAGCAATCAAAGATGGCTCGGTATCAGCTCCTGAAACATCCACTGTGTGGTTGGCCGTGCTACAAGATGGATCCTGTCCCTCCCCACCCCCTCCCTTCCCACCCCCTCCCATGCTGAGGAAACCACTGCCAGAGATGCGCTTTGCAGTAGGGCGACGGATGGCAAACAATGATGGTAATGTCAGTGGCACTCAACGCCATCGCAATCGTTTGTAACACTGCGTGTATGCACTGGGACTATTTTCAAGCACATTAGTTGATTTTGATTCATTTTTGTTACATTTGTACTCGTGCACAGTAAATTAACACATGATTCCAATGCAAGTGTTTCATTTCAACCCTTATCGTGACCTCCTGTACTGGAACCCTATTCTATATTGGCATTCAGACATACACTACCTGCTGGTTCAATGCACATCGTGTAAGTCTCATGTTGCACTACGGCAAGCTATACCGGCTTATGGAATGACCCTCGTATGTGCCATTATCTTTGGTCGTTATCCTGACGCTATCTCTAGTTTATCTTTAGCTTATGATAGTTCTTTCAGTTCGGTTAATGATAGTTCAAAGTTAGAACAATCACTACCGTCAGTATCGAGATTGGTGCCTTTGATTTACATCTCTGTAAGTATTTTGGACAACGATTAGCTGTGTCCATGTCTTCATGTGGTGTGATTCACGTTTTCTGGCGAACAAGGACAGTATCTGCATTCTCGTGAGACGATTTTACCGGAAGCTGTAGAAAGCAGAAATGTAAGTGACGAAAAGTTAATGTGTGCCAGCACCGAGCTATGTTAGCACGGTACCCCTCTATATAAGTATTCGTGGATTGTCCTGAGTGATAGATAATATGCACATTGATATTTCCCATCTCCTCCTCAAGGTACAATTTGATGCACTTTACATTCATGTTAATTCGTGCTTCTTTTCCTGATATATCTGAAGTTCCACATGGAAATAGCGTGTCCTATAGTTTGGCAGAATTTGCCATGCGGCGGTGTCTTTTTTAATCTGTTGTGCTTACTATCTAAATTCTATTACGGTTACGGTGCTGGGACTATTTCTGGTAGTGGGATACAAAACTAGCCTATTTCATACAGGACGAACGGCCCCTGCTTCCGCGCCAGAGTGTATTTAGATGTTTTTCTGAACAGGTTATTTGCCATGTTGTTAGCGTGAATTTTCAACTCATTTTAGTGTCCGCTGGCACCCTAATTAAAATCTAAGTTATGAAATAGTGAATGTACCTAATGGATGGGGCATCGTAAATTTCACTGTTGTTATGAAATTAAAAAAAAATAATAAGCTCAGAGAGTCACTCTTTCTGATTAATGAGGGGCATCTGTGGCCTTCGTGTCGCTCCTCAGTACACCCGCATAAGTCATGCCGGAATATTCTGAGCAATAAAAAATTCCTAATACATTTTTATTTTTATAAAATTAATATAATTTTTAGCTTGAGAACCTGAAACGTCCTAAGCAGAAATTGTATATGGAATTAATGTATGTAATAGTACAAGGCAGTAAGTGAAGCAGAAACTAGTCATACCAGGGAACATCGGGGTTTTTTAAAATTGATTTGTTGAAAAATGATACAGAGGGTTAAAATAGACAGCAAATGCAACTTATGGCTCCATCGAGTTATTGCTCAATTGCATATATTTAAAACCAAAGTTTATTCAATGTAAGGCGTTTCGTTTGAAAGTTAATCACAAAGCTACTAGTCTATATTTTTGTCGATACTTTCATAGAGGTCCACTAAAACATCTTTCTTACAGTGCTAATTTACTCTCCTATGTATAAAACTAGATCCGTCCAATTCAGTGTAGTGTTAAGTATAAAAACAAATATGAAGATTTTATATATGTATCAGATACTCATATATTTAGGGCCTTCCAAAACTCTGGGATCAATGTTATGCGGTTGGTAAAGGATGAGTTCAGTACTTTGAGATATGGAGCTATTGGTAGGAAACGAATTGTTTTTATTGACATAAGCAATTTATCCCTTACGGCAAAAACTTAGGCTCACAGCAACTGTTCAGAGCGACAACCATCAGTCTTAATGCATCCATTACAGTTGCTGGTGATATGATGCTCCATAATAGACATCAATCCGGAAATGCCTATTACGGCAATTAAAACCAAAATAACTTTTCAAACAGGCCTCATCCGTGAATGATACAAATTGTAGGAATTTTGGTAGTGCATCAATGCACTAGATATTCATCGACTGAAGACATAAGGTCTAGAAATGAGTACACAACTGTATGTAAAGGTAAAAGGTTACAAGCCGTCTGACGTGCCTCATTCCAATAATAAGCTAACACTATCTGCTCTTTGTCACTCGAGGTACAGGGGACACATGATTCTGGTCACTTCACTTAACTCTCACTAGCGGACTTGATTCTGACTATTGTGTTTGATAAAAATGCAAAAGATGTCTTTCAGAACTTGTGTCGCTTCGGCCGAGGGAATTCGTAGCAACCTTGCAGTTCGTTTCTCCAGGAGTTAGGGGATGGCCAGGGTACGCAACACAGGGAGTAATGGGGCAGCGCGCTCGCCGCTCAGGCTTACGAGGGCGGTAGAACCACTCAGGAGAGGCTTGCAGGACTCCCATCTCACTCAAAGAAGGCGGTATTTTCGGTGTTTGGGTGTACAGTCCTGTCCGTTGTCCAGTTAGAGGGTTTGAGTCTTAAGGGCTGGAGAGACCCGTCTATTCTTGAAGAGGCCAGGCCTGCTTCTGTAGGAATAGGACCTGGTGGAGTTCCCGTCGCGTTTGCTTAGATTGTTGGAAATAATAAGTTGCATAAACAAGGCTCTGATTTGCCTATCGCCTCTCGACGTTCAGACGGGAATTTCGCCAACAAATACTGAGATGAGACTGTGCCCTGATTGACTCTCTACTTGACATATTCCATGGTGGGAAATTATTTAAAATTGTAGTTTCACGCCATTGGACAGAAACAAATAACGCTTTGCCAGATTGCTGATTGCTGCTGTAAACGCAGACAGGTGAGTCGGATGCAAGGAAGCATGATCGTTGTTCGACCGGTCGTGTCTTATAGGAGACTTCACGTGCTCGATCGCTGAGAGGGTGATTGTTCTGGTGCTCTGCACTGGGAGGTCGTCCCGACGCGATCCGCGGATTCCGGTATGGTGCAGATCTCGTGCTTACCCATATCTTTGTGTCAATTGAGACGATAGGTCTAAATAGTCTCCGACACTGGTAACGATTTTTAAGTTTACAAAAGCGGGGTATGCGTAAATTGGGTAAACTGGCGGACACTGCTCAGGATTAGGACTTTGGGATATTCTGCGGACAGTCAGAAGTGAACACGATTTAACCTCACGCAGTTAGGTTTATTTTCTTCTTAGTTATTTATTCGCAGTTAGATGGCAGAATTTTACTGTGCAATTTCATGTTGTTTAAAAAAATTACACTGGCGGAAAAAATAGAATACCCTTTTACAGATTCCCAATTCACTCAAGATTTATTGTTGCAATACGTCATATGGAATAAATGAAATGATTACATTTACAAATCAATAGGACAAACGCTTTTGAGGTACCAGTTTTCGACCCATACTGAAACACTCATATTAGTACGTGATGTAGCATCAACAGCGGTAGTGCAGGCGCTGACTCCATCCAGTCGATCGTACAATGGTGAATGCTGTCCTGGGATACGTTATGCAACATTGTTGGTTGACGAGCTGCACGAGTCACTTCTCGTCGCATCATATCCCACGCGTGCTCGATTAGAGACAAGTCAGGAGATTGTGCTGGCCAGGAAAGTTGCTGCACGTCATGCAAAGCACGTAGAGCTTCGAGGGCTGTTTGTGGGTGAATGTTATCCTGTTGGAACAACACATGTTGAGGGAACGGCTGATGAATGGGTCTAAGAACATTATGTATGTATTCAGCGCTGGTTAGTGTCCCCTCCAGAAATACCAAAGGTGAACGGGACTTGTAGCTAATCGCACCCTAGCCCATGTGTGGGCCAGTGTGTCCTGGGGTGAATGCACTCTACGAAACAGCGCTCATCAGGTCAACGTCGTACGAGCAAACGACCACAGACTGTGTGCAGGCAGAATCTGCTTTCATCGCTGAAGACCACGGTGCGCCATTCCGTCTTCGTAGTGATCCATTGACGGCGCCAGAAGCCGCGCACGTCGATGCTGTGGCGCGAGCGGAAGACAGGCTAGAGGTAATCCCACTCCTGATAACGATTGCACAAAAGTTCATGTTTACACGTATGGGCTCACATGCCCTCTTATCTGTGCTGTTGTACTTGTACGATCTGCCCTGCTCCCCTTACAATACGTC
The DNA here is from genome assembly GCF_023897955.1 of Schistocerca gregaria. NCBI lineage: Eukaryota > Metazoa > Arthropoda > Insecta > Orthoptera > Acrididae > Schistocerca > Schistocerca gregaria. Next base: position 521,716,500 of record NC_064922.1, on the reverse strand, counting down.
GATCTTGGCGGGCATCTGTGCTAAACTGTCATCCAGAACCTCGTCTATGGGTGTGAGAATGTTCACGTGACTACTGTCACCAGCATCGTTGTACACGTGACGGAGCACGTCCAACTTGGTGGTAATTCTCCGAAAGGACCATCCCGCCACTGGGAAGGCCACAACCTGATCTGTTTCAAACTTTCTCAATTGGCTTTCTCAGTTGACTGTAGGAAGCACGAGTGCCTCTCCGTGGCATGGTTGCCCCCTTTGCAGCAGACTGAGCGGTCCTGGATGTGAGCATTCCCTATTAAATGGTAGGCACAGACGGCGCTTTGGTGTCTATACCACTACGCTACCTGTCGATGGTGACGTTGAAACCATTATCGGTACATCTGTTATCCCCCAAGCGACATATGTCGTCAACGAATCAAAATCGATGACGTCTTTCCAGGTGTGCTATTTTTTTATGGCAGTGTATTTTGCAAACATCTGTGGCAAAAATGACTCTGAGCGCTACGGGACTCAACTTCTGAGGTCATCAGTCCCCTAGAACTTAGAACTACTTAAACCTAACTAACTTAACGACATCGCACACATCCATGCCCGAGGCAGGATTCGAACCTGCGACCGTAGCGGTAGCTACCGCGCTGGTTATAGACTTTGAGAACTCATTCTCGTTATGCCACGAAGTTTGAAGTTTTTGCCTAAACTGGCATTATGTCCCGTATGATCACGCGAAGTAAGGCTCGGGTAGAGAAAGATTTTGTCGAAATTGATAGGATAGGGACCATGGGGTACAATCAAGCAAAAAATTTCGCAAACGAGGGAGAAGATGATGGTCGTTCCTGCGGAAAAGGCAAACCCAGGTGAGGGACGACCAAGCAACAGATTGGGATGAAGTCCAATTTTAGGCAGATGTATATCACAGTAGTGATAACGGTGCTGTGCCACGAATAATTATAGGCATGGACTTGGGGAATTCTTGAAAATTTTGCGCAGCTTGGTCGGAAGCTAGAACTTAAGCAACCAGTGGTGACACTGGATAGCGGACACGGGCAATGTTGTTATGAAGCCAATGGTTCTGTGAGGCTGCCTTATGACACTGTTTGCAGGCGACGGAACAGGGCCTCGCAGTCACTATGAACAAGCATGGAGACGGTTGTGTAGTAATCAGGGTCAACACAGGGCGCTGACGTGCTGTGAAAACCCCATACATTGCCATTACAACAGCGCTTAGCAACCTGCATGTGGGGGCCGAAGGGGCCAGAGGGAGCTGACATTGTAATTATTAAGGAACACTCCATCTGTACCCTCCAGCGTCAGAAGCATAAGAAGAGGAGAATAGTGTAGCACCACCATTTCAAGCGCAGATAACGATCTTATCGCATCCAGTGTCATGTCACACTTCCAGTGTCGGGTTACCTACTTCGTCAACTTGTTTTCCAAACTCCCTGCCCCAGAAGCCCCTCTCACTCAATGAGAAATGAGTTCTGCCCTCCCATACCATTACGATATCATTATTCCAGTAACTTGAGCTCCATCGTCATTTGAGGTGTGAACTTCACAATGATCATCATCAGCAGGTATCAGCCAACGCCCCGAGGTATAAGAGGAATAAGATTGGTAGTAAGTATCTAATATAATTACTGCTATTATTGTTAACAAAATTATGTATTCGAATATGTACCTATCATCTGTTATTGCTCCAGCAGCGCACGCGCCTTTGAACAGGTAGTAGCATAACTGTTCGGTGAGGCTAAACTATTGACCACATTGCCGCAACAGCCCGCAGATGGACTTCCGACTCTTCCGGCCTGTGCTATCGGTACCGCCGCCTTCTTTCAAATATGCTGTGCCGCCGCTGCTCGCTGAACCGTAGGCAAGTCCCCAGTCAATAGTACTACCACTCGCTAGCACGTAAACGTCACTACGTGTGGATCTAAAGGAGTAAACGTAGGTCTGGATACTGATAATGAATTTGGGACTATATAAACAATGTGACGGGCAATATAAAGAACAAGGTGACCGACGAGTATTGTCCATCCCATACACCTATTGATATTCGAATATTAGGCTGTAAAGTCAATATAGTTGACATGTACAGCGAGGCCAGGTTAGAAATAATTCTGTGGGGTCGAAATACACACTTAAAATATTCGAGTGCTGAGAAGTTATATGATATGTACTGTGCAGTAACGATTACTACAAGAAGACCGTGTCGTTGGCAGCCGTAGGTAAGGGCTGCTTACTATGAGTTCGTAAACTAATTGAGCAAAATTAATGTTAGAATGTACCAAGTGAAGCAGTTTATAAATTCCTGTATATTCCCTGTACCACCGTATGTTTCTGTAGAATCTGTAAGGACTATCAAGGGAGAATTCACAGATGGAATTCCTATGTGGGTAGTGCCTGAAGGTTTGAATGCCAATCAGGCGAGTTTAAGGCTTACAGACAATTGTTGTTTTCCAAGTTTTGTGATGCTACTGTGTGATGTACCTAAAGTTAATAAGTCTCGGTGTTTCTGAGGGTAAAGAGTTGTTGTTTTTTTCCAACTTGCCCCTTCCGACAGCCTGCTAAAAGAATATGTAGCTGCCTCATACCGGGGTTCAGAATGCCGTCTCCAGGGGCACGCCGAATGAGTGTCAGATACGAAGCACCCGTTGACACAGCCACAGACTGGCGATTACCGGCTTTGTGAAAAACAGACCACGTGCGAAAGGGTGTCACGATCGTAAAAGTCGGACAGAGGGACAAGGAGTTGTGGCCTGGTAAACATCTACACACACTGACTAGGAAGAACTCATTTTATTGTTTTTCCGTTTAATGCTGTTTAATAGTTGGAGGCCTGTCGATCTGGTAACTGGCATTTATATCGTGATGCATATAACAAAGTTCATACTGAGAAGGAAATTCATCACTCTGTAACGCTTGAGGCAGTAAATTACATCTGTGTGAATCGTCACATATCCGTGGTATAAGCTATGAAGAAACAGGGCCGGCCGCGGTGGTCTCGCGGTTCTAGGCGCGCAGTCCGGAACCATGCGACTGCTACGGTCGCAGGTTCGAATTCTGCCTCGGGCATGGATGTGTGTGATGTCCTTAGGTTAGTTACACAAACGCTATTTCAGCCAAATTATCAGCTATTGCAGAAGATATTCCATGGCATTCAGGAGGCGAAAGCATCGATATTCCACCATTTTAAAAAGTGATGCCAAACAGTGTTTCCATATTTGACGACGTCGCGGTGGAAAACCAGAGTGAGATCAGAAATTATTTCGGCCTTGGTCACCATATGTAAGACATATTTTATTTCAACCAGGCATACTCAATGATCCCGAAACAATTGATCTTGGGTAATGCAAACTTATTATGCAGGGTAGGAAAAATAAATGTGGCTCGGACGAGTGGATACGATTGGAAGTGATTTTTTGGCAGCATTAACGGAGGAGGAAGAGACCTACTTTCAAGAGGATGAAGCAATTGCCTATACAGGTGGCCAAACCTTGGAACACATTTACACAATCTTCACGCCTGACAGAGTTGTCAGTCTGGTCGCGGCCTTAGCTGGCCACCCAGGTCATGTCATCTGTCAGTGTATGATTATCTTGTGCAAGGAGTCCTCACGTCTAAAGCATATCGCAACAACCCTCATACTCTTATAGGACTGCATCAGAACATTTCGGATGAGCCTGAAGTAATTCCAGCAAGCCGGCCGCGGTGGTCTAGCGGTTAAGGCGCTCAGTCCAGAACCGCGCGACTGCTACGGTCGCAGGTTCGAATCCTGCTTCGGGCATGAATGTGTGTGATGTACTTTGGTTAGTTAGGTTTAAGTAGTTCTAAGTTCTAGGGGACAGATGACCACAGATTTTAAGTCTCTTAGTGCTCAGAGCCATAATTCCAGCAGTCCAGCTTCCACCTAACTTCAGCAACTTGCTGACCAGGCCCCAAAATTGTCAGCAGATGAATGGTGGTTACTTTCAATATCTGCTATTGTCGGATTAGTACTGTATTTCCTTTCCTCTGCTGTGTTCCTTCGTGCCTTGTAACTCTCTATCCCTGGCCACTTATTTACCCCGTTCTCTGGGTTTCAAGCAGAACAATCTGAATTTAAAGTATCTTTACCAAGCTCGTATAGGAACCGACATGCCATTCAACGAAATCGTCAACATAAGCGGGGACTCCCCTCTATGAACTGGGGCTAAGCGTGGGGGTAAATTCGTAGAGGGAGATTAGATGAATACATTAAGCAGATTCAGAAGGATGTAGGTTATAGTTACTCGGAGGCGAAGAGGCTTGCACAGGACAGAGTAGCATGGAGAGCTGCATCAAACCAGGCTTTGTGCTGAAGACCAGAACAACAACATCGGGGGCTCCTGCAATAGCTCGTAGTCTGATTTTCTGGTTACTGATACACGAAGAAACTGAATGGGGGACGATTACAGGGAACTTCGATGAGATACTGTATAAAAGGCAGTGTACCAAAACGTAAGCAAAGTACGTCGTAGGCTATGGACAAATTTGCAATGATACAGTGTGGTCATCACGACGAAATGAAGCGTAAGCCGCACATACGTTTTACAACGACAGAAAAATCGAGACCGTCAACGCAAGATTAACAGAATTGGATAAAGGCGTCAAGGCAGTGGTTGCGAAAGGAGAATCTCAGCTGAATGACAGAATCCAGCGAAGTGAAGAAGCAGTCGAGGTTAGCGAATATTGAAAGCACTATCAATGCAGCTGCTACGAAATTCGAATAAATTTGAATGGCAGAATCCAGCGGCGTGGGGCATATGTAGACGAAAATGTTGAAACAGTCAACGCGTGATTAACAGAACTTGGTTGGTTTATCAAAGGAAATTATGTAGCACGAGTCCTGCTGGAGGATACGAATGAAAGAGTCCATCGACATAAATCTGAGATGAAATAGTTAAAAAGGCGAACAACCCACAGTACATAAGATGTGTGCTATCTCGAATTGTGATCAGTATCAGACATAACGCACAGCTGAAAATTGGCAACATCGTCACAAACATTAGGCAACACTGTGATAGTACAATCACTCCCGCGTATGGTATTGAACTGACTCGCTAAATTCACTTGATATTCCCTTCTACATCTACATTTACATCCATACTCCGCAAGCCACCTGACGGTGTGTGGCGGAGGGTACCCTGAGTACCTCTATCGGTTCTCCCTTCTATTCCAGTCTCGTATTGTACGTGGAAAGAAGGATTGTCGGTATGCTTCTGCGTGGGCTCTAATCTCTCTGATTTTATCCTCATGGTCTCTTCTCGAGATATACGTGGGAGGGAGCAATATACTGCTTGACTCTTCGGTGAAAGTATGTTCTCGAAACTTTAACAAAAGCCCGTACCGAGCTACTGAGCGTCTCTCGTACAGAGTCTTCCACTGGAGTTTATCTATCATCTCCGTAACGCTTTCGCAATCACTAAATGATCCTGTAACGAAGCGCGCTGCTCTCCGTTGGATCCTCTCTATCTCTTCTATCAACCCTACCTGGTGCGGATCCCACACTGCTGAGCAGTATTCAAGCATTGGGCGAACAAGCGTACTGTAACCTACTTCCTTTGTTGTCGGATTGCATTTCCTTAGGATTCTTCCAATGAATCTCAGTCTGGCATCTGCTTTACCGACGATCAACTTTATATGATCATTCCATTTTAAATCACTCCTAATGCGTACTCCCAGGTAATTTATGGAATTAACTGCTTCCAGTTGCTGACCTGCTGTTTTCTAGCTAAATGATAAGGGACCTATCTTTCTATGTATTCGCATCACATTACACTTGTCTACATTGAGATTCAATTGCCATTCCGTGCACCATGCGTCAATTCGCTGCAGATCCTCCTGCATTTCAGTACAATTTTTCATTGTTGCAACCTCTCGATACACCACAGCATCATCTGCAAAAAGCCTCAGTGAACTTCCGATGTCATCCACCAGGTCATTTATGTATACTGTGAATAGCAACGGTCCTATGACACTCCCCTGCGGCACACCTGAAATCACTCTTACTTCGGAAGACTTCTCTCCATTGAGAATGACATGCTGCGTTCTGTTATCTAGGAACTCCTCAATCCAATCACACAATTGATCTGATAGTCCGTATGTTCTTACTTGGTTCATTAAACGACTGTGGGAGCTGTGTCAAACGCCTTGCGGAAGTCAAGAAACACGGCATCTACCTGTGAACCCGTGTCTGAGGCCCTCTGAGTCTCGTGGACGAATAGCGCGAGCTTTCCATTTGAATGACTCGTGCTATATAATCCTCATGTAAACTAAGACACTGAGTCAAAAAATTCAATTTTTTGGCTAAAGAAATGCTATTTTTCACATAAGTGACAACTTTTGTTATCTTTCAAGATGCGTTATGAGGCTGAGCGCCGAATACCATGATGAGAGTGGCATGTAGACAGCCGCGTGTCCGTTGCCCGGTGGTACCGCCCGCCTCTCGTGTCAGAACGGCTCAATCAGTCGTCAGTTCTAGCCGTGGTAGGGGCCAGCATGTGCGAGCGTTTTTTCTGATTACATTTTATAGAGCTGTGAATTTCCAGAAAAAAATTCTGTAACGAAATCAGAAGAAAACATTTACACAATCGTTCGCATCCATTTAGCATAGGGAGTCAAAGAAACTAAACAAACACATTACATTGCATTTAATATCTGTGCCTTGACTAACACATATGAATCCATGACCGGCCGCGGTGGTCTAGCGGTTAAGGCGCTCAGTCCGGAACCGCGCGACTGCTACGGTTGCAGGTTCGAATCCTGCCTCGGGCATGGATGTGTGTGATGTCCTTAGGTTAGTTAGTTTTAAGTAGTTCTAAGTTCTAGGGGACTGATGACCACAGATGTTAAGTCCCAAGTTGCTCAGAGCCATTTGAACCATTTGAACCATGAATCCATGACAAAAATAAATTATTTGAAGAATCTCCTATGAATGGATCAGAAACAATGAAATTAATTCTGTGCCACATTGCTGTATTGCATTCTAGTGTAATAAAATAATCATCAAATAAAAACGGTTTTGTGCCTCAGTTGCTATCAAGTGTGAAACACAAATCGTAGACAGATTTTATGCGCCACCACTCAACAACAATAAAGCATTTTACATGGTCGAGAGTGCAGAGTGGAGCAGATGTTGTCCACAGAAGGCGAAGCAGTGCAGTGGCTCACACCCCACTGGTAGGCAGAAAACGGGTCCCAAAGAACTCAGACGCACACGGTGTTCAGAGGCAGATGGTCGGCCAAGAGATCTCTCGCTAAAACATTGTTGAACCAAACTGTTATTACCAATGTGACAGAAAGAGAAATATATTGTAGATTCGTTTGAATTACACTCATAGTTTCAGCACCGAGAGGAAAGAGGCGATAAAAATTTAGTCGACGTGTCTTTCGGTTGCCAGAAGTCATATTAGCTAGACTTCCGAAATGAAAAGTTAAAACTTAAGTAGAAATCTCAATCAAGTCAGTGCATTTATAAAGTTCTTAATATAATTTTCTTTGCGATATATAATGAGTTATTACTTGTGACATTTCCATGTTATACATCAATCATGATATTTTATGTGAAAAGACTCTGGAATATGTAAAATGACCATTACAACATTTCTCTTTGCTGTCTAGAATTAGTTGTCACCCATTAAAACTTAATAATATTTCTTGTGTGCTATTTTTGGAAATTTGTTTGGAAAAATGAGTGATAACATTGATGGATAGGCACAAGGAATAAATGAGTCTGAAACCTGATGAACACAAGATTCGGAAGTATTGGACTTGGTGATGATGTGAGGTACTGAGAAGAACATGAAGATATTAGTGAAAAATGTAAAAGACGTTGTATAATGTTGTTCCAAAGCAGTTCATTTGTTTTCTAACCAAAAAGAGTGATTTCCTAACTAGCACATTAATTTTGTTCTGTGAACTAAAGTATTTTGCAATATGTTCTTTAAAGCACTTCAAATATCTGTGCATGGAATAAGATGATTTCTTTTTGTCGTGGTGCATTACCAATCAATATTATTTCACCAGTCGAAGTCATATTATAAATGTTAGTATATAAAGGATCATAAAGAAAATGTTTATGTAGTGGTTACTAAGAGACATTTGTTGATCACAGTATTTTTGGATTTTCTCAAAATACTTAAAGATGTTTGCATGAAATACAGGTTCTACTGTCATGCCACATGAAGATCTCAATGAATGTAGTTTTATGCCAAAGAACAGAGTTACAAATAGGAATGTTTGTTATGTGTACCTTTTTTTACTTATCCCATGTATGTTATATGGTATTTGATAGTAAATTGAGAACTGCAGAATAGGCAAAAAGTCAGACTTTGTAAGTGATTCTAAATTTTGCGGAAAAAGAACTTAGTAAAGTGAAATTTTGCTCATGTCCTCATCGCTGGGTCTAGACTTCTGAGAGACAAAGAGTTACAGGTTTTATCTTGCACTGCACGGCGTTTTCAACAAACAGATAGCGCAATAGAGTAACTCGAGTGGAAAGGAACGCTTCCTATTTAAATTTCTGCATCCTTCACTTCTGCCAGTTCTGTGTAGGTGCCAATTAAGTGATTTTATTTCATTGATTACAAAATAGAGTGGAATGTATGCACTGGGTAGCCTAGGCAGCTAGTTCATGGTGATTCGGTCAACCAAGTAATTGAATTTACTGAACATGCTGCAAATTACTACAGGGAGCCTGTGTGGCGCAACGGCGTTACGATAGAAAAATGAGTCACAGAGAAGAGGATTTGTTGGTCTGTTGGATTGATCAGAGATTAGCCACCATGGTAGCTCAGCGTGTTCGGTCATAGAGTTGGTTGGCCTCTGTAATAAGAAACGGAGTGGAAGGATCAACAAACTTGACCGGATGTGACGTCCTCAACGACCAAACACAGCTTTCAACAGATAACAATAAAAAAAGAGGTTCATATACCTATGGTCTGGATTCGATTCCAACCTCTGTTAATGATTTTAGATAGCTACACCAAGTGAAGACGAAATAATGGCATTGTGGTCTGAAATTCACATTAAAAATGATATTCCTTCTCTACCAAGTATACGTTAGATTGAACCAGAATAAAGTCTGGCGTGGCGACATGTAGAAACTCTATCACCCGTAACTTTTCTTAAACGAGTTACTTATTTCTAGTGACGAAACAAACGCTATGTAGGGTCACAGGACACTGATGCCATCTTTTATTTGAGCTTCTGTATGTCGATAAAATTGGTTGTGAACTGGGAATGCAACTCAGACCGCCCTTAACGCGGGATTTGATCCCTTCGTGACAATACAGCTCGGCTACAATTTGTTGTTTGTTCTAAACTGCAAATTCCTCAACATCTCCACATATTGCGCGTGAATGGGTTCGAATCCTGGCCCGGCAATAAAGATTTCATAACGTATTATCAAGCTCTAGCATGAGAACACCTACCTGCTGGTGGATAATAATTTTGATTTTTAATGTATTTTCATTCGTTGTCAACACTAGCGATATCCGACGTTTTTGACTCCCAGTGAGACACAGAACTATTTGCGAGATCATTGTAAGTTCAAGATGTTATTCCGAGCTGCTGGTGAAGAAAAATTCTGTAGCTGACGTCTCTGAGTGTAGTCAACAACGATATATGTGGGGCTCTATTCCCAGTCAGCACTGAACACTTCGTCGTATTATTTGTAGTTCAAACATGGTCACATGTCGCTGCTAGTGCAACAAACTCATATTTAACGTTTGTTTTCTCTAGAATATAACAGCGATAGGTGCCGGGTTGGAGTACTGGGAAGGAAAAAATTAATGTTTCGTCTCATCATTTCAGTTAAAACATCTAGCTACTGCCGAGAAAATCCGATATGTCACAGATGATTGTGCTTCGATATCAATCCCATTTGGTTCTGGGTTCGAATTCCTGTCCAACACAAAGCTTTACCTCACGGCATTTCAAGTAAGTTACTTGTGAAGAAGCAATATGTAGCATCTCTCGTAGTTCGTTAACAGGGATAATAGATGCTGGCTAGGAATTCGCATAAGTTAAAAATGTTTGCGTTATGTAATTTAAAGTTGTTATTTGCTGACTGATACTGTCTATAATCGAGGTATATCATTCTCTGTATTCCTAATCAAGAACGACTGTTAGTTTCCGTCAGTTAGCGAAATCTTTGCTTTGTCTTCATGACCTGAGTTTGAATCCATATGAAGAAAGGGACGGTTCATCGTGTCATTTGAAGTTCATACATATTCTCAACTAGCTGCTCGGGAATAACTTAAATTTTTAATGTCATTTTGTGTTTAATAATAAGTACGGTATGTTACTTTGAAGAGGAAATCATGAATACGACGAACGTACTACGTGCATTACCTATCTGACGTAATAATGAGAGTGGTAACATTTCAGGTATGTCATTTATTGTAATATATGTGAGCTTACAAGCCTTAAGAACAGTTTCTCTGTGATAAGGTGTTCCCTGATATTTGTAGTATCGTGGTATTACTTTACATCTTGAGTGTAGTCCATCGACAAAGGAGGTGGCTTACAAGACATTCGTTCGACCTATACTTGAGTATTGCTCATCAGTGTGGGACCCGTACCAGATCGGGTTGACGGGGGAGATAAGATCCAAAAAAGAGCGGCGCGTTTCGTCACAGGGTTATTTGGTAACCGTGATAGCGTTACGGAGATGTTTAGCAAACTCAAGTGGCAGACTCTGCAAGAGAGGCGCTCTGCATCGCGGTGTAGCTTGCTCGCCAGGTTTCGAGAGGGTGCGTTTCTGGATGAGGTATCGCATATATTGCTTCCCCCTACTTATACATCCCAAGGAGATCACGAATGTAAAATTAGAGAGATTAGAGCGCTCACGGAGGCTTTTAGACAGTCGCTCTTCCCGCGAACCATACGCTAGTGGAACAGAAAAAGGAGGTAATGACAGTGGCACGTAAAGTGCCCTCCGCCACACACCGTTGGGTGGCTTGCGGAGTATAAATGTAGAATGTAGATGTAGATGAGTTATTGCGATACAGTGCAGTGTTTTCTAGTGGTGGCGTGTTGCAACCATTTTCAATAGTCATACGACTGTACCAAGGAGCAATTAGAGGACCTGCTAGATAGCTGCGTTATGTGGGCTGCATGCGAATCAGGCAAAATGCAATTCAGGTCGTTCGGGTACTTTTGAGCATGACTGTACCTTCATGGTAAATGACGGAAGTGCTCCAACGGAAACATAGAGACTCACCTATCAAGAAATGCAATACGAACTTAATGTAGTCGAGGTCGATCGAGCAAGAAACAACAGAATCACGTCAACACTCAATACTTACGTGTCTGCATCATATACGGACGTGAATGTTCTACAAATTGCACAAACGTTCATTGACGGTTCAATACGTACCTGCTGTAGTATATGTACCCCTCTCAAAATGCTTAAGGAGTTCTATGAGTACAATAAGAGAGCTATTTTGCTCGCTAAACAGGAACTGATCTCCGTTTGAAGTGCAACACATGATCATGCATATTGCCAAAAAGCGCAAGCAGCAGAAAATAAAACTGTTTTGAAACATTCATGTATTAGATGAGGCCCTCCTGAAACATAAACATGTGCTGAAGTGTAGAGCTCAACTATCACTATGTTTCCGTTTTGGATCTCTACGAGTTTCCACCTCTACCAACGCCTTCAAAACACCGCGGGTCTCTTAAGACTTGAATCGCCACGATTCATTATCCTGGCCCATTTTGAAGAATGAAGAAACTGTGGAACAGTTGGTTAATCCACTACGTTTTATTATGTAAACGATTAGTTTCGGAGCACTTAAAGTTCCGTAATCAAGGTTACTGTTTTAAGTAATTCAATGCAATATGTGATTTCTTCACCCCTTTTTAATTGCATTTTATATGTTTCATTATTTTAGTAACTTTTGGTGCCCTTTTTTTGTATTTTAGGGCCCCTTTTACCCTTTTGACAAGGAAAATTTGGTTCCATGATAACGTTGCGGTGAGGACGATCTCAGATGGTTAGATGATTCTATTTTTTACGCGAGATAATGGAACTTCAAGCGTTGCGGGACCTGTCATATCCACAAAAAAACATTGTGGATCAGTGTACACGAAAAAGATTGTGGATCAAGCAAATGTTCTGCGGTTTCTTCATTTTTCAAAATGGACTCGTACATAACGAGAACTCTTTGTACTACACAGAAGCGCCAAAGAAACTGGTATAGGCATGCATATTCAAATGCTGCTGTCGGTAACGCCTATATATATATATATATATATATATATATATATATATATATATATATATATATATATATATATATTATCAAGATTTAAGTGAGACTCTGAGGAACGTGGTGTTACAGTCGCCGCACCAGCGATGGGACACAGCTCCTCTGAGGTAGCGACGAAGTGGGGACTTTCCCGTATGACCATTACACGAGTGTACCGTGAATATCAGGAATGCGGAAAAACATCAAATCTCCGATATCGCTGCGGTCGGAAAAAGAATCTGCAAGAACGGAATGAACGACTACTGAAGAGCAACGTGACAGAAGTGCAACCCTTCCTCAAACTGCAGCAGATTTCAATGCACGGCCATCAACAATTGCGAACCACTCAACGAAATATCATCGATATGGGCTTTCGAAGCCGAAGGACCACTCGTGCGTCCTTGATGACAGGACGATACAAGGCTTTACGCGTCGCCTGGGTCCGTCAACAGGGACATTGGCCTGATCAGACGAGGGATGTCGCCTAATCATACGAGTCTCGTTTTAAATTGGCAGCGAGCGGATTGACGTGTACGGTTATGGAGACAACCTCGTGAAGCGATGGACCCTGCATGTCAGCAGGCGACTGTTCAAGCTGGTGGAGGCTCTGTAATGGTGAGGAGCATGTGCAGTACGAGTGATATGGGACTCCTAATACTTCTACATAGACTCTGACAGGTGACACGTACATAAGCATGCTGTCTGATAATCGGCACCCATCCATGTCCGTTGTGGACTCCGACGGACTTGGAAAATTCCAGCAACCCACACCTCCACATTTTCTACAGAGTGGCTCCAGGAACACTCTTCTGAGTTTAAACAGTTCCGCTGACCACCAAACTCCCCAGACTTGATCATTATTGAGCGCATCTGCGATGCCTTGCAACATGGTGTTCAAAATCGATCTCATGGTGTCAGTTCCTTCCAACACTACTTCAGACTTTAGTTCAGTCCATGTCACGTCGTGTTGCTGAACTTCTGTGTGCTCGCTGGGGCCCTAAAGATATTAGGCACGTGTACCATTCTTTTTTTTTTTTTTTTTTTTTTTTGGCTCTTCAGTGTATTTGCTTCAGGAAATGTACAAGGACTCCTAAGTTGGATAATCAGTAAATGATGTTGTGTTTTTTTTATAATAAAGAAAAACAACATCGTTTTATTCATTCACGTCATCCCTCTCCTCATCCCCTAATAGGGTACGTTGCCTGTGCGGTTCGTTGAGTACTTGACTTATAATTCTCGAAACGTCCCCAATACGTTTCTGTCATGAGCAGCTGCACCCAGGTACTTACACAAGCTCTTTCTATGCGTTCAGTGACAAATCATCTAATATATGAACTAAGGTGCATACCTGTTGACACAAAATGCAGATATTGCTGCGCGCGAGCGCTTAACTCAACATGAAGAGTCAGACGGACTGCTGGTCAGCAGTGAACAGAGTCTCCGTTGCTCTCTGGTTCAAGTAGCGGACATTTTCTGGCCGGCGCAAGTTTCTACTTGCAGAAGTTATCAATCTGCGTGGGTGGAGCACTCCAGACGGAACCGCCAGCCGTTAACCGCCACATCCTCGTGACTGTCAACGTGTGTTTATTTTGCACCAGTGCTATGCTATTGTTAAACGTATCATATTTACAGCAAAGGATGTGCGGCAGCCTACGCACGACCTTGAATATCATATACCGAGCACCAGAACTATATTATAATAACGCCGATGCTGGCGGTGATAAGTGAGATTCCTTTGAACATAGGAAGTGCACGTGGCACTTCCTTGTTAGTGTTGCCGCGATGTGATTAAGCTATTTCTCAGCTGAGGACAGGTCCTGGCTCGTCCGCGCCTACGCGCGCGCAGGAATCGACTTCAGTACGCTGCGATAAGCAACCCTGCAATAGGCGGCGCTCGCCTATACGAAGAGGCGCTTCCGAACAGGATTTCATTCGAGTCTTGTGCGTGATATGTGTCACTTGCTTGAGCTAATATGTTAGACTGGCTAAAGCTACTTTTTAGTGGTTCTCACTAGCATTCCTATCCCTCGCTCTCTACTGAGTAGCGTGTATCCCAATTTCCATTTCCCAACTGCTGTTATTTCTGTCCCTCTTCGTTCGTAGACCCCTGCCAGCGCCATGAAGAACATTGATACCTCTGCTGACGACGTCAATGTTGTTGCTAATATGTGGCCCAGAATGATGTCTAATGATACAGATATGTGGAAATCATTTTCTGTTTTTTCTTCTCTCTCTCTCTCTCTCTCTCTCTCTCTCTCTCTCTCTCTATGTGTGTGTGTTATCACTTGCAATCACTAACTTCTCTTCCATCTGTTGCAAAGGTGAGCATACTGTCATCTTTGTTGAGTGCCACTGGACTTCATGATCTTGTGAGATAGCTTGGCTGTCCAGAGGTTGGCTTTCATACAAGTCCAGACTTTTGTGACTCTCTCTCCCTGCCTCTCCATATGTGCATGTATTTATCTAATGTTATGATTTTTGTTTGTTTGTGGTATTTTTCAATGACCTAATGAGCTTGTCGATCTGAACCCATTCCCTGAAGCGGGCTCATGTGGAATGGCAGCAGTTATGTTATTCCTCTAACACACACACACACACACACACATACTTGCGCACACAGTTGCATTACTAACGTTATGTGCACTTGTCTGCTTGTAGGTGCTCTCGGTAATGAGTCAGAAGCGGATGATCTGGACAGAGACAGTAAATTTGTAAGACTGGATATCATAGACTTTTGAACACTATTAACGTAAATACATTGTTTGTTCTCTATCAAAATCTTTTATTTACTAACTATGCCTATCAGTAGTTAGTGCCTTTAGTAGTTTCAGTCTTTTATTTAGCTGGCAGTAGTGGCGCTCGCTGTATTGTAGTAGCTTGAGTAACGAACTTTTGACCAATGTTGAAATGCTGATAGTCTTTTAACGCGAAATTCGGGGAGGACATTGCCGGTGCATCCACAGTTACACCAAGGCGAATAAACCGCGATTGGGTGACGAGGAGTACACACCATTTGATGATTTAAGTCACATCCTTTACATGGACGTAAACAACCTTACCATGCAGCAAAGTCTACCACATGGAGGGTTCCGATGGCTGACCAATAAGAAGTTTGATAGACTGAAGAAATGAGTGATCTTTGATATGACTGAGGACGCTGGTGAGGGATATGTTCTGGAGGTAGAGATGGAATA
This sequence comes from Schistocerca gregaria, assembly GCF_023897955.1. Lineage (NCBI taxonomy): Eukaryota > Metazoa > Arthropoda > Insecta > Orthoptera > Acrididae > Schistocerca > Schistocerca gregaria. The sequence continues at coordinate 521,701,043 of NC_064922.1, read as the reverse complement.
TCCCTCCCATTCGTACAATGAGCACAATGAGTTGCCTGTATGTCTGAAGTGCCTACTTCCATAAAACGGTTCCATACTGAATTTTCTGACAATGTTGTGGGACAAACATGGTTTATTAACCACAAGAGAAACCTCCAGCAGTGTCTCAGGTTGAGGATGAAACTTGTTACTATCATCTATGGAATCTCCTTAAAGCAGTGTTTCAACTGTAGGGATGGAACCGGAGCCCTTCAGGACTCACACTATTTCCTGGAGTGACTGCATGTGTGGTTATGTGTAAATAGTTGGCGTGTATGTGCAGAATAGTTTAATGAGCTGTTTGTCATAGTATTAAATGTGTGAGGAAGATTATGAATGCTTTGTTGAACACTATTTGTGCATATGTAATGTCTGAAGGCTATGAGTGCTTATAAAAACATTGTATGTATATGCGTATGTTCTTTCCAATACTACCCTCTTTTAATCCAAAGTTAGTTCATTAATTTCGAAGTAAGTTTAAATTTGGATGGCCAGTCACAATTACACAGCACATGCAATGCTGAGATGGTGAAACATGGCAGAGAGATAAAGCAACAGTAGTTTTTGTAGTACTTGTCTGTTATTGTTCTCTGTTGTTGAAAGTTGTAGGCTAGTAATCCACTCTGAAATGCAAATTTATAGAATGGTATAGAGAGTTCTTCATATCCTTAAATAATATGAAACTGATGGAGTTTCTGTTCTTAAATAGATGTATTTTTACTCATATCATCTCACAATAAAATGAAGAGCAGCCCCCATGCTAATTCAGCAACATAACTTGTACTCCATACCCACACTCCAAACTTGTAAAGCCAACTCGTATTACACAAGAAAAAAAACATGTAGCAAAGAAAATATTAATATATATCGATCTATTCATACAAAATTATCTTTGAAACATACAGTTCAAAAATAAAATACAAATAATTGATTAGCATTGGATATCTTTCTAAAGAAGTCCATAATCATACAGTAAGCACATAAAGTGTTCATATAATATGTTGACATTTATAATTTTTGTATAGCTGTATAGTAGTATATTTCTAGGTTTAGAGCTTTCAACTTGGAAATAGGTCATTTAATATGATCCAAGATACATTAGTGTCTTTATCTCACCATAAACAGTTTTCTTACAATCACCCTCAAAAACGGTGAAAGCATGAAATATGAGAATAATTTTGAGACAAAATAATTAAACTGGTTATACCAACATGATTTGGAGTATAAATAATCAATATTCATAGGTTCTTTATTACATGATACACAACAATCTCGAATACTTCAGCATCATTACTTCATTCAAATGAGGACATGAGCAAAATTTCACTTTACTAAGTTCTTTTTCCACAAAATTTCGAATCACTTACAAAGTCTGACTTTTTGCCTATTCTGCAGTTCTCAAATTATTGTCAAATACCATATAACATACATGGGATAAGCAAAAAAGGTACACATAACAAACATTCCTATTTGTAACTCTATTCTTTGGCATAAAACTACATTCATTGAGTTCTTCATGTGGCATGACAGTGGAACCTGTATTTCATGCAAACATCTTTAAGTATTTTGAGAAAATCCAAAATACTGTGATCAACAAATGTCTCTTAGTAACCACTATATAAACATTTTCTTTATGATCCTTTATATACTAACATTTATAAATATGACTTCGACTGGTGAAGTAATATTGACTGGTAATGCACCACGACAAAAAGAAATCATCTTATTCCATGCACAGATATTTGAAGTGCTTTAAAGAACATATTGCAAAATACTTTAGTTCACAGAACAAAATTAATATGCTAGTTACGAAATCACTCTCTTTGGTTAGAAAACAAATGAACTGCTTTGGAACAACATTATACAACATCTTTTACATTTTTCACTAATATCTTCATGTTCTTCTCAGTACCTCGCATCATCACCAAGTCCAATACTTTGGAATCTTGTGTTCATCAGGTTTTAGACTCATTTATTCCATGTGCATATCCACCAATGTTATCACTCATTTTTCCAAACAAATTTCCAAAAATAGCACACAAGAAATATTATTAAGTTTTATTGGGTGACAACTAATTCTAGACAGCAAAGAGAAATGTTGTAATGGTCATTTTACACATTCCAGAGTCTTTTCAGATAAAATATCATGATAGAAGTATAACATGGAAATGTCACAAGTAATAACTCATTATATATGAAAAAGAAAATTATATTAAGAACTTTATAAATGCACTGCACTTGATTGAGATTTCTACTTAAGTTTTAACTTTTCAAAATATTGGTTAGTTAAAACATTACGGTAAACACTGAAAAATAACGCTGTAAAGAACTAATTACTCGCTGCGATGGAGCACTTTCTTTCACGCCGATCACCTGCCACCCTACCTAAAACCTCTTTCCTCATTACCTTAGCCAGCTTCATCCTGACCCACAACTTCTTCACTTTTGAAGGCCGGACACACAAACAATTCAAGGGAACAGCCATGGCCACCAAGATGGCCCCCTCATACGCCAGCCCATTCACGGGTCACTTAGAGGAAGCCTTCTTGGTTACCCAGGCCTGTAAACCCAAAGTTTGGTACAGATTTATTGATGACATCTTCATGATCTAGACTCACAGTGAAGAAGAACTCCAGAATTTCCTCTCCAACCTCAACTCCTTTGGTTCCATCAGATTCACCTGGTCCTACTCCAAAACTCATGCCACTTTCCTTGACATTGACCTCCATCTGTCAAATGGCCAGCTTCACACGTCCATCCACATCAAACCCACCAACAAGCAACAGTACCTCCATTATGACAGCTGCCACCCATTCCACATCAAACAGTCCCTTCCCTACAGCATAGGTCTTTGTAGCGAACGAATCTGCTCCAGTCTGGAATCCTTGAATCATTACACCAACAACCTGAAAACAGCTTTCGCATCCCGCAACTATCCCCCCCCCCCCCCCCGACCCGGTACAGAAGCAAATAACCAGAGCCACTTCCTCATCCCCTCAAACCCAGAACCTCCCACAGAAGAACTACAAAGGTGCCCCCCTTGTGGCAGGATACTTTCTGGGACTGTATCAGACTCTGAATGTGGCTCTCCAGCAGGGATACGACTTCCTCAAATCCTGCCCTGAAATGATATCCATCCTTCATTAAATCCTCCCCACTCCACCAAGAGCGTCTTTTCGCCGTCCACCTAACCTTTGTAACCTCTTAGTTTATCCCTATGAAATTCCCAAACCACCTTCCCTACCCTCTGGCTCCTACCCTTGTAACCGCCCCCAGTGTAAAACCTGTCCCATGCACTCTCCCACCACCACCTACTCCAGTCCTGTAACCTGGAAGGTGTACACGATCAAAGGCAGAGCCACCTGTGAAAACACCCACGCGATTCACCAACTGACCTGCCTACACTGTGAAGCTTTCTTTGTGGGAACGACCAGCAACAAACAGTCCATCCGCATGGATGGACACAGGCAGACAGTGTTTGTTGGTAATGAGGATCACCCTGTGGCTAAATATGCCTTGGTGCACGGCCAGCACATCTTGGCACAGTGTTACACCGTACGAGTTATCTGGATACTTCCCACTAACACCAACCTGTCAGAACTCCGGAGATGGGAACTTGCCCTTCACTATATCCTCTTTCCTCGATATCCGCCAGGACTCAACCTCCACTAATTTCAAGTTGCCGCCGCTCATACCTCACCTGTCTTTCAACAACTTCTTTTCCTCTGTACTACCGCCTTGACTGACATCTCTGCCCAAACTCTTTGCCTTTACAAATGTCTGCTTGTGTCTGTGTATGTGCGGATGGATATGTGTGTGTGTGTGTGAGTGTATGCCTGTCCTTTTCCCCTCTAAGGTAAGTCTTTCCGCTCCTTGGATTGGAATGACTCCTTGCCCTCTCCCTTAAAACCCATATCCTTTCGTCTTTCCCTCTCCTTCCCTCTTTCCTGAAGAAGCAACCGTTGGTTGCGAAGGCTAGAATTTTGTGTGTATGTTTGTGTGTCTATCGACCTGCCAGCACTTTAGTTTGGTAAGTCACATCATCTTTCTTTCTATATATATATATATATATATATATATATATATATATATATATATATATAATGCGTGTGTGTGTGGATGTCATTATTAGTATACTGATAAGCCCAACTTAATACTTCACCCTCCTGAAATTTCTTAATAAACTTGATTTTCATAATGTGAGTTATATTAGACATAAAATTATCTCTGCAATGCTGCAGAAAATCTACAGGATGTAAACCACCTTCAATGGAAAAGTTTTTCACTGGAATATTGCAAAACATGGTACCAAAATTTTTAACACATCATTGGACAATTGTTCAGCTTTCCTGCGCAAAACAGAAAACCTACTCTCTAGGGTGCTGGTTTTGTTGTTATTTATTTTTAAGTTTTCTGTGAGTTTATTGTCTTCTGTCTTAATCTGTTTGATAAAACCACTTTCAACAAGTGACAATTTAGTATCAACATTAGTTCCGAATTTCGAAATTTCACTATTTATATTTTTGTTAACAGTTCTTATTCCTGCATACACTTTTTTGAATGGAATTTTGTTTCTTTTTTGTTCCTATCTTTTGCGATTTCACCTCTCATATTTTTGACTTTTAAATGTCAATATCTTTCATCTCAGACTCAGCAGACTCTACTCAGACATCTAATTTATCAATTTTTTGATTGATACTGTTGAGTTGTATTTTTACCTATACACTCGAATAATGCTCCTAATGAATGACTGAGTTTTGTGAACTGGTCCTTATGATTTTCAAGTTGCTCATTGACTTTTGCAAACTGATCCCTACTATCTTTACATTGATGATTATTTTTGTCGAACTATTCTATATTCTTTTATACATTTTTATTTACTGATCCTTATTATCAGTACTCATTTTTACTAATAATGCCAACATGGTATTTATGTCAATATTATTATCTTGTTGTTTTACAGTTTACATGATTCAGCAGAGTGTTCCACCTGTTCTACTGCTTCACCAATGAAACTTTCCTGTCCTTGTTTCATAACTGTAAGTCTCTCATGTCTGTATTTTCTCCCATTGTTTCAGATTCCTGTTCAATGACTGTTATTCCTAATCACTTTGTAATGAAACACTTCACCATGAAAAGGGAAAAAAAGAAAATATATTTCCAGTAATTTGATGTTGGATATCGATGTTGTTAGTTGTTACCTGACTTTATTTTTCATCCTTTTCTTCTCCTCAATTGCAAACTCCTTTTTCTCTTATTGTTGCTATTTTGTAGCTGTGGTTCATGCTTGGCTGATTGTTGATATAAAATTTTTGCAATATATACACTTTTAATCTGCAACAAGTAAAGAGTCCAACACAGTATTCATATTTTACTTTCACAAAATTCTAGCCATCTCCACGTTCTTGTATCCCAAAAACAGTTCATTAATGTTGAAGTAAGTTTAAATTTGGGATCTAGTCTCTATTTCACAGCACTTGCATACTGAGATAGTAACACACTGCAGTGTGAGGAGTAACGATAGAATTTAAATAAACAGTTTCTATAGTACTCATTTGTTATTGTTCTCCATTGTTGAAAGATGTTTGTTCATAGTCCATTCTGAAATACAATTTTATATACTGGTCTAGAGGCTGCTCAGTTTCATTTTCTTAAATAATATGAACACTGGTGGCGTTCCTGTTGTTGAACAGACATTTTTTTTCATGTCGTTTCACAGTACAATGAAGACCAACCTCGATGCTAATTCAACACATACATAACTTGTACTCCATACTTGAATTCCAAACTTGTACTGCAAACTCATACTAAACAAGAGCAAGGTTTTCCCTATAATGACAAAGAAAATGTTATCATACATCGTTCTATTAATGCAAAATTATGTTTGAAACATACATTTCAAAAATGAACTACAAATAATTGATTATCATTTAATATCTTTTTAAGAAGACCATAAATATCATAGTAAGTACATAAAGTGTTCATAAAATATGTTGACATTAATACATTTTCGGATAGCTGTATGGTAATGGATTTCTAGGTTTGAGTTTTCAACTTGGGAACAGGTCATTTCATACGATCCAATATCTAGTACTATGTTTATCTCACCATAGTTAGTTTTATTACAATGTTTATGTTACTTTTTCTTCGCCTGCCCTTGATGGCCTTATTTACCATGAACAGTATATAGAACAGAGAGCACTGATTAAATACTGGATAGATTGTAAGAACTGTATGTATAAAGGAATGGTCAGAAAAACATAGATATTGTATAAATATGTATACAGAAACAAAATTGGAAATGTTAAGGTCTTGTACTTACTAGTCATAAATTTTCAGAAAAATATAATAGCGGAATGATAAGAAAAATATAAATATTGTATAAATATGTATATAGAATCAAAATTGGAAATGTTAAGATCTTGTACCTATTAGTCATAAATTTTCAGAAAAATATTGTGGTATTTATATATGGAAATGAGATAATGACGATTATTTAAGTTGCAGGCCAATCACAACTACTATCTGTTGATGAATTTCGGCTGCCAACTGGCCCCACTGAATCAATGGCCAGGTTTTGCTATATGGACACGCCACGGCTGTAACAAGGTAGGTCAGAAAATTGGCTCTGCACAGGTGCAGGAAGCATGAGGGCGGCGAGCCTCTGCTTTCTGGGTAACATCATTTGAAGGACTGCAAGATGCAGCCTGCAACGGCGCATCCTGGACGCGATCTTGGAGTTTGCCGTGTCAGAGGCCGCCGTTAAGATAAAGCCGCGGCTCCGGGTGAACAGTGCGTTGCCGGCAGAAATGCATAACGCAGGTCTTGGCTGCCGAAAACTGAAAACCATGCGCTACAGCCCAAGACTGCGCCTTACGGATTGCGCCCTGTAGCTGACGTTCAGCAGCTGCAATGCCAAAGAGCTGTAGTAAAGGCAGCATACAGCATACAGCGAAGCGGAGACAGAATGTCCCACGGCCGCAGCGAGCCCGTTAATGGCTATTAAAAACAGACAGACACTTAGAACAGAACCCTGTGGCACACCGTTCTCCTGGACTTGGGAGGAACTATATGAGGCCGCGACGTGCACGCAAAAGGTACGATACGACAGAAAATTGCGGATTTAGATCGGCAGAGGGCCCCGAAGGCCCCATCCATGAAGCGTAGAAAGGATGTGATGACGCCGTGTCGTATCATACGCCTTCCGCATGTCGAAAAAGACAGCGACCAGATGTTGACGGCGGGCAAAGGCAGTACGGATGACCGACTCCAGGCTCACTAGATTGTCGCCGGCGGAGCGGCCTTTACGGAACCCACCCTGAGACGGAGCCAGAAGGCCCCGAGACTCCAGTACCCAATTCAAGCGCCGGCTCACCATCCGTTCAAGCAACTTGCAAAGAACGTTGGTGAGGCTAATGGGACGGTAGCTGTCCACCTCCAAAGGGTTCTTCCCCGGTTTCAACAACAAGACTTTCCCGCCATTGCGACGGAAACTCACCCTCGACCCAAATGCGGTTGTAAAGGTCGAGGAGGCGTCGCTGGCAGTCCACTGAAAGGTGTTTCAGCATCTGAGAGTGGATGCTATCTGGGCCAGGAGCGGTATCAGGACAAGCGGCGAGGGCACTGCGGAATTCCCACTCACTGAATGGAACATTGTACGATTCAGGATGGTGGGTGCGAAAAGAAAGACTCCGACGTTCTATCCGCTCTTTAATGGAGCGTAAGCCCAAGGGGTAGTTGGCAGAAGCGGAATTCAGAGCAAAGTGCTCTGACAAGTGGTTTGCAGTGACGTCGGAGTCAGTAAAAACTGCTCCATTCAGTGAGAGCGCAGGGACGCTGACAGGGGTCCGATAGCCATAGAGGCGGCGAATCTTGACCCAGACCTGCGATGGAGTGACATGGAGGCCAAAGGAGGACACATACCGCTCCCAGCACTCCTGCTTGCGGTGGCGGAATAATGGCGGCGGGCTCGCGCACGCAGCCGTTTGAAGGCGATAAGGTGTTCGATTGAGGGATGTCGCTTGTAACGCTGGAGCGCCCGCCGGCGAGCTTTAATCGCTTCAGCGATCTCAGGCGACCACCAAGGCACAGTCCGCCGCCGAGGGGACCCAGAAGAACGGGGAATGGCAGATTCGCGCACGCCGCCTGGGCCGTAACGGCAGCTGTTACGTTATGCGGGCAGAGTGGCCAAGTGTTGCAGCTGCAGATTCCGGCGCTGGCGTTTGCGCTGACGCACGTGCACATTCCACACCGCCGTCGCCTGGATCAGCAGAGACACTGTGTAAACGTCAACGAAGAAAGTCAGTGCCAAACTAGTCTGTGTATTTCTGCACACCCCAGCGCGATTCTCCCCCCTCTCTCAAACAATATCACTCAGCCATACAGGAGCATTACGAATTCTGAGTTTGGTGTAATACTGATAGTTTCACCTCCCAACACAAGTTGTGTTGGAAAGTGTTCGTCCACGTCAACTCTACGGTTTGGTGGGAGAGTTAGTTTGTGTGGGTGGTGACTGAGGGAGTGGCGCTTGACGTGGGTTCGGCAGTATCAGCTCAGCACAATTTGGTGCGGCAAGTCTAGTTTTATTTGAGTAATTTTTTGGATTTGCTCTTAGTCTTCGAATTAATTGTGCAAGATAGCGTACGCGACGTTTAGTATTACTTATGTGAAAGCGCAGGAACCTGTGGACTTATTTTTTTTAGAGGTAACGGTCGGTATGATACTTAAGTGTCAGTGAGGCTTCCAATTTGTAATTTGCCTGGGAACGATTTGCCGTGAGAGCCTCACCATGTAGAGGCTACTTGTTCTGGGTGAAGGAGAATTTGTCGTCCGCCTGGTTGCTGTACTGAGTGCAGATAGGTTATCATTCGCAAGAACCATTAATTTGTGGTTCTATTTTGGTGCGTGTGTTTTTTTAAACAGTTGAATTAAGATAGAAGTGGAGCATGCAAAATTGTGGAAACATGTGGTACTAAAACCGAGGATGCCATTGCTGCTTTAAATCAGTGATTGCACGCGTTAACACAGGAATTGCAGCACGAGAGGCAGAGAAATTTCAAATTTAATCGTGAATTAGAAATTGGAAAAGTGAGTCAGATTCAGTCGCAACTGAGACGAAAATAGGTCTAGATTTGGGGTGCCTTCTTTTTCATATGAGCTGGCAGTGGTCGCATTAATTCCTTCTCAGCTAAAGCAACGGAGGACGTGAAACGTTTATTAAGGATGTTAGGGCCGGTGCTGAAGTGCATGGGTGGTCAGGCGAAGTAACCCAGCATGTAGCCAGTATGAGTTTTGGAGGGGACGCCAAAGCATATGTTGTCTACCATAAGACCTTGAGTAAAGTACAAATGTTTCAGGAACGGGCCGCTGGACCGTGCCAGCGGTACCAAATGCAAAACAGTTCGTGGCTTTTCGGGAAAAACTAAATACTTTGTCAATCCAGTGCATAGATTCTGTGCAGGCGTTCTCGTGTATAATCCGCAAACTGAATGCAAAGGAGTATGCAGGGTGGTCCATTGATCGTGACCGGGCCAAATCTCACGAAATAAGCGTCAAACGAAAGAAGTACGAAGAACGAAACTTGTCTAGCTTGAAGGGTGAAACCAGATGGCGCTATGGTGGGCCCGATAGATGGCGCTGCCGTAGGTCAAACTGATATCAACTGCGTTTTTTTAAACAGGAACCCCATTTTTTTTAATTACATATCGTGTAGTACGTAAAGAAATATGAATGTTTTTATTGGACCACTTATTTCGCTTTGTGATAATGGCACTGTAATAGTCACAAACATATGGCTCACAATTTTAGACGAACAGTTGGTAACAGGTAGGTGTTTTAAATTAAAATACAGAACGTAGGTACGTTTGAACACTTTATTTCGGTTGTTCCAATGTGATACATGTACCTTTGTGAACTTATCATTTCTGAGAACGCATGCTGTTACAGCGTGATTACCTGTAAATACCACATTAATACAATAAATGCTCAAAATGATGTCCGTCACCCTCAATGCATTTGGTAATACGTGTAACGACATTCCTCTCAACAGCGAGTAGTTCGCCTTCCGTAATGTTCGCACATGCATTGACAATGCGCTGACGCCTGTTGTCAGGCGTTATCGGTGGGTCACGATAGCAAATAACCTTCAACTTTCCCCACAGAAAGAGATCTGGGAACGTCAGATGCGGTGAACTTGCGGGCCATGGGATAGTGCTTCGACGACCAATCCACCTGTCATGAAATATGGTATTCAATACCACTTCAACCGCACGCGAGCTATGTGCCGGACGTCCATCATGTTGGAAGTACATCGCTATTCTGTCATGCAGTGAAACATCTTGTAGTAACATCAGTAGAACATTACGTAGGAAATCAGCATACATTGCACTATTTAGACTGCCATCGATAAAATGGAGGCCAATTATCTTTCCTCCCATACTGCCGCACCATACGTTTACCTGCCAAGGTCGCTGATGTTCCACTTGTCGCTGTCATCGGGGAATTTCTGTTGCTCAGTAGTGGATATTATGCCGGTTTACGTTACCACTGTTGGTGAATGATGCTTCGTCGCTAAATAGAACGCGTGCAAAAAATCTGTCATCGTACCGTAATTTTTCTTGTGCCCAGTGTCATAACTGTACACGACGTTCAAAGTTGTCGCCATGCAATTCGTGGTGCATAGAAATATGATACGGGCGCAATCGATGTTGATGTAGCATTCTCAACACCGACGTTTTTGAGATTCCCGATTCTCGCGCAATTTGTCTGCTACTGATGTGTGGATTAGCCGCTACAGCAGCTAAAACACCTACTTGGATATCATTATTTGTTGTAGGTCGTGGTTGACGTTTCACATGTGGCTGAACACTTCCTATTTCCTTAAATAACGTAACTATCCGGCGAACGGTCCGAACACTTGGATGATGTCGTCCAGGATACCGAGCAGCATACATAGCACACGCCCGTTGGGCATTTTGATTACAATAGCCATACATCAATACGATATAGATCTTTTCCGCAATTGGTAAACGGTCCATTTCAACACGGGTAATGTATCACGAAGCAAATACCGTACGCACTGGCGGAATGTTACGTGATACCACGTACTTACACGTTTGTGACTACTACAGCGCCATCTATCACAAAGCGAAAAAAGTGGTCCAACTAAAACATTTATTTTTCTTTACGTACTACACGAATATTTAATAAAAATGGGGGTTCCTATTTAAAAAAAAAACGCAACTGATATCCGTTTGACCTATGGCAGCGCCATGTAGCGGGCCAATCATAGCGCCATCTGGTTTCCCCCTTCAACCTAGACGAGTTTCGTTCTTTGTAGTTTTTTCGTTTGATGTTTATTTCGTGAGATATTTGGTCCGGTCACGATCAATGGACCACCCTGTATAGAGACCCAGAATGCGGAAGCTAATACAGAGTGAACGTAAGTAATTTTACAATTGTTTATTCGCAGTCAAATTCTAGAATTTTATTTTACAGTTTCATATTGTTTTAAAAAGCTATTTCCAAACAACAGTGGCATTTTTTTTTAGATGCGTACGAGTTATACACTGCTGGAGCCTATTATTTATTGTAACTTGTATATTTTTTTTTATTTGTATTTCCGGTTCATGTATTCCCACACACTTCTCTTTGTTGTTTCTACGGTGTCGACAAAAGAGTTGAAATTTCGGAAGTTTTTTTTCGTCCTTCATTCTTTTGATATGAATGATGTGGTGTACTGTGATTAGGTATTTTATAGGTACGTTTGTCGTTGCCAAGTAATTTTTTAATTCCGCGAAGTTTGAAGTTTTTGTGTAAACTGGTTTTCTGCACCGTATGATAATGCAATGTAAGGCTCAAGTACAGAAAGATTTTGCTAAACCTGATAGGTTAGAGACTAAGGAGCACAATCAGGAAGAAAGTTTCGCAAACAACAGAGGGGATCAGATGGTCGTTCCTGTGGAAAAGCCAAGCTGAAATGTGAGGGATGACGACGCAATTGACTGGGATCAAATCCAATTTAAGGCAGATGTACGCCACAATAATGACAGCAGGAATGAAGACGAAAATGATGTCATGACACGGTGAAGGCCTACCGAACATACAAGACTGCGAGACTCAGAACAGAGAAAGAACCGTCATGCCTGTCGGCCCCGGTGACCGAGCAGTTCTAGGCGCTACTGTCTGGAACCCCGCGACTGCTACGGTCGCATGTTCGAATCCTGCCTCGGGCATGGATTTGTGTGATGTCCTTAGGTTAGTTATGTTTAAGTAGTTCTACGTTCTAGGGGACTGATGACCTAAGATGTTAAGTCCCATAGTGCTCAGAGCCATTTGAACCATTTTTTTGAATCATCACGCTTAGTCGATTAGTCTCGCGATCGACGTCGCATACGTATTCAAGTAGCAACAGGATAAAAATAAAAGGATGACGACGATCTATTAACATTCTTAAAGAAAAGGAAGACATAGCAGTGAAGAGGGAACAGGAATTAAAGAAACAATTAAAACGAAGTGAAATGAAATGACCGTTTGGCATTCATGGGCGGAGTCCCCAACTGGGGAAGTTCAGCGACCGAGTTGAAAGTTTTTTCTGTTGACGCCACAATGGTCGACTTGCGTGTCGATGACGATGAAATGACGAGGAGGATAATACAACACCCTGTCCCCGAACGAATAAATACTTCTACCCGATCGGGAGTTAAACCCGGGTCCACCACATAGCAGTCAGATTTGCTGATCACTCAGGTAAGGGCGCGAACCAGAAGGAATTGAAAAATGAAATAAAAGAAGTGAAAAGCGACTCGGAAAAGAGAAGAGGGGAAGTGACGAAGAAAATTAATATAGATGTGAAAGAGGAAGGTAAGAGGACTCAAACATTAGCTGTGCGAGTTTTGAAGGAAGTATCGGAGGCAAAATTGTTTGCAATGGCAGCAGATAAGGAAGCGAAGAAGGCACTCAAATAAAGTGAGAAAATGTCACTAAATACTGAGAAATTAAGGGATCAAAGGCGAGAGTTTTCAAAAGGAAAGATAAGGAAGTAGGTGCGAAATCCAATAACTGTTTTGGGGAAATGGCAAATGAATGAACAAAATTACGGCAACATGTAGAGCAGATGTTAGGAGGAGAGCAAACCAAGAACGAGATAATTGTTTACCACTGTACAGAACCAATGATCGGGTAAGCAATTTAATGAGTCCTCTGGTTAGCGATGCTGGTACTTCGAAGGCTTAATCAGAGCAGAACAGTCTCACATGAACATTGCATGGACGAACAGATGAAGCGTTTGACTTCAATCACTTTGTGTTGATGCAGAAGTTCCCAAACTGTAGAGACAACATTAACACATTGTATCCAAAGACGTTTACTTCGCAATTCGACCTGTCTCTACCCCCACAGTGGCCAATTGAATGCAAAATAGATTTCGTCTGTGGGGGCTTCGCAGGCGATGTCGCAGAAAGGATGTGCACGATCGCTGCAACGGGAACGCCACATAAATAATTTATGAATGCGTTCTTGACGAACTACTGGTCGTCCAAAATGCAAGAACGAACTATACAAGAGATCTCGTTCGCTAAGGTCGCCATAATAATTTCTAAGTTCACACATACACACGGGGTATTGCAGAGGTCCATCTTGATGAAACGTAAGCATTTTACAGATACTTGTTGGTTATGCGCTGCTCATTTAGAGTGTCATACTGCTTCAGTAATCAGCAATGATCAACGACATGAGGATGCAGAAGGCAATGGAAACCACTGCATTAAAGACACGTAACGTGTATCCACAGGACATGTGGCCTGTAGTTGAAGAAGTGTCATGATGATCTCTCCATTGGCAAAAGATTCCGGAATAGTCCCCCATTCGGATCTCCGGGAGGGGACTACCAAGGGGGAGGTTACCATGAGAAAAGGATTGAATAATCAACGAAAGGATAACGTTCTACGAGTCGGGGCGTGGAATGTCAGAAGCTTGAACGTGGTAGGGAAACTAGAAAATCTGAAAAGGGAAATGCAAGTGCTCAATCTAGATATAGTAGGGGTCAGTGAAGTGAACTTGAAGGAAGACAAGGATTTCTGGTCAGATGAGTATCGGGTAATATCAACAGCAGCAGAAAATGGTATAACAGGTGTAGGATTCGTTATGAATAGGAAGGTAGGGCAGAGGGTCTGTTACTGTGAACAGTTCAGTGACCGGGTTGTTCTAATCAGAATCGACAGCAGACCAACACCGACAGTTCAGGTATACATGCCGACGTCGCAAGCTGAAGATGAACAGATAGAGAAAGTGTATGAGGATACTGAAAGGGTAATGCAGTATGTAAAGGGGGACGAAAATCTAATAGTCAAGGGCGACTGGAGTGCAGTCGTAGGGGAAGGAGTAGAAGAAAAGGTTACAGGAGAATATCGGCTTGGGATAAGGAATGAAAGAGGAGAAAGACTAATTGAGTTCTGTAACAAGTTTCAGCTAGTAATAGCGAATACCCCGTTCAAAAATCACAAGAGGAGGAGGTATACTTGGAAAAGGCCGGGAGATACGGGAATATTTCAATTCGATTACCTCATGGTCAGACAGAGATTCCGAAATCAGATATTGGATTGTAAGGCGTACCCAGGAGCAGATATAGACACAGATCACAATATAGTAGTGATGAAGAGTAGGCTGAAGTTCAAGACATTAGTCAGGAAGAATCAATACGCAAAGAAGTGGGATACGGAAGTTCTAAGGAATGACGAGATACGTTTGAAGTTCTCTAACTCTATAGATACAGCAATAAGGAATAGCGCAATAGGCAGTACAGTTGAAGAGGAATGGACATCTCTAAAAAGGGCCATCACAGAAGTTGGGAAGGAAAACATAGGTACAAAGAAGGTAGCTGCAAAGAAACCAAGGGTAACAGAAGAATTACTTCAGTTGATTGATGAAAGGAGGAAGTACAAACATGTTCCGGGAAAATCAGGAATACAAAAATACAAGTCGCTGAGGAATGAAATAAATAGGAAGTTCAGGGAAGCTAAGACGAAATGGCTGCAGGAAAAATGTGAAGACATCGAAACAGATATGATTGTCGGAAGGACAGACTCAGCATATAGGAAAGTCAAAACAACCTTTGGTGACATTAAAAGCAACGGTGGTAACATTAAGAGTGCAACGGTAATTCCACTGTTAAATGCAGAGGAGAGAGCAGATAGGTGGAAAGAATACATTGAAATCCTCTGTGAGGGTGAAGATTTGTGTGATGTGATAGAAGAAGAAACAGGAGTGGATTTAGAAGAGATAGGAGATCCAGTATTAGAATCAGAATTTAAAAGAGCTTTGGAGGACTTACGGTCAAATAAGGCAGAAGGTATAGATAACATTCCATCAGAATTTCTAAAATCATTAGGGGAAGTGGCAACAAAACGACTATTCACGTTGGTGTGTAGAATATATGAGTCTGGCGACATACCATCTGACTTTCGGAAAAGCATCATCCACACAATTCCGAAGACGGCAAGAGCTGACAAGTGCGAGAATTATCGCACAATCAGCTTAACAGCTCATGCATCGAAGCTGCTTACAAGAATAATATACAGAAGAATGGGAAAGAAAATTGAGAATGCGCTAGGTGACGATCAGTTTGGCTTTAGGTAAAGTAAAGGCACGAGAGAGACAATTCTGACGTTACGGCTAATAATGGAAGCAAGGCTAAAGAAAAATCAAGACACGTTCATAGGATTTGTCGACCTGGAAAAAGCGTTCGACAATATAAAATGGTGCAAGCTGTTCGAGATACTGAAAAAAGTAGGGGTAAGCTATAGGGAGAGACGGGTCATATACAATATGTACAACAACCAAGAGGGAATAATAAGAGTGGACGATCAAGAACGAAGTGCTCGTATTAAGAAGGGTGTAAGACAAGGCTGTAGCCTTTCGCCCCTACTCTTCGATCTGTACATCGAGGAAGCAATGATTGAAATAAAAGAAAGTTTCAGGAGTGGAATTAAAATACAAGGTGAAAGGATATCAATGATACGATTCGCTGATGACATTGCTATCCTGAGTGAAAGTGAAGAAGAATTAAATGATCTGCTGAACGGAATGAACAGTCTAATGAGTACACAGTATGGTTTGAGAGTAAATTAGAGAAAGACGAAGGTAATGAGAAGTAGCAGAAATGAGAACAGCGAGAAACTTAACATCAGGATTGATGGTCACGAAGTCAATGAAGTTAAGGAATTCTGCTACCTAGGCAGTAAAATAACCAATGACGGACGGAGCAAGGAAGACATCAAAAGCAGACTCGCTATGGCAAAAAAGGCATTTCTGGCCAAGAGAAGTCTACTAATATCAAATACCGGCCTTAATTTGAGGAAGAAATTTATGAGGATGTACGTCTGGAGTACAGCATTGTATGGTAGTGAAACATGGACTGTGGGAAAACCGGAACAGAAGAAAATCGAAGCATTTGAGATGTGGTGCTATAGACGAATGTTGAAAATTAGGTGGACTGATAAGGTAAGAAATGAGGAGGTTCTACGCAGAATCGGAGAGGAAAGGAATATGTGGAAAACACTGGTAAGGAGAAGGGACAGGATCATAGGACATCGGCTAAGACATGAGGGAATGCCTTCCATGGTACTAGAGGGAACTATAGAGGGCAAAAACTGTAGAGGAAAACAGAGATTGGAATACTTCAAGCAAATAATTGAGGACGTAGGTTGCAACTGCTACTCTGAGATGAAGAGGTTAGCACAGGAAAGGAATTCGTGGCGGGCCGCATCAAACCAGTCAGTAGACTGATGACAAAAAAGAAACTACTTCAGTTCTCATTTGCGACTATTGATTTCGTAAAAGATAATTAGCGGTTTCCACCTCGTTGTTTTTGACAAGTATTCATGTTATTAAAGCTTGTACGATTGGCCAATTTCGACCTTGCAGGCTGTATGAGAAAATAGTTAAAATGACTTAACAAATAAACGGTTCTGGTAACCTACATAAAACAAATTATATTGGTTTCATATCTTAAAATGATCAATTTAGAATTAAGTGCCATCTTCAAACATCTTATCGTAAAGGTTTGGGATATCTTAGAACAGATTCTCATATCACGAAAGGGTCAACACTAAATGATCTTATACTCATATGTGTGGAATAAGTTTAACACGTTTTCACCTTTAGTTTCCAACTATCTCTCTTTGTATTACCGATAGAATTATACTGGACGACATAACTAAATGATCACATTTTCGAAACCACGTAACTCCTACCCATTGCGACGCTTTAAGTTTGAAATTTGGCTCGCATGTTCCGACCGCGGTGGCCATGCGGTCCTAGGCGCTGTAGTCCAGAACCGAGAGACTGCTACGGTCGCAGGTTCAAATCCTGTCTCGGGCATGGATGTGTGTGATGTCCTTATGTTAGTTAGGTTTAAGTAGTTGTAAGTTCTAGGGGACTGATGACCAAAGATTTTAAGTCCCATAGTGCTCAGAGCCACTTGAAGCATTTTGTAGACACACCGCCGCTCGGAATCGTCACAAGCGGCCGCAGGGGGTGGCACAAAGAGCGTTAATAAAATGATCTCTTTCCCGAGTGCATTCATTCCCACACATTTGGCTGTCAAATACGACGTTTCGCATTGCGATGAGCAATAGGAGGACATTCTTCACAACCTTTGACACTGCTGACACCCTCGTGCTTTACAACACTTCTCTACAGACATTGTGGGACTACATCTCCTTTGAATGTGACTGCACCCGTTTGGAACACTTTGGGACCGCATTTTTTTCTCTCGTGAACAGGTTGGATCGACTAGGGACCATTCAAAACCATTCCACAATTTATGAACGTGTTCAAAGCAGCTGAGAGTTCATATGCTTTGTCAGAGCTCATAATTTGCGTCCTCTTGTGGTGTGATTACGAGGATCGCGACATTGACACGTGCGTGAATAAAACGACAAAGGATCCCTCTAACAACCCTCCCCCCCTTCCCCCACCCCACAGTTCTGAAAAATCCTCTGTAGCCAACACCTACAGGAGATAGTCAAAATAGTGTGAACAATGGTAGTAATGGGATGGTTGTGTTTGACTGTCAACAACGCAGGTAAGCCACGTGTCGCACTGGACTGTGCGTGTCCAGTACGGACTAGGCATCAGTGCACGTTGTTTACGAGTAGTGAACACTTCTTATTTGCATGCAGAGGCCGAGGTCGACGTACAATGAAAGACCTAACAGAGTTCCAAAGAGGGCAGATTGTGGGGGGCAGATTAGCTGGAGCATCAGTAACCAAGAGCGCCAACTCGTTGATTGTTTCGAGAGCAACTGTTTCAACAGTCATGACAGCCTACGCAAAACATGGAAAGACATCATCGCGCAAACGTAATAATGGAAGCAAATCAAAACTAAATGACAGAGATTGTTGTACGCTAACACGAATTGTGTTAAAACGACACAAAACTACGGTGGCTAAAGTGACTACAGACTCAACAGCCATCTTCGAGACCCCACATCTAACGACACTGTCCGCCAAAAGCTCCATAAAGTGATTATTCATGGATGAGCTGCTATAACGAAACCATTAGCGACGGAAACCAACGCAAAGAAGCGTGAAACATCGTGTGAGGAGCATAAATTCTGAATGGCTGATCAGTGGAAACACGTCATATGGTCCGACGAGTCTACGTTTCGTTATTCCCAACACTCGGCCGGGTTTATGTCTGGAGAACGCCAGTAGAAGCCTACAGTATTCATTGTTTCATTCCAATGGTTAAGCATGGAGGTGGAAATGTGATGGTTGGGCAGCCATTTTATGCTATTCTGCTGGTCCTATCATTGCTCTCAAAGACCTTGTTATCAGCCAACCATCACGTGAACATTTTAGGTGATGAGTTGCAAGCCATGCTTCAAATGTTGTTCCCAAATAATGATGCAATATTTCAGGAAGATAATGCACCCATTAACAAAGCCTGCACAGTACAATCGTGGTATGAGCAGCTTGCAACTGAACTGCAGCATCCCTGGCCAGCTGAGTCCCCGGACCTGAACATTATCGAACCCTTGTGGGCGGTATTCGAGTGCTGACTCCGGAGCAGATTTCCGCATCCCTCGTCACTACAGAAGTTAGAAGAGGTTCTGACCGAAGAGTGGCATAACATACCACTGGAGACTATACAGTCATTATATGCTAATATTCCAAGAAGAATCGCAGCTGTATTACGGGCAAACGGGGGACCAACACCGGGACAGTTCCAAATTAAGTACAGGTGTTCACATTATTTTACCTATCCCCTGTACATTTACTGACTTTTGCAAAATGCACCTGTACACACTGAACCTGTGATGACGTACTAGGCGCTTTCGGACTAGCAACCCGTTTGACACCCTCCGATCCCAAATGACCTACTATTAGGAGCAAGAGCAGCATTGTAGCGAATGGAGGGCAGCAGCTTAGCCTGTCTGAAGGTTCCTGGTTCTCATGTGCTGTGAGCATTTTTAAAATTCTCAATGGAAGTGGATGGATGTCGCTGAGTACTTTGCCGAACATACGATCTTAGGGAAACGTTTGCCCTTTCATTCTTACATGTGACAATGTCGCATCCCCCCTGTGGTCACGTCACAGGAAGAGCGAAATAGGAGCACTGAAAAAGCATAAACACTCTTTGCTGGTTTTTCATAACGTTTATATTTTGTCGAATGGTATTGAACCGTCTCTAGTGATTCCAACCTGTATAAACTGCGCTCGCGCTCCGCTCCCAACGATTGCGATCAAGTTCGAGGGGGATGCAGCCCCACCATGACCTTAGGGAAGGGGTGAAACTCGGGAGGGTGTTATCAATGTCGAAGGTTGTGAAGAACATCTTCCTGTTGCTCACTGCATTGCGAACTGTCGTTTTGAACCATGAAATTTTTGGGAATCAACGTCCCAGAGAAAGGGTGGTTTCGTTGAAGTCCTTTATGCCACCCCCCCCCCCCCCCCAACGCCATTTTCATGCCGATTCTGAGAGGTGATGTGTCTGGAATGTTTTCCTCGGTCACTCATAAGAAAATCGCATGATTTCAACACTGAGCGTCGCGTTTCTGACCTAGATGCTTGATGCGTCAAAAAGGCGGCGAAATGTGGGCAAGAGGATGAGTTACAACTGACAACCTTCCGATGGTGTGACACATCCACAATGGCAATAGGAAGAATTTCGGTGAAATTTGGTGCCAATGCGACATCATTACCGGTCATATGAACTTCTGAGCTGTGTCCTACTTTGTCGCAAGTGTCGAAACTTTGCTGTTTGAACCGTCATAGAGGCCTTGAATGACACCACAGAGCGTTACGCTTTTGTACCATTACCGAGAAAGGTTGTACGCCCCTTTGATTGAAACTTCAACATCAGCGTCGTGATGAGTGAGAATTACAGGTTTTCGAGAAAGTAGCCCTTTAATTCTGCTTTACAGTGTATTTTGTAATGAGCTTCCGTTTTATGAAAAAAATTTTCAAGGTGCATGATGGAGACGAACAGTAACCCGTCACAAGTCAGTAAATAGTCACATTACATCTGCTTTCATGATTTCTTCGTGATTCTGTCGCTTGGTTGTATCTACTCAGAAGACGCAAAATAACTTTTACGACAAGTTTTTTGACACATACATGATTTACTGCAATAAACTGCCATGTGTCTGTATAACTACGAGTATGTGTGTTATATGTATATGGGGCTATTTATAGCAAGGGATAAAACTGCCTAACATCGAGATATAGAACAGTGTTCCACCAGAGTTAATGAAGGAGACTGTACGTTCTTGTACATAAGGTGGTCAGAAACAGTTTGAAAAGCTTGTAATGGTGTTGCAGGTTAGACTCTGCTGGGAAATAAGCTGCCTTGTTCAGTTTCACAAAACCAAACGAAGAACACGTTTGGCACACCATTTCTGGCGAGCCGCTTGAATTTGCGCACGTAGCGGCCTCATTGGCTTACTTCAACCCTAATTAACTCTGAAACGGCACAGTGCATCTTTTTTTTTATCTTGACCATTATTCATCATTTCTCGGCACAGCCAGCCTACACCACCACACCACCTTTACAAGCTTTTAAGACTATTTCTGAACACCCTGTATTACCATGAAAAGGAATTTCTTTATGATTTGTCAAAACTCTCGCACTATAACTGCTGTTCGTTTTTAGGTGTAGGAAACCTCCAGAGATATCAACCATTATAATGGTAGCTACACGAAAAGTGGAGCAAACTGAATGATGTAGTTTCACTGGCCGAACAAAGCAATGCTGCCTGCAGTACCGACAAGTCTCGGGAGTGTAGCACTCACGGTGTACGTTTTCTGCAAGTCACAAGACCAAAAGGGCTGTTTCTTTGCGGTACGCGACAAGGACTAGTGAAGAGAAAGGACACGGAACGAATGAAACTATGGCCGGCTACCAGAAGGCAACGTGAACGGAGCATAAAAACAAATGGCCATTCTTAAGAAAAAGCCCATTCTTTCACCAGTTAGCTACATTTTCTTTAGGTTTAATTGTGTAATTTTTTGACGACACGCTGATATCGAATTGTGTTACGTCAGTTTTTTTCATCAAGTCGAAAATGAGTCAACTTGCACATTGTAAGTACGCCACTATGTGTTTCTGTATGAAATGTAGTCAAAATTTACCTCCCACTTTATAAAAGATCTACGTATTACCAAAACTATGTATCTACAAACTATTAGGTAGTTAAACTCGTTTGGTAACCTTTGAGAAAACAAAACCTAATTAGAATCGAACTGTGGCTGGTCTGAATAAAGTTTGTCTATATATTAAAAGTGCAGCTGAAGTAAACAATTATCTGGCCCTAATCAAAATTTCCAGTCACCTCGTGTCTTAACAATATTGTTGCAGATTTCTCGAAAGCACAACAGCAAACAGCAAGGAGGCAGCGGCTAAGTTAGATTTATATTTTTTAAATAGAATTGCCAAACAATAGTCAGAATATTGCGTATCATGTGGTAATGCGTAACGATAAACGCTCTTTAAACAGTGGGATGGGGAGAGCAACTATTACTATGAAACGAAATTCCAAGACAACGATTTTAGAATGTAGTATGTATTCAAAAAGACAGATTAGAACTTCGCTCTTTCTTCACACTTAACGTTCGCCTGAACAGTACTACGCCTAACAAAGTGAACAATGATTTGAAAGGGGTACAATGTTAACAGAGAATTTCTATAAAAACCAAATAGCTGAATCAGTTGATATGGTAATGTATGACTCAGGGAAGTGCGATGGTCATTCTCTCAGCTCTGAGCTAGTGAACAAACAAGCTGCGCAGAGCTGCAGTCTTACCTCAAACTTCTTTAGTTTTTTTTTTTTTTTTTTTTTTTTTTTTAAGGAGTATTCAGAGGTTATATTCTTTTCGCTTTTCAATGTATACATCATATTCATATAAGCTGTCCCTTAAAATAAATCTTTCTTCGTCTAACAGATACAATCGCAAGTCAACACAGCGTTACTGAATAAGCCCACCACCTAACACACTTCACGTAAGACAGCACAGAGGCAAAGACTGTGCCACATCAAGACCAAAGATTGTTTAACCGTAGCATAACTTGCTCTCTCTCTGACATGCACATTGTTAATTTACAATAATCAAAATTACATGTCCACTTTACAAGATATGCTAAACAAATGATAAAAGTATCTAAATGTGAAATTTCTTTTTCCTCTTCAGCCATTTCTCTTCCGTGACATTATTCATAAGTCTTGTCAGCTTATGACCTATATAGTCTTTAAAGTCAAGGAAACGATTTCTGGAAATGTACGATATTGCTATGGATTTTTCCAGTGGAGTAGATCTCCTGTTGTCTTCTTCTAGCCTGTTGTGCAATGTAAAGCGTGTACTAGGAGTAATCAAAAGCTGTTAATTGTCACCTCAAAGTACAGAATGTCTATTGTTAACTAATTTTTGGTTTGTTTGCAGGTACATGTTTGCAGATCCGGTACTAACTGAAATCCCCGTGCAACAGCATCGTAGCACTCTGCCACTCTAGTCTCGTCTAACCAGCCTAGACACGATGGCGCACACCACTGATAAATTGAAGTAACGTACGATAAATCCTCCTCCGCATTTGATGGGAACCAACGCAGCGTTAGTCCATGCCGAGTTTGTGGCACTTTAGAACAAATAGCTATCCTAAATAAACCAGTGGTTATGTGGCACAGAAGTGTGCTGTGTGGTTGAATAAGTCTGAATGACGAGGAACGATGTGGCAGACCATATCTGCGTGAAGTACCGGGAACCTCAAGTGAAGTAGCTACTCTGGTGCTCAATTACAAGTGTATCACAATCGAGGCGACTGTGAAAACAAGTGAAAATCGTCATGGATCAGATTTTAACATCGCGCACGACTTTTTGAAAACGATAGAGAATGCTGCCAGCTGGTTTCGACAACGGCTCACGCCCATTCTACATCGTCCCGTCAGATTAATTTGACCACCACCTGCGTCCGACATCAAGTTGCAGAAAGTAACCACTCACAGTTGGCAGAACTAGTAGCAGAGGGTACATAAAGCGTGTCGAGGGGACGCGGAACGCAATGAAGTCGTTGTCTTAATGCTGAAACGGAGCAACTTATCTGGCGTTCAAACGAGTATGAGCATTGGCTTTGGGACAAGGGCGGAAGCATTTCCGAAACAGCTGATTCTGCGAAGTGTTCGCTATCCATCGCGGTTAAAGCACACTGTGCGTAGTAAAATGGCCCTATCCAAAACAGGCGCCGAGGGAGCTGTGGTGCACAGTCGGCCATAGATAACAGGGATAAACAAATGCTGCGGAGATGTGTATGGGCAAATAGACGTGCAACTGTTGATGAATTGAAGTTTTATGGTGTTGATTGTGTAGGCAACCAATGTGGAATGTCATATACGCAAAGAATCTAGAAAGTTGTTGTTAGTAATTCAGCCAATCCGGCCCGAGGACATTATTCTGATTGGGGAGTAATCACGTATGGGGCTCCACAAGGCTCAATCTTAGGCTCACTATTGTTCCTCGTGTATGTAAATGATCTTCTGTCAAATATACAACAAGCAAAATTATTTCTTTTTCAAATGACATTAGTATTATAATCAAAGTATACTCACAGAAACAGAAGAAATGGTAAATAATGTTCTGAAAAGTATCATTGAATGGTATTCTGCGAATGGTCCCACACTCAGTTCTGCACACTTAAGATAACTGTAACACGTGTTGAGGAAATGATAAATAGGTTGAAGACTTCAGAATTATTGTGTGTTAATACTGAAGACAATTTAAGCTGGAAAAACCACATTCTTAGTCTCCTAAAAAAGTTACTTCATTCACATTTACACTTGGGACAATTGGAAATCTTGGGGAGAAATAAATCAGTAAATGGACACAGGCTGCATACTTTCATTCAGTAATGTCATATGGAATAATGTTCTGCGTTAACTCGTCTACAAGTAAGAAATTCTTCATTGCTCAAAAACCTGATGTAAGAATATGTGGTGCTCACCCACTATCATATTGTAGACATCTGTTTAAGAAGTTAGGCATTCTGACTACTACTTCATAATATATTTATTCCCTCATGAAGTTTGTTTTAAATAATCCACTCCCGTTCAAAATGAACAACGATGTAAATAATTACACTAGCAGGATGAAAATTACATTCATTACCCAACATTAAGGTTGTCTTTAGCACAATAAGGGGTGCACAGTGCCACGATTAAAATGCATGATAACTGACCCAGTGATATAAAATGTCTGACAGATAGCAAAGTAAAATTTGAAAACCGACTAAAAAGTTTCTCCTTGATAACTCCTTCTATTCCGTAGAAGAATTTCTAATAGCGTAATATTTGAAACGTGGTGGGGTAGGAATTACTAACTCACATCTGCGTGTTAAAAAAGAGAAGAAAAGATTTATAAACGTTCAGCATGTAATCATATTTACATATTAATTCGCGATGTGTGACTCGTTCCACATTACTACGATTTATTGTGCGAATGATCTGTGGCACATGAAACTAACTGAGTATCTAACTAACTCACCCACAGTTGGGGAAAAAGTGTCGCACTGAAGTGTGAATACACTGACGGAAATAGAAAGCATTGCATCATGAATCAGCAGTCTAATATTTATCAAACTTTGTAGAGATCGTCGTCAAGTAACGGATGTTAAATGATTCCATTCGGAACGTATTTTATCATCAACGACACTGTGAGGTGTGACCTTTATGTGAATGATTACACTCTTTTACAAGTAGTGGTTGTGGCATGGAAACAAACCGTCTCCCAATGTCATCTTGAGGAACTTTTTACCACATTTGGAACATGAGCATCCTAGACACGTTTTGTGGGTGAGGAAGTTGGTCAGGCAAATCTTGAGTTCGTAGATGGCGTTTGTGGTGTGAACTGCAATGTTGCCTTATCCTGCTGGAATGTCATTTGACACCACGCTGATGACAACAGAGCTAACCATTCTTGCCACTTAACGGTGAGCATTCAGCCTCCGTTGTGTAATCACCAAGTCAGTCCTACGGCCATATCTAGTATCTCCACACATCATGATTTTGTGAGTGGCCTTTCATGTGGTCGGCTATGGACATTTTGAAGCTGGTTTCACCTCTGCTTCAGAGTTCTGGCTCCAGTCCGCTGGAGTTTCTGCTGTCTGTGATACGGTATCAACGGTAAGCGGCACGTGGCAATTCGACATCTCAAACCAGGCTCCAATTATGTGTTCCCCAAAATTCATGGTGAAACTGACTGTAATCTCTGCCTTGATACTAGCAGTTGTCATTAGTGTATCCGTCAGAGCAAGTCGAACAATACGGCGATCGTTACGTGGTGTAGTTCTTTTGTCGCAGAACTTGTGCCCACTCTTCTCACCACACTGTTGTCCTGAGTGTGTCTCGTCACCACTCGTACAACTGTCGTTGCACTGTATCACAACTGTATGTGTCCATGTGATGTTCCCATCATGGCAGCGATTACCCCTTTCTGAAAGTTAACAAGGTGGTGATAAGATAGAAGTGGACGTTCTCTAGCCATGCTTTGTTGCGATCTTCACATGAAAAAATTCAGTAGCGTTAGACACATCCAATAGTCATCGTATATTCACTCTATCGTTCAACTGTATCAGTGGCTTTTCCCTGAAAATAAGCTTGCATAAAGATATAATTGTAATCAACATATCCCACAGACATGGAAATACTGGAGTATGAGTTTGGTAGCGATCGGTTTAAGTTCTCGTGGTATAACACAGCGTATGAAGAGAAGGTCTAAAACTATTAACAGTTCCCTTTGTCAGAGTTTGAATTTTTGGAGATGAGCTTTATGACTACGTTTTGTATATTTTTGGTTTGTATAGATGGGGTGAATGGACTCGGTGTTGAAGAATATTTATGAGAGACTGGGATTAAACATCCCACTGATGATGAATTCTTCATGGACAGAGCAGATTCTCGCACAGGGATGAACAGGAATGGATCACAAAATAGACCGTTACCTTTCTGGAACAAACACAACCCGTCGATAGTCATATGTGACTTCGGGAAGCCAAGGAATATCTGAAACGAGCGATAGTGGAAATATTGGTGAAGACATTAGTCTATCACTCGTGAGGAGCAGGGTTCAAATCAAAGTCCAGCAGCCACGATTTACGCTTCCTGTAGTATCCCTGAATAGATAAAGCAAATACCGAGTGGGTGCCTTAGCAAAATGATTTGGACAAATTCCTCACCCCTCGTTGCCCATTCTGATATGACTCTTCGCCTGTTAGGGTCGATTGTCCTTTTTACGGAATACTACTCCTTCCGAATACAAACACAGTACTTTTTTTTACAAGTGCGATCATACGACCTCTGCTTGTGAGATACTACATAAGTATTTGGAATTTAACACAGAGAGATAATATAAATCACAGTTTGATGGTCAGTAACATCGTAACATCAACTCTAATCTTTTTTACAGCCGAATACTCATGATGGAAATTTCTTCCAGAATGAAAATTCGAACCAGCTACATGTAAGGCGAACTCTATAGCATTAGTGGCAATTAGTGATATTAAATGCAGAGGTATACTGTCTGATGTCTGATGTTTTTGCGTAAGAGAGAAAACTTTAATGAAACAGCGAGTCACAGCTAGAAGCTATCTACAGATACATCGGATAGTTACCGGTGATATATCTGACAGCTACTACATCAGTTACTGCAGTTAAACTTTCATTTTAATGCAGAATTTTAGATAGCTGTTGTTGCGAAAAGCTACTTAATTATATCTCATGAGGCAAACGAACAGTGTATGATGCGACAGACGTTAGATTAATCATGGTTGTATAAATTGTTTTGCAAACAGTGCCGCCTAGGGCGCCGAACTATGACATAATCCCTTCCCTGGCAAAGGTGTTCTTCCACCGACTGATATCAATACCCCATCAATTTAATTATAATAAATTACTTAATTGGGAGCAAAATAACTCATAACGGGTGAAGCAAAGAGGACGTAAAAAGCAGAGTAGCACAGACAAACAGGTATTTCCTGACCAAAAGAATTTTGCTAACACCAAACACACACCTTAATTTGACGAAAAAGTTATGTAAATGTAAATTGGGAGCACAGCATTGTATAGTAGTGAATTACGACTGTAAGAGAGCCAAAACGAAGAGAATCGAAACATTTGAAATGTGGTGGCACAGTCCTTTCAGATTACGCTGATACTATAGCTCCCTACTTAGCACTCATATACAACCGCTCGCTCACCGATAGATCTGTACCTACAGATTGGAAAATTGCGCAGGTCGCACCAGTGTTTAAGAAGGGTAGTAGGACTAATCCATTTAACTACAGACCTATATCATTGACGTCGGTTTGCAGTAGGGTTTTGGAACATATACTGTATTCAAACATTATGAATCACCTCGAAGGGAACGATCTATTGACACGTAATCAGCATGGCTTCAGAAAACATCGCTCTTCTGCAACGCAGCTAGCTCTTTATTCGCACGATGTAATGGCCGCTATCGACAGGGGATCTCAAGTTGATTCCGTAATTCTAGATTTCCGGAAAGCTTTTGACACCGTTCCTCACAAGCGACTTCTAATCAAGCTGCGGAGCTATGGGGTATCGTCTCAGTTGTGCGACTGGATTCGTGATTTCCTGTCAGGAAGATCGCAGTTCGTAGTAATAGACGGCAAATCATCGAGTAAAACTGAAGTGATATCAGGTGTTCCCCAGGGAAGCGTCCTGGGACCTCTGCTGTTCCTGATCTATATAAATGACCTGGGTGACAATCTGAGCAGTTCTCTTAGATTGTTCGCG
Source organism: Schistocerca gregaria (assembly GCF_023897955.1). Taxonomy (NCBI): domain Eukaryota; kingdom Metazoa; phylum Arthropoda; class Insecta; order Orthoptera; family Acrididae; genus Schistocerca; species Schistocerca gregaria. The sequence continues at coordinate 521,672,728 of NC_064922.1, read as the reverse complement.
GATGATGCTGTAATTTACAGTCTAGTAAGGTCATCCGAAGACCAGTATCAGTTGCAAAGCGATTTAGAAAAGATTGCTGTATGGTGTATCAGGTGGCAGTTGACGCTAAATAACGAAAAGTGTGAGATGATCCACATGAGTTCCAAAAGAAATCCGTTGGAATTCGATTACTCGATAAATAGTACAATTCTCAAGGCTGTCAATTCAACTAAGTACCTGGGTGTTAAAATTACGAACAACTTCAGTTGGAAGGACCACATAGATAATATTGTGGGGAAGGCGAGTCAAAGGTTGCGTTTCATTGGCAGGACACTTAGAAGATGCAACAAGTCCACTAAAGAGACAGCTTACACTACACTCGTTCGTCCTCTGTTAGAATATTGCTGCGCGGTGTGGGATCCTTACCAGGTGGGATTGACGGAGGACATCGAAAGGGTGCAAAAAAGGGCAGCTCGTTTTGTATTATCGCGTAATAGGGGAGAGAGTGTGGCAGATATGATACACGAGTTGGGATGGAAGTCATTACAGCAAAGACCTTTTTCGTCGCGGCGAGACCTTTTTACGAAATTTCAGTCACCAAATTTCTCTTCCGAATGCGAAAATATTTTGTTGAGCCCAACCTACATAGGTAGGAATGATCATCAAAATAAAATAAGAGAAATCAGAGCTCGAACAGAAAGGTTTAGGTGTTCGTTTTTCCCGCGCGCTGTTCGGGAGTGGAATAGTAGAGAGATAGTATGATTGTGGTTCGATGAACCCTCTGCCAAGCACTTAAATGTGAATTGCAGAGTAGTCATGTAGATGTAGATGTAGAAGTAGAAGGATGTTAGAAATTAGCTGGACTGATAAAGTAAGGAATCCTCATCCTTTATCAATCAGGTTCTCTGCAGTATCGGCGACGAAATGAACATACGCAAAAAAAAAACCTCCGACAAGAAGAAGACAGGATGACAGAACATGTGTTAAGACATCAGGGAATAACTTCCATTGTACTAGAGGTAGCTGTAGAGGTTAAAAACTATAGACGAAGACAGAGACTGGAGTACAACCAGCAAATAATAGAGGACATATGGTGCAAGAGATTGGCGTAGGAGAGGAATTCACCGTGGGCCGCATCAAACCACTCATAAGACTGACTGACTCCAAATTCGGCGTTAATTAATAATTCCTAAATCATTAGTAATTTAGCGGTAACAGAGACATTTGGAACGTAATGAGGTCCCTGTTTTAACTTGGATCCCACACGTTGATTGTAGTTTGCAAATCGGATGCGGATTCTGGCGTCTCAGTTAGTTCAGCAGCCAGTGAAAAATTCTCTTTGATTAAAAGCACGCGTATGCTAAGCAGAAACTACATCGTACTGTACCGCGGTCAGTTCGCCACCCGAACTATTTACTTTTGCGTGAAGTCTCGTAGCTTCCATTATTTAAGCTCCCGATTGCTCGCAATTTTTATGTATTGACCCTACAAAACATTAGCCGTCGAATATAAGCAGATATTGTGAGACAATATCACTCACAAAGTTTTGATCAGACTTATTATATCGAAACCTATGTTGATTTTTTTCACGCTTGGCAAACATTGTAAACGATTCGCACGAAAAATTTTGCCTCCCAGCGCGAACTGGAATTCAGTAAAATATGAAATTTTTGCACGGTTTCCTTGCTTAAAACTGTCTCGCGTACAGTCCTAAATCTCCCACTACGCGACGCAAAACTTCCTTGTTACTGCTTCCATTGGTTTCAAGATGAAAGCGATCGAAAGTTTACTAAATACTCGTGGTGACACAGAACTTATACTTCATTCTATCTTCCTTTCCATGTTAAAGTATATGCTCACAAACACGAAATTCCCAATACGCCAGCATCAGATTTATTTCTGCTGCTGTAAAATGCGAAATATTAATGTAACGCTCCTAGCTCACATTTTTGAAGCACCATAAACATAAATTACTATATTTAAATGCCCTGTGCGTAGTACGCAGACTTCGACGATTTAATACAAAACTGGGCCATAGTTAGGAATGAGACCTGCCTAATATCTGTGTATTTTCGGTAGAACTCTGTCTATTTAAACAGAGTATGAAACTTAAGCGAAAAAAGATCATGAATTAGTGACAGAAGCTGAAGATTATTGTCATGGCATTAAACTGAAAACTGAAAGGATCTGTCCATGGCAATTTTCACTATCAGTGTTCTCTAAAATGAGCTCCACTGACGGCATAATTCACGGCCTAACTGCTGAAGTACACTCATACTAGCAGATGGAGTATGAAGTATCTCTACATCTACACTGATAAATGCTGCTGCTAATGATTCAGATTGCTTACGATAACACCAAGAATCCTGGTATGCATGATAATTTTAACATTTTCAGATTTTGTACATGGCTTGACCAGAAACTGTATGATGAAATCTTTTGTAGAAATTGTTAACAGCTAGTCAGTTGCAAAATGGAACGTCTTCTTGCAGTATTGACGACCTAAAAAAGTTCAATAACATCGCTTTACGAACAGAAAAAAATTATTCAGTCTTGCTGGATTACATGTTTTAGCAGACGTACGTTAAAATGCAGCCGAAAAGCGCCTGTGAAACTTCATTGACTGTCATCTTTCAGCTATATTTTAAGGTACTTCTGCCACAACATGTTACCCGCTAATTCTGAATAATTATTTGTATTCGAAATGAGATTATATATATAGGGTGGTCCTCACCGGGCCAAATATCTCACGAAATAAGCATCAAACGAAAAAATTACAAAAACCGAAACTCGTGTAGCTTGAGGGGGGAAACCACATGGCGCTATGGTTGGCCCGCTAGATGGCGCTGCCATAGGTCAAACGGATATCAACTGCGTTTTTTAAGTAGGAACCCCCATTTTTTATTACATATTCGTGTAGTACGTAAAGAAATATGAATGTTTTAGTTGGACCACTTTTTTCGCTTTGTGATAGATGGCGCTGTAATAGTCACAAACGTGTAAGTACGTGGTATCACGCAACATTCCGCCAGTGCGGACGGTATTTGCTTCTTGATATATTACCCGTGTTGAAATGGACCGTTTACCAATTGCTGAAAAGGTCGATATCGTGTTGATATACGGCTATTGTGATCAAAATGCCCAACGGGCGTGTGCTATGTATGCTGTTCGATATCCTGGACGACGTCACCCAAGTGTCCGGACCGTTCGCCGGATAGTTACGTTATTTAAAGAAACAGGAAGTGTTCAACCACATGTGAAACGTCAACCACTACCTACAACAAATGATGATGCCCAAGTAGGTGTTTTAGCTGCTTTCTCAGCTAATCCGCACATCAGTAGCAGATAAAATGTGCGAGAATCGGGAATCTCAAAAACGTCGGTGTTGAGAATGCTACATCAACAACGGTTGCACCCGTACCATATTTCTATGCACCAAGAATTGCTCGGTGACGACTTTGAACGTCGTGTACAGTTCTGACACTGGGCACAAGAGAAATTACGGGACGATGACAGATATTTGCACGCGTTCTATTTAGCGACGAAGCGTCATTCACCAACAGCGGTAGCGTAAACCGGCATAATATACACTATTGGGCAACGTAAAATCCGTGATGGCTGCGACAGGTGAAACATCAGGGATCTTGGCGGGTTAATGTATGGTGTGGCATTATGGGAGGAAGGATAATTGGCCACATTTTATCGACAGCAATCTAAATGGTGCAATGTCTGCTGATTTCCTATGTAATGTTCTACCCATTTTACTACAAAATGTTTCACTGCATGACGGAATGGCGATGTACTTCCAACATGATGGATGTCCGGTACATAGCTCGCGTGCGGTTGAAGCGGTATTGATGAGCATATTTCATGACAGGTGGATTGGTCGTCGAAGCACCCTACCGTAGCCCGCACGTTCACCGGATCTGACGTCCCCGGATTTCTTTGTGTGGGGAAATTTGAAGGATATTTGCTATCGTGATTCATTGACAACGCCTAACAACATGCGTCAGCGCATTGTCAATGCATGTGCGAATATTACGGAAGGCGAACTATTCGCTGTTGAGAGGAATGTCGTTACACGTATTGCCAAATGCATTGAGGTTGACGGACATCATTTTGAGCATTTATTGCATTAATGTGGTATTTACAGGAAATCACGCTGTAACAGCATGCGTTCTCAGAAATGTTAAGTTCACAAAGGCACGTGTAGCACATTGGAACAACCGAAATAAACGTACTGTTCGTCTGAAATTGTGAGCCATATGTTTGTTACTATTACAGCGCCATCTATCACAAAGCGAAAAAAGTGGTCCAGCTAAAACATTACTATTTTTTTACGTGCTACACTAATATGTAATAAAAATTGGGGTTCACATTTTAAAAAACGCAGTTGATATCCGTTTGACCTGTGACAGCGCCATCTAGCGGGCCAACCATAGCGCCATCTGGTTTCCCCCTTCAAGCTAGACAAGGTTCGTTCTTTATAGTTTTTTGGTTTGACGCTTATTTCGTGAGATATTTGGCCCGGTCGCGATCAATGGACCACCCTGTATATATATATATATATATATATATATATATATATATATATATATATATATATATATATATATAATGTGATAAAAAGTAACTGGACACCCCCAAAAACATACGTTTTTCATATTAGGTGCACTGCGCTGCCACCTACTGCCAGATACTCCATATCAGAGACCTCAGTACTCATTAGACATTGCGAGAGAGCAGAATGGGGCGTTGCCCGAAACTCACGGATTTCTAACATCGTCAGGTGACTGGGTGTCACTTGTGTCATACGTCTGCACGCAAGATTTCCGCACTCCTAAACATACCTAGGTTCACTGTTTCCGATGTGATGGTGAAGTGGAAACGTGAAGGGACACGTACAGCACAAAAGCATATAGACCGACCTCATCTGCTGACTAACAGTGAACCCCGACAGTTGAAGAGGGTTGTAATGTGTAACAGGCAGACATATATCTAGATCATCACTCAGGAATTTCACACTACCTCAGGATCCACAGCAAGTATTACGACAGTTAGGCGGGAGGTGAGAAAAATTCATAGTCGAGCGGCTGCTGATAAGCCATACATCACGCCAGTACACGCCAAACGACGGCTCGCTAGATGTAAGGAGCGTAAACATTGGACGATTGAACAGTGTAAAAACGTTGTGTGGCGTGACGAATCACGGTACACAATGTGGCGATCCGATGGCAGGGTGTGGGTATGGCGAACGACCGGTAAACGTCATCTGCCACCAACAGTAAAATTCGGAGGCGGTGGTGTAGTGGTGTGGTCGTGTTTTTCACGGAGGTGGCTTGCAGCCCTTGTTGATTTTGCGTGGCACTATTACGGCACAGGCCTACACTGATGTTTTAAGCATTTTCTTGCTTCCCACTGTCGAAAAGTAATTCGGGAATGGTGATACCATCTTTCAACAGGATCGAGCGCTTGTTCATAATGCACGGCCTGTAGCGGAGTAGTTACACGATAGTAACTTCCCAGTAATTGACTGGCTAAATACCGGCTAAATGTAGGCAGTACAGTCCAGAAGCGCACCATTCGTCGGAAACGATCACGATCGGAGCATCAGGTGGCACAGAGACAGAAAAAAATAGAACGTAAAATCCTCAGAAATTTTTTGAAACGGTACACAAAGACGGTATATGGATGAAGAGACCAACCAAAGAATTATATGATGTTAACTTGTTTATGTTGTCAATATCCCTTCTGAAGAAGACTTTTTTATAAACGTTGAAAGCATGGTAAAGGGATTGTAATAAACCCTCCATTTGCAACTGATTGGCTGTTTACTACTTCTATAAGAAGATAATTTAACATTTTCTTTTTAATATGTGTTGCAAGGTTTTCCGCTTTTGAATGAAAACATTATTTTACTCTACACTGGTCTGCAATATACACTCAAGGTTCACTAAAACCAATGATCGTATTCTTTCCAAGTGTAACAATCACCTTATTTCGTCCAAATACACCAGCACTTGGTCTTTGTATAAAGAAGTATTTTTGTTTTTGACTTTTTTCTCAGAGACAGTGTGAGGTTAGAATTTAAATTCTTTGCAAGTGAGATGAGAGTGACACGGATTTGGAAAGTGGAGGTTGCTGGTTTTTCTACTTCTGCATCACAGTATTAAAGGATCATTGCAATAAACAGAAGTTGCCGGAAAAGCGTTTACAATTTATAGCCTAACAAACGTATACCCCCGTACGCAGTTCCCATTTTGAAAAGTATCAAATCTGTAACGATATTAACATTTTCTCTTGCAACAAATTCAACTAACTTTAATTTGACTATTTCTAATGTTAAAACAATCTTTAAAAACACTGCACAAAGTAAATTCTTTGAATCTACTAATTTTAATTAAAAAAAGGCACAAATAGAAAATTGCAAGAGCAAAGAAAGTTGCAAAATTTAACATCTGAAGATAAACACCATAAGTCATAAGGAAGTTCCTTTCTAACATTCTGCATGGTGTCTGTCTGTTCTAAATCGTGTCTCCCTACCACTTTCACGCAACGACGCTCTAAGCGGGTTTTTTAGGGAATTGACTAGTTTGAACCTGGGACCTGTTGCTCGTAAGGAGACGCCAGACCAGACATGACATGTAGAGTTCAGAAGAGTTCAGTGAGACTAGCGATGATATAACCAAGTACTTAATGATTTCAGCGTCAGCTCCACTGCACTCCCTGTAAAAGAATCTTAATACTAACTAAATTTAGTTGAAGGGGTTCAAGGCTTTCCTATTTTTAGTTAGCTGGTAAAATAACGTCGAAAAAGCAGTTAAGTTTACCACTGGAATTTTTATTCTCCTCACAAAACATTGTTTATAAGTTGCACTATTGACAGAAGGAAATATTTTAATACAGGATGATAAAAACAAACTGCGTTCAACAGACATGTCAATGAATATTCCCTGAATGGGTTTCCAACTTCTATAATGGATCGAAGGATTACATATGCCATATCACATCTATAATCTAGGTTTAAATTAAGTTTCATAAACTTGACCCTCAAATATCTTTAATTACTTATTTAACTTTTCGTAAATTACAGTGGCTGATGTGGCTTCTCAATAATTATATAACAGAAAAATCATGGCTGTTCAGATTTTAGCTTCAAGTAGCAAATGTGAATTCTACGAAGTTTAATTGACGATCGACACTAGTATTACGTAAAAAGGGGATGTAACAGATGAGACTTCTGCAGTTCTGAGTGAAGCCTTATGCGCTCTTATGCGTTCATTACCTTGTCGGTGGCTAGGCAGTGTCAGGGGCTGGTGGCGGTGCAGCTCCACACACCTCGCCGTCTCAGTAGCAACTCTCTCAAACATATCGTAACTACTGTTTACCGAAGTTGGCTTAAGAAAAAGTTATCTGGCTGTGTTTTCAACTGACCAATCAGCGTCTCAATGTTAACCTTAAGCTTCGCCTACAAAAATTGTGTCTGTCCCATGAGAAACGTTATACTTTTCATGGTGGGGCAATGTTTTTAATGTTTGCTATGTAACAGAGACGCTCATAGTCTCAAGCTAAATCTTGCAGCTGGTGTGGCCCTTTTAGTGTTATCGTAAGAACAATACTGTTCTTCTGGAGGGCTCTATCTTTTAAAATGCGCTGGGGGATGGACCTCTTGGCGGTCGGCCGGCGATGCGGGTGTCTCATTGTCCCGCTCTTATCGTAGGGCCTTCTAGCCTACACGGCTCTGCTCTCGGCTTCTGTTCTCGTTTCTCCCCTCGGAACTGCGTCTGTTTCATGGTAGGAAGATATGACATGCATTTAGATGTTCTTGTGTTAGTCTGTGATATTCCATTTGCTCACTCGTTGATCGTATTACTTTGGTTAATTTAATGTCGGGATTTATTCGGAGCTATGTGACATATTGCCGGATTTGCTATCATGTCAGGGTTTTCATGGAAGGTGTTGGATTTGCCTGACACTTTACACCTTGACCAAGCAGAGAATTTTCATGAGCTTGTAGTCAAATGTAATGTGAATATTACATTAATATGTATATGCACATTACATCAATATCAAATTAATTATGTTACACATATGCTGAACTCGCTTCTAAGACATCATACATCCTACGAATTCTACTGGTTTTTCTTCCTTATTCTGGGTGGCAAAAGCGTGAGAACAAGACACACAAGAACCAATGAGGAAAAATGAAATCTTAAACAATTAAAACTACAATGTTGTTAAGAGACTGCCGTACCAATAACGATATTAGGAAGGAAGAGACAAGCAAAGTCCAACATACCAAACAAGTGCATGTGTTGATTCCAGCTGTGCCAATAACATTGTCTACAAACTATCGTCAAATAACATCCGTCGGCAGCGCGATTAATTAGCTTACGATAGTGAATAACCTACGTTTCAGTGTGCTTAATTTGCGTCTTACGTGGTTCAGCCAATCCTAGAAAGGCTAACAAACATTAAAAACCATAAGGAGCAAAAGCAGTAGTTGTGATAGCTGTACTTGCCCGGCCAAACTGGTGTCAAACAGGACTTCGATGAGCAGCCTTCTGATATGTGCGATGTACTGCGGCAATTTGTGGGTGAAGGAAACAGCCTCAGTACTGCAACGCATCCTACAATCGATTTCACTACTGGCTCAACTGGGCATGTATTGCGTGGTTGCTACTGCCACGCTGATCTCTGCACACACGCGAGCATGGCGGCACACTCATAGTCCATCTTACGGAAACAGCCACATGACCTCCAGCACAGGGAGCGCTCGGTGACTGCCAGTCACCAGAGAACACCCGTTACAGTAGAAATCTTGCTAACTCGGTGACGCGTCACTGATCTAGAGTTGTGGGTACGCCATGTTTATTTCACACCAATATCTGTGGCAGAGTGACCCTCATATGTTTGTGCATTCCGACCTGCCTTCTATACGGCATTGTAAGAAAATATTCTACAGTCTAACCCAACAATCCCCAACCTGGCGGTAACTACCTCCTGAGGGATAAACTGAAATTTTTTGAGGTGTGAAAACAAGACGATCAATCTGTGTTTTGGTTACAAAACTAAATTATTTTTATTTAATAATTTGGTTGAGTGACAACCAACAGCCATCTAGTAATTGAAAAAATTCTTTTTTAACCGCGAACTGTTTATTTCAAAACGTGTATGTTTGCCAGTTTCGGTCATGGATAATCTTCACAGGACTTAAGATGAAAACAGATCAGGTAAAAGAATATTTCACTTTGCTTTTAGGCTGATACAACCTCAAAGCTGTCATAGTGAGAATCCACAATCGATAGTCAAATACAGCGTTTACAGCACTAACGAACACGCTGTCAGTGATTAATGTCAAAGGGACGAAAAGTATTATTTTTAAAAGGTGATTACTGTTATCACTGTTTCGTAATATTGTAATACTGATTAAATAAGTCACAATAATTGTTTTTCTTCGAATGCTACCATTAAAACGCGAAGCAGTATGGCGGAAGTTAAAGCTTGTGAAACAAAAGCTTGAACACTTTCCTCTAATAGACCACCCACCAAAAACATATTTTGTACTTTGCGTCATGCGTCGATGTAATTAACATTCCGTCATATATACCTAAATATCTCAAGAAAACACTTTCTCCCAGTTGTAGGTAGTGCCCACAAAAGGCCAGAAAGTGCTTCATTGTTCACTTCGAAAAAGATGAACGAACAAACTATAGCGAAAACAGACAGTAACTATGGCTATTACACTGCTGTAGTACCTACACAGTGTTTATTATTATTATTAATGGTAGTGGTTGGCATAAAGCATTGGCAACCTAAAGCCTTTCAATTTCTGTCAGTTCACAAGCAAGGTGTCCGACCAACATTTAAGTGTTCTTCAAATAGTAAGTGTAAGTTCAGCTAAAACCTTTAAGTTTCATTGATTGTGAATGATGTTGCAGTGAGTATGTATCCCTAAGGAGAAGTATGGTGCAGATTAAGCATGTTACTAATAAGTGTCTACCCTTAGTGTGGATGGTCAGTTCTCTTTTCTTAGAAGAAGTTGGAGGTAGCACTCGGGCTACACTGAGAACAGTTTCATCAGTATATAAAGAAACTGAGCGAAATAATCAGTACCAAGTGCCTCACTGAGACATTACTTCGTGGGTTAATGATACACGTACAAATACTAAATATAATTCATTTTTCAGCGTTTTAAAAATGAAAGTTTTCAAGGAAAATTATTTTTCATTCTAAATTTTGTTAGGCACTAATATTGATTATCCTGGGGGAGGGGGGATACTAGATAAAATCTGAGCGCACTGAGCGACAAAAGTCTCAGAAAGGATAGGAGCTGCTGGTACAACTGAACATGACTTCAAACAGCGCCTCGGGGAAGCCTGTGGCTCAGCAAGACATTGATCACTGAGGTGGTAGACATACATGGCATTGTGAGGGAATTTGAGTGTACATCACCCAGTTACATTGCTTCCATAAAATGGCCTGCATTCAATCTCAGTGGTCCTCGGATTTGAGCATGGAAGAAAAATGTTGTGACGTGATCAACTGGTTTTGGGCGAAAGTAGCAGACCCAGATTCTGCTTCTGATGCCAGTGTCGACTGAGTCAATATATTTGCCATTGCACCTTCATTCTGGTCATCCCCCAGTATGGTTCAAATGGCTCTGAGCACTATGGGACTCAACTGCTGTGGTCATCAGTCCCCTAGAACTTAGAACTACTTAAACCTAACTAACCTAAGGACATCACACACATCCATGCCCGAGGCAGGATTCGAACCTGCGACTGTAGCAGTCGCACGGTCATCCCACGGTATGAGGCGTGTAGCAAGAAGAGGATGAAGTAGCGCAGTGCAGGTGTGATAACGGCCAAAGATTTTTCTTTTAATGTGTTAAGCAATTGGACAGCATCTGTGCGGTTGAGATGAAATGAAAGCCCTGAGGGTCCGATCTGCTCCTCCTCTGGCCACCCCTGCTGAACCGCTTGCAGCATTTTGCAGAGTAGCAGGCCCCGCCGTATTGCTGATGCTGTTTAATGAGCAATTACAGAGCACTCGCTTATGGTCTGGCTTATGTTGTCGTCTAAGGCTAAGCACATGGCTTTGTGACTATCGAATTCACTGCCGGGGCTCTGCTGGTAGGTGCGACAATGCGCCATCATTTGTATGTTGCGCTGCGGTCCGATAGTGCACGTTGTAATTACTCAAGTATAACGACGAGTATTTACCCACATAAGAAGGGTTTTTTGTTTAGAGTGAGGCCGCCAGCTTATGGTCTGAGATTACGTGAAATGTTGTTCAGTACAATTACCCATATTTTTTTAGCACCCCTCCCAGTATAATTGCCAGCGCCTCTTTGTCCTTTCCACATCTGAAAGTAGATACTGATTCTAATACTTAAAGCGTGGAGAACAGAGAAAATGCTTGAGGAAAGAAAATCAATCATGATTTATGCTATCAATAAACAAGAGGAAAAGACAGATTGACAAAATATCGACGTGTATCACTCGTTAGCGCGGTATGTAACATATTGTGTACGATTTTCCTAAAGAAACGGAAAAATCTTCGTAGCGTAGTCTGAAGGACTCCGATACAGGACTTCGCATGGAGCAATCAACCATGGATAACTCATTTGCTCTGAGAAAGCTATGCCTAAAGTATTAATGGCATAACATGAACTTGTAACACTCTCTTCGTTCCTTTTTAAAATAGCCTGCGCTGACCTTCTTCGAGTAAGCTTCTATAGTTTCATGAGAAAATTGACCAGCCTAACGAGAATTTTCATACAAGGATGGATAATAGTAGTGTTGTGGGATGGAAACCAACATTTCTCTGGCGTACGTAATCCTCAAGAAGGCGAAGCGAAAAACTGTGAAATCTGCAGTAGCTTTGATACCACGTACTAGAAAGATTCTCTTAACAATTGTCCAGAGCCTATTAAACTAGATATGAACAAAGAGTTACCAAGGGAACAAGCAATATTTAAACAAACCAAACAGCAGATTTTAGATGGATCATGGAACAAATCTGTTGTGTGCGTACTGTAAGACCTTCGGTACACACACCATCAGATTAGTTGACTTGTCGCTCTAACGAAGTAGGCAAGTGTCAGCAATATGTCTCGTGGTCTTATCGTGGCGTGTTTATCTTCTGCCGTTAGGTCAGACGGTAGAAATGCCACTTGCACGCTTAGAGTAGCAGATTGACGGTGACCATCTTTAAACAAAATTTGATTAATTTTCACACACACATTTATTAAAATAATAAAAATCATAGACATTATGTAACTTGATTCTGGATGCTGTTTACAATTGACAATCTGAAGTTCATTTGGTCCTGGTACGTTAATCTTATTCTCACATATCTCTGATGCTTGACAAAGTATCCATACATTTCTCTTCATGGCTATGCACAGGAATATGATAATCTTATTAGGCGCAGACTGAAACTTGGCTATAGACTGGTACAGACTGGTGCAGACAAATGCAGACTGGTACAGACACTTGTTATAATACCTAGCGCGTTCAGGTATCACTGCGCGAGTGTGGTCCGCGAGGAAAAAAGGTTTTACGTTAGCAGCAATCTCATTGGCTGCGTGACATATTAATACGCGGATCGGCGGAAACAGAATTTGGTCCGTCTTTATGGCACCGCCATTCCGTAGCGCGCAGACGGACGAGCGCTGCGGCTGCGCTGTTGTGCTTAGCGGGGCGCGCTCTAGTGGGAAAGTTGTGTACGCGCTGACTATGCGGAACTATGTACACAACAAAATCAGAGAATATCAACAACACTTTATAAATAATTCTACATAAAACTATTTGACTGTGAAAATGCCACTCAAAAATGTGGGAAGAACTAGGTTTTATTCGAATACCGGAGCACCTTCTAAAATTAATCAGAAATCTATACAAAAATCAAGAAACAATAGTAAAAATATGACAGGACGGTATGGAAACTTTCGGGTAGGGAAAGGAGTCACGGGATATGTATCATTTTCGTTTCATGTCAGTCTGTATGGTGATTACATGGTTACGTAATGAAAACTGCAGCTCTCACAGATATGAAAACTAGAATTAAAATCGGACGTCATTTAACAACAACTAAAAACATGCAGATGACACAACATTTTTAGCAGACAATGATGAAGAGATCGAAAATATTCTGAAAAAAAAGGAAACGGAAGCAAAAAGGTTGGTCCAAAACTAAACTTGAAGAGAAGAATAATTTTGACAACAGAAATGAAGATTAATATCGTAACAGACGGTGATATCGTTGAGAAAATCGATAAATATACTATTTTTAGGACCTACGATAGCAAAACGCAGCTGCCGTATAGAGAAAATGAGAAGAAGCGTACAAGTTGGGAAAGCAACTTTGATTAAATTAAACAAGTTCTTAAAGGAAATAAATTTTCGCTACAGCCCAATATAGAAATGGTTGAAGCTTTGACCCTTTTGATACATACATATATATAATGGAAAATAAAAATAGTGGACACCAAGAAAAACGAATCTTTTTCGAAACGTAAGTTGGGAAGACCCTGAGGATTTAATGAACTGAAAGCGTAAAAACGTAAAACAGTTCTGGAAAAAATAAAACCTCAGATTTGTTACAAGGTCAAAATATTGCCGATTGAACGAAGAAACTTTGTGCTTATGATGTTTGCTGAACACTCACTGGAAAAACTGTAAATATACTGTCGGAAGAGCAGAAGGTCAAAGACGTAGCGGTGAACAAAAAGGAGAAGGTGGATAGACGACATTTAAAAAAAACAACACAGGAGTGAGACTGGAAGAACTGAGAACAAAAACGACGACCAGGGTTGTGTGGAGGAATGTTGTTCGTCATGTGACCAAGAGTCGTTGACTTTTAGGTGGGCCTTAGAAAGTTCCTTGATGTTTTCAACTAAATGTGGACACAAAGTAATCCAATGTCCCATCTTGTATTCAATCTAGTCCTGCAGCAGGGGATGAGGAGTGAAGAAAAGCACTAGTGTAATGTTATAGAATTGAATGGACATTGTAGCTGACGAGCCTACACATTTGACATTATGGTGATGAGGTAGGGCAAGGCTGCTAAAGTATGGCTGTGAGACGTTTTAGAGGAATATCTGACGGTACTCTGTGGGCCTAGGTCGAGCGTCTTTCATTAGTAATCAAAACAGACTGGGTTCTGGGTTCGAATCGAGCCACTGCTTACGTTTTAGATAAATATCATCAACAATGGCAGTCGATGACTTTCGGCATAAGAATTCACCCTTGTTCGGCCAACGTCCTTGTCAGAGAGGGAGAAGGAACGGACTGAGGTTCGGGGCAATCTCTTACTCTTGGAAATGCCCCCGAAAAGGCCAGAGAATCAGCAATGATCAACGTCATGAGAATGGAGAAGGAAATGGAAACCACTGCATGAAAGTCACATAAGGGGCATCCGTGGAGCAAGTGAAAAAGTGTAATGATGGTCTCTCCGTTGGCGAAAGATTCCGGGTTAGTCCGTTCGAATTTCCGGGATGGGACTGCCAAGGGGGAAGTGACCATGAGAAGATGATGGAATAAACAACGACGGGATAATATTCTTCGAATCGGGGCACGAAATGTCAGAAGTTTGAACGTAGTAGGAAAGCTAGAAATTTGAAAAAGGATATGCGAAGACTCAATCTAGCGATAGCGGGGGTCAGTAATATGAAATGGAAAGAATATGAGGATTTCTGGTCTGATGAATAAAGGGTAACATCAACAGTATCTGAAAATGGTATAACGGAAGTAGCATTCCTTGTGCGAGTAAAAGTAGAGCCAGATTTAGCTACTGTGAGTAATTCATTGATAGGATTGTTCTCACAGGATTCAACAGCAAACCATTGCCGATAATGATAGTTCACGTACACATACCAAAGTCGCAAAGAAAAGAAAAATATATAAAAACAGTGTATGAGGCTGTTGAACGGGTAATTCAGTACATAAAAGGAGAGGAAAATTTAATAATCAGGGGTGACTAGAACGCGGTTTTAGGGGAACGAAGAGAAGAAAAGATTATGGTAGAATTTGTTCTTGGCATTACTAATGAGAGAGAAGAAAGACTAATTGAGTTCTGCAATAAATTTCAGATGGTTACAGCAAATACTCTTTCAAGAATCACAAGAGGAGAAGGTATACTTGGAAAAGGCAGGGAGACAAGATGCCGGCTGTATTACATCACGGCCAGACAGAGATACCGAAATCAGATATTGAATTGTGACCCATGTCGGCTGCCTTCCCTTTCACAAGTTGTCCGCCTCGTCCACATGAGTTCGCAGCCGACGTATAGAGTGGGCTGTTTATGTAGGGGGCGTGGTGGAGGTGTGTCGCGGTCGAGGAAGCGAGGCGTTGCCGCGGGGAGTAGCGAGCTGGGACCGGTGGTGCTTGGACAGTAAGGCCCTTCTCTCTCTCGGTGTCAAGGGGTCATGTGGTTGGAATTTGTAGCGAAGCAGAGTGAAATTGCACACTGGGAAGTTTGTGTGTGTACAAGTGATTTATTTGCCTTGTGATAATATAGTTGCTCATGGTAGCTAATTCGTGGCCATGGAATTAAGCTCCCTCGTTGCTTGTTCGCCTAGTGTGCATTTTGGCTCCGAGATACTTCTTGTAGGAAAGAGTAGAACGAACCTTTACCAGCGACCGTAGTTTTTCCTGCCGTGTGACAGTCTCATTGCCCCACCTGTCTCGTTCCCGGTGCCTTTTTAAACTGTATAACCCTCCTTCCTCTCCGGCTAATTAGGCTTTTCTATATGAAGTGTACCTAAAGTCCCTAACCTGTGGGGAAAAGTCATCTACTCCGAAGAATAATGTAAGACCGAGAGAAGTAGATGAAGTTATCACCGAAGTGCCATCGCTCAGTATTTTACCAATGACGATTAGAAACATAGCTCGGTTAACTTTATATATTTTGAATTACGTATAATAGTTTTTAATTAACAGTCGTTAATGAAAAATTTCGAAGAAAGGTTTTCAAAGTATGTCATTAATGAAGTAATCAACGATTGCCAGCTCCTCACCGGAACAAGAATAATTTAATTGGATTTTAAATTTTTACTCGTAAGCAATCTTTACCTAAGAATAGTTATTGGTGTCATGACATAGGAACCGTACTTAACGCAAACTTTCGAGTACTTCACAATAGACGCTTCACAATAGTCAGATAATAAACAAATAGAAAAACACAAACAACGTATCATATTAATTTTCAAAGATCAATTAAAGTATTATTGTTTACTGGCTGTGGTCAGAAACTTTTGGTTACGTTACTCACCGTAAAACTGATTGTCGTAATTGTAGCAAGCAGAAAGATTGTTTGAATTTCCTCATTGGTAAGGACTGTCATTTACTAGCAGTTACTTTGATATGTCTTTGTAATAAAAGTTACAAATTATGCCACAAGCTATAAATCAGATCTGAGCTTTGGCAATGAAATTCAGTGTCGAAGTTACATGAAGTTATACTACCAATTTTTTATTATGAAAGTTACTCTGGTTTTAGCAAATGAATTAATACTGGCTTTTGCATAATTCTGTTTCTGACATTATTGGTACTACAACGAAAGGTTTCATTATTACGTACTTGTCCAAAAGTTATAAAAATTATGTTTTGATAGTCTAATACATTAATGTTCACTTCATTCTCCATTTTCTGATTACCTTTGTCCATACAAAGGGATACGATGGATATTACTTGGATAATGACTTAGGAAAATTATTTACGTGTCAATATGCACGAAAACAGTGTTATTCAAGCAACAAAATTCCAACTAAGTTGCCGCGTGTGGTAGCCGCGTGGTCTTGGGCGTCTTATCACGGTTCACGCGGCTGCCCCCTTCGGAGGTTCGAGTCCTCCCTCGAACATGGCTGTGTGTGTTGTCCTTAGCGTAAGTTAGTTTAAGTTAGTTTAATCAGTGTGTAAGTCTAGAGACCGGTGACCCAAGCAGTTTGGTCCCATAGTCCATACCATAAATTTCCAAATTTTCCATCTACGTTAGTCATTCTTTTACCCTTCTGGTTATAAAAAGTCTAGATCTCGTTTCACTTTAAAATGCCGTCAGTTTGTCGAGTGGCTTCATTTAACGGTAAATAGGGCACAGGTTGGTCTTCTTACCATATCATAGCCAATAACAAGGGCCCACAGTATCTTGATGTTATGTGAATTGCTGAATTTGTACTGTGCCCAATAAATGCCATAGTTTGTCCATATTAAACATCAACAAAACAACCATTTCTGTTTTCACTGCACCGCACATAGGAAGCAGACTCTTTGTCTCCGCACTTTTACATAGCAACACCGGCGACTACACACAACCAACGACACCAATCGTCTCCTCGTGACTCCGAACTGCTACTGTTTTTGCGCGCTCGCACGTCCATTGACAATGCATTTACAGTTTATTACACTCTTTGAGAATGGATTTTCCCTGACTAGGTCATCGTGTCTACTTACAAAATATTAATACTCCATGCGTATTCTCTTTCTTAAGTAACAAATATCATTTGTAACTTGACAACATATATACAAGAATAATATTCAGCACAACTAAGAAAGCAAACTTCGCAAAACACGTAGAAAATGTATGGTCATCCACGAAGTTGAGGTGTTACAACTGGAGAGGAGCCGGGCTGAGTTGCAAATATCAGGCTGTTTTAGTGCATGATCGGCCGTACTTCTGCAATCATTTTTCTATTCCATCATCTTTTGTGATACTCACAGTGCAGGAATACTATAACGTTGACTCAACTTTAGCTTTCTCGCTGACCGCATTACCTGTGACAGTGCGTTGGTGGCGTTGGTGGCCCGGACTCAGACGCCCCTTTAGTCTGTTATAGGGTCACGGACAGGATGATAAGCCGCCTTGTGGGACTCTTGGACCGTAGTGCCTTCGCAGCTTTGCTGCTACAGGCCGCACTAGGCTGCACCATTTTCGCCGAGGAGGTTGCCGCTCGCGAAGTTAAGTGATTGTAATACATTAATTGTTTCATCTAACTGCTGGTTTCCTCATTCTAAAGGCCTAAGCGGTCAGTTTATGTAGCGAGTCGCTAGCTCACGTAATTTTACTCTAGTAACATCTTTATGTCACTGCTATTTTTTTCATTCTAAGGGCATAGGCGGCCAGTTACTGTATTCCAGATTGGTACCCTTCATTTTAACAGAGTAATATATTTTTTGAACTTGGTAAAGTTTTTTTAATTACTATTGGAAGCTACTCCTGTAGTAAACTCTTCAGTTTTTTGGATTAGTAGTTTTTTTCGTGTGACAGCCCCTCCTCCAAACCTCTTCCTTTAATGCTTTGGGCTGTAGCGCTACTGGCTTTGGAAACCTCGCACTTGGTTTGGCCAAGGTGCTTGGATGTTTTTAGCTATTTTTCATTCGTCAGATCATCCTTATCTTGGGTTCTGATTTATTGTGATTGGTGTTACCAGCCAAATCTCGTCAGAGGAAAAGCATATAATCTGCATGCATGGCTTAAATCTCATGCTGAAGAGATTTCTCTCTGTCGTACATTCTGGCAGCGCGTTGTTAACTGTGCCCGACCTTGAGCGGAGTAGAGTTCCTTGATACTGAACATTTAATTAAATAAATAAAAGAAGAAATAAACAAAAGAGTGGAAAAGCGAATAGCAGCGCTAAATATTAATTGTTTTCTTAAAAAATGGTTCAAATTGCTCTGAGCACTAAGGGACTTAACTTCTGAGGTCATCAGCCCCCTTGAGCTTAAACCTAACTAACCTAAGGACATCACACACACCCATGCCCGAGGCAGGATTCGAACCTGCGACAGTAGCGGTCGCGCGGTTCCAGACTGTAGCGCCTAGAACCACTGAAATTTTTTCTTCACTCTTTGAGTTCTAAGGTTAGCAACGACGCCTGAATTTGTTTTCCACTGGAGATATAGCACCTGTGCCTGGTACTGACATTTCATATTTGTTATTTTTTAACTCCAAAATTCAGGCAATTGCGCCTGAGTTTCATGAATGCTTAAATATTTAGTCTGCCCAGTGGAGCAATTTCGTAACGTTTTTGTCACAGACAATAGAAAATTGTATTTAACTTATTTGCATCCGTTACTACTCTCCCAAGGTATGTCCTTTGTTAAAATATTTGTGGTTTAAATCCTAATAACAGTTGGTCGTAATTAGACATTAAAGGTTTCCAGTTTACAGGCTTGTGTATAAAGAGTTGGAATTTGATAAAAGGCCCTGTGTCATTTTAAAACTGTTGTTAGTATCCAGGCTGTTTTTTCCTTCTAGTTGCTGTTTACTGTAATTGTTGCTGATCTCAGAAATTGCTTCTCTTAGTATATATAGCATTTTTATGCTAATAAAGTTTGTGAATGATGTGTACTTAAAACCCAGTCCTTTCACATGTTTGATTTTGGTTAAGCCGCACTCTGAAAGGTGAAATTTCAGATTGTATGGCGTACCTAGGAGCAGATATAGAACCAAATCACAACTGAGTGATGATGAAGAGCAGGCTGAAGCTTAAGAGAATCGTTCGGCCGATTCATTGTGGAAGCAAGTGGGATAATGAAATACTGAGGAATGAAAAGGACATTTGAAGTTCGCTAGGGATGTGGATACTAAAATAGAATACCAGAGATGCCAGTTCAGTAAAGGAGAAGTGGACATCTCAAAAAAAAACAAAGAAAACAAAAAAAAAACACAAAAAAGATAGCAATCACGGAGTTTGGCGGACAAACGTAGGTACAACGAAGGTAACTGCGAAGAAACCTTGGGTCAATGACAAATTACTTCAACCGATTCGACGAAAGATGGAAGTACAACAATGTTCAGGAAAAGACAGAAATACAGCAATATAAATCCCTTAGAAAAGAAATAATAGTGAAATTAAAATGTGTGTGTGTGAAATCTTATGGGACTTAACTGCTAAGGTCATCAGTCCCTAAGCTTACACACTACTTAACCTAAATTGTCTTAAGGATTAACACACGCACCCATGCCCGAGGGAGGACTCGAATCTCCTCTGGGACCAGCCGCACAGTCCATGACTGTAGCGCCAAGACCGCTCGGCTAATCCCGCGCAACTGAAATTAAAAGCGAGGGTGGTAACACAAAGGGTACAAAGGAGATTCCACTGTTAAACGCAGAGGAGAGAACGGATATGAGGAAAGAGTACACTGAAGCGTCCATAAGGGGGAGGACTTGTCTGATGACGTGACAGGAAATTGGAGTCGATGTGGAGGTCGTCGGGGATCCAGTATTAGAATTTGAAAGAGCTCTCGAAGACTTGAGGTCAAATAAGGGAGAAGGGGTGGATAACATTCCATCGCAATTTCTAAAATAACTGGAGAGAGTAGCAAACAATTGACTGTTCAAGTTGCGTGTAGAATCGACAAGGCTCGCAACGCACCATCAGACTTTCGGAAAAATATTATCCACACAAATCGGAAGAGAGCAAGGGCAGTTAAGTGCGAATACTATCGCGTAATCATCTTAAAGTCCTATGCATCCAAGGTGCTGACGATAATAATATGCAGAAGAATGGAAAAGAAAATGGAAGACCTG
Source organism: Schistocerca gregaria (assembly GCF_023897955.1). Taxonomy (NCBI): domain Eukaryota; kingdom Metazoa; phylum Arthropoda; class Insecta; order Orthoptera; family Acrididae; genus Schistocerca; species Schistocerca gregaria. The sequence continues at coordinate 521,652,214 of NC_064922.1, read as the reverse complement.
CTAAATGACGATGAGTTTGGCTTAGGAGGAGGAGGAAGACATTAGTGTTTAACGTCACTTCGACAACGAGGTTATTAGAGACAGAGCAGGAGCGCGGACTAGGGAAGGATGGAAGAGGACATGGGTAGTACCCTTTCAAAGGAACCACCCCGACCTTTGCCTTAAGTGATTAGGGCCATCACGGGAAACCTAAATCTGGATGGCTTGACACGACTTTGAACCGTCATCCCCTCGAATGGGAGCCCAGTGTCCTAACCATTGCGCTACTTCACTCGGTAGTTTGGCTTTGGGAAAGATAATGGCAGCAGAGTGGCAGTTCTTACTATGCACATCATAACAGAAGCGAGACTGAAGAAAAATCGAGACATCCTTCTAGGATTTGTGGAACCAGAAAAAGAGTTCGACATTGTGAAATGGCACGTTATGTTCGAAATTCTGAGAAGAAGAGGAGTAAGCTGTAGGGAAATTTGGGTAATGTACAATATCTACGAGAACGAAGAGAGAACAGTGATGTTGACAGACGAAGAACGAAGTGCTAGGATAGGATTGAAAGGTGTGTAACACAAGGATACAGTCTTTCGCCCCTACCGTTCAGTCTATACACAGGAGAAGCAATGATGAAAGAAAAGTTAAAGTGTGAAATTAAAATTTGGGGTGAACGGATATCAATGTTAAGATTCTCTGAAGCTTTTCCTTCCTTAGTGAAAGTGAAGAAAAATTACAGGATCCGTTGAAATGAATAAACATTCTAATGAGTACCGAATATGGATTTAGAGTAAACTGGGAAAACACAAAAACAATGAGAAGTAGCAGAAATGAGAATACCGAGAAACTTAACATCAGAATTGGTGATTACGAGGTAGACGAAGTTAAGAAATTCTCCTAACTTGGAACCGAAATAACCAAGACAGACGACGCAAGGAGGACATAAAAAGCAGACTATCACTGGTAAAAATGGTGTTCCTGGCCTAGTGGATTCTACTGGTGTCAAATATAGGCTACAGTTTGAGGAAGAAATTTCCGAGAATGTACGTTGGGATCACAGAAGTGTATGGTAGTGAATCATAGACAGTGGGAAAACTGGGGCAAATGAGAATCGAAGCATTTAAAATGTGGTGCTACAGTATAATGTTGAAAATTAGGTGGACTGATAAGATAACAAATGACGAACTTGTTCGCAAAATCGGCGACGAAAGTAACTCGTGGAAAACACTGACAAGAAGAGGGGACAGGACGATAGGACATGCTCTGAGAGCTCATGGTGCTGGAGGGAGCTGTAGAGGGTAAAAACTGTAGATGAATACAGAGATTGGAATACATCCAGCAAATAACTGAGGTCGTAGGTTGCAAGTGCTACTCTGAGATGAAAATGTCAAAAGGTTATCAAAGGAAAGGAATTCGTGTAGGGCCGCATACAACCAGTAATAAGACCCACTAATCAATAAATAACTGAATCTACATGAGAAGAGAGTTTATGTTTTACGACCGTGTGCCTCCTTGCCAGATTCAGCACAAGCTGATTCTTCCGCCGTAATACCTCGACCAAAATCTGTACTGAAATGTGCCATTCATTATAAGGTTCGATACGTTGGGAATGAGTGGACTCTATATTACCAATTAATGGGACGTCGTTGTAATGAAACATTCACTGTATACTCAGCAAGTACCTTTTCAGGGTTGCATTGCTCACACTGTGCTTTTACAAGTGAATCTGAATCTTTCATAATATCCTCTCAAGTTTGCTGAGAATCTGTTCGTGAGTATAGTTATGATATTACTAACGCGGCGTGGTAGATTTACGCGGATGTGAACTTATACCACACAGGATTCGACCTAACTTTCATATAAAGCTTACCGTCTGTATTGTTACGCGACGCACATGCTTACACGCGCCAACAAAAACTTATTTTTAACATAAGATTCAAATGTTTGGCGTCATTGTGTTCCACTGATCAGACGAGCGCACCAGACACCGAGGCACTCTAACAGTGAACCCGAATTCCTTTTCTTTATTTTACAACCTCCAATGCTCGCACGTCAAAACAAGGGCAATGCTGATGGAGCCAACACGACTATCGTTACTAACCACAAGCCGTGTAGTTGCATGGCCTAAATAACACCCAATAATTGTTGATGTCAACGATGAAGGAAAACCAGGAACATAATATCTTCGAAGGAAGACTACTGAGAAGGACTGTCGGACCTGTCAGTGACGTAGACAATGGAGGATTAGGACTTATCCCCGTCGACCACTAGGTCTTTACAGACGGAGCACAGGAATGGAATGGGGAAGGACGAGTAACGAAATCGACTGTCTTCTTTTTAGTGGAGTAGTGTTGACATCTGCATAAACCTATTTATGGAAACCATCGAAAATATCAGTGTAGATTTCCGAAAGCGGACCTGAATTGTGGACATCGAATTATTAACATCGTAAAAAAATAAATGGGTCCAGGTGGTTATACATGTACACACAAGACTGAATATGAAATTCCCAGAGCTGTGAAGCAAGGAAAGATTCGAAGAACTTGACGAACAAAGATTATGTCGGTAGTGTGAGATGGAAAATAATTAGATCCAGATGAGTGTTTTAGGTAATTGGAAGAAATTTCTTGACCACAACTTGATGGGGCCACGCGTAGTCTTCAAGATGTGGTCGTTGGTAGATGATGCTAATAAGTTCCATCTATTCCTCTGCTGGAAGCGAAGTGCAAACAGATATGATACCACTGTTCTGATAATGTTTCAAAAATAAATTTTAAACTTAATGATGTGTTTTAATTGAGAAAAAAAGTTATGTTCGGGTATGGGATGAAATATTGGTGATACGAGCTATTTCGTAAGATCTGAGAACAATGTTGATGCGGATATTTCACTGTAGGGTGGAAGAAATAGTAGTTTTGCCACGTACTATACTCTCGACAACCTACGGCCAGATGTTTTCAGTGGATGATAGATTCGGCGTATGTGCTGCCAGGCAACAGTCGAACACACCTGATGTAGACCAGTGCAGCACGGGCAACATGCGAACTTGCTTTATCGTATTGGAAGATAACTTCACAGAGACTTCAAAGATAAGGCACACCGTCCAGCCTTCACATATGAGAAATGTAGGCAAAGGTAGGGGCAACATCGGATATGTGAACCAGAGGTAAGAGTGTTGATAGCCTAATGAAAAAGAAATGGCTCAGAGCACTATGGGACTTGACATCTCTGGTCATCAGTCCCCTAGAACTTAGAACTACTTAAACCTAACTAACCTAAGGACATCACACACACCCATGCCCGAGGCAGGATTCGAACCTGCGACCGTAGCAGTCGCGCGGTTCCGGACTGAGCGCCTAGAACGATTGCCTAATGACATTCCATAATACACTTTCCAGTCACATTAATATGACCACAACCTATGTTCGAAGTCAACGTGCAATAACCACTCACAGAGGACAGGTGGCAGCACTAGCAGTGTAGGATACATAAAGCGTTTTGGGAAACGCAGGCAACAGTGCAGTCGTTGTCATAACTGTAAACGGGTCGATTTACAAAAGGGCATGAGCATTCGCATTCGCACGAAGCGTGGAAGCAGTTCCGAAAGGCTAAGTTTGTAAAGTGCTCACTTGATGCCGACGTTAAAGTACATCGTGATTCGCCCAAAACCGGCGTCCAGGCAACTATGGTACATCATGGGTCATAGGTGACAGAGCCGATCGACGGCTATGGAAATGTGTACGGGTGAATAAAAGTGAAAAACTTGACTAACCGCTCAAGTCAACCAAGGGCTACCAAGACCGCTCAGGGAAGATTGCTGTGTAATGGCCTCAGCTGCATGCACCTGGTTCATGTATCCATGATGGCTGTTGTTAATCGGCGACGAAGGCTGGAATTTTCACACCAACACCACTACCGGACGTCCGCTGATTGGCGGTAGGCAGCCTTTCAGACGAATCACGTTTTATGCTCCACAGGACGGAAGACCGTTGCCATGTGTGGTGTGACACATCTGAAAGCAAACACCTTGCAGCTATTTTCAGAAGGGTCCAAGCTGAAGTATGGAGCATTATAGTCTGGCAATAGTTTTCGTCAGATTCCCTGGGTGATCTCGTCATTCTGTAAGGCACAATGGATCAGCACAGGTATGATCCTTAGGGACCACGTCCACCCCTACCTGTTGTTTGTTTTTCCTCGGCTCGTACGTGTCTACTAGCAGGACAATACAACGTGTCAGACAGCTCGCAGTCTACGTGTGGTTCGAAAATCTCCAGACTGATTTACATGTACACCCATGGCCACCAAAATCTCTGAATTTAAGCCCAGTTGAGAATCTGTGGAATCACCTCGATCGTGCTGTTCGCGCCATGTGTCCTTTACCGGAAAACCTAACTCAGATGACCGTGGCACTTGAGTCGGCATGGCTTCATGTGCCTATTTATACCTCATTGATTCTGTTCCTGCGCATGTCGCAGCTGACCGCACGGCAAAATGTGGCTACTTGACAGTGTGTAACACCGTGTGCTGGGCCTACATGACAATTACAAATGGAATCTGGCAAAGTTCGCTCTGCTTCGAGCCTGCATCTATGGATACGTCCATCGCTGAGTATTTTAAGTAGGACCAGTGCTTCCATGTCACTACTGATTCCATTTTGTTGTTCTAGTACAACACTGTCTGTGCGTCTCTACCTGCTGCCACGTAAAATGAGATCGTAACACGACAGTCATCGTTTTAACAACCCACGGCGCTGCAGATGTTGTCGCAATACCCGTGTGTATGTCTCTTCTCTTGCAAACAGTCCCATTCGCTGACACAGCCTGATTCAAGGCACGTGACGCCGCTGTGTACTCTTGTATGGCTCAAAAAACCAAGTCTGTTCTCTAGGCTGCTGGTCGTTCGGGCCTGCTGCGACCCTGGGTGGTGATCATTGGCTGCTTTCCTCTATGAACACATCAATTCCATATTCGCATGTCAGTCGTGCGTCCAGATCAATGCGAACAGCGATATCGCGGAACGGTGAACCACAATCTCGAAAGACTATGATCCTGCTGCTGTCGAATTCTGGCTTGTGTTGATCGTTATACGATAGATACCCTGATCTTCTGACAAACAAACATGATTCAAATAGGCTACTGCGGGATGTGGGCATCCTGGAGCGTACAAAATTACTGAACAACAACAGTAGGGCACTTTTCAGAAACTGACCGGCGTGCCAGGTTTATTCAAGAAACATACCATTAAAGGATACAAAATGTGGCACCGGTGAGACCACCAATAGATTGAGAGGTATGTAGCCCGAGACAGGGATGGAAAGGCACATGTGCTAGGTCGAGGGCTGACTGCTAAGAGAGCCTGAGATCTGTTTTAACTCACTCTTAGCAGACTGCCCTGCGGCCCCTCTGTGCCCATTCGCAGCCTATTGACTGATTACTTAAAGGAACTTGGGAAGTGAATCTCCGCTTCACCGAAGTTTCACCCCATCAGCATCACTGACCATGAGAACGGCGTACACGTGAATAAGACGTGAGTTGGCAGTAATAACCGACAGTATCTGATGCCATACCAGCCCAATCTTTCCACTACTGTACAGAGAACGAAAACTGAAAAACAAAATTTTTATTTCAAAAACAAAGCTTCTCCCAGTCAGTCTGTTGGCCGCCATATACATAAATGTAATGTAGAATGCATTACTACTACCTGTTTTATGCAGGTGTGGTGGAATGCTAATAATTTGAATATCCAAACATTTGGTACTCGTCATGCCAATCTGACGTTTGTTTCACACCGAATTTATGGTGCAGCAGTTTTAATGATCACCAGATCAGCTTAGACATGATGACATGTTACAAACAATATGACTTGTGTGCTGAAAAGGACAGCACGAAAAAATGTTAAGTTGACACCGTGGATAAATCGTAAGGTTAAGATCACAATCTGAGAAATAGTGGTGATTAAAATTACCCTGTGATGCAAGAAAGTTTGGACGTGTTCGTACGAGCCTGAAAGCTAGTCAGGATTTCACGGACGAGGAATGCAGCGGGATGATGTGATTCAAGTTTAAGGTGTTTGCGGAACTAGCTGCTGTCCACACGTATGGTTTGTAGGAACTGAAATGTCTTGTCATAATCCTAGAACAGAACGGACACGAACCTGAGCACTACCTTCTGACAGGCGTTGCACACTGATTTGACAGGGAAAGAATGTGAACACCTTTTCGCCGACCTGATGTGCTGGTCAGGGTGACGTTTCATCACCACGTTTGTGATTGCCGAGTGGTGACGCAGCTCGAAGTCACCGGCACGTCACAGGCGTGACAACTGTCGGAGCTAGCGCGGCCGGCGCCGCCTACGCAGTTGTCGGCGGCCTCTGCTTTCACTGCTACGCAAGGCCCGCGGCCGATGTTATCCGCAAGGTTACGAGCTCCCTGCCCAACGAGTTCCCAGGCGGACGCCTGCGCTACTTTCCCACGGATGGCCACATTAAGGCTGCAGATAGTGCTGCGCCGAGGCACCGCCCCTGCCTTCTCCAGTATACCCGCGTCTTGTGCTAGCAAGAGATTTCTAGAGAAGCACTGTCGCCGTATTCATGTAAAATGCTAAATAAAGCTGATACACTTCAAAAATATAAGCCGAACAATTTGCATTTATCTTCGTAAATTACAGCGAAGGAAAACGCAGAAGCGAATAAAAAGAAAACAATGACTGGTCCTTTGCTTCTGGAAAAGTAAACCAAGCTATTCTTATTGTGCGGTTGGTAATGGAAAGTATAATTCGAGGGGCGTTCAATAAATAACATAGGAGATATTTTTCTGAAAGCAGGTTGGTTTTATTGAGGCTTCCAATACACCGTATTATTCCCCATTCTTTTGGCTACAAAACACTATTTTTCAAAATGATCTCCGTTGAATGCGACGGCTTTGCGCCACGTGTCTGTATGCGTGGTACCACTCTACTGAAATTGCGACTTTCAGTAGCGCATCGGGTATGCGACCATTATTAGTAATCAAACAATCATATACCATGTTGATTGGTCACTAATAGCAGGTCTCGGGTGTTCCATAGGAACGTTGTACTGAATCCTAATTCTTTTTGATTCAATACAACATTTCTACGGAACACCAAGATCTGTTTTTAGCGGCCAATCAGCATTGTAGTTATGCTTTACCATGTTGATTCGTCACTAATAACAGGTCTTGGGTGTTCCATAGGAACGTTGTACTGAATCCTAATTCTTTTTGATTCAATACAACATTTCTACGGAACACCAAGATCTGTTATTAGCGGCCAATCAGCATTGTAGTTATGCTTATTGGATTAATCATTCCACTCTTCGATGTCGGAGCCAACTGCATCAATAACCTCCCCAATATCCACGTACTAATTCTCGTGGAGTGCATCTTCCGTAGGGCCAAACAGATGGAAGTCTAAAGGTGCTACACTAATGGCCATTAAAATTGCTACACCAAGAAGAAATGCAGATGATAAACGGGTATTCATTGGACAAATATATTATACTAGAACAGACATGTGATTACATTTTCACGCAATTTGGGTGCATACATAATGAGAAATCAGTACCCATAACAACCACCTCTGGCCGTAATGACGGCCTTGATACGCCTGGGCATTGAGTCAAAGAGAGCTTGAATGGCGTGTACAGGTACAGCTGCCCATTTACCTCCAACACGATACCACAGTTCATAACGAGTAGTCACTCGCGTATTGTGACTAGCCAGTTGCTCGGCCACCATTGACCAGACGTTTGCAATTGATGAGAGATCTGGACAATGTGCTGGCCCGTACAGGACCTGCAACACGCGGTCATGCATTATCCTGCTGAAACGTAGGGTTTCGCAGGGATCGAATGAAGGGTAGAGCCACGGGTCGTAACACATCTGAAATGTAACGTCCACTGTTCAATACGAACAAGAGGTGACCGAGACGTGTAGCCAACGGCACCACATACCACCATGCCGGGTGATACGCCACTATGGCGATGACGAATACACGCTTCTAATGTGCGTTCACCGAGATGTCATCAAACACGGATGCGACCATCATGGTGCTGTAAACAGAACCTGGATTCATCCGAAAAATGTCGTTTTCCATTCGTGCGCCCAGGTTGAATACACCATCGCAGGCGCTCCTCTCTGTGATGCAGTGTCAAGGGTCTCCGAGCTGATAGTCCAGGCTGCTGCAAACGTCGTCGAACTGTTCGTGCAGATGGTTGTTGTCTTGCAAACGTCCCCATATGTTGACACAGGGATCGAGACGTGGCTGTACGATCCGTTACAGCCATGCGGATCAGATGCCTATCATCTCGACTGCTAGTGATACGAGGCGGTTGGGATCCAGCAGGGCGTTTCATATTACCCTTCTGAACCCACCTATTCCATATTGTGGTAACAGTCATTGGATCTCGACTAATGCGAGCAGCAATGTCGCGATACGGTAAATCGCAATCGCGATAGGCTACAATCCGACCTTTATCAAAGTCGGAAACGTGATGGTACGCATTTCTCCTCCTTACACGAGGCATCACAACAACGTTGCACCAGGCAACGCCGATCAACTGCTGTTTGTGTATGAGAAATCGGTTGGAAATTGTCCTCATGTCAGTACGTTGTAGATGTCACCACCGGCGCCAACCTTGAGTTAATGCTCTGAAAAGCTAATCATTTGCATATCACAGCATCTTCTTCCTGTCCGTTAAATTTCACTTGTGTAACACGTCACCTTCGTGGTGTAGCAATTTTAATGGCCACTAGTGTAGATACGCGCTGTAAGACTGATGAAGAGAAAAGTAGTTTTGTGAGCTTCTCTTGGATGTGCAGACTTGTAGAAGGCATTACGTTGTTATGCAGAAAGAGAAGTTGGTTTCTACTTTTGTGGGGACGGACATGCTGAAGTCGTTTCTTCAATTTTCTGAGGGTAGCACAATGCATTTAAGACTTGATCGTTGCACCTTGAGTGATGAGATCAAACGGAAGAAGCCCTTCAGAGTCTTAGAAGACCGTTGCGAGGGCTTTGGAAGCTGAGAGTGCGGCTGTGAATTTGTTCTTCGGAAGAGAAGTGATGTGGCGCCGCTCCATGAATTACCCTATTGTTCCCGTTTCGAATTGATGGACCTAATTTTCATAGCTTGTGACGATGTTTGACAAAAAATTGTCATGGTCAGCCTCGCAACGCGGAAGCTATTCCACACAGATGATACTTCGTTCCACTTTGTGGGTTACCGTTAGGCGGCGAGAAACCCAAGTACCACACTCCTTCGAGTACCCCAACTTATGAATGAGTCTGTCAGCGCTGCAAACAGAAACGTCCAGTTGAGCAGTGAGGTTTTTGTTTGTAATCTGTCGATCACTTCCAATTAGAGTGTCCATACATTCAAACAGAGCAGGAGTCACTGCTGTGTCCGGCTGGCCGATACACGTGAGATCGGACAGGTTTGCCCGACCTTGTTGCGATGATGACAGACGGCTCACCGTGCTTTTGTTCACTGCCAGGTCTCCGTAGACATTCGAGCACTTGTGAATATCTTCGATGCTCTGGTTTTTCGCCAAAAGAAACTCAACGACAGTTGTATGCTTGGAACGTACCTCCGTCACAGAATCCATTTTGAAAGATACGTATAGCGCCGCCGCCTCCATGGAACTATAGGAGCTGAAGTGGGAAGTCTGCATTTATTCAAGCGAAATTGGCCTAGAAAAACATGTGTTGCATTACATATTGAACGATCCTCATAGAAAAGCTAAGGACACTCGATAAAAATTAATCTCCCTCAGGACACATCACGCTGAAACAGTGTGAAACTATCTCCATCCTTGCTAATGACCTTAGCTCTGTGAAGAAACAGTTTCTTCAGGTGTGCTGTAACAAGCGGAAGCTACTCATTGGTTATTAGATTCCACAAAGATACAAAATTGCGCCAATGCTGATTGCTGCGTTTCAGCCATCTGTTGTTCCGAACTGTCTGAGACATCTTCTATGGTGTTAAGTGTGTTCTGGGGCAAGGATCACCAGAATTAGAAGAGTAAAATACGTGTGACTGTGCGATAGATGCATTAGAGAATGTGCACGTCAGATTCTATGAAGTAAACAGCGCTCAGAAATCGCATCCTTGTTTAGTGGGCAAGATACTGCGACTATTAAGTGAGGAAGATTAAACACCTAGCGATTGTACAACGATGGATATTGGTTGTACGCAATAGGTCCACAGGATTATGACTCCTCTACGGTGCTAGTGCGCGAAAACGAAAAACAAACACTAGAAGTGATGGGTTCAGAATTGTTCCTAGAGTACTTTAGCAAACTGAATGGAATAACTGAAAATTTATGACGGAAAATGAACGGACAAAACAAACGTCAGGATGAAAAGCTAAACGACCTTAGTAAACTGCAAGAAACATTCACAAAAGAATGCCTCGAAACGGGGTAGGAACCTACTAATGAAACTATAAAGAGCAGTAATAGTTTAGAGGAGCGGTTACAAACAATTATCATTCAGATTATTTTCTAGTTAGGGAAACAACAACTTAGATTATGCATCCTTACTGTAAAGTAGTTAAAAATGTTCCAAAATAATTTTAAAAATGCTTTTTCTTTAGTGAATGAAAATTTGTCAAGCCCGCATTAGCTGCAAAGAGGTTACCGTATTAGGCAACTCAACAAATTTCACACAGTAATAATTACAAGTTCAGATTATAATCTGTATTGCATACAAAAAGTGTTCTCATACGGTGCAGTTAATATTCACTCCTGGAAATTGAAATAAGAACACCGTGAATTCATTGTCCCAGGAAGGGGAAACTTTATTGACACATTCCTGTGGTCAGATACATCACATGATCACACTGACAGAACCACAGGCACATAGACACAGGCAACAGAGCATGCACAATGTCGGCACTAGTACAGTGTATATCCACCTTTCGCAGCAATGCAGGCTGCTATTCTCCCATGGAGACGATCGTAGAGATGCTGGATGTAGTCCTGTGGAACAGCTTGCCATACCATTTCCACCTGGCGCCTCAGTTGGACCAGCGTTCGTGCTGGACGTGCAGACCGCGTGAGACGACGCTTCATCCAGTCCCAAACATGCTCAATGGGGGACAGATCCGGAGATCTTGCTGGCCAGGGTAGTTGACTTACACCTTCTAGAGCACGTTGGGTGGCACGGGATACATGCGGACGTGCATTGTCCTGTTGGAACAGCAAGTTCCCTTGCCGGTCTAGGAATGGTAGAACGATGGGTTCGATGACGGTTTGGATGTACTGTGCACTATTCAGTGTCCCCTCGACGATCACCAGAGGTGTACGGCCAGTGTAGGAGATCGCTCCCCACACCATGATGCCGGGTGTTGGCCCTGTGTGTCTCGGTCGTATGCAGTCCTGATTGTGGCGCTCACCTGCACGGCGCCAAACACGCATACGACCATCATTGGCACCAAGGCAGAAGCGACTCTCATCGCTGAAGACGACACGTCTCCATTCGTCCCTCCATTCACGCCTGTCGCGACACCACTGGAGGCGGGCTGCACGATGTTGGGGCGTGAGCGGAAGACGGCCTAACGGTGTGCGGGACCGTAGCCCAGCTTCATGGAGACGGTTGCGAATGGTCCTCGCCGATACCCCAGGAGCAACAGTGTCCCTAATTTGCTGGGAAGTGGCGGTGCGGTCCCCAACGGCACTGCGTAGGATCCTACGTTCTTGGCGTGCATCCGTGCATCGCTGCGGTCCGGTCCCAGGTCGACGGGGTCCGGTCCCAGGTCGACGGGCACGTGCACCTTCCGCCGACCACTGGCGACAACATCGATGTACTGTGGAGACCTCACGCCCCACGTGTTGAGCAATTCGGCGGTACGTCCACCCGGCCTCCCGCATGCCCACTATACGCCCTCGCTCAAAGTCCGTCAACTGCACATACGGTTCACGTCCACGCTGTCGCGGCATGCTACCAGTGTTAAAGACTGCGATGGAGCTCCTTATGCCACGGCAAACTAGCTGACACTGACGGCGGCGGTGCACAAATGCTGCGCAGCTAGCGCCATTCGACGGCCAACACCGCGGTTCCTGGTGTGTCCGCTGTGCCATGCGTGTGATCATTGCTTGTACAGCCCTCTCGCAGTGTCCGGAGCAAGTATGGTGGGTCTGACACACCGGTGTCAGTGTGTTCTTTTTTCCATTTCCAGGAGTGTATACTGTATAACAGCGAGAAAACAGAACCGATTTTTACTCTTATCTTTTCACTTCATAAGACTAGAGAGAACGTACGATGTCCCAGTATTCAACCCGTAAACCGATTAAAAGGCTGATCAGTGAGTGGCTAACCTTTGAATTTACACACCGTAACTTAAGCGTCAAAACTCATGCCCCAATCAAATACATAGTAAACGAGAACAAATCACTGCAAAGTAGAACATATAGGCAGAGACATTCATGTTACAATAAAATACCTTAGGAACGGAAGTATGTCTCTGCAAATTAAAACATATAGGCCATAAGCAGTGGACAACGTATAGAGAAAATTGTCGCTCACCTAAGGCTCTGTTACAAGGTCTAAAATGCTGACTCTTTCAGTTGGGGGAAGGAATCCGCACTGAACAAGTTCCAAAATTATAAGTATGGAGAAAAGGGTTGAAGCCATAGAAGCAGAACAATTTAAATTAACAGAAGAGGTTAAAGGCCATGTGGAAACAATGCAGCAAAATATTGAAGATGAAAGGTCAGGCACAGATTATGGTCAACAGTATTTCCATACAGGAGTTGTAAAATAAGTTACAATCTTTAAGATTACCTGCCAAAGAAAACAGGCTGAAAGTTGAGGTAGATAAGATAGCCGAAACTGTGTTGCTGATAAAAGAAGTGATGGTATAGCATCTACGGCGGTGGCCAGCAGTGCGAAGTTAATTTCTTGTTAATATTTAGAGAAGGAGAGATATGCAATTAACTGGCGAGTTCACTGGTGCAGTGTGAACTTCACGACCACATGGCGGAGGTACAAAGAGGATTAGGCCACAGGCACGAAAGAGGAATGCATGGTAAATTACAAGTGTCGGAGGGTAGATCCCGATGATTCCGGACACGAAGACAAATGAGATTAAGGACCAGAAACGTAAGCACCGGGGCATGGTACTAAAAGACAGGAACGTACGAGGCTTTCCGCAAGCTTGTAAGCAAATCTAGCCTAGCCAGAAGTTCGAAATGTTCATTAAATGGTATAAATGGTATCCATCCCAGCCTTTGATTAGACTAATTAAAATGAGGCCAGTTGCACGAGAATGCCGTACATACTGACAATTTTGCCAGGAATTCTTATCGGCGTACTGGATAAGTAGATTGCAGCACTGCATTGATACCAAATGATCACTTCGAACACCTTCTGTAAATGGGTTCATGCCACCTTTGTGAGCATAGTTGACCTTCGAAGTCATTGCTGTTACATATCACTGGATTCGTCTCGATAGCCGCTATCAGAAAAAAAGTAACACACTTTAGCATTCCATTCAAAAAGGCAAAGTCGACCTTCATATCTCTGAAGCCACCCCACCTAGCAACAAAGAACCAACGTCATAATACGGCTACCGTCATTCCATGCAACTGTTGACCCACAAACTTTTCGGTTACTATCATACTTTCGGAGTTATTCTTGGTGGCAATAGTTAGTTACACCCTGTATTGTGGCTATTCTCACAGTAAAAGTGCAGTATGAAGCATGACGTTCAAATTTATTACTTCACTGCTACTATATTCGCAACACATTACGCAGACAGTTTCCACATATTCCGCTGAATGTACCTACAAAAATAAATCAGTGCACGATAGATAGTTTAGGAAAGACGACGTTATATACATTGAACTACGTCAAAATAAAACTGCAGGGAGCAATTTTTTAGAGATACAGGTGAAACGTGCAAAAAAAGTGTGAAATATGTTGTTTGCAAATTTGACATGTGTGTACGCAAGCAATGCCACGAGTAGAAAGATCGTCCTAAAGTCCTGGAGCGATTTCAAACACATTTGGTACACATGTTAATTACGATCTGGAAAGAAATACTGTGGCGGTGAGAACAACCAGCCTCCTATTTGAGTGGGGGTGACAATGTGGAGAAAAAAGGGACAAAGAGAAAATGGACTGACAAAGGGGGAGAAGGAGGAGATGGACACAGATGGGGGGAGGAGGAGAGGGAGAGAAGGAAGGGAAGGCAAAGTGGACAGAAAGAGGGAGAGAGGAAAATGGGCAGAGAAAGAGGAGGAGATAGACAAAGGGGGAAGGAAGAGATGGGAACAAGATGGGTTGGTTGGTCAGTTGATTTGGGGGATCGAACGAAACAGCGAGGTTAGGGAAGGAATTAGTCCGTGCCCTTTCAAAGGAACCATCCCGGCATATGTCTGAAGCGATTTAGGGAAATCACAGAAAACATAAATAAGGATGGCCGGATGCATTTTCGATCCGTCGTCCTCCCGAATGCGATCCGAGATGGACGGGGAGGGGTGTAAGGAAGAAATGGACAGCGAAATGGAACAGAAGGAGATAGACAGGTTTAGAAAAAAAGAGAAGGTGGAAAGAGAGAGGATGGAGGAGGAGATGAACAGCGAGAGAGGGCTGGAGGAGATGGAAAGGAAGAGGGGGGGGGGGGGGGGGGGAAGAGACGGACAGAGAGAGGAAGAAGGAGGATTGGAATAAACACATATCCAGTCAACGCCGCGTATGCAGCTAATACATATACAAGGCGAATCACCTAAGACTTCCACCGCAAATATTGGGTAAGTGGACAGCTCTTCTGACGTGCGGTTTTCACAAATCGGATTGCTTGTCAGGGGCTCGTACTATTAGCCAATAAATAGTTTGTAATAACACTTGAAAAGTTTATTTTTTGTGCAAACTCACGTTATTAAATAGAACAATGCATATTGGCATTAACAAACCAAACGTAGGGTAAATATGAATGTTAGTGGTGTTTGTTGCAGAATTTTAGAGTGAGTCGTTTACCAGATATCGTATTTTGAAAAATTTTCACACAGACGTTTTTGTGTCACTGAATCTGCGTAGTTGTTAGGCACGATGTTATGTTTGCTTACAGGTTGCTTGTGCATTACTCGTTTGCACTGCGATTTGCTACTCAGTATGTGACAGTCCAAGCAGTAGATCCTGAGTGAACAATGGAATTTACCAATGTAGAGAAAGCCGACATGCTCATGGTGTATGAAGAGTGTAGGAAGAATGCTGTCCGTTCCTGTACGGTGTATGCGGCAAGCCATCCCAATTGACCTTAATCATGTCGACAAGTATTTGTCTGCCTCTTCAACCAGCTAGGTGGAAGTGGTAATGTAACACCTAGATAACGTATTAGAAGGAAACAAGTGAGGGCAGAATAGGCGGAAATTAATGTTCCTGCTGCTGTTGCAGTTGCCCTGCACGTTAGTTCCGGGGCAGTAAAATGGTTCAAATGGCGCTGAGCACTATGGAACTTAACATCTGAAGTCATCAGTCCCCTATAACTTAGGACTACTTATACCCAACTAATCTAAGGACATCACACACATCTATGCCCAAGGCAGGATTCGAACCTGCGACTGTAGCAGCAGTGCGGTTCCAGACTGAAGCGCCTAGAACCGCCAGACCACACTGGCAGACCCGTGGCAGTAGCACAAGGAAGTAGCATGAGTCAGGCAAGTGTCCTAAGCATTCTCCATCGACCTAAATTCCACCTCTATCAGATCTCTCTCCATCAACGGCTGCATGGAAACGATTATGAGAATCGCGTTAACTTTTGTACGCGAACATTGAGACAGGAGACTTCAGACATGTGATGTGCCTTGTTTAGTGATGAAGCCACATTTACCAATTACGGCCCGGTAATCCGCCGAGACAGGTGCAAGTGGTCCGTTGACAATCCCCTTTGGCTCCGTTAGTTGGAACGTCAGCGTCCATGAAGTGTAACCGTGTGATATGAACAGTGAACCATCATTTCATAGGCAGTGAAGCTTTTAGGTAATTTAACTTGTATAGAGTAATTCCTGATACTGTTATGACTTTGCTTACCACTTTAATTAATAGTGAATTCTGTAAACTGGAAAAGATATCCCAACTGTTTTATACAGCTAAAGGAGAAAAACTAGTGACAAGGAAGTCCGTATTTTTGTACATTTATATATGTGATATTAGGATTGTCGTTTTATTTATGCATATTAAGGATGATCAGTCGAAGTGAGGGAAATCTGAACGAGCTGAAATGGTTTTTCTCTCTCCCTCTACACTATCGACGAGCCGCTGGATAGTGAGAGACCAGCAGCCCCAAGTACGCCATTGGCGGTCCCAGAGGGTGATCCAGCTGGGCCGAAGACTGAATGAACTGCGCCACCAGCCCCTTCTCTGCTGGCGTCACGCTTTACCTGGGGAGATACACGGACCAATGACTTTCGCCAGCAGCTGTGCCATTGACAGAAGTGCGGCGCCTGACGATTTTAACAACAAAATAATGACCCAGCAACGTATGGGCAAACGAAAACACTGATTGATAGCGAACTTCAGTGCATGTATACTAGGAAGCTCATCGACATGCACTACAACCTGTTTGCTAGTGCAGCACGTCATTAAGAGTCGGAGTTCTGTGCGCACCACTCCTAGTGATGCCACGCACCTCATTCTGTATTGGCCTAGAAGCAAGAATGGTAAAGATGGCACCCTGTGAGACGACTCAAGTGACGCATGCTGTATCACAAGAAGAGGCTATACCTGAATTATGGTGCAAGTTTAAGAAATGTCCACTCTACCGTTAGTGGACGACACTAACCTGATGAAAAGGATAACACATCTTCCTGGTGCCTGTCGCGGGCGTTATTGAGCAGAAAACACAATGGCTGTCAAGTCACTTGTACCTGTCAACAGTTCCATTCTGACACTCCCCTGTCGCTAGCTGGGTGGCGGATGAAGAGAGCTGGGTCGTGGACACGAAGTACGACGCGAGATGGCGAACTGATCACTGTCACCGCGGATCAACGGTCCATCTACTCCGACATGCAGCTACTAAGCCCTCGCAAGCGATCCTTCAAGTCACCTTTCTGAACGAGTTACCCCCCCCCCCCCCCAACTGCCCCACTGACACGCGCTCGTCGCCGAGTGTAAGGGAACAGTGAAGTGTGAAAGATGAATTTGGTACCACTTAGGATTCATGTGAATGTGTGTATCTTTTCCTTTCAAAATCTGTTTCTGCTTCATTAAAATACGATAGTGTACACTCCTGGAAATTGAAATAAGAACACCGTGAATTCATTGCCCCAGGAAGGGGAAACTTTATTGACACATTCCTGGGGTCACATACATCACATGATCACACTGACAGAACCACAGGCACATAGACACAGGCAACAGAGCATGCACAATGTCGGCACTAGTACAGTGTATATCCACCTTTCGCAGCAATGCAGGCTGCTATTCTCGCATGGAGACGATCGTAGAGATGCTGGATGTAGTCCTGTGGAACGGCTTGCCATGCCATTTCCACCTGGCGCCTCAGTTGGACCAGCGTTCGTGCTGGACGTGCAGACCGCGTGAGACGACGCTTCATCCAGTCCCAAACATGCTCAATGGGGGACAGATCCGGAGATCTTGCTGGCCAGGGTAGTTGACTTACACATTCTAGAGCACGTTGGGTGGCACGGGATACATGCGGACGTGCATTGTCCTGTTGGAAGTTCCCTTGCCGGTCTAGGAATGGTAGAACGATGGGTTCGATGACGGTTTGGATGTACCGTGCACTATTCAGTGTCCCCTCGACGATCACCAGAGGTGTACGGCCAGTGTAGGAGATCGCTCCCCACACCATGATGCCGGGTGTTGGCCCTGTGTGCCTCGGTCGTATGCAGTCCTGATTGTGGCACTCACCTGCACGGCGCCAAACACGCATACGACCATCATTGGCACCAAGGCAGAAGCTACTCTCATCGCTGAAGACGACACGTGTCCATTCGTCCCTCCATTCACGCCTGTCGCGACACCACTGGAGGCGGGCTGCACGATGTTGGGGCGTGAGCGGAAGACGGCCTAACGGTGTGCGGGACCGTAGCCCAGCTTCATGGAGACGGTTGCGAATGGTCCTCGCCGATACCCCAGGAGCAACAGTGTCCCTAATTTGCTGGGAAGTGGCGGTGCGGTCCCCTACGGCACTGCGTAGGATCCTACGGTCTTGGCGTGCATCCGTGCGTCGCTGCGGTCCGGTCCCAGGTCGACGGGCACGCGCACCTTCCGCCGAACACTGGCGACAACATCGATGTACTGTGGAGACCTCACGCCCCACGTGTTGAGCAATTCGGTGGTACGTCCACCCAGCCTCCCGCATGCCCACTATACGCCCTCGCTCAAAGTCCGTCAACTGCACATACGGTTCACGTCCACGCTGTCGCGGCATGCTACCAGTGTTAAAGACTGCGATGGAGCTCCATATGCCACGGCAAACTGGCTGACACTGACGGCGGCGGTGCACAAATGCTGCGCAGCTAGCGCCATTCGACGGCCAACACCGCGGTTCCTGGTGTGTCCGCTGTGCCGTGCGTGTGATCATTGCTTGTACAGCCCTCTCGCAGTGTCCGGAGCAAGTATGGTGGGTCTGACACACCGGTGTCAATGTGTTCTTTTTTCCATTTCCAGGAGTGTATATGTAATTATGTTGTATCTTTTGCACTCTGTGCAAGTGCGTTTTCGTTAATATTTCTTGTTAGATTACACAGTTTGGTGATTCTTAAGGCGACCTACAATCAGCCCGTCTTTGACTTACTACTTTTAATTTGATGATGTTTTCTTGTATATTTCTAGTTAACTATGATATATACAAATCATTATTATTTTTCTAGAATATTATTGACCAATGCATATTGCTTTCCTAATTAATTTTTTACCTATGCACAATCAGTTTCCTTATCACGTCAGCACACTAAGTACATGTACAGACTTGACACCTATGGTGCTCACACTGTGACCTTTAATGAATTATTCCCTTAGTTTTAGTTGTACCTGCATTTAGTTTTCGTTGGTCATTATGTTGTTGCATATTTGACATCCTTTTATGAATTCAGAGTATCTTGTATGGTTACATCTGTTGTAGATTCTTTTGTAGAGTCAGTCCCTTTAACTTTGTGTGCATGGTTTTCTGTTATGTACTTTTAGTTATTCAAAATTTATTATTATTGTTTATCTTGTATATTACTGGTTGGTACGTGCGCATAAAATATTTGTCAATTTTTTTCGTATGGACAATGAACTTCCTTTGTGCATTAGCTTCAATATGTGACACTGAGTACATGTGCATGTTTGACACTTCATTTCGTAACACTCTGATCTTTAATGAATTATTATTTCTATTCCTGTTGTATATGTTTTAATTTTCATTTGTTATATAGTGTCGTATTTAAAAGCCTTTTGTGTCTATAATTTTTTTACTATGATTGTATGCATTGTAGTTGTCTTGTAGTAGTATATCTAGTTATTTCCTTTCATTTCCATAAGACTTTTTCTGGGCCAATTTCAATATCTTCGTACATAGGTTTCAAACTTACTTTATCTGTGTTTACAGATGCTTACTCGTATAATCGATATACAATTGTTGCAAATGTATTGAGGGTTCGTACCTACTTTCACAGCCCAATCTGATTCACTATGAAGGCATTGTTATGATTCTGCGAGCACTGTGAAAGAAACAAATAATAGTACTTCTTCAAAAAATGCTCGGAACTAACTTTCCACAGGAAAGACAGTTGCAGCACATATTTCTTTTCAGGACATTGGCCTGATGAGAGAGATTTGTCGCACCCCTTTCATATTGTTGCATTTCTAAACAGCTCATTACGTTTTGAAACTTGCCAACACAACCAACCTCTCAGAAAGAAGTGTGCCTTTGTATTCTTTAGGTTTCCCCGTCTGATAAATGAGGATCTCGGTCCGCACGCCTGATTCCTTTCCTAATCCAACCAGTCTGACAACAAGAAGGTTGATTAATAAAAGAAACATGGCAAGATGCTGGTGCGAGTCTCCATACTTGAACTTTGGCCAAGACCCCCTCCTGCTGTGGTTAATCGGTTAAGACCGCTTTCCACCAGTACTTTCAGTGAGAGCAGAAGTAATTTGGAGTACTTCTTCGCGGTGTGGTAGCCTTACCAGATGCGATTAACGGAGTGCACCGAGAAAATTCAAAGAATAGAAGCACGTTTTGTATTATCGAGAAATGAGGGGGAGAGTGCCATTGACATTACACAAGATTTGGGATGGACATAATTAAAACAAAGGCGTATTTCGTTGCGGCGGAATCTTCTTACGAAATTTGAATCACTGACTTTCTTCCACGAATGCGAAATTATTTTGTTGACGCTGACATACATAGAGGGAAACGATCGTTATAATGAAATAAGTAAAATCAGATGCTTAGTAGAAAGATATAGGCGTTCTTTTTTTCGGTGGACTATTCGAGATTGGAATAGTAGAGAATTATTGTGAAATTGTTTCGATGAACCTTCTGCCAGTCACTTAAGTGTGGTTTTCAGAGTATCCAAGTAGATGCAGATATACATAAACAATATGGTACTCCTCTCAACAAGTCAAGGAACAAAGAAGTCAGATGTTATTGAAATAATAGTCATTTGTTCATATGAGGTAAAGTTCGTATGGCCGAGTTTCACTTGCGAGTCGCGCATCTCTTCCGGCAAAGCGGTTGGTTCAAATTGCTCTGAGCACTGTGGGACTTAACATCTATGATCATCAGTCCCCTAGAACTTAGAACTACTTAAAGCTAACGACATCACACAACACCCAGTCATCACGAGGCAGAAAGGCAAGGCGGTCTGTGTATCCTGTGGAGAAAAAGGAAGTTCTCGTAATGTATACAGCAGAGCCTCTGCTCAGGTTGGTCAGTTTACAAGCTCTGTTGTGGTTCACCATGGTCCGTTCTTGGAGGAATGCATAGGAGTGGACACTTCACTGATTAATGGTGAAGACACGTGTCTTGCAATCATGTTAGCTCCAGGAGCAAAGAGACGGCTTAGATACTCATGACTGTTTCGTCTCCAAGCGACATAATGTCGCCTGTGAAACGTTGAAAGCCTGCTGATTCTGTATGGCTTTAAATCCCAAGAAGACTGCTACGTGTTACAAACCGGACACAATAAAAGGGACCAGGCTCCTTTGCTTTTTTCTTTTATCACTCTTTTATGAAATCAGAGAAATACACATTTTAAGACAAAATTTAGCTACATGAAACATTGCTCCCAGTAAAGGTTAACATAGTTCTCTTAAGGGTTTCTGCTAGCGACAAATTTTAAGGAGGCAATGTAAGGTTTATATCAATTTAGCTCAAACATTTAGCTAGTGATTGAATCACGACACAGACACTTTAACAATTTCGGTAACAAATAAATAGCGTGAATTTGTACTCACAGTAACCAACTAATCAACAGCCTTGCCATTGAATAAGTAGTAGGCCATTTGGATCGAATTAGCAACACCCAGCAACTAGGGGAGTTAATACCAACAGTCTTTAAATGTCTTGATCCCCATTAAATAAACAAACTTACAGTAGTTAAATGAATAACAAATCAAACACACTACGCTCCACTCAAATTCTTCAGTGGAAGCCAAGCCAAAATGAAGATTCCATTAACTGACTAGCACCGAAGTCACATTAAAGCTCATCTCTGTGTTCCCAGACACACATGGGGTAAACTCATACAAGACAAGATTTTGAAGGGAGCATATCAGTAAAACCGGTAGTGGAGCTAACTCGTACCACTGAACATTAAGGTACTAGACCGGGGCAAAAGGTGGTATACAATGAGGTTGTCTTAGTGCTATACTGCGCTCCAAAATATTAATTCAAATGGCCAATTCAAAATTAAGTACGCATAAACCAGCATTAATTAACGAGGAGTGACACCAGGTCGCTCGAAGGGATGACAACACTTAATTGAAAAAACAAATGCCAGAGGCGGCAGTAACATCAAACACCTTCTCCGAGTTTTAACCACGAGTCACTTCCCACAATACAAGTAAACATTTAACCAAGCACAAGGGAGGAACCCCAAAGAGAAAATTCAAATAAAACCCCCAAAAGATTATAAAAGACAGGGAACCCCAACTATTTAAATCTAAAAGAATTAGCTCTTCCCAAAAGTTGTGTAAACGCTAAGGACACACTTAAGAGGCCACCAAACTTGGTTACAAAAATTCTTATACATTTGCTCCTTTTCTTTAAAGAAACACAAGGCAGCTTAACTTCTACTGGACGTCCGGTATGGCTCATGTAGGATACATCAGGCAGAAAGCCAAGCTAGGAGGTCGCAAGGCACGGCGAGCAAAATCAGGAGAGCAGACAGGCAGGAAGCCAACACATATCCTCTATCCTGAACCGGCAGACCTCGAACAACCAACTCCACATATACGTGGTTGCTTCCCACCTCGTACCTCGCCGCGTCTCAGCAGGTCGCTCGAGCAAACGTCAACTGCCCCTCGCCCCGATAAATGCGGAAAACAACAAGGCAAGCAAAGATAAGAAACATCGAAGGGTCGATAATGGACATCCAAGAGACTGACGAGCCAGTAATGAGTGCCACGGCTCAAAGACATACCAACATCAAAGGTGTTTAGCAAAATAGAGGAAAAAGTTAGAATACCTTCTAAAATCAAGGGAAATAACAGGAAGAGAAACTAGCATTTGCTCGGGTCTCATAGGCTGACGCCAAGGATAGAGCTCCAAAGTGTGAGTTGCATCTGTCTAAGGCTCATAAGGCGCGATTAGGGGGTCGTGTGGAAAATTTTCTCTCTTCTGATAAGTGAAACTAATAATCAGGAGCTCTGTTTGGATGACGCGGGCTTTTGGGGGCATTATTTTTGTTCAGAGATCAGAGTTAGAGAAATGAAGAGGTATAGGGAACTGGAGAGTAGCAGAAAGACGTTTCACCGTCAGAGATCAGTAGAGACTAGCACCTTTCTAGTTCTGAGGTCGACAGAGGAGAGTTGGTGTTTGTTCGATATTTGAGGTGGCAGCCTGAATGGTGACTGTTCTTGTTGCAGTATTAGGATTTAAACGAGATCATCACCGTGCGAAGTTTAGGAACATTATGATTAATTTACAGTCCTTTGGTAGCCATAGCAGTTTCTTCTTAATTTTATCATTTCAATTCTTTCATGACTCGGATGGATGTATAACCTCTCCTTAATACCACGGACAACGCAGTTGTTTCTGCCACATAATTTAAAGGCGATTCAGACGCAATCTCTGCGAGTAACACCTCTTTGCACTGTATTTCCAGTACCTTGCGGACGCACCATCCGTGCATTACTTGTAACTGAGACAGTTTGATACTCCATGTGTTTGTTGTTATTTTTGTTCGAAGACGTTTGCATGTTTAGTTTTTGCCATATGTGTAGATCTTTGTAAAATAAATGCGTAGTAATCGAATTCTTCTTTATATAATTTAGGTAATTAATAATTCCATGCCACTTGAGTATAGATTAACCAAGGCCATCAGCCATACATACATGTGACGGACATTGTTTCTTATCATTTTGGTGATGCAAATCTCCTTTTAAGTAACAGATAGTTTCCGATCAGCCAACAAGCCACAGAATTTATTCCTTTATTTATATTGATCATTGCTATTCAGGCATATGGCGACTCTCGTATGGAATCGTTACAAGAAAACAGCATCAGAGTACTCGGTTTCTCTCCACACAGAAAAAACAATTACATGGCCTATGTCTGTCTGAATGGTTATTAGAGTATCGTGTAAAAATTTCAGGTAAGTCAGTCAAGAACTCTTCGATATTTTTTGCTAACAACTTAACTCTTTGACATACTTATATATTAAATGTATTAAAATAAACAGTTACGTTCATCCAAATGTTTATTAGAGTTTCGTGTAAAAATTTGAAATAAATCGGTCAAGAACTTTTCGAGACTTTTGCTGACAACTTACCCCACTTACGTATTATATATTTATTTATGTATTAGGTACATTTAAAGAAAGCAGCGGATTTGTGTCTGAATGTTTATTAGATTATGGTGGGAACATCTGAAGTAAATAGGTCATGGCACACAAAGGAATTATGTGACTGGGACGGAAATCGATAGATGTGATGTGCATGTACAGACAAACAAATGACGGGACGGAAAAACAAACTTGAGAAAAACTGGCTGATTTGTTAAAAAAAAAAAGAGCTTCACTAATTACACAAGCGAATAACGCGGTGATCCACCTCTGGTCCTTGTGTAGGCAATTATTTTGCTTGGCATTGCTTGATGCAGTTGTTGGACGTCCTCCTGAGAGTTGTGTGCCAAATTCTGTCCAATTGACTAGTTAGATCGTCACTATCACGATCAGGTTGGAGGCAACTGCCCATAATCCTCCAAACTTTCTCAACTGGGGAGAAATCCGGAGACTTTGCTGGTCAACGTAGAACTTGACAAACACGAAGACAAGCAGTTCGTCGTATACGGGCAGGCATTATCATGCTGAAATGTAACCACATGATGACTTACCATGAAGGAATGCCGTGGAAGACTACCAAATGGGCTCTGCTACGAAATGAAACAACACCCCAGAGCATCTCTCGTGTTTGTGGGGCCAACATGACCGACAGGCAAGTTGGTCTCCAACTGCTGTCCTGGGAGTTTCCAGACAAGTCCTCAGCTTGGAATCCCATTGACTGGAGTTGAATTGTCTCCAGTCATGAGTCCCGGATGACCATATTTTATGATGCAATTAATTTTAATTTGCATGGGTGAATTCGGCCGTGAGCTGAGTAAAGTTGTGCTCTTACCCCTGGCGCAGAGAGGTAAATAGCGGATGTGAGTGGGGAAATGTTTTATTGTTTGTCTCCCAGTACTAACAACTCATGAGCGTATGTGATTCGTACTGATCAGCTGCTATGGTATAGATTTTGACACTTAAATAACAAGGACTCACGAATGCGAATAACAGAGGTAGTGATCTTCAAATGCTGTGCTTATTTGTAGCAAGAAACATTAAATTAATTAAGGCTCTTGTAATACAATCCAGTGGGTAAAAGAAACATGAAATTCAATATAAGCAGTAAACAATTTTGGTCATGTCTTATGTTGCATACATTCACTCAGGCTATCATTTTAACAGTGAGGGTATATGTGGATCATTTATTACTTTTGTTTCAAATGGTTGGCGTTGCTCCAACTTGCACTATTTTCTACTAAAAATAGCAATTTCATTAATTCTCTGATTTCTTTTTCGTGTTTTGCCTTCCCACCTTCAAACAATCTCCTAGCATTGTGATTATTCTTGAATTACGTTGCCTGTGAAGAGCGCCTCTGACGACAGGGACTGAAATTGAACAGGGCCAGGTATATACAAATATCTTGTTATTTCAAAATAAACCAGCGATACTGCATTAATACTTTGTTTTTACGTCTTTCAAGCGACTTACGTGCTTTTGACGAGTGTAAGGCAACTCAGAGCATGAGTAAAGTACTTGAAGGGCGATGTAGCTTTATATTGTTGTTGTTGTTGTCGTCAGTCCTGAGACGGGTTTGATGCAGCTCTCCATGCTACTCTATCCTGTGCAAGCTTCTTTATCTAGCAGTACTTACTGCAATCTACATCCTTCTGAATCAGCTTAGTGTATTCATCTTTTGGTCTCCCTCTACGATTTTTACCCTCCACGCTGCCCTCCAATGCTAAATTTGTTATGCCTTGATGGCTCAGAACATGTCCTACCGACCGGTCCCTTCTTCTTATCAAGTTGTTCCACAAACTCCTCTTCTCCCCAATTCTATTCAGTACCTCCTCATTAGTTACGTGATCTACCCATCTAATCTTCAGCATTCTTCTGTAGCACCACATTTCGAAAGCTTCTATTCTCTTCTTGTCAAAACTATTGTATTAAAACTGAGATTTCACTCTAATTGAGCATAATTAGTGTACTTTCTCTAGCATTCAGCAACAACAGAGATAAAATGTTAAAAATATCTCTTGTGATGTGTAATTCCTATTTTGTGTCCAGAAATTCAAAAAAATGAAGAAAAGTGTAGGACGGTTGATCGTAAAGCATATAAAGACAAGTAAAATTGCTGTTATTCATCAATTAATCATACGTTCACACACATAACGAATCAACTCTCCGTCAGACAATTAAAGTACCATAACTTTGGTGTCGCTGAGGGTAGCAGCTATGTGAAACAGAGAACAGTGAACACGAAATGTTCCGAATTGTGTTCGCTTTGAATCAACAGTACCGAGAGGATCAGCGGATACTAATCGAGCCCTTACTACGCCCAGTCCATTGGGAGCTGATGACATACTCATACTAATTTAGTAAAATTGGGATATATGAGGACCAATGTGCTTCCCCCCCCCCCCCCCCGCAACAATGTCCGTACTGGCTCGCGAGCAAAGATTTTTGATGCCCGCTGCTCTAGGCTGTGTCTAAACCACTTCACTGCATTACCTTCACTCCCAGGAGTGCTAATACTGCTAGGTATGCAGCAGAACTTGGAAGAAATTCGGAAGGTAGAAGACGTACTGGCAAAACTAAAGCCATGAGAGCGATTCGTAAATCATGCCTGGATAGCTCAGTTGGTAGAACAATTGCCCATGATAACAGCAGGTCCCGGGTTCCAGTGCCAATCCGGCAAACAGTTATAAACTCTCTAGGAAGTTTCAAATCACTATATATTCCAAGGTAGAGGAGAGATTCCTTCTGTCAACGAATATAGATTTAGCAGTTGAGAGTAAGAATGAATCTTGCTCAGATTGCATTTATCTTGTTTTTCTTGTTGTTGTTGTAGTAACATGATCGCTTTAGAGGCTCATCTTCAGATATATGTTGTACATAGTCATAAAATCGGCGTGAGACGTGTTTTTCTCCGGACCGTACGTTTCCGTCATCAGCCGTCCACCACTAACGTGGACTGTCAAACCAATCTCCGCAGAACCCTTCACGAACTAACATTATGACTGATCGGCAGCGGAGAGACCGCAGAAGGTGTCACTTCGTGAGTGGTGCTGCCAACACTGTTTTGAGAGTTCACCTTATTCCTGGACGGTTGATGGCAGCTACTTGAGATCGTAAGAAAAACATCCCTCATATCGATTTGATGAACATGTATCAGCTACATCTGAAGACGAAGGTAGTACTCTCCAAATGGATTATGTTGCGACAAAAAATAGATCATTTAAATGCAGCGCAAGACATACTCATTCTTCCTTTCAGCTGTTATGGGCACATTATGATTAAACCTGTATGCTCATAACACACTCTTTTATTGCTACAATAAATATGAATAACATAAACCTGCGTAACACAACCGCTCCGCCATACTGGCAAAATAAGTATCAAAATTTTTTGTTATAGACAATAACGTTAAAAAATTATGTGTGCAAGTGAGAAAGGTGATGAGTATCCATTATGATTCTTAATATTACTGTAGTAGATGATTTTTGAGCTGTCGTTGTATTTTAATGGCTGTAGTGGTGATTCCGTTACATGAGGTGGTTTGCTATTGTGGTACGACTGATTCCCCTTTTCAGCGTTTTAGACGTTCACAGTATCTTATTCAAGAAAATTACATTTGTCTTTCAGACATATCTGTTAATTGACTTATGTCTGTTATACAGAATTGATTTGAAGCTGTCTAGCGTGTTTGTAAACTTGGTTTTCAATATCAAAAAAATGGCTCTCAGCACTATGGGGCTAAACTTCTGAGGTCATCTGTCCCCTAGAACTTAGAACTACTTAAACCTAATTAACCTAAGGACATCACACACATCCATGCCCGAGGCAGGATTCGAACCTGCGACCTCAGCGGTCGCGCGGTTCCAGACTGTAGCGCCTAGAACCACCCGGCCACTCAGGCTGGCTTTCAGTATCACCACGAAACATCTCGAGTATGTAGCAGGACGTTTCATATATCTGTAAAACTTGTCTAGTATTCCTACAACTGAAGACAGTACTAGCCACGTTAGAATCGGTTCTAATATCCTTAACTGAACATATTTTAACCTTCTTCATCCCATCAGACGTGACAAAGGAGTTAGGTCACACTGTCATCTACGTAGGTTTCAATCGATGTTATCGGTCGACCCCTGGCAACGGCGTGTCGTCATTGTCACTCTCGCCGAAGAACGAATCTATGTGTCGTGACACAAGACAATGAGCTGTTTGAAGGCGCGTTCTAATGGCTGCAAGTGTGCAAGTTGGAACACCACAACTAGATTGTTCGTATGAATGATCGCACCTTCTGCTGCTCCCAGTGAAATGTGAAATCGTGCTATAACAGCGCTATAATAACAAATAAGGGGAAACCAAGTTTTCCCTTCAGCCTTTACCACGAACGCATCTTCGATTCGCACCCTCACTTGATTTGATTTCCACATGCCCTGAAACCTAGCAGTATGACAGCCCCTTCCCCTGGCTCTATAGGTGGGGAAAGGAGTCCAGGATTGTTCATAGTTTCTGGTGTGACGATTTCCGAATACGTCCCTGTGTTCTACCAGAAGCTTCACCGGAACACTCGCATGGAATAGACCTACAGCACAACAACAGGCGATGAGAAGGAAGGGGACAAAGAAGTCATCACGCTTAGCCCAAATACATAATGATAATCGCTTGAGAGGCAGGTGCTTTGGCGAAGCGTTGTCTGGATATTTCATCGGCATCAGACACGGGTTTAAGTATACGGAGAGGTAACTTGTTTAAGTGGTCTCGATATGCAGCGATAGCATCTAAACAAGCAGCGCCCGGTGAGCGAGCAGGGCAGCTAGCAGCGCGTGGCCCAGTTACTCCGTCGTGGGTGGAGTATTCGGAGCCCGCGCTACGTGTGTCTGTTGTGAAACACTTGCAGATTAATGGCAGCTGCTCTTCGGCCAGACGGGAAAGGACTTCATCTAACACGTTCTTTCTCGCCACAGCGGAGGCGAGCTCTCTAAATCAAAACATATCTGCCGTACTATTCAACATTCTTCAAAATTCCTTTTATACAGACGTTTGACAACCAGCTACTGCGTGCTTCGGTAAATGCATTCACAAAGAAAGTCCGCGACTGAGACCTCGTCTTTAGAAGCGTCCAAAAAGAAAGACGTGCTGCTTACTGTGAACTTAGGGAGTCGGCGAAATCGTAGCAGTCTTCAAAATGGTTCAAATGGCTCTGAGAACTATGCGACTTCTGAGGTCATCAGTCGCCTAGAACTTATAACTAATTAAACCTAACTAACCTAAGGACATCACAGACATCCATGCCCGAGGCAGGATTCGAACCTGCGACCGTAGCGGTCGCTCGGTTCAAGACTGTAGCGCCTAGAACCGCACGGCCACTCCGGCCGGCAGCAGTCTTCCACGAGCAGTTTGTTTACAAATTGTGTGATTACACGGTTGCCGAGCAATCGCTGGAGTATACGTATGGAAGATTTTAAAGTGTAATAAACACGTAAAACTAACAGCAGCAACGCAGATTCTGGACTGAAATTCATAGGCAATGTAGTCCATCCACGAAGGAGATAGCTTACAAAACCGTCGTTCTATCGTTACTTGAGTATTGCACATCAATCTGGTATCCTTCCCAGATACGAATGACAAAACAAATAAAGAACTTCCAAAGAAGTGCAGCACGTTTAATCAAATGTTTGTTGTGTAGGCGCTAAAGCGTCACGCAAACGCTTATCGAACTTCAGCGCCAGACGCCGCAGAAGAGGCATTTCGCATCACGAACCGTTTCACTGTCAAAATTATGTGAACGCTGGTTGTAACCATCTTATTTTTGAACGTTACTTAATTTAACTTTGTGTTTGCCTGGTTCATTGATGACTGAAAAGAACATCACGAAAGTTTCAAGCTTCACAAAATTATTTATTGACATTTGTTGACAACCGAACTACTCATGTAAACAAAACACACTGACTGACTGACCTAACTTCTTTGACTGACGTCACTGACTGACCTCCCTGCAGCCTCTCTACGTCGCTTTAAATACAATTTTTAACAATTTATACATTGTTAATTTATTACAAAACGTAACTTACAATTAAAAACAATTTCATCTAAACTATTTGATGTTACATTTGTACAGATTATAACATATAATGTAGAATAACATATTAATTTTTATTATCATCTTTGGTCTTTGTGTGAAAATTAATTTACAATCTGATTTCAACAATTATTTTGATTTTATTTTAATTTCAAATTAGTGATTGTACGAATTTCGTTGCTAACATTAGTTCGAAGTATACACATCGTGCTTCGCCAGTTTACATAAATTAAATACACACTTGTTGTCTTATATGTCGGAGTTCTGTAAATTTGTGCAGTGTAATTATCTGCATAATTTGCAAGCACCATTAATTACAATGAATTACACAAAAATTGAATAACGAAAGAAATTACATCGCTGGATAATTATTGTTGTTTTCATTTGGATCGGAATGACGTTTTTTGTGTTGGCTTACTTTACCAATTCCAAGTATGGTAATTAAGGGCGTTAATTATTTATGCCAACATTTCCACGGCCTCTTAATATTTTTTGCTGAACATTTATTGCTTCAATTTCTCGATATGATACATAATTTGTAATATGTACATAATTTTGTATCATGATATTGTACGTACTTCCATAATATTCTATTTGTGTTTACAAAGAATAATAGGTTTTTTGGCAAACTAAACTGATTGATACCTATAAAGATAGACGTAAGAGGCTTTAGGGAGTAGTGAACCGTACGATAAATGTACGGATGCATATTAAAAAAAGGTGGTATCAAACACTTCATAATAATCTTGGGAGAGGCTGTAGCATTATACGGTCTAACTAGAGTCAACCAATAAATTGGTTCCCCGTTGTATATCTCTGAAAAGGTCATTGTTGACCTCAGGTGTTAGCTACTGGGACAGGGCAAGAAGAAAGTTACAGTGCTAGACGTAGTATCCTGTGTAACACCATAAAGTGACTTGTGGAGTAGATGTCGATATAAAACTGTTCAATAGTGGTCGTAGTATCGATTTTTTTTACTCCAGGTACATTGGTAGGGGTGAAAAGGAGGTACTAACATTCTGTTCTCAAATTATAATTTAGTATTCCTTTTTGCATTTCATTTGATTTTCCATTTTATTTATTTAATACATTAATTCTCGTGTCTTTCTATTGCCCTATATCATTGCTTTTACGTAGCGTAAAGCCACTGCTGCAGGCGTGCGGCAAGTGACGCAACTTCACAGGCGGAAAGTAGCATTGGAGGTAGAACATGATAAAATGATGTAACATTCACAGTATTTAACCACAAAATAAAGAAAACATATACCAAGGGAAAAAGGTGACTATCATTAAGAAACTATTCAACGTAAAGTTTCAACTTATGACATGATCACTTTGTGTAGACAATTTAACGCCTGTGACAGAGTAGTCGTGAACGACACCATTTATTAAATACGTAATAAGCTCTGATCTAAAATGTTATATCTTCTTTGCTTTTCTCGATAAGTGCTACTGCAAATGACAACACATGTCGCTAAGACCATTTTTAAAATTAAGGGATTAATGCATTTTGTAAACAGATTGCTGGTGGGAAACGCATGTAAATATGCAGACTTGCTACTTTCATGGTCAACTACTCATGTGATTTTTTGCACTCTTCGGAAACTGAGGTAGCAATCGAAGACCCCCCCTTGCCAGAACTACTCAGTCCAGACAAGTTAATGTGGTCGCCGTCTAACTTCGACGCCAGCGTGCAATAAACACTCACGGACGGCAGGTGGCAGCACTGGCAGCACATGGTACAGAAAGCTTGTCGTAATGTGGAAACGGAGCGATTTATCTCACGTCCAAAAAAGAATGATCATTGGCTTTCGGGCCAAGGGTGCAACCACCTCCGAAACGGGTAAGTTTGTAAGCTTCTCATGTGCCGCCATGGTTGAAGTGTATCGTGCATGCCAAAATGACGTCAGTCAAAACCGGCGCCGAGACAACTGTGGTGCACCATAGTTAGTAGGTTACAGGGGTGAACGACGGCTGCGGAGATGTCTACGGGCGAATAGACGTACAACTGTTTAGCAACTGACTGCCCAGATGGACCAAGGGGTAACCAACAATGTCTACTCAACTACGGTTCAGCGTATGGGTCTCCGCAGCAGGTACCTGATTCATGCACTCATGATGACTCCCGTTCATCGGCACGTCAATACCGTAACTGGACGTCTACTGAGTGGTGAAATGTGGCCGTTCCAGATGAATCACGTTTTATGCAGAGTGGAAAAACGCTGCAACAATCGACGGGAGTGACCAGGCTGGAGCAGGGCGCATTGTGATCTGGAGTATGTTTTCCTAGCATTCCCTGGATGATCTTGTCATTCTGGACGGCATAATGGATGAACACGAGTTTGCATCTATCCTTGGGGACTCTCTCCAACTCCACACGCAGTTTCTTTTTCCTCGGCACGATGGCATCTACCAGCAGGACAATGCACCGTCTCACACGGCTTGCAGAGGGCATGGGGGTTCGAAAAGCACCAGGATGAGTTTAACGTACTCCCCTGGCAACCAAACTCCCAAGATTTAAATATAATCGATAATCTATGGGACCTCCTAGATCGCGCAGGATCGGGTAACAGCATAGGGGAACGAAGGTACTACAACCCCCCAACAAATTAGTACGGTAACAAAGTCACACAAATGAGTTAAAGAGGTTTACTTATCTTTGTGACTCGTAGAATAATAAAGACTGAAACACTGCTTGTAATATAACACAAATAAAAGGCCTTTAATCGCTAAGTGCAAACAATCGTTGGTAAACTTCACAGTACATAGCAAATGCAATTTACAACTGTCTGTTTACTTAGAAGAGTTCACCAAACGACGTTCCCTGTATAGAAGGCAGTCCTGGACCTGTACCGTAACACCAGTAGCAACTAGGCCTCCAAAGCAATAGCGACGAGGCCTTTACAAAACTGGCGACGATGGTTTACAAAACTTTGTACCCAGTCTGATTTTACACTCTGCGTATCAACTGGCGATCGTTCGTCAGGGAGCCTCAAACTATCACCTTGCCTAAAAATAACCATTAACTTCACAAGCACTCTGTGACCCGCGTAGCTGCTTCCTGTGTGTAGTGCACCATGACGTTTCCAGGGGAATCCTGCAGTTCTCCATCACTCAACGTAGGTCCAGAATTCTGCACTCAAGACTATCATAGAACCGACGAAACCTCTCACTGAGACCCATCACTGAACTCCACTCCAAAAGACCACGATCTATATTGAGTACAATACTACACCGCATATTATAAGCTCTGAATTCACCACATCGGTGAGGCCAGCGTTTTCGCACTTCCGTCTGGTGACCATAGAAACTGAGGATGGCCCCAGAACCCAAACGACAGGCATCATTAGTGACGACATGACTCGCAACCTGAAGATGACTGCATCCCTGCACCTCCACATCGCAGGTGAGCTCCACCTGTTCCCTCTCTCCGCTCTCCCACTCCACGTAGCAAACATAGTAACTTCTTTCCAGTCCTGGGTTTCCCTAAGACACTCTCTAATGTGCCAAACATTGAAGTTTCTGATAACTGGGAAACCCGTTCCCCCGTGTGTTTGCTCCGAGCCTGCTGTATGAGCGTCCACTTGCCCACTCACTATGTGAACGGGCGAGACCAGAAGTCCTGTCCCCATATTGGCAGTCCGCCTTGAGCGACGCGAGCGCGTTACGCCTTGCGTTGGGCACGCTCGAGGCGACATAGCAGCAGAGCCCACCTGAAGTGACCCATACGATGCGACAGTTTCTTCTCTGCTGTCACTACGCCCCTAGACATCAGCCGGGCTCAAAATGACTCTGAGCACTATGCGACTTAACTTCTGAGGTCATCAGTCGCCTAGAACGTAGAACTAATCAAACCTAACTAACCTAAGGACATCACACATATCCAAGCCCGAGGTAGGATTCGAACCTGCGACCGTAGAGGTCGCTCGGCTCCAGACTGTAGCGCCTAGAGCCGCATGGCCACTCTGACCGGCGACAGCAGCCTAGAAATGGCTGACTGGACAACAGCGTCTTCAGCTGTTTGCGACTTGTCTTCTCCGCCATTCACACAAAACATGCAGACTCCCTATCCATCATACTTCAAAAATTACTTATTAAAAAAACGAATACAAACTACTAGAAAACACTAAAGCTTTCACTGACACTAGTTCACTGCATGAAGGTAGACAAGGAAAATGCAAACAGGTTGCGAAACCAAGTAGATAAAGCGACTTTAGCGACTATTGTGGCGGCAGACTACACCTACAAAGTCAACTCAATCTATACAAATGACACAAAATTGCAGCTAAATAAATAACATTACTAAAACCAAATAAATAAGCAGCTCCTGTTCACTTCAACACAGAAGCATGTCCGAGTACGAGCACCACTCAACTAAAAGATATATAAAACCTGTGTACTGGATGAGGTTTGCTGTTGCTGCTCACGTCCTCTCTGCTCTAAGGTTGGAGCTGTACTGCGAGGGCTCTTATGTGGATCTGTTTAGGACGCACCTTCAAGATATGGATTCTAATTTCAGAACAACAACTCACGTGTACTCTCTATTTCTATCTCTTTCATTCCCATAACACTCGTTGATTGCCATCAGTCGTCTTCTCCCTTTTCCAACCAAACACCCCATCTCCGTCACTCTTGCCCTCCATCTCTCACTGCCCTCGTCACTTCCACCCCTTCTTGCTGCTATAGGGAATGGTTCACGGGAACAATGATTGCCGGTAAGCCTCCTTGTGACCTCGAGGTTCTACAATTTTACCGTCAGTGACTAATCGCCAGATAAGTGTGTGAAGAAGCAATATATTGGTTAACTTTCTAGGAGCGTACACTCTCGGAACTTTGACAGTGAACCACACCAAGGTGCAGTACCCCTCTCTTCTAGTGTCTGCCGCTGGAGTTTGCTGAGCAATGCTGTAAAGCTTTAGCGCTTATTAAATGAACCAGAATGAAACTAGCTGCTCTTTTTTGGATCTTTTCTTTGTCTTAATCCTGTCTGATATGGATCCTAGACTGACGAACAATTTCCAAATATTGGTCGAGCGAGAGTTGTAAGCTGCCTCCTTTGTTGATGGAGTTCGCTTCCTGAAGATTCTACCAATGATTCTCAGTCTGGCACCTGATTTACCTGACGTTAACTTTATGTGGTCTTTTCACTTTATATCCATTTCTTCGCATACTCCCAGATTTTTTGTATATAACTGCATCCAGTGATTGTTCTACAGTCGTTTACTCACATAATAATGGATAATCCTACCTACTTGTTTATGTTGAGGGTCAACTGCCAATACGTGCGCCAATTGTCGAAACTGTGCATGTCTTGCTGCATTTCGCTACAATTTCCTAGCGTTATGCCTTCTTTATATACAACAGCATCAACCGTGACACGCCTTATAAAGCTACCAACGTTATAATCTACGTCTTTGATGTATATTGTGGCAAGTAATGGTCCTATAACACTCCCTAGGGATCTGAAGGTTCCTCGCCGTTGAAAATATAGCTCCATACTTAGCAATTGTATACAACCTCTCGTTCGTAGAAAGTTGCACAAGCCACATCAGTGACCAAGAAAGGAAATAGGAGTAATCAACTGACTTACAGACCCAAAGCACAAACGTCGATTTGTAGTAGGATTTTGGACAGGACGAGAATGCCACGGATTTGATACACTAATCAGGTTGGCAGTCATTATAAAAATGTATTTTTTACTGCGGCAGGACCTTCTCATGAGATTATTTTATTTATTTATTTTACCAGGCAAGATTATGGCCTTCAGGCCCTCTCTGACACCTAACCAGGCATACTCAGATTGAACGAGTTACAGTTTCTACATAATCTCCTCAGAGTGTGAAAATATTTTCCTGACGGCCCACTACACAGGGAGAAATGATCAGCATAATAAGATCAGAGAAATCACAGCTCGCACGGAAAATTTTAAGTATTTGTTTTCCCCCCGCACTCTTCGAGAGTGGAATGGTAGAGAAGAATCTCGAAGGTGTTTCGATGAACCCTCTGACAGGCACTTAATTGTGAATTGCAGGGTAATCACTGGATGTAGAATGACATATCGTGTTCTGCTTATAGAAACTCTTCAATCTAATAACATATCTGGGCCGACATTCCGTATTCCCGTATTTCGACCATTATATGGCAATGCGGAACTGTATCGTACACTTTCCGGAACTCAAGGAACACGTCATCTACGTGGGCGCCGGTATCTATTACTTTATGGGTCTCGTGGACAAATATTGTTATTTCCGGAACCCGTATTGATTTCTATAGAGTAGATTTTGGTTCATCAGAAATGTCATAATATGCGAGCATAAAACTTGCACCAAAATTCTACAACATACCAACGTCAGAAAAATTGGCTTACAGTTTCGTGCGTCTGTTCGGCGTTTCTTCTTGAAAACAGGTATGACCTATGCTTTGTATCTAATAATTTATTAGCATTTTCTATCTAGTCGATGGACTTTCAATTTTATTGGACGATTCACGAATGGACCTCCTTCTGCTAATTCTGGCTTTCTTCAGTTTTTGCTTGGCTGTGAGCCTTTGGTTACGTTTAGATTTGCAGTGAAGCTTCCTTTGTTTTCGTAGCAGCTTTAAAACGCAGAAGTTGAAAAAAGTGATGAGGAATTTAGAACTGGTTCACAACCAGATCTAATCACTTGAGTTTCCCAATCTATAGCCTGTAAGTTGAATTCTCCACCTAATACTATAATATGAGCAGTAGATTTACGCGAAATATTCTCTAAATTTGCCCTTAAATATTGCACCACTACTGCTCCTGACGCATGGAATGGATTTTTAACACATTTTTAAGCCTGCCTGAAAC
Source organism: Schistocerca gregaria (assembly GCF_023897955.1). Lineage (NCBI taxonomy): Eukaryota > Metazoa > Arthropoda > Insecta > Orthoptera > Acrididae > Schistocerca > Schistocerca gregaria. The sequence continues at coordinate 521,615,357 of NC_064922.1, read as the reverse complement.
AAAAATAAAATTACATCACAACTACGTATGTGTTAAATTGAGTCATCAATGTTGCAGACAACTGTTAAGTAGCGTTATTATTTCATGACAAAATTTAAACGGGAAAGTTTTCGCTGGATCATGTAGTCTGGATTTTCAATACATTAATATGAGAAATATATTTTCGTTTTGTAAAATAATTGTATAACTTACTAACATTATAATCACTGCTATTTTATGAAGACTGTAAATCACAGATAATATAACCGGTAGAGTAGAAGATTGTAATGCATGACATATGCGTGTATGACACGTGAGTTTAATAAATGATATGCTTGTCTCTGATGATAATGAACAGGTGAGGCAGCGTCTTGCAAGCGGATAGTGCAAAAGCGGAAGATAACACCAAGTTTGCCAAAGCGGTGCGTGACAGAGGATTATCTGCTCCCACGCTACATTACCCACTGCTTTTCCGTGCTGCAAAAAGGGGAGATAGGAAGGAAGGAGAGAGTGCGTTGAGGTTAGAGCATTGAGGCACACAACAGTGACGATTCACTCAGCTCAGCACGTATGTCTGAACCAGACATCTGCAGCCCTTAAAATACGCCTCAATTTGCGGAGAATGTGTGTCTGTCCATTCGCTTGAATTAACTATGGTGAGTGTTAGTGGTGTACACTCTCCATATTATCCTCATCGTATTGTCAAACACGTTTCTGTGTCATTTGGATGACTGCAAGGAGGGTCTGTGTTCGCGTTGTTATGAGCAGCTTAGTAAATGTAAGGAAGGGGGACTCTAGAAGACCCAGGACAGTCCTACAGCCAGCCGCTCTTACACTGATGCAAGAGCTGCGAGGGGCACACAGGTAAAGGAACACATCAATATGCTATATAAATACATGCTGTATAAATACAATCGATTACCTGTGATTAAGGAGGCAGAATATTTAGTTCAGTAAATTATTTATTCAGAGGCTATGATCGTTGGCTCAGTAATTTAACGTGTTAAAATTGATCTTTGCAGCAGAACTCCAAGCTGTATCCCACTTTCATGGCTACAGACGCACCATTGAGGAACTCTAAGGATCAGATGGCAAGCGTTGTGTGTGTATCTACAAAACGTGGAATCGGTCTCTCGGCTGCGTTAAAATATCTCTGTGAATATTTTCTTAAACGTATACAGAATATCTGCTTTGTGCGTTTGCGTGGAAATGATGATCATTTTCATATCCAAGGATGTGGCGTTTGTTGCATGCAGCCATCTTGCTGTTGCAGTTCTGATGAACAGTAGTTTATTAGGATCACGTAAAATTATTGCTCGATTACAGCGCTAAAATGGTGTACCAGCTCTGAAATATTGATTTCATTTTCCTTCGCTTCACTCCGACAGTTAATTAAGTAGTCGCAAGGAAACTGTCATCTTGTTACTTACTAAACCTGTATGAGTCAAAGGCGTATAGGAAATTTCTTTACAAGTTCCATTTGAGTCTTTAATACTCTTGTCTGAACAACATGTCAGAAACACCCATTCTCCTGAGAGCAAAATTCTTTCCGCCCATCGTTCAGCCACTTTCACGAAGTCCATCCCAGTGGCAGGAACCCGAATCTGGAATAACTTTCCACATTATATTAGAGAACTGAATAACATCTGCAGCTTCAGAAGACAGTTAATGACATATCTGTTGAAACAACAATAACGACTGCATGCGTTCATTACCCCTGTACATCCTTCTTTCCAACCATATCCAGCCCTTTTCCCAGTATTCTTAGCTGGGGCAGTCTCCTTGAATTTTCTTTCCTCAGAACTCGCTGTATCAGTAAACATCTTTTTTGTACACCTATAAATTCTTGTTGTATCTGCCATAATCATTATTGTTATTACTGTCCCATTATTATTACTGCCGGCCAGGGTGGCCGAGCGGTTCTGGGCGCTACAGTCTGGAACCGCGCGACCGCTACGGCCGCAGGTTCGAATCCTGCCTCGGGCATGGATGTGTGTGGTGTCCTTAGGTTAGTTAGGTTAAAGTAGTTGTAAGTTCTAGGGGACTGATGACCTCAGAAGTTAAGTCCCATAGTGCTCAGAGTCATTTGAACCATTTATTATTATTATTGTTATTACTTTTTCTATTATTATTAGTGGCAGCAGGAGCAGTAGTAAAAATACTGACAGTATTAACTTTATTATTTCATAGTCAGTATTATCTACTCACACCGTCTCTATAGACGCTCTTGATATTAAAATCGTTATTTCTGAGGTACTATGATGGAAAAAAGGTATGGTATGTGTGAAACCCCAGTCTAAGAGAGAGCCTGACTAGCCTAGTCACATCAGCTTACATAAATAAATACATTTTTTTTTCATTTTCTTTCAGTTTTCTCTATAATCTATGTCTATTTATGTTTTTCATGCAACAGTTTCTCATCTGGACAGAGTGATGGCTTGTATACAATAGTTTTCTATATTTAAGTTCAGTACGATAGCGCAAGCGGAGTAATGTCCTGTTTAAAGGCTAACTTTTCACTGCGTTATCTTCACTATGCATTAATGATAGTCTGCTTATAGAATTAGGTTCAAAAATGGCTCTTTGCACTGTGGGACTTGACATCTGAGGTCATTAGTCCCCTAGAACTTAGAACTACTTAAACCTAACTAACCTAAGGACATCACACACATCCATGCCCGAGACAGGATTCGAACCTGCGACCGTTGTGGTCGCGCGGTTCCGGACTGCAGTTCTAGGCGACTTATGACCTCAGAAGTCGCATAGTGCTCAGAGCCATTTGAACGAAATATGTGGACCTCTAGTGAGAGACTTCCTTATAGAGCCGCTGAACCACAGATTTACACTGTACACGTCGTTAAAAAAATGGTCATGTGATACATGTGTACATGTCCAACTAAATGACAGGGATTCTCTGTTTACAGTTAAAATTTAATGCTGTAAGCCAATAGAATATTGGCTTCTGTTTGCCGTACAGGAAATATCCAAGCTATTACTATTCGTCACCTGACCAACTATCTCGTTTTATTTACTTTTTTTTTGTTCGTTGTTTTTGGTCGTAGTTGATCCCTTCATTCAGTTTTTTTTTTATTATAGGGATCAGTCAGCTCTCTGACCGAATACGCTTGCCGGCTATATAGTCAGTAGAAGGTCTACAGGCACTCTGCAAGAATCCAGGTAGCAGGGAGAACTCAAGCTACAAACAAGCCTGAAATACTGTCACCCTTTGAAACAAACTTACTCAATCCGACGCAGTTTACCTGTTGGGAAGCCTACAGACTTCTGTGTCCGAGAGGAGCGTATGAAAAGCTATAGGATCTCTCAATAGTCGGCAGATCAAATGTTGTATCCCTTAAGGAAATGGTGACAAGGTATGCGAAGGATCACCTTGTTCATTCAAAATGTATGTCAGGGGGCTTCCTTCACCATATTAAAGAGGTTCTTCCGGCAGTCACTGAGAGAACTAGGTTCGTCGTTTCAGTGCTATGAGAGGAATAGGCTTATGTCTGTATAAAACTCCAAGGAGAAAGACGCTCTGTCTTAATGCAGCTGGTAATGGCACAGTGCTGCCATTGACAGCCTTTATATGAAGCATTGTCAGCGTGGAGTGAATCTAAGACTATCTAGAGTACCAAATTCAAGAGAGAGAGATGAAGAAAGTGTTCCTCAAGAGCTATGCATTCCTGACGATCTTTTCTCTTTTATGAAATTGTCGGTTATGTGCTGTTATAGAGAAGCCAGAAAGTTATATCACATTTCAAGGATATTTGTTGGTAGGAAAATAGTAGAAGATAAAGGAATGAGACGAGAGTATAGCGTCTCCCAAGTGCTATTCGGTCTGTACACTGAGCAGTGACTAAAAGAAACCCAAGGACACATTTAGAAGGGAATTAAAGTAAAGGGAGCAGAGTTAAAAACGTTAAGGTTTGCTGATAGTATTGTAATTCTGCCAGAGACGGACAAGGACTTCGAACGAAAGGGATAATATCCTAAAAAGAGGTTATAAGATGAAAGTCAGTAAAAGTAAAACTAGGTTAACGGAATATAGTCGAATTAAATCAGATGGCACTGATAGATTTAGATTATGAAATGAGACACTAAACGTAACGATGAGTTTCGCTATTTCGGCAATAAAAGGCTGATTATGGGAGAAGCAGAGAGGATACGTATTGCAGATTGGGTATAACAAGTAAAGCGCTTCTAAAAAATACAAATTGTTAACATCGAATGTAAATTTGATTATCTGGAAGTCTTAGCTGAAGCTATTTGTATAGAAGTCGAATGTGGATGACAGACGGTTAAGAGAAGAAGAAAATTAATATCATCTGGAATGTGGTGCTACAGAAGACTGCTGAGGTTAGATGGGTAGATCGATAACTAATGAAATGCAGAATTGAAATGAGTGAAAAATAATTAAAAGATGGGAGAGATTGATAATACATATCCGGAAACATCAAGAAATTGTCAATATCGGAGTGGGTGAATGTATGACGGCCAAACGTTGTAGAGGAAGGCGTGAATGCATGGTCTCGCGGAGATATGAATTAATAAAATTCTCTCGGGCTTGCAGCCGCATCAGGTGATTAAAATCCCACAAACTTTCAACTGTATTCAGCCATTGTCAAGTGGTAAATGACTGCCATGTCGCAGTGGCCTTGCCGCTACATAGCGGCGCTGCTGACTGTGACGTCACTGGTGCTCTCCTCCTCGCCTACTGTGGTAATGTGTTCGTCCCTCATCCGTTGCATCTGCTTCGACCTCACAATGGCCAGGTCCCAGGCTGTGTTGACCTCCAAACTGCTGTCCTTGCTGACGCTGTTTTCAGATATTTTTATTGCTACCGCTTCTTTTATGACGCTATCCCAAAGTCACGTGTTCCTCATGATGACAGATGTTCCGTCGAATAAAATTTGGTGCCTATTTTTAAAGCATATTCTGACACGGCTGATTTTTCAGGATAGCGTAGGTGTAAGCACTTCTCGTGTTCCACCCAGCGTTGCTCCACGGTGCATACTGTTTGGCAGACATAGTAGTAGTTACATAAGCATGATGTTTTGTACATTCCAGGCGTTCTAAGCCCTAGATCGCCCTAGCAAGCCTCGTGAGCTGTCATACTATTACTGAGAGCCTGAAAACCAATGAGATGTTGTGTCTTTTCAGGAGCTGGCTAATCGTCCCCGACACTGTGCCATAGGAACGCAAAAATGCAAGTTTCTTGTTCTGTTCTTCTGTGACGTTTTTCCTGCATGTCTCACCAAGCATAGCCTGTGATTCCTGATGGTGATTGTAGCCGTTTTCCCGCAAGATTTTTTGATGGTAGCTTAGTTATAGTGGCAGATGTTTAGTGTCTGAGATAACTTTTTCATGGTGGACGAGGGTGTTCAGAATTCTTGTTTATGTGCTGGTGATGGTGACTAAGAGTGTGCAGATACCAATCTGTGTGTGCTGGTTCCCTGTACACATCATGGCTGTGGTGCCCATTAGTTCTGTGGTCAATGACAACATGAAGGAAGGACAATGCAACACCTATCTATACTTCCATCGTAACGCTGCTGTGGGTGTGAATGCCATATCAAGCCATTCTTCAAACTGGACACTACAACCAGCAAGTAGTGCCATCCAGATTACATTTATTATCCATCATGTATAAAGGAGAATGTGGGTGTGTATTAGTGTGCACCTGGGACATTTTCAACCCCCCCCCCCCCCTCAGACATATTTTAGCCAAATTTTTTATACATACAGCAAGCCTCACAAGTATCACCACTGTGGTGTTTACAAACTTCTAGCTCCAATAGAAGTGGCGATACAAGCAAAAACGTGTTTCTTCCAGCCCCTGGCATATAGGCTGCCCTGAAAGACTTGTATGTTGTGTGGGAAAAGTCTCAGCTTGCCAATTAAACCCACTTTTCAGGGCAGCCTACAAATCAGAGGTAAGAAATGGCTTTCTGGGCCTTGATATGTAGACTGCCTTGCACGATAGGTATCATGGGAAGGATGAGGTGAAGAGACAGAGACAGTAAGGAGAAAGAGAGAGACAGAAGCATGTGGGAGGCTGAGGTGGACAGACAGAGGGACGAGTAGCTGAATTCAAACACATAGGTGGACAAAACTGTGGGGAAAGGACTAGTTTTAAAAATAAGGCATAGGAAATATTTTATTTTCTTACATTTTCTTGCCACTATAATTTAAAATTCAGATCAATGCAACGAAAAGTCATTTCGTAAAATTAGCATAATCAAGTTGACGCAACATAAAACCCAGAATGCTTTCTGCCAAATTAATGAACACAAAGATTATCTTCAATTGATTGATCCTTGGGTATGCTGACTAGAAAATTAATTGTTTTAATAACAGTAGTTTAACCACTGATAACTTGTGCCTCTTATGGAATTTTTATCCTACATGAAAATATCGGTATCAAAAGTAAACAAGAAAATTATTTCTCGGAAATGGGGTGCAAACTCCTAGAGACAATTTACAATCTTCAATGTTTTACACCCAACAATAGTTTAGTTTTTTTCGAAATTACTGTGTTTTACTCTTTAGGAGTAGTTCAGTAAACGAAGGCAACTGCGTCATCTACATCTCCTAGTGTAATAGATTTCTAATCTCAGTATGCACGTACGAAATACTGGTATGTTGTACTTTGGAGTCCTCCTCAAACTGTGGGTCCTCCAATAACTATCTGAAAGAGCAAACTTAAATGTTGGGGAAAGATAACGGTATACCTCCTCCAGTAAAACCATTCCAATTTTTTACAGCTTTACTTCACTTATCCATTTTCCAACCTATCAGATAACAAGTGCAGTTATTAGTATGCAATATGTGTGCTAATCTATATGGTATATCAATATTTTACAGATATTTATGTGGCAGAAAACGTCACAGTAATTATATTGAGGTTAGTACAGTAGAAAGACTAAAGAAATTATATAGCTCTAATTTTCCTAGTCAATACCGAGTGGCGCTATAGCTTACTGTTTCCATACGATACGGTACAAGTAGTTTTAATGCACATTGTTTAAGAGGGTGTACAGAAACTGTTATCAACTGCTGACCAGTAACAGATGATCATGATTAGAGAACCGAAGTTTAAAACTTCTTGCCTCGTAGGTTTATGAAGCCATTGCCAGACACAGATAATTATTACTACAGGCATCTCAATGCGATTAATACAAACGGTATGCATATTAGTTACACCAACGACTAATTTCGTGACAATTCTTTGACCAATTTTCTGCTCTACGTAAAAGTGTTTCAGGGGACACTACTAGATGGCAGCAAGAGCTGGATAGCTTCGAAAAGGTGACATGTGGCGCGCATAACGGCTGTAGTGAGAACTACATGAACCATCTGTAGGCGATAAAATCCATCTTGTGCGCTAAAAGGTGGGCAGAGATATTATTATCGCCTGCTTTTCCGCTGCTGTAACATTTCTCCAGTATTAGTAGACCCTCTCTGCGACTAATCTATAAATTAAAGACATTTATTTCGCCAAAGTTAGTTCGTAACCCTTTAGCGTTTATAACGTTACATATCACTTCTGTCATTAAAGCAGTTTCCATTTCATCACAGAAGTACTAGGGTGTTACGAGAGAGTAAGGTCTAATCGGGCGCGAAATGGAAACCACTGCGAAAATCAATAATGTTTTATTTGCAACTCTCAGATACACCTTCCAGCTACATCGCTGTATAGTCGCCGCTGCACAGACATCCGTCGTAGCGTTTTATCTACTTTCCCGTATCCTCTTCATAGAAAACAGCCGCCTGTGCTTTCCTCCAATTCTCTACGCCGATCTACATTTGGTGTCTGTTCCAAAATTTTGTCTTCGTAACAAGTGGTTCATGTGAGCAGAGATGAAATTCATGGGGAGTCAATTAATGTCTGTGTTGTGAATGATCGAACACTTCCCATCGAAAATGCTGCAGGATCATCTTCATTTCCTCTTCAGAGCGTGGCCGAGTATTAGCATGAAGAGGGAAACGCGTGACAATTACGTTATGTGGGCTACATAATATCAGGAGAAATCTCTCACAGGCCATCATACTTGGCGGGAGACTATTTTCTAGGTATCTTTACGTGCGCACTGTGTTCTCAGAACTGAAAAGAGCCATGTGAGGCGATCGACGAACATACTATAGACACTGCCCTACATATCTCTGGAAAGCTTCTTTGTGGTATCCATTTCGCGTCCTACCGGACCTTACTTTCCGAATAGCGTCCGTATTTTCAATGACAAAGGAAGGGTTACTTATAATATTATGAGTTCGCGAAAGCAATCTCGTGACTTCAAGGAATTTTAGTCACGTAAGTGTAGGCTAGGAAATGCAATGTTCTTTCATACTTAATGTTCATAACGACTAGGCCACCACATATGTTTAAAACTGCAAAATTCAAAACTTGTAAGAAGAAAAACAGGTTACAATCTGAAACTAAGGGAAGTTTGCAAGGGTAGCACAATTATTGATCCAAGGCCTGAAAAATGCTGAGATTCAGGTTCGAGTTCTAGTCAGACACAGACTGATCCCAAACCGTCCACATCGCTACGAGCCTGAAATAATATCTTGCTAATTCGTTATCTACGAACTCATTCACAAAGAAAATATTTGTGCACTTGTTGTTGTAGCTCTTAAGATTTAATTTCACTCTCTTTTATAGCAGGTCGAAACAAATTTATTGTGTACTAACGAGTATTCCATAACACGTTGTCTCCTGTATCAAGACTATGATAATATTTAGGTAACTTTTTCCAGGCTGTAGACAAATTTTTTTTCTCCAGACGAGGAACTTACGTTCCATTGTGCTTCAGCATGGGAGAAGGGATGAGCCACATACGATAAAACTGGACAGTATATATAAACTACAGAACCCTGGAAGCAGGCTGAATGGTCGTGTACTTTGGTATGCAGCAGGCGAAATACTTGATTCGTCGGTATGTTTCTCGAGCAATGCGGTCTTCATGGCTGCAACGATAGTCTCAACTGATACATTCTTCTGTAAACAGAACGACATCCATTGACTGTATGAAACAGAGGCCATCACACCAACGATGTTTCAGACTGCTCGACAGTTGTCAAGAGAGAAACAATGATGACTAACAACAGAATGGAATTAAGAACTTAATGTGATTAACAATATCGTAGCCAGAAACAGTTTATTACTTAATTCAATGCTGGCCATTAAACTTGCAACATTGAGAAGCGGAATGCGACAAACATCAAATTCACAGTAAAACTACCACACCATATAGCAATGCAACCGCACAGAGGAGGTACGAGTAATATTAAAAGATTTCACAGCAAGTTTTCTATTCAGAAATCTCCTCTGAATGCTTGTTATTTACGATAAGATCAAGTTACGCCACGTGCAAGAATGAGAAATGTCTACCACGACACATCGGAATTCGAGAACGAAAACAACATGTTTTATCAAGACAGCGGATTGTCGTACTGCGATAATGCTGCTTGCGTTGATCGATATCCCACGATTGTTATGGAAATATGGAGCCGATCATTTCAGGAGACCCGTACTCAACACCATGCCGAAGCTGATAATCACAACGCAACTAGTGCCCGAAAGGACAAACGTATTGCTTGCTCAGCATCTTGGTCAGAAAATGGGCTTTTTCTCAACAAGTAAACTGCCCACATTGACATTAGTTCCTTATTTATTCAATGTTACATCCTACAATTCAAACTTCGACACTAAGCTATAACTATTTTTTTACAGTTTTGTTTCTACATTCACTTACAGAATAGTAATAACTGTGCCGGACGTTAGGGACATAGGTACAGATATTGTATAATTGACACCTTAATATCTACCCACTTCAGTTAGGTAGTTGGTTTTTCTCGGCATCTGACTGACTTTCCGCAAACACAACACGTAATTTACTACCCGAATTCCCTGCACGGTCGTAACTCCACCTTGAAATGTACTACTACTGTCACTATAGCTTATCCGTTTTGCGTTCGTGTATCCACACTTCAATACCTGCCTTGCTGTCCAGGGACGTTAATAGACTTTAATTGCTTGCATGTGCCACCCATACGTGAAGATATTAATCAACATAAAAACATACCAGTTGTAATGGCTGTAATTATTAGCCTGCAAATGAAGTAAATATTGATGTAATGTTGTTAAGTACAGTGTCTCCGTCATCACTAGAAATATCTGCACTTATACCGCTAACACCCTGTATGGATGTAGCATAATTAGTGGCGTAAATGCCTATTGTTGAATCTGCACGGTAATAAAAGCAAGAAAGTCTAGCATACATGGGCTCTAAAATGCATACCTCAAGAACTACGAGCATTTGTTTAACTTCACTGCTGTGAAACACATCTCTTCTACAGAACAAGTGCTCATAACTGTTAAGATATGCATTTTAGAGCCAATGTTTACTACACTTTTTTGATTCTAGTGTCGTGTACTTTCAACTCAGTGTGTTTACGCCATTTGGGCATGGGTGTGTGTGATGTCCTTAGGTTAGTTAGGTTTGAGTAGTTCTCAGTTCTAGGGGACTGATGACGTCAGATGTTAAGTCCCATAGTGCTCAGAGCCATTTTTGTTTAAGCCATTAATTATGATACGCTCCGTATAACAAAAAATGGTTGAACGCAAAGCCGACTTTGCAGGGTTTTCCGTTGAGGTGGCAGCCCGGAGTGCCTAATACTTGACTTGTGATGAGTTACACTGTTGGAGTATTAACGGGCGTATAATGCTGCACCTGCCGGCCGGCAACCCTTTCCACGGCCGCGTGTACTTGCCACTCAGCACATAGGCGTTACCGTCGGAGAATTTCGCTCGGCAGCTGTCGCCGACCTGGGTAAGTATACAAAATATAAGAGCACCACTTGACGATTGATGAGTTGGGTTGTAAATATATGTGGTATGGTGAGAAGACAGCTGAGGAAGGATGACCAGTTAGAGGAATGGTCGTCAAATCTTTTTGCTCGAGAGCATATTGACATTGTGAGACGACACCTAGGCCCGCATATGTACCGATGTTATTATTAACTGGTAACCTACATACATTAGTACGTCATGAGCCCACAACAAACCACTTAGAGTAAGGGAGCAGTAAGTTAGCCGCTATCCCCAAAGTACTGATAGTTTACAGTCGACACAATTCGAAACACTTCTGTTAACTGTGGTATGTTTCAGATTACTGCCAACCTCTGCGACCTAACAGTTTTGACACTATACTTGCATGTTGAAGTATTGTTGGCTTTACCTTCTGTTCGAATAATTTTGATTCATGAAAGTGTTTGTACCTACATTTTAAATGTGCTATTGTAATATGAGACGACACTGTCACAAAAGTTTGATAAATGATGTAAATGTCAGTTTTCTTCTACTCACTATATTCCATTACAACAGTCTTAATTTAAAGTTGCTTGTTACAAGTAATTGCGGCATTTGAAAATGACCATCTTGTAATGTGAATTCAGAGTTCACATTACTTTCATGTTAAAACCCACAGTTATTTATTTATTGATTATTTAGCCTTACATCTGAGCAAGAGCAACACAATCCAAAGAAATTACGAAAACATTTACAGGAATAATAATATTCTACAGCAGCTGTTCGGTACGAGCCGCGCATGGCTGAGAGTTGTTATTACTGAAAGAAAAACAATGAAACATTCTCCCTATCTCGTCCTCTGACCGCGCAGTGGTCTCACTTTTTTCCTCTGTGACCCTAAGGTAAGCCGTCATCTTTGCTTAGCTCGAGGCGGAATTCACCAACGACAATTAAAACTAAGTACACCTTAAAACGTTACTGTCTCTGAAAGTGTACTTGTTTGTTACTGAGGAGGAAAAATAAACAATTAAGAAGCTCTTAACATTACTTGACGTTTCTGGATTTAGCTGTTAGTTGCTAGATGCATAATCTGAGTTAGACCACCGAGTTAAAGAAAGTTGCTATTGTGTTAGCAGGGACTAGTTTTAAAGCGCTTATTTTCAAAATCTTGGTAGTCAATAGCACAAAAATGTCGTGAGTAGAAGACATTGATTCACCGAATGCGTTATTTTATCACGTCTACGTCGCTGTATGGTGCGATTGCCAATATCCGAATGTGAGAATTCGTATGTTGGTTCAATAAGTGATCAAAGTACGTTGTTTGATCCTCGAGGCACCAGCTGAACACTGTCCGCCTTTCGATTGTCCATGGTGCCAAAGTGAGGGATGAAAAGGCGCATAGGTGTAACACAGTCGAAAATTTTTATCGGCTTTTTGAAATACGTGAAATACTTGAACACATTACAGACAAACACATGTTTATGCATTACTAACGACAACGGTTTCCAAATGTTTGATTCATTGGGTACCAACAAACAAACATGAAATAAAATGGTTGTATGGATTGATTTTTTTGGATGGTGTTGGTACAATTTATTGGTCCCCTTATCCATTGTTTATTGAAATATACCCTTCAAAGGTAACGAGCTGACACCGTTTCAAAATCCTGCTGAGAATTCTTCATTTAGCGGATAATACACAAGCTGATTCTTTAAACTGTCTCTCAAAAGTTTAATTCATCATTGAAAAACCGAACAAAAATTTCAAAATTAATGTGATGCTGCCGAAATGCTGTGTATCGACGAGTCTGTAATACCATTTCAAGGACAGTTTATACTCGGGCAGTATTTGAAACAAAAGATACACATGTACGGTATCAAAATGTTTAAATGTGCTGCGATAATGGATACTGCTATAGTTGTAGAATTTACACTGGCAAACTATTTGATACAGAAAATATCACCACAACAAATGATTTTGTTTGAAGATGAATTCAATAAAGACTTCCATCCAGTCACTCACTGATCAGTCTGGCCTGGCAACGGAAGACATCAAAATGAAAGCTGAAATTTTAAATTTAGCATTTGAGAAATCTTTCACGCAGGAGGATCGTAGAAACATACCGCCGTTTGAGTCTCGTACAGTTTCCCGTATGGAGGACATAGTGATAGACATCCCTGGGGCTGTGAAGCAGCTAAATGGGTTGAAAATAAATAAATCGTCAGGTCCTGATGGAATTCCAATTGACTCCTTACTTAGCTTCCATTTATCGCGAATCTCTTGCGCAACGTAAAGTCCCGAGCGACTGGAAAAAAGTGCAGGTGACGCCTGTATATAAGATGGGTAGAAGGACGGACCCTCAAAATTACAGACCAATATCCTTAACACTGGTTTGTTGCAGGATTCTCGAACATATTCTCAGTTCGAATATAATGAATTTCCTTGAGACAGAGAAGTTGCTGTCCATGCATCTCCACGGCTTTAGGAAGCATCGCTCCTGCGAAACGCAACTCGCCCCTTTTTTCACATGATATCTTGCGAACCAGTGATGAGGGGTATCAGACGGATGACATATTCCTCCACTTCCGGAAAGCGTTTGACTCGGTGCCCCACTGCAGACTCCTAACTAAGGTACGAGCGTATGGAATTGGTTCCCAAATACGTGAGTGGCTCGAAGACTTCTTAAGTAATAGAACCCAGTACTTTGGCCTCGATGGTGAGTGTTCATCGGAGGTGAGGGTATCATCTGGAGTGCTACAGGGAAGTGTGGTAGGTCCACTGTTGTGTTCTATCTACATAGTTGATATTTTGAATAGGGTGGATAGCAATGTGCTGCTGTTTGCAGGTGATGCTGTGGTGTACGTGAAGGCGTCGTCGTTGAGTGACTGTAGGAGGATACAAGATGACTTGGACAGGATTTGTGATTGATGTATAAAATGGCAGCTAACTCTAAATATAGACAAATGTAAATTAACGCAGATGAATAGAAAAAGAATCCCGTAATGTTGGAATACTCCATTAGTAGTGTAGCGCTTGGCACCACCCCGGTATTTCGTTCAGTATCAGCATCGACGTAACCACGTGTGGAGGCTCTGAGGAGAATGAAAGCTGCTAGACTACATTCTTCGTTGTCTTACAGGCTCAGAACCAGGCGTGATGGTATGGGGTACCACAACACAATCACATCTGGCTCAAAGGGCTGGTAATTTATACAGCAGATGCTATATTTCAAATATGTTTACATTTCTGACGTATTAAGACGATGATGATGACGTGCTGGTGACGGCGTTAAACAGCAACGTCATCAGCGCCCTCGCATGGATGATGTACAGACGAGCATGGTAAAAATCTATTAAAAGGCAATAAATCGGATAACCAAGTTGCATTCACAAACAAAAATTGAAAAGACAGCCTCGAGAAGGCGAGTAACAGACATACCCTCAATAAAAATCAGACGAAAAACAGCGGAAAAACTACGTTACGTCAAGGATAAAATACCAGTGTGCAGGGGCAGTCGAGTTAGCATAGAGGCGGTATGTAGGTGCTCAGGCGTGTTAGGAGATTTCCTGAAATGGAAACCTGGACAAGAAAATTAACTGTCTCATTTTTCAGTTTATTGTCGCCAAGGCCTAATGTTAAGGGATACAAGTGATGTGTGCTACGGAGTCAGGAGGCTGCCACACCCAGACTGAGGACGTGATGCCACAGGAGAGGAGCTAGGAAACACGTCTGGCCGGGATGAGAGGTGGTAGGCGAGCGGGCGGCCGTGTGTTCGAGGCGTTCCCCACCGACCTGCTCCGCGTCGCCCACGTGACGATTTCCAGGTTTCTTATTGGCTGTCAGAGGGGCCCCTTCACGCTTCTCACTGTCAGCAATGCCTTCGGGATAGCGTGCCCTGTCAGCAGTACCCGCTGCGGGAGCGCTACCCGCGTAAATGGAACGTGGGCATGTGATGTTTGAAGTGATCGCTGTTTCAATAATCCACTGATACCAGTCTTTGAAACCTGGTCTCTATTGTGACTGGACCAAAGGTGGGAATCTTCCTATACCGTGGTCAGGGGTCTGAAGATTTCGTAATGTATCGCCGAAACTGGTAGCCCATTAAATAACAATTTGGAACTTTGGACGGCCGAAAGGTGTTTTATTTGACATGCTAAAGGAAAGCATGATCATTATTGGGCTGTATTTTGGTAAAGATGCTGAAGTTGAACGAATTTATACGTTTCAACAAGAGCTGTCTGCTAAAGAAGGTGATACCAAGGAGCCTGAAAATAACAACTCATCTAAATTAGCTAATCGCAATATTTAAATAAAAATTGTCTACATTACTGTCTACTACGGATTATGTTTTCTTTCAGTAAGAGAAAGCCAAGCTTCAATAGGCGATGTACCTCTCCAAGCCGTGTAAGGGCTACTTCTTCAACCCATCCTGGTCGGAAGGAGATAAGGTCGCAATGAAGGTTTTACGGAACGTAGCTTATTATTCCTCGCGTCCAGACACTCAGTCAATCACTGACACATGAACTTCTTGGCCAAAAATGATGTAACAGTCTGCAGAGGGACTGAACAGCGAGCAGTAGGAGAAAGGGAGCAAGCCTCAGGGTGTTCGTCTTCCCGACTGCCTACGTGATCTGGAACCCACAGAAAATTATTTCCTTGCAAATGAACCAGAGCGTCATGTACTTCTGTCACCATCCTATCTGTTGTGTACATCTGACCAACAATATGACTGGCACTGCGAGAATATGAACAGATGAGAATTTGTTCAAATAACTTACGGGTTTGCTGCCGGGTGACGTCGTCGACCACCGCCAATATTTCGACAGGAGCCCACCCTGCCATTCTCAAGGTACAACTGCAAGGAGGAATCAATGTGCAAGGGAATTTAATACCTCGGTTCACAGAGGAGAAACAAGGAAGATACCATACACAGAACAAGTAAGCGCAGAGTCAACACACAACCAAAGATAGCCAACATCAGAAATATCGATAGTGACTATTAATCAATAGGTGAAGTAGCACTAATTCTGTCCCTCTATTTTTTGACGAGAGACAGAGCCGGATTCCAAGCAGCATTTAAGCAAAATCCACCATCTTTGTTTATAAGGTTGCTTGATAGTTTGATTTTAACAGCTTTCTTAATAACACTATCCCAGTGGCTGGACGTGCAAGTCAGAATATCCGTGTTGTTGTATTCCATAGGATGACCTGTGTCAAGGCAATGTTCTGCAACAGTGTATTTGCCCGGTTGTTGTAAGCGTGTGTGACGCTTATGTTCAATACATCGGTCTTCGACAGTCCTGATTGTCTGACCAATATATGTCAGGCCGCAACTGCAACAGCCTTACGCAAACCAAGATCATCTTTTACGGACGCCAACAGGGCCTTAATCTTAGAAGGTTGTCGAAAAACAAATTTCACATCATATTTCCGCAAAGTACGGTCAATCCTGTTGGAAATGCTTCCTGTGTAAGTCAAATAGGTCGTAGACTTAGGTGCCACTTCGTTGTTATCGTCACTCACCGGTTGCACAGAAGGCTGACAGCGCAACGCACGTTTGATCTGCCTCTCACTATAACCATTCTGACAAAGGTGACTTCAAGTTGTGATAGATCAGCTGCCAAACTTTTCAGGGTCTGAGATAACGTGGACCCTGTGAACCAAGGTACGAAGTACTCCTTCACGCTGATCTGGATGGTGACAACTATCAGATCGCAGATACAAGTCAGTATGGGTAGGCTTCCTATAAACAGAATGTCCCAACGTACCATCAGTCTTCCTTCTGACCGACACATCAAGGACGGGAAGACATCCATTCTTTTCCACCTCCATAGTGAACTGAATATTTGGGTGGATTGAATTCAGGTGTTCCAAATACCGGTTTCAATTCTCACTACCATGAGGCCAAACAACAAAAGTCTATCTGAAAAAACACGCAGGTTTCAAGGTCACTGACTCCAATGCACGTTCCTCAAAGTGCTCCATAAACAAAGTGGCCACAGTAGGTAACAACGGGCTTTCCATTGCAACTCCATCAGTCTGTTCGTAGTACTGACCATTGAATAAAAAGTATGTGAAAGTCAGCACATGTTGAAACAAATTT
The DNA here is from genome assembly GCF_023897955.1 of Schistocerca gregaria. NCBI lineage: Eukaryota > Metazoa > Arthropoda > Insecta > Orthoptera > Acrididae > Schistocerca > Schistocerca gregaria. The sequence goes on along the minus strand of NC_064922.1, from coordinate 521,598,465 downwards.
GTTAACTCGACACCAAACTTAACCTCGATTAGCTGCAACGAATCAGAGAGAGAAACGCGAGTGAAAAGAGAAACCACATCAAAATGGACTAAAATAACAGAGTCGTCTCAGATGAGAATTTCCTTGCCATGACGCCGTCTCCTCTGCTCTGTGCCCTCTGGGTAGCAAATAACTCCTCGTAATAAACTGAAAACTGCTCTGGGAGCCCCACTCCGAGGACACTGTCGGGGAACACGACAGAGCATCCGATAACATCCCCCTACTTAGATCCATCCTGGTGGCGATGTAAAATCTTATTAAATTTAGTTTTAAAAATTTAGTCTGGAGTACAATTCTTCTTGTAAGCAGCCAATACGAAAAGTAAGCTGCGCCTCTTTAGTAGGCAGGGGGATCCTTTACTCCAGCATTGACCTTGTATCTTAATGGCCCCACCTGCAGTAATTCAAGGCATCCTTCGCACGGAATCCAAGCGGTCTCTTTGCCTGTGGATGGTGACGGGGTAGCCGTTCCAGTGGCGACTGTGCAACGGAGATGGATACTAGCGAGTTGAGGATGGGCAATGCCATATGTGCTTGGTGTACCACAAGGAGAACACGTCGAACAGACTGTGGAGGCTCGCCAGCCTCTGCATACAGGGCAGCAACTGGACTCGAGCAACAAAACCCCGCTGGCAGCGTAATACCCTCGTGGTGAACAACAGCCAGCATTTCCGATACAAAGGCCTTGCTAATAAACAAACCTGGAGCCCGTATTCAAGCCCGTATTTATAACAGACGTTATGACTTGTTAAGCTCGATCGCTGTGCCATACCTTGATTAACTCGATTGATTAACTCTTTCACTGAGTTGAAGCATCGTAGAATGACATATCGATATCTTCCATCGAAGCCCAGTTCGATTTGATAACAAGTTACACTCAAGCCATTGTCGTTGCAAATGGCGGTAAGTGTGTGTACAATATTTCACACCCTGGTAAATCCTAAATCAAATACAAATTTAACCATGTATTCTTTTCTCTTTTCTATACAAGTTGTTAGGGGTCTAAGTGCAAATATTTTTATTGCTGTCTGCGGAAAGTGTGCTGAACAACATTACATCAGTATTTACTTCATTTGCAGACTAATAATTTAGCTATTACTAGTAGTAAGCTTTTAGGTTGGTTAGTACCTCCAAGCGTATGTAGCAAGAGTACAATTGTAAAACTACTGCAGGCTACGGCAGTTTTCTTAGTAGCTCTGTTCATTTAAAATCGGAACTGCGTTACCTGAACGTTAGGTCAGTATTGGGCGGTACCTTATTTCGATCGCTTTATTTGCATATGCGATCACTGTCTTACTACGTTTCCCTAGAAACTGGAAGCGGTGAACAGTATAGAAACGGAATGAGCACATATAAAAACCCACGTAACCTACATAACATCTTTGTTCTACACAATTATCTTCCTATCTTTATAAACAGTAATTATAGTAAATCTGGAAATGTCAACGCTTAATTCAAGTTTTAGTCGAAAATCTTTGATTTTTAATGTGAATTAGAGGAGTATTGTAAAAATAAGAAAAAAATACCAATTTATCACATAGATGTAGAAAACACAATTTCCGTGAAAAAGGTAAAATTGAAAAGAAATAGCAAAACAAATCACACAATGGAAAACCCAGGATGGAATGTAACAATATTATTGAAAAGAAAGTTGCTACTCATCATATAGCGGAGATGCTGAGTCGCAAATAGGCACAACAAAAAGACTCCCACAATTAAAGCTTCAATTAAAGCAAGAATAGACAACAGACACACACGCACACACACACACCCACACACACACTAACGCACACAAACACTCAAACGCAAACACACACACACAAACACAAACACACACAAACACCAAAAAATGGTTCAAATGGCTCTGAGCAATAAGAGACTTAACTTCTAAGGTCATCAGTCACCTAGAACTTAGAACTACTGAAACCTAACTAACCTAAGGACATGACACACATCCATGCCCGAGGCAGGATTCGAACCTGCGACCGTAACGGTCGCGCGGTTCCGGACTGTAGCGCCTAGAACCGCTCGGCCACCTCGGCCGGCCACAAACACACACAAGCGCGCACACACACACACACACACATACACACACACACACGTTCACGCAAACGCAACTTACACACACGACTGCAGTCTCAGGCAAATGAAACCACACTATGTGTGAGTGTCTGTGTGTGTGTGTGTGTGTGTGTGTGTGTGTGTGTGTGTGTGTGTGTGTGTGTGTTGTTGACGAAGACCTTAATGATTGAAAGATTTAGTTGTGAGAGACGTTTTGTTGTGCCTATCTGCGACTCAGCATCTTCACTATATGGTGAGTAGCAACTTTTCATTTCATAATAGCAAAACAAAAACGTAATATCACTTCAGTACTTCGACTAATTACGAAACTACACAATGATTTGACGGATTTAACTAAAGAAGTGCGCGAAGAACACAAACAAATTTTCAACTTGACTGCTACACTTATATGAACGCTAAATAAGCCACTTGCTGCTAGTTGCGCTCTGCTGACGTACTATTCGGCGGCCGAAGGAGACTACGCGATTTTACACTATTCAGGTACTAAAACGCCATGCTACAACTCTCAAATACTATAATACGCCAGAAATTTGTGAAATAAACTATACAAGTACCAAAAAATACGCAAGGAAATTAAGAAGTAAACTATGTAACAAATAAGTGAGCTAAGAATATACGACCTGCTGCTGGCAGCTGCTTATCCAACGGCGGCAGGGAGCACACTTGTTTCTGTTATTTCTAAATAACTTTCGCATGCACTTATCAATTATTGTCTTTGATCATGATTAAAAGGTTCCATGTAGTACAAAATAACAACAATAATTATGTAGGTTATTTATGTTTGTGCATGTAAAATGTACACGCATCAAAAGTAGTTGCTTCGTTAACATGAAAGCGCAGAATATATCCGAGCAGCTTATAAAATACAATTTATATTTTGTAAGGATATCAAACACACAATGGACTAACACTGAACGACGAGCAGTTCTAATTATGTACAAAACAAACAAATAAACAAGAAAGAGAAATCATCAGCTGTCAATTCCACTCCCACACATTCATTTATGTTTCTTTCTCTAGCAGTGCTACAAACAGTACCGATAACCCTACCACTCAGTACGTCTTTTTCGTGCTGTACCTAAACAACCGAACAGTAACTAGTGTAGAACCTAACTATAAGCAAGAAAAAGCCATTAGAGCCTATTTTACCCTGGGAAGCAGGTCTGGTGTTAAAAGTGTGGCTGCATCGATGAGAAACGGTTAGTCTATACGTACAGGCGTAGTCCACCTAGTGGTGCAGTTGCGAATGTGCGGAAAATATCAGGTAGTACCTTATGTGACAGGTTTGTGGGAAGACTGTTAGACGCAGAGAAAAAAACTAACTCACTGAAGTGGGTACATATTAAGCTACCAATGATCACAATATCCGCATTTACACCCCTGACCCACCGCACATACAGAATAAGTAAAAGTTTGTTGTTTACTATCTTTCGCTTTGTTACATTACAATATTAATGGTGAGCTGTGTTGCTGATATCATAATTGCGTGACAATGTATCTATATCCGCATTCAGTTCGTTCTCTGATCCATAGAGAATTGTGACAACGTGACTTCCTTATAAACTAGAAAGTTAATCAAACATGTGTATTACTGAAATGAAAAGTAATTCAATTTCTCAATATTAGCAACGGTTTGCCGGCCGCGGTGGCCGTGCGGTTCTGGCGCTGCAGTCCGGAACCGCGGGGCTGCTACCGTCACAGGTTCGAATCCTGCCTCGGCAATGGGTGTGTGTGATGTCCTTAGGTTAGTTAGGTTTAAGTAGTTCTAAGTTCTAGGGGACTTATGACCTAAGATGTTGAGTCCCATAGTGTTCAGAGCCATTTGAACCATTTTTTTGAGCAAGGGTTTGGTTGAAAAGTTGAAGTCTAAACACAATGTAAATGTATTTTGTTCAGTAATTTTGCCTAAAAGTTTACCTATACTTTCTCTATTTTCCTTTAAACGTCTGCTACCTTGGTGCATACGTTCGTAGCATTTTCCTATAAACTTAATAAACACAACAGATACACAAAGCAGAGACTTTACTCATCAATAATACACTCCTGGAAATGGAAAAAAGAACACATTGACACCGGTGTGTCAGACCCACCATACTTCCTCCTGACACTGCGAGAGGGCTGTACAAGAAATGATCACACGCACGGCACAGCGGACACACCAGGAACCGCGGTTTTGGCCGTCGAATGACGCTAGCTGCGCAGAATTATGCACCGCCGCCGTCAGTGTCAGCCAGTTTGCCGTGGCATACGGAACTCCATCGCAGTCTAACACTGGTAGCATGCCGCGACAGCGTGGACGAGAACCGTATGTGCAGTTGACGGACTTTGAGCGAGGGCGTATAGTGGGCATGCGGGAGGCCGGGTGGACGTACCGCCGAATTGCTCAACACGTGGGGCGTGAGGTCTCCTCAGTACATCGATGTTGTCGCCAGTGGTCGGCGGAAGGTGCACGTGCCCGTCGACCTGGGACCGGACCGCAGCGACGCACGGATGCACGCCAAGACCGTAGGATCCTACGCAGTGCCGTAGGGGACCGCACCGCCACTTTCCAGCAAATTAGGGACACTGCTGCTCCTGGGGTATCGGCGAGGACCATTCGCAACCGTCTCCATGAAGCTGGGCTACGGTCCCGCACACCGTTAGGCCGTCTTCCGCTCACGCCCCAACATCGTGCAGCCCGCCTCCAGTGGTGACGCGACAGGCGTAAATGGAGGGACGAATGGAGACGTGTCGTCTTCAGCGATGAGAGTCACTTCTGCCTTGGTGCCAATGATGGTCGTATGCGTGTTTGGCACCGTGCAGGTGAGCGCCACAATCAGGACTGCATACGACCGAGGCACACAGGGCCAACACCCGGCATCATGGTGTGGGGAGCGATCTCCTACACTGGCCGTACACCTCTGGTGATCGTCGAGGGGACACTGAATAGTGCACGGCACATCCAAACCGTCATCGAACCCATCGTTCTACCATTCCTAGAGCGGCAAGGGAACTTGCTGTTCCAACAGGACAATGCACGTCCGCATGTATCCCGTGCCACCCAACGTGCTCTAGAAGGTGTAAGTCAACTACCCTGGCCAGCAAGATCTCCGGATCTGTCCCCCATTGAGCATGTTTGGGACTAGATGAAGCGTCGTCTCACGCGGTCTGCACGTCCAGCACGAACGCTGGTCCAACTGAGGCGCCAGGTGGAAATGGCATGGCAAGCCGTTCCACAGGACTACATCCAGCATCTCTACGATCGTCTCCATGGGAGAATAGAAGCCTGCATTGCAGCGAAAGGTGGATATACACTGTACTAGTGCCGACATTGTGCATGCTCTGTTGCCTGTGTCTATGTGCCTGTGGTTCTGTCAGTGTGATCATGTGATGTATCTGACCCACGGAATGTGTCAATAAAGTTTCCCCTTCCTGGGACAATGAATTCACGGTGTTCTTATTTCAATTTCCAGGAGTGTATATTCTACTTCACTATTTGCCGACGCTGAGTTAACTTTTTGATTTATGGCTGTAGAAAAAATGTGGTTTGTAGGCGAAGAACTCGTCGAGGCATGTTCGGAGCATGTTTTCATCCGGAAAGAAAGTTCCTTGAAGGTTGTTCGATATATCGCGGGGAAGGTTAAAAACTGAGGGCGCAAGATCAAGTGAATAAAGTCGGTGCGGCACGATTTCTCAACCCCAATCTTTTTTGTCAGTTTAGCAGAATGCAGGCGGACTTTATCGTCGAGTAGCGTCACTTCACACAGTGTTCCTGATCGTTGTTGTTGGATTGCGTCTGCAATACGTCTCAGTTGTTGACACTAAATGTCAGCAGTGATGGTTACCCCTCATGGAAGCCATTCGTAGCACACCACACCGCTGCTGTTCCACCAGACGTATAACATTATCTTTTGTGGATACGCGCAGATCTTTGTACGGGGTGTTGCTTCTTTGTTTGGGCTTAATAATCCTTTTCCTTATGTTAGCAGAAAGACACCATTTCTGGTCACCTGCAGCGATACAGGGTAGCAATGACGGGCGCTGTTGGCGAGCCAACTGATGACGAGCAAGCAGAGATGTACATGTGGCCACCCGCTGAATTTTGTGATTTTGGCTTAGAGCATGCAAAACCCACACACTCGATTTTTGAACCTTCCCCGCTCCATGCAAACTTTGCACGGTAATGGAATGATCACAGTTCATTACATTTCCCAGTTCTCGAGTACAATGACGTGGTTCATTCTGGATTAATGCGTTTAAACGATCTTCATTAAACTCCGAAGTTCTTTCTGAACGTGGAGAGTCACCAACGTCAAAACTATCTTCCTTAAAACGCAAATACCATTTTCTTGACGTGCTCTGTCCAGTGCCATTGTCCTCACAGAGGGCGCAAACGTTTATGGCTACCTCCACAGTTGTCACTAAACTCAAACAGAATATGTCAGAAGCGTTCCGATTCCTCAACTTGGCATCCTACTTTCTAGTGACCACAGCTTCACTCACTATCCCCAAATGACAAAATGACAAGTATAAACGCAAATAGTACCAATAAACTGGAAATAAAATTGACAATCTAGAAATAAACACCTAGAAAGAGTAATACTAACGTGCAAAACTAAACCGCTACGAACATAGGCACCAACCAAATTATATAGCTCTGTTGCACGTCTCGGTGAAGCGAGGAGCAGTAATCTCCAGTCATATAGGTATTCCAGCGTCCCTGATACCGTATTCCCCAACAAACACACCTTATACGTCTTACTTCAGTTTCGCTTTGGAAAAATGAGTAAAGTTCTAGGAGAGATACTTGATACATTCTCCGTCTTAGGATAGGGTTTTCACAAACTCACAGCGTCCATCGGGTACGGAGATGCGGGAATAAATTCCATGGTGCTAGAGACAGCAGTAGAGACCCTAAATTGTAGGCCACGACAGAGAGTGGAAAATATCCAGCAGATTACTGAGGACGTTAGATGTAAGAACTACTCTGATCCGAAGAGGTTGCACAGGTGGGGAAGCTGTGGTTGGTGTCTAATGGCTCAGAAGACTGAGGACAAAAAAAGGTAGTGTCTTTAATGGTTGCACGTAGTTATCATCGACAGTTGGCTATGGTTACGTGTGTGGCAATGCAACGTTCACCCGTCCTTACTGATGACTCCTAAAATACTGCTGTATCGCACTGCGTTCACAGATACTATTGGTGTAGGTACACTTATCGGTTACAGCCAACCAGCACACCCAGTAAGCATTGCAGATGGAAGTTTCGACCGAATAATGATCGGTTCTTACGTGACAGCCATTACCAATAATGCCGCCAGCAGTCTCAACTTAACTGCAGCGCCAGTACCACCTGCGACGCTGGTATAGTCTGAAACGCCCCCTTAGAAAAATTATTGAATTACTTTGCTGGTAAGGCCCTTACGTTATTTGATTTTCAAACAGCTGAGCAGAACTGAACGTACTCAGGCATTTCGCTCTTTACATATTCTGATCATCACTAAACTGACACACAATATTTTTAGAGCAACGAAATCTTTCAAAAATCCCTACAAAAGAATGGCCCTGACTAACAATAACCTATACCTTTCACAAATCACTTACCTCACAAAAATCTTCCTTACTCGAACTACTGCAATACAGTGAACGCCACTACTGCCAGCTAAATAAAAGATTCAAACTACTGAAGGCGCTAACTACTGATAGGCATAGTTAACAAATGAAAGATTTTGATAGAGAACAAACAAAGTAATTACTTTAATAGTGTTCAAAAGTCATAATATATATAGCAGTTCATGGCATGTCTCTGATGGACACACGTCCAGATCATCCGCTCTCAAAACTCCGCCATTTCTCTCCCTACATCCAGGACTGCTGGCGGCTCACCTCCAACTGCGCAACGCTACGCGCTGTTAACAGCCGATTGCCCAACACTACAATAGCATATACTTACAACAATGCAAACCAGCCACTGCCTTCACACAGCACAGTCAGTGATTTTTATAGAGCGCTACGTGGCGTTACCAACATAAAAACCTAAACAGCCTCCTTACAAGTCGTTCACGAAGTTTCTTGGATAGTACTAGGGGCAGAACAAGATGTCAGTAGTAATGAAATTCTAAATTCAGACTGGAATGTATTCACAAAAATTGGGTGAACGCTGGAGGCGTGTTTACATCTATAAATATACTATACTGTTAAGTGAGATTAGTACAGATTCCGAATGAGAAATAATGCAGACAAGTGCAAAAAGAGGATCAAATAAGGTCATAGGGTGCTTTTAGAGAACCGCTGCCTCAGGAGCACAAGGGACGGAACATTTCAGGCACTTGATACAGTAGCGCACTGACACCAAAGTAACAAAATACGGGGGTACGAAATATCAGACCAGTTGTATGACTGGATTGAAGAGTTCTAGCAAACAGAACGCAGCACATATTCTCGTTTGTGAGAAGTCTTCAGATACAAAGTCACTTCGGGCATACTCGAAGGGAGAGTTATGGGTACATTACTTTTTACAATATATATAAATGACATATCAGACAACGTCGGAAGTTTCATGAGACATTCCGTGGGTGATGCTGTTGTATACGGAGAAGTCGCAACGCTAGAAATTGAAGCAAAATACTGGAAGATCTGCAGAAGGTGGACGTTGGGAGGGATAATGGCAATTGACACCCAACATAAATGATTGTAAGAGATTACTAATACATAGACAGAAAGACCCATTATTGTACGATTACAAAATTTCAGAACAAGCACTGGAAGCAGTTACTTCCATAAAATATCTGGGAGTATGCGTGCAGAGCGATTTAAAGTGGAACGAACACATAGTACTAACCCAGGTAACGCAGAAATTCATTGTAAGAATTCTCAGGAAATGTAGTCCATCAACAATGAAGGCAGCTTGCAAAACCCTTGTCCGATCATACCTGAATTTTCTCGTCAGTATGGGATCCTACCCGATAGGGGTCATAGAGGACTAGAAGATACAAAGAAGAGTAGGTTCTGTTGGTAAGCGCGAAAGCGTCACGGAGAAGATTAGGCAATTCCAGTGGCAAGCGATGCAACAGAGGTGTTCAGCATCGCGGTGTTAATGTTCCGAGACCGTCCGCCAGTCGGTGTGGCTGAGCGGTTCTAGGCGCTTCAGTCTGGAACCGCGCCACCGCTACGGTCGCAGGTTCGAATCCTGCCTCGGGCGTGGATGTGAGTGATGTCCTTAGGTTAGTTAGATTTAAGTAGTTCTAAGTTCTAGGGGACTGATGACCTCAGATGTTAAGTCCCATTGTGCTCAGAGCCATGTGAACCATGTGTGAGACCGTCCGTTCCTAGAAGAGTCGACAAATATATTTCTTCCTCCTACGAATATGTCACGAAAGACCATGTAGATAAAATTCGAGAGATTCGAGCCCACGTGGACACTTGCTGGCAACAGCGACTGGGACAGGAAAGGGGAGAGGGAGGGGGGGGGGGGGAGGCAAGTGACAATGGTACATAAAGTACCCTCCGCCATACACTGCACGCCTAGTATAGATGTAGATGTAGATCCTTCCCACTTCACAGTCCTCCCGCAGCCTCCCTCCTAACCTACAGCTAAGGCTAACAAGAGACACGCTACCAGTCTGCTACTGATTGAATCCAGAAATCTTTAATTAATGCCATCGGTTTGTTGAGATATATAGGGTGGTCCATTGATCGTGACCGGGTCAAATATCTCACGAAATAAGCGTCAAACGGAAAAACTACAAAGAACGAAACTTGTCTAGCTTGAAGGGGGAAACCAGATCGCGCTATGGTTGGCCCGCTAGATAGCGCTGCTATAGGTCAAACGGATATCAACTGCGTTTTTTTAAAATAGGAACCCCCATTTTTTATTACATATTCGTGTAGTACGTAAAGACATATGAATGTTTTAGTTATACCACTTTTTTCGCTTTGTGGTGGATGGCGTGGTAATAGTCACAAACATATGACTCACAGTTTTAGATGAACATTTGGTAACAGGTAGGATTTTTAAATTAAAACACAGAACGTAGGTATGTCTGAACATTTTATTTCAGTTGTTCTAATGTGATACATGTACCTCTGTGAACTTATCATTTCTGAGAATGCATGCCTGTAACTACCACATAAATGCAATAAATGCTGAAAATGATGTCCGTCAACCTCAATGCATTTGGAAATACGTGTAACGATACTTCTCTCAACAGCGACTAGTTCGCCTTCCGTAATGTTTGCACATGCATTGACAATGCGCTGACGCATGTTGTCAGGCGTTGTCGGTGGATTACCACAGGCAAATATCCTTCAACTTTGCCCACAGAAAGAAATCCGGGGACATCAGATCCGGTGAACGTGCGGGCCATGGTACGGTACTTCGGCGACCAACTCACCTGTCATGAAATATGCTATTCAATACCGCTTCAACCGCACGCTTGCTATGTACCCGACATCCATCATGTCTGAAGTACATCGCCATTCCGTAATGCAGTGAAACATCTTGTAGTAACATCAGTTCGAACATTACGTAGGAAATCAGCATACATTGCACCATTTAGATTGCCATCGATAAAATGGGGGCCAATTATCCCTCCTCCCACAATGCCGCACCATACATTAACCCGCCAAGGTCGTTGATGTTCCACTTGTCGCAGCCATCGTGGATTTTTCGTTGCCCAATAGTGCATGCTACACCGGCTTACGTTACCGCTGTTGGTGAATGACGCTTCGTTGGTAAATAGAACGCGTGCAAAATATCTGTTATCGCCCGGTAATTTCTCTTGTGCCCAGTGGCAGAACTGTACACGACGTTCAAAGTCGTTGCCATGCAATTCCTGATGCATAGAATTATGGTAAAGGTGCAATCAATGTTGATGTAGCATTCTCAACACCGACGTTTTTGAGATTCACGATTCTCGCGCTGTTTGTCTGCTACTGATGTGCGGATTAGCAGCGACAGCAGCTAAAACACCTACTTGGGCATCATCATTTGTTGCAGGTCGTGGTTGACGTTTCACATGTGGCTGAACACTTCCTGTTTCCTTAAATAATGTAACTATCCCGCGAACGGTCCGGACACTTGGAAGATGTCATGCAGGATACCGAACAGCATACATGGCATTTTGATCACAATAGCCATACATCAACACGATATCGACCTTTTCCGCAATTGGTAAACGGTCCACTTTAATGTATCACGAAGCAAATACTTTCCGCACTGGCGCAATGTTACGTGATACCACGTACTTATACGGTTGTGCCTATTGCAGCAGCATCTATCACAAAGCGAAAAAAGTGGCCCAACTAAAACATTCGTATTTCTTTACGAACTACACGAATATGTAATAAAAATGGGGGGTTCATATTTAAAAAAAAAAAACGCTGTTGATATCCGTTTGACCTGTGGCAGTGCCATCTAGTGGGTCAACCATAGCGCCATCTGCTTTCCCTCTTCAAGGTAGACGAGTTTCGTCGTTTGTAGTTTATTCGTTTGATGATTATTTCGTGAGATATTTGGCCCGGTCATTATCAATGGACAACCTCGATTAACTGGAAATTATGACAGAATCACACAGTACTACATTATCGCCTTCTTTTGTGCTAAAGAGATGTGATCCAAAATTCTTCAGTTGCTGGACACTCGTAAATCACCTAATAAAGTGTGTGCCGATATTTCAAATTCAGCAACTCATCATAAGAAAACACTCCATAATCCTCAAACCCCCGTGGCGATCCGTCCCTATAGAAAATAATCCCCCTTTTCTATTATTATTATTATTATTTACAGGTTGTGACATAGCACTAAAATTTTTTCAACTATCCAGGAAAGTATTTTCTTTATTATTGTTCCAGTATTCGATCAAAATATGTATTTGTGAACAGGTTATTAATTTCCATCTTCAGACCTAAATAAAAAAGGATATTCAGTATGCAACATGTTTTTACTCAAATCTAAAGACGTTCATGGCCGACTTAAATTAATAACCTGATTTCAAATAAACATTGTGACCCAAGACTGGAATTACAATGAAGCAATTATTACTGTTACTTTTAATGTTATTATTAACAGTAGTAGTTCTGGCAAATAGTAGCAGTGTATTAGTATCACTAGTACCTTAGTTAAAACTGTTATTAACGATGGCATTAGATACATTGAAATCAATTTCAGTTATATGAATTTCATTTCATTATTATTTATCTTATTGACATTATTCTCATTTCATAAGTAACTATGACGCAAAAAATACATATGTGTAAACCCTAGGTCCGATGTAAGAGAGGACATGAAAGCTCTGATTTGATCAGATTAACTAAAAACAATAAAGAAATAAAAGAAACTTACCAGCTAATTAAAACTGCGTGTCGGACCGCGCAAACTCATAAAGGCTTTCACGAGTAATGCTCTTACGGACTGAGCTATCCAAGCGCGACTCGCGACACGCCCTCACAGCATTATTGGTTGGTGACTGTCTCGTAAGTTCCGATCTTCGCCTAGGCTCTTCTGAATGTCGGTAGTATTGGGATTTTCAGTTTGTGTAGAGTGTAAGAAGACATATGTATTGAATGGTGGAGCAGATGGAATGTTTCGTTTGTCTCACTGCGTGACCAATGAGATATTTACTGAAGTGCATGCAGTGTATGTGTTGCTCAGGATACCGTAAATTTGCTGTACTCCGACTTAAATAAGGAACCATAGTTTAGGAGGAAGGTTTCATTCGAAAGGAACGCGTGGACGTCGCTTAGTTTGTGGCTTGGATAAAGAGATTATTACTGGAGTGAAATGAACAAATGATTTAGAAAAGGGTATTGACCATGAGGAATTAGGAAATGTTTGTGGTTAGGAAGTGATGAGAAAATGGCTCTGAGCACTATGGGACTTAACTGCTGTGGTCATCAGTCCCCTAGAACTTAGAACTACTTAAACCTAACTAACCTAACGACATCACACACATCCATGCCCGAGGTAGGATTCGAACCTGCGACTGTAGCGCCTTTAACCGCTCGGCCACCCCAGCCGGCGAGTGATGAGAATTTAATCAGCGCTACAGCAGCTCTGTGACAATTTTCAATTAAGCCAAAGAACATCTCATCCTGAGTATTTTCCTGCTAATGCTCACATTAACTTTTTCTGCTATCTGTATCCGCCATTACCGAACGACCCGTGTACTACGAAGTACATCGAACCTTGATCACCTAGACGCCTCCGAGAAAAGGTATAGGCGTCAGTTTATTGGCATCTTCAACTGTCATAAAATCATAAGAGACCGTTCTATCTGCCACACAACATTCCAACACCAGACTTTTATGGTGTGTACAAATACAAAGTTACATTAACATCCGACCGTGTCTTCCAGGTGTGTCACTTTGTTTTCGGGCTGTGTATTAATAGTACAGAGAAAATGTTGAAAAGCTTGATCAGTATAAGTGAAATGAATATCGTTCTTAAAGAATGTGGATCCACCGTTCCGCATGCAGAGGTTGAATCTTGTGTCTTCACAGAAATGTGGTGCATTAGCCCAAACTCCCATATATCCTTTAAGAATTTTATTTACTGTCTGTCAATATCTTAATGTGACCAATAACTATGCTGTTGTTTCTATATGGCAAAGTGATAACAGATAGTTTCTATCGTTGTAAGCGTACTGAGACGTTTTGCATTCGTAGCGAGATTTAGCAACTTTGGAAGCCGTGACAGATGCTGCACGTAATACCATATCATTCACTGCCTTGGGTTTCTAATTCGCAATCCCACTACAGCATTCGCAGCGCTGCATTGCAATAATATTTGTTTAGAATACATTCCAAACTTCATTAAACAGCTGACTTTCTCGGACTGTCAGTATGTCTCTTCTTTCATTTTGTTAACTATTGTGTAGGGATTACCATTACCTTATGACGTGGTGGAATAACAAAAGAGTAAGAAGAGAAACGTCTTCTGCATTTTGTTCCGGGAAGGCAAGCCGGGAATTCTACAGGTGACTCCCTCTCACTCACTCTCTCTCTCTCTCTCTTTCCCTTCCCCTCTCTCTCTCTCTCTGTCTCTCTCTCTCTCTCTCTCTCTCTCTCTCTCTCTCTCTCTCTGTGTCTATCTGTGTGTGTTTGTGAGAGAGAACGAGATCGCTGGTATACATTCCAAGCGCTGGTATGCATTCCAAGCGCTGATAAACACTCCAAGGGAAGAGATGGAAACAGAGCAGAGGAAAAGAGAGAGAGAGAGAGAGAGAGAGAGAGAGAGAGAGAGAGAGAGAGAGAGAGAGAGAAGGTGAGAGAAGTAGAAGGAGTCAGGTTCCTATAAGCCGTCTCAGCAGACTACTCCGTTGTAATAGCAATAACTTGCTCTTATAAGGTACGGCAGGATTACACGATTATACGCCCCAGCGTGTTAGAAACGTTAAAACTGAGCCGGAGCACCTGTTACCGATGAAATACGCAGCCTGCGCTCGTTTAACCAACTGTGCTGGGCTCTCGTTTCCGTGTTATTAAAGCTGTTTTCCTAATCGATTTTCGCTGTGAACAGCCTGAACCGCAATGTCTGGTCTCACAGGGGAGGAATTCTGCAGTTGTCACCTCTGCTTTTATACTAGTGGTATATGGGCCATTTATATCATGTTAGTGACTAAGCAAGTAAGCAACTTACAAACAAGGTACTCGGATATTAATTCATGCGTTTTTGGTCACGTATTACCCCTTGTTGGTGCGTCACACTTGCCAAAACTGTATTTAATAATATTAGACTTATACATCCACTGCAGAGTGATTGATACTCCTATGACTTTCTCAAGGTCTTTTGCTACAAAATTGCGATAAATCGTTGCGGATTACCTTCGATAGTTCTTGTCCCTAGCTGTTTTGAAGAACAAGCCTAAGCTAAAAGGCAATGGACGCCAAGACTCTGGACCTGCAGTCGGCAGAAGCGAGGTTCAGTCTCCCACTCAAACTATATCAATATAGATGAATGCTGCAATGTTTTCTTCGAAAAGTTCAAGGCCAATTCTCTGTCACATCCTTATTCTTCATAGCTAGTCGTCAGTCTCGGAATGACGTCGACCTCACCGAAGCTTAACCTTTCCTCTTTCCTCCCTCTTGTGAATGCAAGAAATGGAATCTGTTAGAAATATTACATCCTGCAATTGAGACAACCGGCAAATCTGAGAAAAATGTGTACTTTATCAGATTTACAGCCGTATCTGTTCTCTTTAACTCATTTGTCAATTAGGCTGTTTACGCAAACTTCAAAGTGACATCGTGCTACCACAGCACAGTCGGTAAGACGACTGCACCTCCGACATCATAATAACTGAAGTACGATTGCAAGCGCTAGTAATCTAAGTTAAACATCGTTGGTGTCTGTGGAGCTGTATCCTCACGAAAAGTATGTGGCACATTACACAATTATTATACATCCAAGGTTCCATTTAGCGAATACAGTGACATTTGTGCAAGGTAAAGTATATAGGGTGGCTATCGTCCCAATTGTCTTAATTACGAGGGTTATTCGGACAGAAAGGTCCGAATGGGCGCGAAATGGAAACCACAATGAAAATCCGATGAAGCTTTGCATAGACGTGCTGTGCAGTGCCTCTAGTATGCCCGTCGATTGCGTCACATCACTCTTTTCAGTTCTAAGCGCACAGTAAGCACGTAAAGACGCCTAGACAAATAGAGGCTCCCACCAAATTTGAGGGCCTGGTGAGAGATTTTGCCTGATGTTATGCATCCCACTGACCACAAATGTCATGCGTTTCCTTGTTCATGACAATGCTCGGTCGCACTCTGCACGATCAATGAAGATGTTCCTGAACCGTTTTCGATGGGAAGTGTTTGATCACCCGCAATACAGCAAGTAATTGGCTCCCCCTGAGTTTTATCTCTGCTCACGTGAACCGCTGGCCATGAAGAAAGCATTTTCGCACAGACAACGAGCTGTAGACCAGTGTAGAGAATTGATGGAAAGCACAGGCGGCTGCCTTCTATGAAAGGGGTACTGGAAAATTGCTACAACAGTACGACGAATTCCTAAGTCAGAGCGGTGACTACGTAGAGAAGTAGCTGGAAGGTGTAGCTAACAGTTGCAAATAAAACGCTTTTCATTTTGACAGTGGTTTCCATTTCGCAATCAATCGGACCTTACTTTCCTAATAGCCCTCGTATGTTGTGATGATATAGAACTTTTACAAACTGATACATTAATGGGTATTTTTCAGTTACAGGAACCTATATTACACGTTCGCTCCAGGTTATTTAAGACAATAATTACCTTGTGTTGATTTGTCAGGGGCACAATAGGAAAGTGACAATTCCGTTTGTCAGTTTCCGCAAATCAGCTAACCCGTGTGGGGAAGCGGTATGTCATAAGAAGACCGACAGCCTTTCAGCCTCGCTAAGATTACCGCTGAGGTTTTAGTCAGTAAAGGGAGCTATCTGCAATAGAGTTCTTAACCAAATCCATGCTCTGTATGCCATGGCGATCACCTTGAATATTTTTTTGTGTGAAAGATTTGGAGTTAGGGCGTGCAACACGGCTGTCACCATAATCTGGCTCAACTGCACATGATTCTGCTTGGTGATAATGCTTCAAAGACACTACTTTCAACTGTTACTGCCACTTTATACCGTTTGCTGATTGCTGTTTAAGTACTGAATATTCGGTACAAGAGGAAGGATATCTATGCTGATCTGATAATAGTTGTAGAAATCCATAAGATATTTAAATTGTGATGTAACTGAAGGTTCATTACCTGATCAGAAATATCCGAACATCTGTTAGTGGACAGCGAGCTATGGTGTGTCCATCCTTCCTCTTTATGGTGGCTTGAACTCTGCAGGGGGTACTTTTAATGACATATCTGAATGTCTTTGGAGGAAAGGCAGGCCAATATTCCTCAGCAGCCAAAACCAGACAGACTAGCGACGATGGGCGCTGGGGTCTGGACCGAAGTTGAGGTTCTAACTCACTCAAAATGTGTTTTTTTGAGGTCAGGCTAGCCCACTTCAGAAATTTTATTATCCTAAAACAATTGTCCCACAGATGCTGCTTCATGACAGGGTGCATTGTCATGCTAATACAACCTTCGTCTCTGAATTGGTTCTCTGTTTGGACGCAGTACACAATGATGTGAAACGATTTCATATTGTTCTGCATTTAGCAATTTCTTAATTGCAATAACTAGTTCACATCACAACTAGGAGAAATCCCCCACGCCGTGATAGCACCTACTCTGTAATTCACTGTTGGCAATAAACATGATGGGAGGTTAACACTCTCCAGGCTTTCGTGAAACCCAAACCCCTGCACAGAACCACCACAGACTATATCGAGGTTCAACACACCAGATCGCTTGTTGCTAGTCACCTACTATCCAATGGAGTCGCCCTTTGTGCTGTCTTAAGCGTCGTTTAAAGTTGAGTACATAAATCTCTGGCTAAGAAGAGCTGCCGCCCGTTCTACACCATACGCACAGCCACTGTTCTGGATGGAATTCTGGTAGCTCTTTAGAACTTACGAGTTATTCGTTCCACCGATTTTATATGATTTCTTATAACCACCCCTGCAATCCTCGTCAGCACACGAGGTCTGCCTGGTCTTGATTTAGCTGTGGTTGTTCCTTATCAATCCTACCCCACAGTCAGCATTAGACTTGGGGAGGTTTAAAAGGGCTGAAACGTCCCAGATGGATACGTTACTCGTGTGACATCTAATAACTAGTCCACATTCGTAGTCTCTGAGCTATTCATACTGGCCCATTTTCTGTTATTGACTCTCTTCTAACAACACAATAGTACCGACTTCCTTATACACTACTGGCCATTAAAATTGCCACACCAAGAAGAAATGCAGATGATAAACGGGTATTCATTGGACGAATATATTATACTAGAACTGACATGTGATTACATTTTCGCTCGATTTGGGTGCATAGATCCTGAGAAGTCAGTACCTAGAACAACCACCTCTGGCCGTAATAACGGCCTTGATCCGCCTGGGCATTGAGTCAAACAGATCTTGGATGGCGTGTACAGGTACAGCTGCCCATGCAGCTTCAACACGATACCACATTTCATCAAGAGTAGTGACTGGCGTATTGTGACGAGCCAGTTGCTCGGCCACCATTGATAAGAACGTTTTCAATTGGTGAGAGATGGGGAGAAAGTGCTGGCCAGAACAGCAGTCGAACATTTTCTGTATCCAGAAAGGCCCGCACAGGACCTGCAACATGCGGTCGTGCATTATCCTGCTGAAATGTAGGGTTTCGCAGGGATCGAATCAAGGGTAGAGCCACGGTTCGCAACACATCTGGAATGTAACGTCCACTGTTCAAAGTGCCGTCAATGCGAACAAGAGGTGACCGAGACGTGTAACCAATGACGTTTTGCCATTCGTGCACCCAGGTTCGTAGTTGAGTGCACCATCCCTGGCGCTCCTGTCTGTGGTGCAGCGTCAAGGACAACCGCAGCCTTGGTCTCCGAGCTGATAGTCCATGCTGCTGCAAACGTCGTCGAACTGTTCGTGCAGATGGTTGTTGTCTTGGAAACGTCCCCATCTGTTGACTCAAGAATCGAGACGTGGCTGCACGATCCGCTACAGCCATCCGTATAAGATGCCTGTGATCTCGACTGCTAGCGATACGAGGCCGTTGGGTGCGAGCACGGCGTTCCGTATTACCCTCCTGAACCCACCGATTCCATATTCTGCTAACAGTCATTGGATCTCGACCAACGCGAGCAGCAATGTCGCGATACGATAAACCGCAATCGCGATAGGCTACAATCCGACCTTTATCAAAGTCGGAAGCGTGATGGTACGCATTTCTCCTCCTTACATGAGGCATTAAAACAACGTTTCACCAGGCAACGTCGATCAACTGCTGTTCGTGTATGAGAAATTGGTTGGGAACTGTCCTCATGTTAGCACGTTGTCGATGTCGCCACCGGTGCCAACATGGTGTGAATGCTCTGAAAAGCTAATCATTTGCATGTCACAGCATCTTCTTCCTGTCCGTTAAATTTCACGTCTGTAGCACGTCATCTTCGTGGTGTAGCAATTTTAATGACCAGTAGTATATATTGGAGGCTGCTTCTCGTGACATCGCAGTGGTCATTCCACGTGGGATATGGATGTCTGGATTCCGCATGACCATCGTCCACTGTAGCAAATAGTCACCTCTTCATATTGATTTTCATCTTAGGGAGGAGAAAGATGTAACATGAGAGTAAGTATCATTGGTACGGCGTGTATGGTCATATTTTGTTTTTAGTCAAAAATTTCTGAATGATGTAGTTCATGTGCAGTCGTGCATTCTCGTGATGGAGTACCCAATATTCCTGACGCAACCTGTGTGGAAGTTTTCACCAATAAAAACAAAGACCAGACAACGAGGACTTGTTGCTATTCCTGACTTGTCGACGCTTTTTTGGCTGAGGGGCAGATGGGCTCCTCCATTGTGACGAATGGCGATTAGTTTCAGAGTCACAGCCATAAACCTAACATTCATCATCAATGACAACCTTTTGCAGAAAGTCTGCATCACCTTGAAGTTGTTTAAGCTCCCTATAGACTTACACACAATGTTACTTCTGTCTTGAAAGAGTCGTGGCATATACTACGCCGCAATACTTCTCATATTAAAATAATCTGACAAAATGTGTTGCATAGATCTTCAGTGGTCTCTTGACGACCTTGCAGGACCAGATCCCTCATTTACTGAGCATTTCCTGCTGCGACGCCAGTTAACAAGCGACCAGAACGATTGTCGTCATTAGTCGATAATAACCGATTTGTGAAACCCTTATTCTGGCAGAAAGTGTTTGACCTAAAGCGTTGTTTGACTGCTATTTCAGGTCAACCACAGTAAAACTGCATACTCATGGAAACATAAAGCAAATTTGCTCATCAACAACGAACCAAAGCACCCAATTCGGAGTCACATACCGTACTGTTCCAAGAAGGATCTGTGGAGAGAGACGTAGCGATATACTGTCCTGTAACATTAATGTCACCACCGCTGCGAGACGTGGAGTTCTGGAAGGTACTGACAGCGATGAGAAGCCACGTCGACTCTAGCGTCGTCGCCAGTGCGCTACGTTACTTCATTACAGATCTATGGAGCGAACAGCTCGATCGAGGTGGTCCCACTTATTCTAGATTGAGGTTGATGGCCATGGAACTACCATAAGCACATCCTGGTGCTCCTCGAACGAAGCACGTACGCTGCGAGCTGTGTGACATGTAGTACTGTCCTGCTGGTAGATGCCATCGTTCCGAGGAAAAACCAACTGTGAGGCAGCGGTGGACATCGTCCACAAGGATAGGTGCAATACTTGCGTTGGTCCATTCTGCCTCCCAGAATGATGAATCACCCACAGAACGCCATTACGCTCCTTCCGCACAGACGTTTTACGCCTTACGTGCCATCGGTCTTGGAGCATAAAACATGATTCATCTAGAAAGGCCACTTGTTGCCATTGAGGGGCGTTCATTTGCGGTACTAGCGTGTAAATTCCAGCCTTCGTCGGAGATGTACACCAGTCAGACCAAATAAACAATCTTCGACAAAGTTGGTATCCCTCGGTTCATCTGGGGGGTCGGTCCCTCAACAGTTGCACATCTGTTCACATCTACTCAACCGTACACATCGCATCCCTTATCCACCACTGTCATCTATGGCCCGTCGTGCACAACAGTTAGGTAGGTGCCAGTTTCAGATAGCGCCATTTTGCCATGCATGGTATAATTTAACCGCGGCAGTAAGCTAGCAGTTTGCAATCTTAACTGTTTCGTAAATGCTTCCACTCTTGGCCCTAAAGCCAATCACCGTCACCTTTTGAACGTCACATAAATCGCTCCCTTTCCCCATTACGACAACGATTGCACTGTTTGCCGCGTCCCCCCGACATGGTTCATGTAATTTCCTCTGCTAGTGCTGCCACCTGCCGTCTACATCTACATCTACATCTACATGACTACTCTGCAATTCCCATTTAAGTGCTTGGCAGAGGGTTCATCGAACCACAATCATACTATCTCTCTACCATTCCACTCCCGAACAGCGCGCGGGAAAAACGAACACCTAAACCTTTCTGTCCGAGCTCTGATTCTCTTATTTTATTTTGATGAACATTACTACCTGTGTAGGTAGGGCTCAAAAAAATATTTTCTCATTCAGAAGAGAAAGTAGGTGACTGAAATTTCGTAAATAGATCTCGCCGCGACGAAAAACGTCTTTTCTTTAATGACTTCCATCCCAACTCGCGTATCATATCTGCCATACTCTCTCCCCTATTACGTGATAATACAAAACGAGCTGCCCTTATTTGCAGCCTTTCGACGTCCTCCGTCAATCCCATCTGGTAAGGATCCCACACCGCGCAGCAATATTCTAACAGAGGACGAACGAGTGTAGCGTAAGCTGTCTCTTTAGTGGACTTGTTGCATCTTCTAAGTGTCCTGCCAATGAAACGCAACCTTTGGCTCGCCTTCCCATCAATATTATCTATGTGGTCTTTCCAACTGAAGTTGTTCGTAATTATAACAGCCAGGTACTTAGTTGAGTTGACAGCCTTGAGAATTGTACTATTTATCGAGTAATCGAATTCCAACGGATTTCTTTTGGAACTCATGTGGATCACCTCACACTTTTCGTTTTTTAGCGTTAACTGCCACCTGCCACACCATACAGCAATCTTTTCTAAATCGATTTGCAACTGATACTGGTATCGGATGACTAGATGGTAAATTACAGCATCATCTGCGAACAACCTAAGAGAACTGCTCAAATTGTCACCCAGGTCATTTATATAGATCAGGGACAGCAGAGGTCCCAGGATGCTTCCCTGGGGAACAAGCTTGATTAGAAGTCGTTTGTGAGGAACGGTGTCAAAAGCTTTCCGGAAATCTAGAAATACGGAATCAACTTGAGATCCCCTGTCGATAGCGGCCATTATTTCGTGCGAATAAAGAGCTACCCGCGTTGCACAAGAACGTCTCAGTTGTTATTCCTCGTTGACGTTGAACATAGGCGGTGATCACATTAATGACACTGGAAAATGTACGAGACGTGTTTTTTAAGTAAGTACCGTTCTGAAATTTAAAAAAAAGGACTTGCTAAAATATCTCAATAATTTTATTTTTACAGGAAAGCATGTACCTTAACCTACTTTTCTACATAATTTCCGTCAATATAGAGGCACTTGTCATAACGTTGTACCAGTTTTTAAGTACTCTCCTCATAAAAAACTGCCGCCTGAATTGTTAACCACTGCATCACCACTGTTTTGATTTCGTCATCATCTTGAAGAAGTTGACCGCCCAGGTGTTTCTTCAAGTGCAGGAACAGGTGGTAGTCACTGGGCGCAAGATCGGGGCTATACAGAGGATGATGTGGAGGTTCCCATCGAAAAGATGTGATGAGATCTTTGGTTTGATTCACCACATGCAGCCGGACATTGTCTTGCAGCAAAACGATGTCCTTGTTCAACTACCATGGACTGTTGCTTTGATTCTGGTGTGACGTAGGCCACCCATGTTTCATCGCCCGTAAGAATTTGGCTTAAGAAATCATCACCGTCGTTGTGGCACCGCTCATAGAAAGCCAATGCACTGTCTAAACATTTGGTTTTGTGCACATTCGTCAATATTTTCGGTACACAACGTGCGCACAATTTTCGGTAATTCAAGTGCTCGGTCACAATGCCATACAAAACACTACGAGAAACATTAGGAAACTCATTCTGCAAGGAGTAAATAGTGAAACGTCTGTTTTCTCTCACCTTGTTGTCCACTTCCTGCACCAAACTTTCATTAACGACCGAAGGACGCCCACTACGTTGTTCATCATGCAAATTTTTGCGGCCATCTATAAATGCTGTCACCCACTTTCCTACCATTCCATTACTCATAATGTTTTCTCCGTAAACTGCACAGATCTCACGATTAATATCGATCGCTTTTAGGCCTTTAGCACTAAGAAATCTTGTAGCATCCCGTACTTTACAGTCGGCGGGACTCACGATTACCGGAGCCATCTTAAACACTCAGTACACAACGTAAGCAAGGAAGAACCAGACTGTAATGGCGTCAGTGCGTAAATTAAGGTACAGGATTTCATGTAAAAATAAAATTATTGAGATAACTTAGCACGTCTTCATCTAAATTTCAAAACGGAACTTATTTAAAGAACACGCCTCGTATATCACTGAGCTCTTAACGATTCAAATTTCGGCAACTTTTTGATAACTCTGTCCGCGCTATTGACGAACTTAGGGCCACGCTAGTTTTGAGAGATAGCTGTTTCTCGTACGTAAGAGAACACTGAGTGGAAAATGAATTGGCCAAGTTGTTTGTAACGGCTAAAGGTCTTCTCTGAGACGAAGCACGGGGGCGTATTGGTAAGGACTGGACTCGCCTTCTGGAGGATACCGGGTCAAATCCCCGTCCGGTCATCCAGATTTAGCTTCATCTTGGTGACCCTACATCGGTTAAGACAAATGCCAGAGTGGTTACTGTTATGACAGTGAGCTGAAACACCTCCAAGCTGGGACTGATGACCCTGTAGTTTGGTCCCTTTATCTCTCAAATGAGCCAACCTCCAAGCTAGACATCCCTCAAACAACGCAAGCTACACGGGACGGCCTGAACGCCAGGCGAAGCAAGTACGCCAGCATATTCTAGCGTTCCGCTGCAGATGCTGCTAACAGAGCGGAACTACACTGGAGTACAAAAAGGACGAAAGTAACTGTCGCATGATGTTTCAAAGGCTCCATGTAAGCACACAAAAAGAACTGCTGCAATATAGTGCAGTGCAGAAGGTAACTGAGGGCAACACGCAATGAGAAGAACAGAAACGACACCTTTTTCAAATACAGTAACTATGCTGAGTCGGGTGATGCTGAAGGAAATGAATTAGAAAATGAGACACTTAAAGAAGTAAAGGAGTTTTACTATTTGGGGAGCAAAATAACTGATGATGGTCGAAGTACAGAGGTATATAAAATGTAGGCTGGCAATGGCAAGTAAAGTGTTTCTGAAGAAGAGAAATTTGTTAACATCGGGTATAGATTCAAGTGTCAGGAAGTCGTTTCGGAAAGTGTTTGTATGGAGTGTAGCCATGTATGGAAGTGAAACATGGACGATAAATAGTTTGGACAAGAAGAGATTAGAAGCTTTCGAAATGTGGTGCTACAGTCGAATGCTGAAGATTAGATGGGTAGATCACGTGACTAATGAGGAGGTATTGAATAGAATTGGGGAGAAGAGGACTTTGTGGCACAACTTGACAAGAAGAAGGGCCGGTTGCTACGACATGTTCTGAGGCATCAATGGATCACAAATTTAGCATTGGAGGGCAGCGTGGAGGGTAAAAATCGTAGAGGGAGACCAAGAGATGAATACACTAAGCAGATTCAGAAAGATGTAGGTTGAAGTGAGTACTGGGAGATGAAGAAGCTTGCACAGAGTAGCATGGAGAGCTGCATCAAACCAGTCTCAGGACTGAAGACAACAACAACAACAACAACTATGCTGAAGTCACCGCTGCTTGCGATGATCCTCTGGGCATTAAAAAAGGAGGGACAGGGTTTTTAATAGGGTGGGTGATCATCGGGGGCAGAACACACTCTCTGTAGTGTGCTCTAGTCGTGGCTACAAGGCTGATACGGAGATCTTGTGGGAGGGCATTCTACTCCTCCACCAGTGCGGTTGACAACTGCTGGTCGGCCGTTGGTGCATGTATACGTGCTGATATACGTCTCGTCAACGCGTCTCACACGTACTCGGTGAGATTTAATTCGGGAGAAATAGCAGGCCTGTCCATTAGCCGAATATCCTCTCGTTCCAAGAATTCTTTTACCTGCTCTGTTCGATGCTGTCGCGCGTTGTCAATCACAAAAATGAAGTCAGGGCCGAATATACGCTTGAAACGAAGCAAATTCGGAAGGACAACGGTGTCGCAAACAACGACGACCGGTGCGTGCAGCGTACTCAAATACTTGAAGGTTGGGACGCCCATGCAACATTATGAGCGCACACACCATAGGACTTGCACCACCACAACGATCATGTTTGACAACGTTCCTTGGTGCATTACGCGTTCGCCCCTGTTGGCATACCTGGGTACGTCCAGCACTGTCGAACTGAATCGGTTTGGTGGTCCAGGTGTCATAGTATGGGGAAGCATAAAGTCATGAGTTTAATGATCTTAAAGCCTTTGAACACGTTACACTCACTGGTCAGCGTTATTATGACACTGTACTCAAAATCAAATGGCTCTAAGCACTATGGGACTTAACATCTGCCGGCCGGTGTGGCCGTGCGGTTCTAGGCGCTACAGTCTGGAACTGCGTGACAGCTACGGTCGCAGGTTCGAATCCTGCCTCGGGCATGGATGTGTGTGGCGTCCTTAGTTAGGTTTAAGTAGTTCTAAGTTCTAGGGGACTGATGACCTCAGAAGCTAAGTCCCATAGTGCTCACAGCCATTTGAACCATTTTGAACTTAACATCTGAGGTCATCAATCCCCTAGAATTAGAACTCCTTAAACTTAACTAACCTAAGGACATCACACACATACATGCCCGAGGCAGGATTCGAACTTGAGACCGTAGCAGCAGCGCGTTTCTGGACTGAAGCCCCTAGAACCGCTCGGCCACAGTGGCCAGCGACACTGTACTCCTTCGCTCTGTGCGTATCTTTAGAGATACAATCGGACTTGGCATAAATTTTATGGCTGGCAGTGCGTGACAGCATCGATCAGAGCAGGTGGAGTACCTCTTGAAACGAAAGGATATTCGGCGAATAGACTGTCCTGCTCGTTCTTCCGACTTAAATCCATTGGGGACGTATGTAATCCTTTTGGCAGATGTATTGCTCATCCTTGTAGACTGCATAGAAGCACGACGCAGAGCGTTCCCTGCCGTCTGTGGTGGTTACGAAAACAGAAAGCATCAAGAACAGGTACAAATGTGTGCATAGCGATAAAATGTCATTACCAAATATTCGTGTAGGCATACAAATGCCAGAGCCGTTGCTTACAGAGAGCGCAGACAGCGACATATTGCATCACTGAGGACCTGTAGTAGTGTCGTCTACAGGAATCTACATCCAAGAAGCCATAGTTGTTTTATTAAAAAGTGTAACCGTTAAACGAATCTTAAAATGCATTATATTTGGGACATATAAATTATATAGAGAATACATACACAACTGAATAAGAAGCGAACAAGGGAAGTTAAATACAAATAAAGTCATAAACGACAGGGAGCGACCATACGAGATGTCATTGAGACAAAACCAATTCGAATTTTATATTAAAAAGAAAATATAAATGTCGTGTGACTAGGGCCTTCCGTCGGGTAGACAGTTCGCCGGGTGCAAGTCTTTCGATTTGACGCCACTTCGGCGACTTGCGCGTCGATGGGGATGAAATGATGATGATTAGGACGACACAACACCCAGTCCCTGAGCGGAGAAAATCTCCGACCCAGCCGGGAATCGAACCTGGGCCCTTAGGATTGACATTCTGTTGTGCTGACCACTTTTTTTCCCCTCCAACAGACGAGTCGAGGCTGCCTAATACGTATATTCTTTTCGAAACAACCTGTATACCTAAGTAGATTTTAAAGAGGGTATGCGAGTTCATAGTACGTCATGTTCTATTTAACATTCTGGCAGACCATCGAGTTGATGACAAATTTTTACGAATTACAAGACGGACTTCGACTAACACAAAGTCCAAAGTAAAATTCGAAGGCTGTCTGTCTAAGCGCTTTGAAATCGTTCAGGGAGATCGACGCAGTGGTGGTCTCACGCCATTCTTGTTCAACTGTGTACTGAGGGAAAAAGGAACTATTACAACACTCAGCTATCGAGGGCGGACCGAATTTTATATTAAGACTAATGAGTTACAAATATATTTAATTAAGATTTTTGTTACATATTTTATTTTTGTGACACATAAGGTATAAAGGGAAATATGAATAAAACAATAAAAATCTGCGGTGTGCCTAATATAAGTTAACATAAGATAGTTCAACAAGAGACAAAAGGTCTCACTATGGAGAACGCTTCCCGTATTTTATGACTTTATTTGTATTTAAATTCTGTTGTTCGCTTTTTATGTGTGTGTGTGTGTGTGTATGCGTGTGTGTGTGTGTGTGTGTGTGTGTGTGAATTCTTAAGGAACCAAACTGCTGAGGTCATCGGTCCCTAGACTTACACACTACGTAAACTAAATTAAACTAACTTCTGCTAAGAACAACACACACACCCATGCGCGAGGGAGGACTTCCAAGCCGGCTTTGTTTGTGTGAGAAGTGCATAAATAGAGTTTTTTGTTAGTGTTTTGAAAATTAATTGTAAAACTCAGTCACCTGCGTGGAATTTTTTTTAAAAAAACTAGGGATAATAGTGAGTCGTGCGTGGCTCGTGTTCGTGCCATCTCTTATTTAACACCCTCTTTTCACCGTACTGCTGTCTCGTTATGTTAATTTTCAATTACTGGTGTCACTGAGTTGCTGCCTTGCCTGCCTGTGAATGGCAGCAGCAGCAGCACTTATCGATATAGGCCCTGCTGCATTGTCTTTGCTGGTCGACGTGTGTCGTCCAACGAGTTGAAACGCGCCAGTAGTGCAGTTCAGACCGTCAATGAAGTCAGTTGGAGTGCGCTAGTAGTGGAGTTCGGACCTGGCTGTCGGACAGTTGGAACGCAGCAGAAGTTCAGTCGGGTTGGAGCGGCAGTGAGGTTCGGATAGCCATGACTCGCCAATGATTGCCGACACACATGATTTGAGTGGGGTCGACTTTGGTTAATCGTCGGTCGGTTGTCTTGTCGGACGACGTATATCTGGCTGGCGATCGCTTATGGGTTGGGCGTTTGTGCCAACTAATGATTCGTCCTTGTTTTGCTCAGTCACTGCCGTTAGCATTGTCTAGTTCTTCGTGCAAGTGTTCGTGAAACTGTGGGTAGTTTAACTTGTCAGTCGAACCACATATTTAAAGGTAGTCAGCGTACTGGCACTGAGTCGGCTGGTTGGCGTGGAGCAGCGAGGAATTCTCGGCGTGGCGTAGTTTGGCCAGGCCCGCTGGCGGTCTCTACGCAGTCTCGGAGTGTGTGGCGCTGTTATCATTTCTACGAGGTCCTTGGTTCACCGACCACCCACACTGAAGTTGAGTTTTGATTTAACCTACCAGCAATTCAAGACTGTTCACATTGTGTCGTTTGGAGTTCGTTGTCGCCTGTTGGGATATGCCCGAGAGAAACAAAGTGGTTTTCAAGTTGGAAAATTCTAGCCATCCTCTGGTGGAGTTTCATTGTATTTGATTGAAGTACACCAACGGAATCTTCTGCCTTGGGGCCGTTAACGTTTCGGTTACCTGCCCTGGCCGTTGACGTAAATTTCGGGCAGTGTAGTTTCCTCATCATGTTGTTGCTGTCCAGCACGGTGTGTGGTTTAACAGCTCCATGTACGATCGGTTGCGGGCACCAATATCTTCTACGTTGCTCCGTTGAACTCCCTGTTGTGCCCTGGTCGGGTGAAGTGGAAGTTCTTGTCGGTGGGTCCGTTGACTGTCAGTCGGTTCGGTTGTTGTCGGATCGTGAATGGTTCGCCCGACTGCCTGTCTCACCTAAGCCAGCGTTAGTGTTTGAATTACAGGCCGACCCTCGTTGTGAACATCTGAGCGCCCTTGGCTGTACTGCCCTATTTTTTTAATTTGTCCTTGTTGTTTGTACTTGTATGGCTTCTGCCCGATTTTGTTTTAAATTAGAGTTGTTTTGCTCTTAAGGTCTTCAGCGTAGTTTAAAGCACTGTTTCACATGAGCCCTTTGGCATTTTAAAAATTTTAATGTTGTTGAATTTTAAGTCTTGGGCATTGAGCCGATTTTGAGTTTGAGTTATTTTGCTCTTATGGCCTTCAGCCTAAATTAAATAAATGTTTCATGTAAGGCCTTTGGTATTAAAAAATTAATGTTTAAGTGTTAGGTCTTCAACTGAGTTGAATTTAACTTGTTTACTTCAGCCTAACTAAAGAATTGTTTTAAGAGAAGGCTTGCCAGCTAAATTTCTGATTATGCTTGCGTTTTAAGTTATTAGCCTTCGGCCGTTTTTAAATTAAAGTGGCTTTCAGCCAGTAATTAAGTCAGAAGGATCAAAGCTGTGTGTATTTTTTTAAAATTTTTTTTCGTATCTTGTAATGTTTGAGCAAATTATAAGGTTGTAAGTTCGAGTGTAACTGACAGCCCTTATTTTGTCCCCTTTCCACAATTTATACTGTCTGTCGTATCCTGCGGGATTAGCAAGGCGTATCAAATAGTCAGTTTTTAAAGTGTACCGTCTGAAGTAAAGAATATAAACATTCAGAGACTAAAACTAAATTATGAGACCACTTAAAAAGAAAGCATGGTGGAAAAACTAGAGAATCATGGATTAGTATTGGAACTGAAGGGTGAGAGATCAACTAGTGTGTGTGAATTCCTAAGAGAACAAACTGCTGAGGTGATCGGTCCCTAGGCTAACACACTACTTAAACAAACTTATGCTAAGAACAGCGCACACACCCATGTCCGAGGGAGGACTCGAGCCTCCGGTGGGAGGGGCCGCGCAGTCTGCCCCAAACCGCGTGCCCTTTCCGACTTTTAAGTACTTTATATATAGTCATTATGTAATTTGGATATCCCAGATATACTGCATCTTAAGATTCATTTAACGGTTACGGCCTTTACTAAAACTGAGCCACATCTTTTTGGATGTATACTCCAATAGACGGCACTATATGTCCTCGATGACGCATAATAACGCCGTCTCCACTTGTACTAAGCAGTGGCTTCAGTTTTGTTTCTGCTTTCTATATTCCAGCGTCAGCTGTCACAAGTTTATGGTCTGACATGTTTGTGCAAATGGCTTGTCTGGTAAAAATACGTTATCGCCATGCTTCCACTTACTCGAATTCGTCAAATGCATTGTTTACATATTGTTTAACTGCTCTTGATTCTTTCTGCTTTTGTATTTTAGTACCGATGATTGCTGTAGTAGTAATAGTGTGCAGTAAACTGCGGCTTTCTGCGACTGACTGCTGTCCTTTGCATCGGATTGGTAGTAAGTTCCTATGGGACGAAACTGCTGAGATCATCGATCGCTAGGCTTGCACACTACTTAAACTAGATTACGCTAAGGACAACACAAACACACCCATGCCCGAGGGATGACTCGAAACTCCGACGTGGCAAGGAGTTTTAGAAAGAGTGGTTACCCCGTGCTGCCCTTTGCATCGGAACAGAATTGTAGCATTTCACCATTTAAATGCATGCATGCATCACGTTGCTTGGGAGTAGCGCCCCTGTTTACACTGACATTGTTGACATATACTTTGGCGACAAAGTGTAGCTACAACAGTTCCATTGAAAAACGGGTCGATGGGCCTTCTCATTCATACTTAATCGCGGTCTGCACTCGATTTCTAATGATTTCGTTAAACACTAATCTTTCTGCCCCCATTACTCCGTTGAAGTATTACATTCGGTGTCGTGTCGCTCTCCATGCTGGCTCCAACAGTAATCTCTTTTCCTTCGCTATGTATAAACAACACGGTGAGAAGTGGGAAGAGTAGTTATTTACCTGATTCCTAGACTAGAATTTATTGGCAGGAACGACAATATTTGGATAACATTGGCACAGTCTCTGTCATCATAAAATGTCTGTCGTAAATGACATCAACCTAAAAATGGTTGTGTGCCAGATTGCTTGCTTTTGAACGTGAATTTCTTAGTTACGATTTTAGATACCTATATTTGTGGCTGTAGTGTAGGATATTACTCTTGAACTATCGTTTTACTTATTTTTTCTGCCTTATTATTGTTGCTGGCTACTTGTCCCCACGATCTGCAATGTGGTATACAATTTATCGGACTGACTATTAGCGCCGTTATTTAATTTTAATTATTCTATGAAAAATCAATCACATGAAAATAGCAAGCTTGATGAGCACAACAGTCAATGAGATAAATATTTTGCTATCCCACGAAATGTGAAATGTCTGCGCATGATTTCCATTGTAGGTTGTATACATGGAAGAGCCCTGGAGATTCTAAAAGGTATCAGATAGATTATATAATGGTAAGACAGAGATTTAGGAACCAGGTTTTAAATTGTAAGACATTTCCAGGGGCAGATGCGGACTCTGACCACAATCTATTGGTTATGACCTGTAGATTAAAACTGAAGAAGCTGCAAAAAGGAGGGAATTTAAGGAGATGGGACCTGGATAAATGAAAGAACCAAAGGTTGTACAGAGTTTCAGGGAGAGCATAAGGGAACAATTGACAGGAATTGGGGGAAAGAAATACAGTAGAAGAAGAATGGGTAGCTTTGAGGGATGAAGTAGTGAAGACAGCAGAGGATCAAGTAGGTAAAAAGACGAGGGCTAGCAGAAATCCTTGGGTAACAGAAGAAATACTGCAATTAATTGATGAAAGGAGAAAATATAAAAATGCAGTAAATGAAGCAGGCAAAAAGGAATACAAGCGTCTCAAAAATGAGATCGACAGGAAATGCAAAATGGCTAAGCAGGGATGGCTAGAGGACAAATGTAACGATGTAAAGGCTTATCTCATTAGGGGAAAGATAGATACTGCCTACAGAAAAATTAAAGAGACCTTTGGAGATAAGAGAACCACTTGTATGAACATCAAGAGCTCAGATGGAAACCCAGTTCTAAGCAAAGAAGGGAAAGCAGAGAGGTGGAAGGAGTATATAGAGGGTCTATACAAGGGCGATGCACTTGAGGAAAATATTATGGAAATGGAAGAGGATGTAGATGAGGATGAAATGGGAGATGCGGTACTGCGTGAAGAGTTTGACAGAGCACTGATAGACCTGAGTCGAAACAAGGCCCCCGGAGTAGACAATATTCCATTAGAACTACTGACGGCCTTGGGAGAGCCAGTCATGACAAAACTCTACCATCTGGTGAGCAAGATGTATGAGACAGGCGAAATACCCTCAGACTTCAAGAAGAATATAATAATTCCAATCCCAAAGAAAGCAGATGTTGACAGATGTGAAAATTACCGAACAATCAGTTTAATAAGCCACAGCTGCAAAATACTAACACGAATTCTTTACAGACGAATGGAAAAACTAGTAGAAGCCGACCCCGGGGAAGATCAGTTTGGATTCCGTAGAAATACTGGAACACGTGAGGCAATACTGACTTTACGACTTATCTTAGAAGAAAGATTAAGGAAAGGCAAACCTACGTTTCTAGTATTTGTAGACTTAGAGACAGCTTTTGACAATGTTGACTGGAATATTCTCTTTCAAATTCTAAGGGTGGCAGGGGTAAAATACAGGGAGCGAAAGGCTATTTACAGTTTGTACAGAAACCAGATGGCAGTTATAAGAGTCGAGGGACATGAAAGCAGTAAAGGAAAAGAAAGAAAAATTCGTGGTAGGCATTAAAATCCATGGAGAAGAAATAAAAACTTTGAGGTACGCCAATGATATTGTAATTCTGTCAGAGACAGCAAAGGACTTGGAAGAGCAGTTGAATGGAATGGACAGTGTCTTGAGAGGAGTATATAAGATGAACATCAACAAAAGCAAAACGAGGGTAATGGAATGTAGTCGAATTAAGTCGAGTGATGCTGAGGGAATTAGATTAGGAAATGAGACACTTAAAGTAGTAAAGGAGTTTTGCTATTTGGGGAGCAAAATAACTGATGATGGTCGAAGTAGAGAGGATATAAAATGTAGACTGGCAATGGCAAGGAAATCGTTTCTGAAGAAGAGAAATTTGTTAACATCGAGTATACATTTAAGTGTCAGGAAGTTTTTTCTGAAAGTATTTGTATGGAGTGTAGCCATGTATGGAAGTGAAACATGGACGATAAATAGTTTGGACAAGAAGACATTAGAAGCTTTCGAAATGTGGTGCTACAGAAAAATGCTGAAGATTTAATGGTTAGATCACATTACTAATGAGAAAGTATTGAATAGGATTGGGAAGAAGAGAAGTTTGTGGCACAACTTGACCAGGAGAAGGGATTGGTTGGTAGGACATGTTCTGAGGCATCAAGGGATTACCAGTTTAGTATTGGAGGGCAGTGTGGAGGGTAAAAATCGTAGAGGGAGACCAAGAGATGAATACACTAAGCAGATTCAGAAGGATATAGGTTGCAGTAGGTACTGGGAGATGAAGCAGCTTGCACAGGATAGAGTAGCATGGAGAGCTGCATCAAACCAGTCTCAGGACTGAAGACCACAACAACAACAACAACATGATTTCCATTAACTAAGTATGGGCACTTATAACTACATAATGAGAAGACTAATTACAAAGATTTTCACGCTTTTAAGGTCCAGTAATTCTCGTACTATACAATATCGTGGAATCGGGAACAATATGTCTCCCTTTCTCCGATATCCACATCAGACAATGAAGAGCTCTTGAATATTAACGATATTCCCTTAGGAGAAGTAGTGGACAGCTGAACTGCGGCCGCGTAAGAAATTGATGGAGGTGTAATAAGGGGAAGTTTGGGTGGGAGGGGGGGGGGGGGGGATGGGCCTGCCCTACAGACTTGCGCCTTACGTGGCTTTGAGGCCGGCACCACCACGTCAGATGCCCCAACAATTAAGCAGACTACCGTTTACGATTGCCTATTGTTCTTAATTTCTGTCATGTGCACGCAAAAGCTGTTTTAAATAGAAAATGTAACAGTACTTTAGTGAATAACATTACGCCAGGAAGGCATTTTCAGTCTTTTCTAGCCTTAAATGCATATTTGCTTAGTAATCGAAGCATTTCGCTTCGTTAATGTAATTTTCCTATTGTTAAACGTTTCGAATAACCGTGAAGAGAAGTATAGGCTACGAAAAGGCTGCCAGAATTTTTCTTAATACGGACTGACGACATTGATGTAAAGCCTATATCCTCTTTCCCGAAATACTGAGAACAAATCTAGCTACATTTTGTTGGTTACCAATGTTTCCTTCTCACAGCATTTACCTAGAGAGCTTTTCGAGTTGGACTGACAGGGAATCTAAAGTCAAATCACAGAAATATAACTACTAAACAGTGTAACCAAAATTCGGGATATCAAACGTGCGAGTCGACTTAAGAGTGAAATGTGATTACATTACACTTTAGACTGCAATCAGAAATATTTCAAATGACTTTTGATCACTTCCACTAGAAGCTAATATCTAGGGCAACCGTCGTGGTAAACGTCGGCTTCAAGTTTGTGACGTCATGACATGTCACCTTATTATGACTCCATGAAAAAATTTAGCGCCAAGAGCGTCTGACTCTCACTGATGATGAACTATTACTCTTGTAAGTAGGCTGTTTAGGTTTTTATATTGGTAACGCCACGTAGCGCTTTGTATGAAAATCACTGGCTGTGCTGTGTGCAGTCTGTGGCTGGTTTGCATTGTTGACTGCCATTGTAGTGTTGGGCAGCTGGATGTTAATAGTGCGTAGCGTTGCGCAGTTGGAGGTGAGCCGCCAACAGTGGTAGATGTGGGGAGAGAGATGGCGGAGTTTCGAAATTTATAAGACTGGATGTCATGAACTGCTATATATATTGTGACTATTAAGGTAAATACATTGTTTGTTCTCTATTAAAATCTTTCATTTGCTAACTATGCCTATCAGTAGTTAGTGCCATCAGTAGTTTGAATCTTTTATTTAGCTGGCAGTAGTGGCGCTCGCTGTATTGCAGTATCTTGAGTAACGAAGATTTTTGTGAGGTAAGTGATTTGTGAAAGGTATAGGTTAACGTTAGTCAGGGCCATTCTTTTGTAGGGATTACTGAAAGTCAGATTGCGTTGCGTTAAAAATAATATGTGTCAGTTTAAGCACAGTCTTGTATAATTTTTCTAAGGGGACGATTCATACTCTAACCTCGCCCGAAAAGTAAGCAACAGTACTTTAAACAAACTAATACGTCCTTTTTTGTGATGATATATTGTGTATCTTTGAATACAACAAACTTGTTGACCTTTAATATCTCTGGAAACATTCAGAACGTCAAGGAAAATTTTTAGACAAATGAAGGCGCGTGAAGAAGTAGTATTTTGTAGTATAATCAATTATTATATCATTCTTATCCACTGAAATATTGAACTAACCGCACTTCTTTAAACAGAGCTATGTATGAGTTCTATAACTTTTATTTAGAAGTTCATAGGACAGTGCCATGTATCTCCAACGTCTTTGTCAAAATTTAAGGTTAATGTCTTTTATGACTCCTCCTGAATAGCACAAATGACGAGTACATTAAATGGATTACGGTAAGATGAATTAGTTTGTGAGATGATTTTATTGGTAATTATCTTGGAGTTCAAAAATGGCTCTGAGCGATATGGGACTTAACATCTGTGGTCAACAGTTCCCTAGAACTTAGAACTACTTAAACCTAAGTAACCTAAGGACGTCACACACATCCATGCCCGAGGCAGGATTCGAACCTGCGACCAGAGCGGTCACGCGCTTCCAGACCGAAGCGCCTAGACCGCACGTATGTGGGAGTTCGTTCAGTTCACTAATCCCAACAGAAAATACTAACTCTGATTACAGTTTCTATTGGCTTCAAATGTAAGATCATTTCTCGAAGAAATTGCAGATGTGATAAACGCTTATTTTTTATTTTTCATGTGATGCAAATTCATTTCCACATCCCAAAGTGATCAGTGCCTGACCGAAACATGGACTAAATCTTTAGCATGACAAAGAAATTTATTTTTGTGTCGTTTATCAGGGGCAAACAGTTAAATATGTGTTTGAATATTGTCACATTGATTGTTGCTAAAACTCGTCATTCTATATGGTAGTTCTGTCCCTACTTCAGTCGCTGCCGTAATAAATGAGTTGTGTCATGTGACTGCAGAAGACAGCTGTTGATGATGTTTGTTAGTCTCCTAATAGTCGCCGGACGACCATAGAGCTGCTCCCCTCCACGGTAGTCGATGAAGGGCCTGTCCAAACCTCCAGTTATCAAAGCAGCGGTGAAACACTGGCACGAGAAATGGTGGTCATACCCCGTTCGAAACAGAATGTTCCAAAGTATTTACACAGGGTGCCGTCCTTTAACATGGCAGGAAAGACGCAGCTTCTTGTTCTGATTGGCTCTAATATTCAGCTGTACATAGTTACGTGCGAAACCTGGTCATTATTCCTTTGTTTTGCTACTAACTGCATCAATCGCAAGCGCGTCGACGATTTCACTCGCTCTTACAACACTGTTTTCCTTCATCTGCACTATAATAATTTTCCTTTTTCACCTTAGCGACAACTCTTCTACTATTTGATCTGTCAAGTAATGGTAGTGTAACAAAATAGTTTAACTTTTCATCAGCATGTACACCAAAAAGATACAGAATTCTTCATGTAACATCAATTCTGGCACCTACATGACATTTATCTGTTACATTGTTAACTTTCATCTTGAGAGCTTGCAAATGCTGTTTTCCTTCGTTAAATGGTAACACAAAATTAAAAAAATATCAAATCAATAATCCTATTAAACAGATAATTTTCATCATTCTCCGTTGCTTTACGTCTACTGAGATTGTATCACAAATAACGTCATGCGCTAAGAAAACCAATTCAGCTGATTGTATATTAAATTAAACGTTATTTACATATAAGGGAAAGGACAATGCAAAATATAGAAACCTTAAAAAACTATGACATAGGAATGCATTTGATTAAGTAACGATGCATAAGAAAAACATGTAACTGGACATCAGCAAACACTACACGCAACAACTTCCATCTTTATTGACAATCTATATTAACATCTGTATCTTCTCCCGACAATAGCCATGCTTCTGCGAAATATCAGCCGAGCAACTGGAGACGTTGCTTAGCAACAGCTTAAAGATCGGACATGTTCTGTGTAGAAGAGCAGTATTTGATGTGAGGTAAGTTGTGCCATTCCTATCCTTAGTTTACCACAGCGTTTCTTATTTATTCTTTTCGATGCTAAGCAACTGGAGACGTTGCTTAGCAACAGCTTAAAGATCGGACATGTTCTGTGTAGAAGAGCAGTATTTGATGTGAGGTAAGTTGTGCCATTCCTATCCTTAGTTTACCACAGCGTTTCTTATTTATTCTTTTCGATGCTAATATTTACGCTGTTTCAACCAATAAAAACTTCCTGACGCAAAATTTGGAGAATGCCACGTCTGACACGTAGATATGAGAGGACTATTGTACCGCTTTTCTTTCACAGCCCTACGAATTTACTGGCTCTAGAAAAGCATGAGCTTGGAAACAAGGGAAATTCAAATAACAAACTGAACTGTTGATCTATTGAATATCTGCAATTATTTGCTGGTGGATATCGCTTTCTTAGTAAGGGTAGCGAAGCTGGAACTCCTGTGTAAGTTTGCTTAGTCAAAGTCTTCTAACAAGAGGAGATACCTGAAATTAGAAGTCAACTTTACTATAGTTTACAGTTTACACAAACAAAATTTTATGTGGAAACTGTCTGCAGTGGGAACTTGAGGAGAAACTCTACTTACGAATCGTTAAATTTTATATGAATTTTGATACTAAATGTTGTATAAAAGAGATGTTTCCGAGTGCGGCCGAGCGTAACAGGTGATACACGACGAACTAAGAATTTGTGAGAAACGGAGAGGAAGATGTAACAGTCGAAGCTCTGAATCTACATGTGACGTCGAGTTAGCTGTCGTAATGAAAAGCTGAAACGTCCCCTTAGAACAATTGTACAAGACTGTGCTTAAACTGACACACAATATTTTTAGCGCAACCCAATCTGACTTTCAATAATCCCTACAAAAGAATGGCCCTGACTAACATTAACCTATACCTTTCACAAATCACTTACCTCACCAAAAATCTTCGTTACTCGAACTACTGCAATACAGCGAGCGCCACTACTGCCAACTAAATAAAAGATTCAAACTACTGAAGGCACTAACTACTGATAGGCATAGTTATCAAATGAAAGATTTTAATAGAGAACAAACAATGTATTTACCTTAATAGTCATAATATATATATATATATATATATATATATATATATATATATATATATATATATATATATATATATCTGTTCCTGACATCCAGTCTTACAAATTTCAAAACTCCGCCATCTCTCTCCCCACATCCACCACTGCTGGCGGCTCACCTCCAACTGCCCAACGCTACGCAGTGTTCACATCCATCTGCCCAACGCTACAAAGGCGAGTATTACAACAATGCCAACCAGCCACAGACTGCACACAGCACAGCCAGTGACCTTCAAACAGAGTGCTACGTGGCGTTACCAATAAAAAAAACCTAAACAGCCTACTTACAAAGCGAAAGCCGGCCGGATACACAGTTTAAACTTGGCACATAAACCAAGACGAACAAGGACTACAAACCTTCGCACGATTAGCGCACGGTCCAGTTACATACGTGCTTTGACACTTGACGGCATATTTGAAATAAACATGGTAGTTTACACCAGTTACTAAGCCAATCACAGATAACATGTAGTAACAAGCCGCTTCCATCCTTAAAGATAGCTATTACATCATAAACAATAACGGCCACAAATAAACATAAAAATAAGCGAAATATTTGTGTCACCTAATAAATTAAACTGACGGTACGACCGCGGGAATTAGGGGTTTTTGCGCAAGGACACATTAAAAGTAGCTACGACAATAAGACTAACATCATTCCAAGACAACCACTTAATCCGA
Source organism: Schistocerca gregaria (assembly GCF_023897955.1). Classification (NCBI taxonomy): domain Eukaryota; kingdom Metazoa; phylum Arthropoda; class Insecta; order Orthoptera; family Acrididae; genus Schistocerca; species Schistocerca gregaria. The sequence continues at coordinate 521,559,655 of NC_064922.1, read as the reverse complement.
AAATAACCAACATCAATTCCTCCAAAATAAACCGAACGATTATAAATATGATCGCTACTTGTTTCTCTAGTAACAATTTATGGTTTGGTTTTCGGCTTTCTGCCTGGCAGATAATGTTGAAATGTTCAGATGTGTGTGAAATCTTATGGGACTTAACTGCTAAGGTCAGCAGTCCCTAAGCGTACACACTACTTAACTTGAATTATCCTAAGGACAAAGACACACACACACACACACACACACACACACACACACACACACACACACACACACATAACCCATACACACACACACATGCCCGAGGGAGGACTCGAACCTCCGCCGGGACCAGCCGCACAGTCCATGGCTGTAGCGCCCTAGACCGCTCGGCTAACCTAGCATGGCCCCTCGCAGATCATGACACACTTGAAATAAACCAGCATAGTTCCACCAGTTACTAAGACAAACACAAATCACATTTAACAATAGACCACTATGGACAGCTTACATAATGCTTCGCGGTATAAACTAGTGATGTCACGTAGACCCTCATGGGTCAAATTCAACGAGTGGAATCGGATGTGCGCTTGATCCGTCTTCATAGTGAAGTAGTTCAATCAGAGTTTAAAGTTAAATGAAGTCGTTTCTTCGTGGTAGCATGTTGCACACGGCATAAATTATGTAAGTATCTTTGTTAAAGCCAGTTAGACTCAGTAACATTCTAGACATCTGGCGCGAATGACAGATGTAGAGGGTTCTACAGGAACTTCATTAAAATGTTCAACACACAGCCGATATGGAATAACGTGAATTAAGTGAAACTCCACCAATTTCAATGCGTTGACAACTGCTGTGACTACATGTGAGGTGAAGAGCCTGCAACGATGTATAAGTGAAACTATGTCAAATTCGAGCCAACTGCAGGAGACATAATTATCCCTGACCAGATCACTGCCTTAGTCATTCGCAGGTAGTTTGACGAGGCACAAGTATAAGGTATGGAAACATAATGATGAACAACTGAGGTATCTTGCAGTGTTTCTGGGAACAAAATTACCATACTTTAGAAGGGCAATAGAATTGTTTTGAGAAATTTATTCTATCTACTACCAAAATGTGTTCCCGCAGATCTTACCTGCGGTCCAGATACCTGTCATATCGCCACATAATAGTAACATTGACATTCAATGAAAACATCAGAAGCCTGAAGACTGAACCATTGACACAAATCTCTCTTTGGTTATATATTTGTTAGTGGAAAACTTTAAACTATAGTGGTAACTAAAGAGTTTATGTGATAAATACATTAAACGCTTTTTCCTATTTTGTAGCTTTATCATTTGGTTTTTTGGCACTGAATCTCTATATGGCATCAGATTTTTTCTAACAGGTACAGTGTTGTCACAAATTAATGTCGTTATCAAGAGAAAAATTACAAAATACTTGTAACTGAAATGTAAATTAACTAAATTTTCAATATTAAGAAAAGTTTTAAGGTAGTATAACCATCAAAATGCCTTTTTTAATATAGCAACCATGGTTTTAATATATAGCTTTATCTCCGATGGACTGCAAACAGTATGTCTCAGTGAAGCGACCAACAACAGTCTCCCATCACACTGGCATTCCAGCGGCTCTGATACCTTCTTTCCGTCACTTAAATGTCTTGATGAAACCGTACACTTTATTCTGTATTGAAATGACTGCAAATCTTCAGGCAAAAAAATAAAGGTAGCTCTTCAAAAAGGGCTTCTCGAGGCTCATCAAATATTCTAATTTACTGAATGTTTTCCGCACGTTGATTAAAACAGAAAAATAATTTGGGTCGTCTTTGTTACCTGTGAACTAAGCTATAATTTCCTAAAATTATTCTCAGTCCGCCGTCTCACTCACAGCCGTTTATGATTGAAAGTTATCAGGTCCAGCAAACACGCCGTCTTTCAGTTTCACGTCTTAAAGATGAGCAAATGTATCGCAAATAAACTCTTCATATTTGTGTTAAGTTTTTCACAATCTATTTCATTAGGCTTAATTTGATGTGTAAAGACGATATTACAATAAGCGTGGAAGATTTCAATCCATACATACTATAGAAATTTATGTAGGTATGTATGTATATTCCACTTCTCCTCCTAAACTTGGTATGCATATCATGTACTGTCTGAAAAAATTGCTGTGCTTTATTAACCACCTGCCTATCAAAGAGGTGGGAGTGGGAGTCAAAAAGAAGTCTAGCCATGACGTACAAATACCAAAACTTTATTCATCGAATATTTGAGAAGGAGATCAGTTGGTGACTTGCAACAAACCTTACACATAATTTCAAACATTTACAAAAACTTTTCTGCTTTACCACCCCCACAAAATGAAGAAAGGTAAAAAGTTTATCGCCTACTTAACTTTCGCTGTTCGTAGAGTAAAACTGCAGCATAAAGTATGACGTTTTATTACTTCTTTACTATAAATATATTCGCAACACATTTTTCAGACACTATTCACATATACTACTGAATGTATCTGTAAAATTATACCCTTGTACGACACATATCTCACGAGGTATAACTTTATATGCACTGATAAGCATGACGTTTAAATTTACTACTTCTTTGTTACTATATTCTCAACTTATTTTGCAGGCAGTTTCCACATATACCGCTGAATGTACGTACAAACTTATGTCATTATACGACACTTATTCGAGGAGATACGGCGTCATAGAAATTGAGCTGCGTGGAAACGAAACTGCATGTGAAATTAGCTAGTGGTACAGGTGAAATATCTATATAAATATGTGTGGAATAGACTAAATACACGGGAAACACATTGACGCGCGTATGCAGCAAAAAGCACGGGCAAGATAGTCCTTCTGAACCCCTGGAACTATTTGACCCAAACTCTGCACACGTATTACATACTTTCTGGAAATAAATAATGTGAAGGTAAGAGCTAGCAACCTCCTGCCGGGATTGGGGTCACAATAAGAGGTTGGCAGAGGGAGGAAAGGGGATGACATGGGCAGAGAGAGCGAGGGGAGAAGAGGAGATTGCCTGATAGAGGATGGAGGCCACGATGGACTGATAGATGGACAGAGAAAGCGAATAAAAGGTGGGCTGAGAGAAACGGAAGAAGGAAATAAGAAGGAGGGGGGAAGAAGATGGACAGAGAGTGTGGGGAGTAGCAGATGAACAGAGAGTGTGGGGAGTAGCAGATGGACAGAGAGTGTGGGGAGTAGAAGATGAAGAGAAAAGGGGCAGGAGGAGTTAGACAGAGAGAGGGGGAAGAAGGAGACGGATAGAGAGGAGGGCAAAGCAAATGGACAGAGATAGGGGAAAGGAGCAGATGGAGTAATGGAACTGGAATAAATACATAACTGGGCAACGCTGCATACTTAGCTACTTTTAAATAATACGTGTTTTCCTGTATTAAGGCAATGTAATATTTGTTGGTTTTCAATGTCGGTATTTGTGAATTATGTACGAAAGGTGTTCAATAAGTCAAGCAACATTTTTTTCTGGTAGCAAGTTGGATTCATTCAGGATTATATTATACCATATGATTCTCTATTCTTTTGGTTTGAAAACCCCATTTTTCGACATAATATCCATTCAATGCGAGACCTCACTGGGAAGACCTGTATGCGCGCATGGAACTACTTTGCTGGTGGACGTCGGAACAACCGTCTTGTTGCATCAGTAACGTCCAAATCATTCACGTACTACTTCCAGCAGAGTGCACCCTTCATTCCACCACACAGATGGAAATCGGAGGGTGCGAGATTTGGGCTGTGGAATGGACGAGGAAGAACAATGTCATGAAATTTTGTTAGCCTCTCTCTGGTGCACAGACTGCGTTTTCACGGAGAAGGAGAAATTCGCTTGTATATTTGTCGTGACGAACACGTTGAAGTCGTTTCTTCAATTTCCTGACGGCAGCGCAGACATTTCGAGCTGAGCATTGCACCATAAGGGAGGACATCAGACAGAATAACTCCTCCACAGTTCCAGAGGACCATCGCCATGATTTTAACACATGAGGATAGAGCTTTTAACTTTTTCTTCGGATGGTGATGTGGCGTCACTCCATAGAATGCTGTTCTAGTTTTCGGTTCGAAACGATGAACCACGTTTCATCGCTTCTGACGATGTTCGGCAAGCCTCGTAACGCGTACGAAATTCAGCACAGGTGGTCCTTCGTTGTTCTTTATGATCTTCTGTTAGGCGGCGACAAAGCCCGCGGGGACACGCCTTTGAATACTTACGAGTGTGTCAGTACTACAGACAGAGACGTCCAGCTGAGAAGCGAGATACTTGATTGCGGTCTCTCGATTACCTCGAATGAGTGTGTCTGTGAACTCCAACATCACAGGAGTCACAGCTGTGTGTGTCCGCCTGGCATGCGGGAGATCTGACAGGTTTGTGCGACCTTGTTTTGAAGATGACAGACGCCCTCGCTCAACCACTCACCGTGATTTTCTTCATTGCCAGTTCTCCGAAGAAAATATGTAAGTGACTATCAATATCTGCGATACTCTGTTTTTCCGCCAAAAGAAACTCAGTGACAGCTCTCAGCATGGAACACACCTCTGTTACAAACGGCATGTGGAAGGCTACGTATAGCGCTGCTACCTATCGCAACTTCATCAGTCTTTAGAGGATGAAGCGGCACTATTCCACTGAGTCCCACAACACATTCCGCACTTTTTCAACCGAAATTGACCCAGAAAAAAGTTGCGTTATCTATTCAACAGCCCCCGCATGTGACAACACATCCGGTAAATGCACACGAAATGTTCATTCATTTCTTGATCAATAAATTAGTGAACTCTCTTCGCTGAACATGGTCTTTTGACACACTTTTTGTTTCACCTGAGTTTTCTATTCTGATAGGATGTTGGCTATGGCTGAAATGCGTAGTAATGAACAAAACACAAAGCTGTTTGTGAAATTCTGAGTACAAGTGCTAGGAATACGAGTCTTAAGCTTTCCTATCCCATGTACAATAGTATTAGACCAAATGTCGAAGAGCAAATTGTGATGTGAGTAACGAGATAATCAAGCGCTAGGAACCGGAAAAATATTGTCACATCAAGTCGTAATACAGCCGGTTTGCCGTTGTCTGACTACAAAGTGCCGGGTGTCCAACTTTACGATAGCGTAATAATGCTATAGATCACCATGGAAATGAAAATTATTGCAATGGGATTACGAACCCAATAGCCTATTTTTCTTACAAACAGCGTCAAGGAGGCCGCTTATACAAATTGCTCCAAGGGCAACCGTGCGTAGATTCCTACGCCCAAAGTCATTCGAGTCCGACTTTCACTCAAGGACACTGAATAACAAGGTAATTATCACTTACCTGTTCATAGACCTACTTTTGAACAATGTTCCGAATTTCCAGTTTACTAGCCTCTTGCCTCCATATATGCCATTCGGTGCAGTTTCTGCCATGAAAGCGGCTTATGTGCCTACACACACACACACACACACACACACACACGCACACACACACACACACACACACACACACGCGCGCGCGCGCGCGCGCGGAGATAGAGAGAGGGACCGTAGGACGTAATGGAGAGAGCTAGACAAAAGAACAAAAGAGCGTTCACGTGAGCCTCATGAAATTGCGCCGCTGACCATTACGGATATTAAGTTCTTGTGTTCTTCCTGTGTCCCCTGATTACACGGAGTGGTTCCTACCGCTGTACGTCAATAAAGGAAAAAAATGAGGACAGGAAAAACTAATTAATAAATTGAGTGCCGCGCAGCTTATCAACCCACTTCAAAAAATCGTTACGTACGAGACGTATTGCCAGCAGCTGCACACTCAAATATTTGTAGAAATTTGTGTTAACTGTAACGAACGGAATCTCACCAAAAGGCTAATATTTCCTCTATTGCTTCATTTATTTCGTGTCCTCTAATTGCTGCTCGTTAATTTTATACGCAAATTGGACGCGCTAAATAAGGACCATCCAAAAAGATCAATAGTCGCACCAATTACCCAAATTTTGTTCTCATAATTACAATGAAATGTCGACAACTGCATAACAACCATTGATGGGAGTTAAACCTTCCAAATACACTGAACCTCAATGCCCGGATAGAAGTCAACGCACATCTAGACCTTCCAAGAGGATTATCAAACCGACTGACTTGTTACAAGTCTCCCATCAAAAAACAGAGACCTGCTTTGAGTCCCTGAGAAGCACACTGTAAGAAATTTATTGCTATGTTCATTTCCTTGGACACAATGGTAAAAGGTGAGAGAATCATCTTGTAGGTAGTTGTAAAAATTGGGTTCATTATGTGACAAAAAGTGCACGGCGAACAGCCGAGAAGAGTATTGAAGACACAACCACGGCAGCCCATCCAATCACATGAGATTAGATTCTTCAGTCGTTACGGTCAGCACAGGTGGCCAGGGTGGTTGGCTCTTTTCAGTAACTGACTTCTGAGGTGATATGGTGACTTAACACACTCAAGATCTCACAGTGAAATTTGGGGAGAGAGAGTCTGGCTGCTTAATGGAGCAAAGAGAGATCATGTTGTGCCCTCCAGACACCATCATATGTTCCACAAATAATCGTCACCAATGAACTCCACACTAACAAGGGACACTCTCCTACTCGTCAGCACAGATTTCGTCCATATTGATGATACACGCAGGGCTTGGTCAGAAATAAAACTGACAGAGGTGGGAGCTCCAGATGGCCAATCGTTTAGAAAGAATAGCAGTTTTGGTGCTTGTTGGGCGAGATGTCAGACAATGATTGGCGTAGTGGAAAGAATACAGAAACATAAACCGAGAGTCCTGGGATCAAGTCCTTATGCAAAAAACTTTCATTTTCAGTTTTACATTACTTAGACTGCAAATAAGCCGAAATATTGTTTAATATATTGTATTAATTATTATTTCCATAAATGATATGAAAAGGAAAGGGAAAAGAAAATATAGGATCGTATCGTACAGGCTTTTGTTTGTTTGGGTAGAGCAGCTCAGTGTCAATTAGACAGTCAACGAGAGCAGTGTCGCGAGTCCCCGCTACTAATAAGGCGAGTACATCGTTCGCTTATTACATATTTTTACGAGCTTCAGACAGAAGCGACTGCAGTAATGGATAGGAACTGTGACTGTTGAGTACACATGCGAGCTGACTTGGCGACTCTTCACTCACAGCTCCAGCCTGCTTTGGCTTCCGTCACACAGCTTGAGGCTGCTGCCAAGGGGCGTAACTGTGGGTGGGTGATCGAACACGGGGATGTGAGGGACGTCGAGCACGTCCCACGTGTCCACGTGTCCTCTGATCGGTCCACTGCTGCCCCCCCCCCCCCCCCCCCCCGGTACTGCCTGCACTGAGGTTGACCCTTCACCCGTGGTCGAGTGGGAGATCATTCCAAAGTCTGGTAGGCAGTGAAAAACTATCCGAGAGGCCGATCGTAGGGCCTCCCAGGTTCGTTTGACGAACAGGTTTTCGGCGTTTGGCTGACGAGTCTCTGAGCCGGATGCAGGCGTCCACCCTGTTTCAGAGGAAGCTTCTCGGAACGCAAGGTCTGGGCATTCACAGAGGGTGGGTTTGCTGGTAGTTGGGAGGTCCAACGTTAGGCACGTAATGGGGCCCCTTAGGAACATGGCTTCCAAGGAAGGGGAGGAAGCCAGTGTGTGCTCCATGTGCATTCCGAGGGGAGTCATTCCGGATGTGGAAAGGGTGCTTCCGGATGTCACGAAGAGTACAGGGTGCAGCCAACTGCAGGTGGTGGCTCATTCTGTACCAAAGACGTGTATCGCTTTGGATCGGAGCAGATTCTGTCTGGTTCCCGGCGACTAGAGGAAATGGTAAAGGCTGCCAGTCTTGCTTTCGAGATTAAAGCGGAGCTCACCATCTGCAGCATCATCGATGGAACCGACTGTGGTCCTTTGGTGCAGAGCCGAGTGGAGGGTCTGAATCAGAGGCTCAGGCGGTTCTGTAACCGTATACGCTGCAGATTTCTTGACTTGCGCTATCTGGTTGTAGGTTTCTGGGTTCCGCTTAATAGGTCAGGAGTCCAATACACACAGCGGCGGCTACACGAGTAGCGGGGGCTGTGTGGAAGGGATTGGGCGGTGTTTTAGGTTAAAGAGCCTCAGGAAACCACAGAAGGGTCGTCCGTCCAAAAAACACAGTAAGGTAGTTGTAGAAACGGGTGGTATTGTAGTTGTAAATTGTCGAAGCTGTGTTGGGAAAGAACCAGAGCTTCAACCCCTAATAGAAAGCACTGAAGCTCAAATAGTTGTAGGTACAGAGAGCTGGCTAAAGGCGGAAATAAGTTCAGCCGAAATTTTTTCAAACGATCTTACAGTCGTCAGAAAGGATAGATTAAATATATAGTTGGTGGTGGAGTAATTATTGCTGTCAGAGGTAGTTTCCCTTGTAGTAGGTAGTTGGTGTGAAATAGTATGGGTAGAGGTTATACCTGACAATCGGACTAAACTATTAACTGGATTGTTTTATCGACTCCCCGACTCTGAAGATATAGTTGCTGAACAGTTCAAAGAAAACGTGAGTCTCATTTCAAATAAGTACCCCGCTCATACAATGATAGTCGGTGGTGAGTTTATTCTACCCTCGATATGCTGGAAAAATTATACGTTTAAAGCCGGCAGCAGGCATAAAACGTCATCCGAAATTGTATTGAATTCTTTCTCAGAAAATTATTTTGAACAATTAGTTCATGAGCCCACTCGAAGCGTAAATTGTTGCGAAAGCATACTTAACCTTTCAGCAACAAGTAATCCTGAACAAATAGTGAGTATTGTGACGAATACAGGGATTAGCGACCACAAGGCAGTTGCTGTTATGCTGAATACCGTAACACCTACAACCATCAAAAAGGAACGCAAAGTATAATTACTTAAAAAAGCTGACAAAAATGCTCTTAACGCCTTTTTAAGAGACAGTCTTCACTCCTTGCGATCTGATCATCTAAGTGTAGAAAAGGTGTGGAATGTTTTCAAAGAGATAGTATCGACAGCAATTGAGAGATATACACCACATAAATTAATAAGTGATGGTACTGATCCCCCATGGTACTCAAAACGGGTCAGATCGTTGTTGCAAAAGCAATGAAAAATGCATTCCAAATTTCAAAAAACGCAAAATACCCAAGATTGGCAAAGTTGTACAGAAGTTCGAAATATGGGGCGTACTTCAATGCGAGATGCTTTTAATAATTTCCACAACCAAATTCTCTCTCGAAATCTGGCAGAAAACCAAAGAGATTCTGGTCATACATAAAGCACACCAGTGGCAAGATGCAATCAATACCTTCACTGCGCGATAACAAGCGTCAAGACATTGATGACAGTGTCACTAAAGCAGAGTTATTAAACACGGTTTTCCGAAACTCCTTCACCAAAGAAGACGAAGTAAATATTCCTGAATTCCAATCAGGAACAACTGCTAAGATGAGAAACATAGAAGTAGATATCCTCGGAGTAACGATGCAGCTTAAATCACTTAATAATGGCAAGACCTCCGGTCCAGATTGTATACCAGTCAGGTTCCTCTCAGAGTACGCCGATAAAATATCTCAATATTTAGCAATAATGTTCAATCACTCGCCCACAGAAAGATCAGTACCTAAAGACTGGAAAATTGCTCAAGTTACACCAGTACCCAAAAAGGGAAGTAGGAGTAATCCGTCGAATTACAGGCCTATATCATAACGTCGATTTGCAGTAAGGTTTTGGAACATACACTGTATTCGAAAAATATGAATTACCTCGAAGAATACGATTTATTGACACATAGTCAGCACGGTTTCAAAAAATATCGTTCTTGTGGAACACATGTAGCTCTTTATACTCATGAAGTAATAAGTGCTATCGACAGGGGATGTCAAATCGATTCCATATTTTTAGATTTCCAGAAGGCTTTCGACATCGTTCCACACAAGCGTCTTCTGACCAAACTGCGTGCCTACGGAGTATCGCCTTAGTTGTGTGACTGGATACGTGATTTTCTGTCAGAAAGGTCACAGTTCGTAGTAACAGACGGAAAGTCATCGAGTAAAACAGAAATAGTATCCGGCGTTCCCCAAGGAAGTGTTATAGGCCCTCTATTGTTCCCGATCTATATTATCGACGTATGATACAATCTCAGTAGCCGTCTTAGATTGTTTGCAGAGGATGCAGTCATTTATAGTCTTGTAAAGTCATCAGATGATCAAAATGACTTGCAAAATGATTTAGATAAGATATCTGTATGGTGCGAAAAGTAGCAATTGAATAAGGGTTCGCCATGACTGTCTCAATGCAGTGTCACGCTCTGCTTGTAAAGCTGTATTACAAGAATGATGACTGTACACACGTCACTCTGCAGAAGTTCCGGACACCGAAGGGTTTGAAAAGAGGCGTTGGTCCGATGATTGCTGTGGGTCTGGAGAAAATGATCCGAAAATTCGAAAAGACGGATTCTTTTGTTGTGCAACCTGCTAGAGGGAGGAAACGAATTGATTCGACGTCATTGGAAGCAGTGGCCACAGCAATACAGGAAAAGTCGAGTGGTGGTGTGCAAACGTGTAGTGCACGGAGAATATATCCATGAGCACTGTGCATAAAAGCCTACGAAACATCCTTCTTTGTTATCCCTTCAGAATTACCGACGTGCAAAAGCTGCTTCCTGTTGACCTGTCATCAGGAGACCTTTGCTTTACAATTTCTTGCTCGCATGAACGTGGGCAATGATTGGCCGTGGAAGATTTTGTGGACAGACGAAGCCCACTTCCATCCGAAAGGATATTTCAATAAACAGAATTGTCGAATATGGGCAACAGAAAATCCACACGCAAATCAATCAGTACCACTTCATCCTGAAAAGGTCACTCTTTGGTGCGTGTTTGCGGCATTATTTATCATAGGGCCATATTTTTTCGAAGATACAGGTGCTTTCAGTCCTGTTACCTATACCGTCCCTGGTAAGCGCTATGAGTGTCTTTTGCGCAATCACGTCATTCCATCTCTCCAACAGCATGGATGTGTGGTTGGGATCATTTTTATGCAAGATGGCGCACCTTTGGACTTTGCAAATCCAGTTAAGCAGCTGCTGTAGCGCAATATCGGAAATGCTACAATTATCAGCCGCCATTTCCCTACAGCCTGGCTGTCTGGATCACCTGATCTTAATCCGTGTGACTTCTGGCCTTGGGGCTATCAGAAGGATGTGTTCAGTGTTTCAATTGCAAACTTAGCTGCATTGAACGCACGCATTGCACAACACATTCTGAACGTGACCCAGGAAACACTTCGATCAGTAGTGGAACATGCTATTTCTTGATTTCAACTTGTTGCAGTATACGGTGGACAGCATATTGAACATGTTTTGGAATACAGAAACTAATAATGCGATTTGATTTTGATTGATGCTTTTTATGCGGTTTTTGGCGTCAGGACAATTAAAAACCGAGTTTTCCCATCCAATGTGACCTTGGCGTGGTGGATGGGCTTACGTAACTAACAGTATCAGACCTGTACACCCGTGTGCACTGAGTGGTACAGTTTGTTTAACGTCAAACGTACACCTTAGGCATTTTTAGTCGACAACTACTAAATTATGACGCTTACAGCGCTATCTGTTGCTTCATTTTGTAACTTTTTTTCGGCTGCCGTACGTTTTCCTCCTTATACGATAGTATTCCGTCGCAGTTAGACGTCATTCTGACCAGTGGTGTTATTTATACAGTGGTTTGAAAGTTTTACTTTGATTATAATCACCCTGTATATAGCACAGCATCATCATTACTTAGTAATGTGAATTCCTTGTTAGTGCGCACAGTCTCCAACGGATGTAGCCTCTAAACCTGAAAATGACTCGGTGGTCACTGATAAAGAACATTTGGCAGAGGTATGGAAAAGAAGACAGCAGAAACAGCAGTCATGTCAAGTTCTTGGGTGAACAAACGATTTTAGGTGGTATAAAAAATATAAGGTATTCTGCCAATATGTTGCTATACTCTGTCTTAATATTTGAACTATCGGTGCCGCATCCTACGCTCATCGCAAACTGGTTTCTACACCTAACGCATCCCTAGACAATTCAGCTGAAACTACAACAGTCCTGCCCTTTTTTAGTGTCATCTTTATTTTTTTAATCATGCTGCCCCCATATGACTGTAATAATTCTTATTTTATTGTTGTACGATCCATATTTTGACCTTAGGTCATGTTCAAGTAGATTAATAAAAGAGAGAACATCTCTAAAACGCCTAAATATAATGCAGACAGCTGTGCTATAAGGTCCAGAAACGAAAGTCTGCATTACATTTAAGTGTTTTAGAGATGTTCTCCCTTTTATTAATGACAGATCTGGCCTATATGACCAGATACGCGTTTTTGACAAGTTCTTATATTTCATACCAATCTGGTGTCTTTTGACGTATAAATAAGATTTTCTACTTGAAAGTGGCCCAAGGCCGAAATCTGGATCGTATAGCAGTAAAATGAAACTTATTACAGTCAAATGGTGGCAGCATCATTCAGAATATTTACCATGACTGTGGCTCCATCCAAAATGAAAATTACGCAAGGAAGTGTTTCATTGCATCCAATAAAATACATGTCTGTCTAGAAATAACATAAACAAACACTGACAGTTTTCGGTCTTGTGAAGTCTTTTGGACTGAAAGTCACAACTATAATTTCTGAAAACAATACTTTAAACAGAAATTTCTTCTTGAAACTAATAGAAAATGCTGAAACAGTCATTATTTCCATTGTTGAGATGACGATACTAAACGTTGTCCCATTGACGTGGCTCGTTCTCACTAGCTTTCTTCTGGCACTGAGTATAATGGGGCCAGGGTTGTGGACAGCATCAATAACTGATTGGTAATCTCATGATGTCATCTACAGGCTCGTGGAAAACCCAAATACCAATAACACTCTTTACTCAATAAGACAACTATGTTTGCAGATGCATCTAATGTTTGCAGGATATCGTGTGTGAATAAAGCAAACTGTGTTTCACATCAGAGTTTTCCGGAATCCGTGTTGAATCTATAATACGTTGACTACCCTGAGGGCGCCGGCGAACACAGCAGAGGTTTCATGGCCCACGTCATGTGCCCATCAACAACCACACGCTCAGCTCTGTTTATTACAGTACGGTATACCTTCGGATAATATGTAATGTTGCAAAACACAAAGTCCCAAACGCTGAAAAAGATATTGCACCAGATTTCCTGTGCACTGTTATCAATCAAGAAATACAAATTAATCAACAGTATTACATCATATGTCCTTAGGTTAGTTAGGTTTAAGTAGTTCTAAGTTCTAGGGGACTGATGACCTCAGCTGTAAAGTCCCATAGTGCTCAGAGCCATTTGAACCATTTTTTCAGCTGATACTAGCACACTATATACTGACAGAAGGAAATAAAAGGAAACAGAAATTTTTGACTGCATAATACTACCCAACATTCTAACCTAATGAAAAACAAAAAAATTAAGGAAACGGTTTAAAAACTTAAAGATTACGTGACAAACAAGAGATTAACTGAAAACTACTAGAAGAACGAAAACTGAATAACAGTTTGGATAGTTTCACCAGATATCCACAAACCTGACAGTTTATCGCCAATGGAAAGTTGATGACGTTTCACAAGCACAGAACCCGATGAACCACGTAGAAAGAGCGCTCTCACAATTATTCATATTCAAGTCTCAAGTTTCTCCATGAACCATGGACCTTGCTCTTGGTGGGGTGGGTTGTATGCCTGAGCAACACACTACCGTAGGTGCAACCGTAACGGAGTGGTATCTGCTGAGAGGCCAAACGTGTGGTCCCTGAAGCGGGGCAGCAGCCTTTTCAGTAGTTGCAGAGGCCATACTGTGCTGATACTAAAGCGGTAAAGTTTCCCGAGGGCATGCAGCTCTACTGTACGGTTAAATGATGATGGCGTCCTCTTGGATAAAATATTCCGGAGGTAAAACAGCCCCATACGGATCTCCAGGTGGGACTACTCACGAGGATGTCGTCATCAGGAGAAACAAAAGTAGCATTCTGCGGATTGCAGCATAAATGTTAAATACATTAATCGGGCATGTAGATTAGAAAATTTAAAAAGGGAAATGCACTAATTGAAGTTAAATATAATTAATTAATAAACGTCGGTAGCAGAAGAAACAGAACTTCTGGCCATCTGAACACACGATTGTAAATACAAAATAAAATATGGGTCGTGGAAGAGTAGGTTTAATAATGAACAATAAAATAGGAATGCTAGTAAGCTACTATGAACAGTATAGTAAACGCATTATCGTAGCCAAGACAGGGAAGAAGGCCGCACCCACCACAGTAGCACAAGTTCATATGCCAGCTAGCTCCACAGGTGATGAAGAGACTGAACAAATGTACAAAGGGCGTTCAAAAAGTTTTCTTCAGTCGTCTCTAATTTTTTTTTTATTTTTTGCAGGAGAAGAAAGAAGTTTTTTGTGGACATACTTGGAACATTTAGCTATACATTGAGCATACTCAATGCAGCATCCATCAGGCTGTAACGCACCTGGCCCGACGTTCTTCCCATGATGTAAATGCACTTTGGTAAAATTCTGGGGATTTTCTTTTACACCATCGCTTGACACAGGAAATAAGGTCTTTCTCACTATCAAATGTTTTACCTTGCAGGTGGGCCTTCAGACGACCAAAGAGGTAAAAATCAGGCGGAGCCAAGTCCGCACTGTAGGGAGGATGAGGAACAATTTCCGAACCCATTTTCCTGATTTTCTCCTGCGTCATAAGGGCTGTATGGGGTTTGGCACTGTGATGGTGTAGTCCGATGAGCTGACCCTGAAGCTGTGGTCTGTGGGTCTTGATGGCACGTCGCAGCTTGCCGAATGTCAAACAGTAACGGTCCTGGTTAATTGTGCAGCCAGGTTCCAAAAATTCAATGAAAATGACACCACACTGATCCCAGAAGGAGGCGGTCATTACTTTTCGGCCCGCTGTTCGTGAAAGTCTTGGTTTCTTCTTCCGAGGGGATCCCGGATGACGCCACTCCACGGATTTGGTTTTGCTCTGAGGTTCTAACAAAAACAATCATGTTTCATCCTGGGCAATGACGCCGTCAAAACACTGTTTCCACGCTTCATTGAGACCCTCGCACACATTCTCCCTTATCGTTTTCATTTCTTTTGTCAATAATATAGGCACCCAACGTCCACAGGACTTTCTGTACCCTAGTGACCGTACCAGTGATACCACACTATGTAATGACAAACGAGTCATTTCAGCAAGCTGTCGTGTCGTCACATCTCTGTCATTTTGGATGATTTGAACAATGGTCTCCTTAATCACATCACTCACTGCCGTCGATGGTCTACGGCATCGTGGATTATCCAGTAGAGAGAAATCACCTTGTTTATACCTCTGAAACCACCGTTGGATAATGCTGCGATCCTCTGTGTCCTCCCCATAAACAGGGAGCAACTGCCTGTGAATCGTTGTGGCAGTGTCATCCTGTGAATCGTTGTGGCAGTGTCATCGCCGATCTTGAAGAGGAACTCCATCACCGACCGTTGTTGAAACCTGACTTTTACTTCACGGTCCATTATGGATCACCTGAAAATAAAAGAAAATACTTTTATCTACCAACTTGTAGCTAAATGTTACATGTTCCAAGTATGTTCAGAAAAATTTCATTTTCCTCCTGCGAAAAATAAAAAAATACAGACTACTGTGCAAAACGTTTTGAACGCCCTTTGTATGATAAAATGAAAGAAATTATTCAGATAGGCAAAAGAGACGAAAATTTAGTTGTGACGGGGGACAGGAATTCGGTAGTAGGAAAAGGAAGGGAAGGAAAAACAGCACATGAATATGCAATGGGGAAAAGGAATCAAAGATGAAGCCGCCCGGTCGAACTTTACACATTGCATTATTTAATCATCGCTAACACTAGGTCGTGTAATAATGAAAAAAGATTGTATAAGTTGAGAGACGTGGCGACACCGGAAGGTTTGAGGTTGATTATATAATGGTAAAATAGAGATTTCGCAACCAGATTTTAAGTTATGAGATATTTCCAGGGGCAGATGTGGACTCTGACTACAATTTATTGGTTAGGAGCTGCAAATTAAAACTAATGAAGTTGCAAAGTGGCAGGAAATTAAGGAGATGAGAACTGGATAAGATGAAAGAACCAGAGATTTTTGAGAGCGTCAAGCAACAATGGACTAGAATAGGGAAAGGAATACAGTACACGAAGAAAGGGTAGCTTTGAGAGACGAAACAGTGAAGACAAGCCTAGCAGAAATCCTTGGATAGCACCAAAGGTATTGGATTTAATTGATGAAAGGAGAAAATATAAAAATGCGGAAAATGAGCAGGTGAAATGGAATAAAGATGTTTAAAAAATCAGATTGACAGGAAGTTCAAAATGGCAAAGCACGGATGGCTAGAGGACAAATGTAAGGATTTAGATGGAAATTTCACTAGGGGAAAGATAGATACCGCCGACAGGAAAATTAAAGAGGCTTTTAGGCAAAAGAGAAGCAGCTGCATGAATATCAAGAGCTCTGGTGGAAAACTAATCCTAAGCAAAGAAGGAGAATCTGGAAGGACGTAGATGAAGATAATATTGGGTATATGAGACTGGGAGAAGAATCAGACAGAGCACTGAAAGGCTGAAGTCGAACAAGCCCTCAGGAGCAGACGACGTCCCTTCAGAACTATTGATAGCTTTCGGAGAGGGAGCCATGACACAACTCTTTCATCCGATGCTTAAAGTCCATGAAAGAGGTAAAATACCCTCAGATTCGAAGGAGAATGTAATAACGCCAATCCCAAAGAAATCGGGTTCTGACAGATGTGAATATTCCGGAAGTGTCAGTTTACTATGTCATGGCTGCAAAATACTAATACGAATTTTTAAAGAAGAGCGGAAAAAATTGTAGAAGCCAACCACGGAACAGATAGTTTGAATTACGGAGAAATGTACGAACACGCGAGGCAATATTGACCTTTCGACTTATGTTAGAAGATAGGTTGTGGTAAGGCAAACCTAAATTTATAGCATTGGCAGTCTAAGAGAGAGCTTTTCACAGTAATGAATGGAGTATACTCTCTTTGAAATTCTAAAGGTACCAAGGTCAAATTACAGGGAGCCAAAGGCTAATTACAACTTGTACAGAAACCAGAGGGCAGATATAAGAGTCGAGGGGCATGAAGGGGAAGCAATGGTTCAGAAGGGAGTGAGACAGATTTGTGGTCTATCCCCAATCTTATTAAATTTGTACACTGACCAAGCAGTAAAGGAAGCCAAAGAAAAATTTGGAGTAGGAATTAAAGTTCAGGGAAAAGAAATACAAATTTTGAGGTTTTTCGATGACATTTTAATTCTGTCACAGACAGCAAAAGACTTGGAAGGCAGTTGAACGGAATGAACAGTGTCTTTAAAGGGGGATGTAAGATGAACGTGAAGAAAAGCAAGCCAATGACAATGGAATGTAGTCGAATTATCAGGTGTTGCAAGAGGAAGAAGATAAGGCTTTAATCTAAAATGAACAGTCAAGATCGCAATAATACTTGTTTATTTGCCGGTTTCGGCTTATGTAAAAGCCATCTTAAGAATTTTTAGTCCCCTATGGCTGGCGTTGGCGGCTCCTCGGTTGTCTCGAGATACCATGACCGCATTCTCCATACACTATGTTGTCTAAATTTATGATAAGATTAGGAAACGAGACACTTATAGTAGTTTTTGCTATTTGGGTAGACAGGTAACTGATGATGGCTGAACTAGAGAGGATAAAAAATGTAATGAAGGGACTCTCATAGGACAGAATAGCATGGAGAGCTGCAACAAACCAATCTTAGGACTGACGACCGCAACAACAATAACAACAACAACAACAACAAGACTCAAGTGTGAATACGTTGCAATGTGTACAATTCGTAAACAGGTTTTGTTTTTATATTACTGTGATGTGTTTGTGTAATGTTAATTTTGTGGAATAAAGTTTTGGAAAATAAAATAAGATTTGGTCAACTTGGCTGAAGGGCACACGGAGGACCTGGGTTCGATACCAGGTACTGCCAGAGATTTTTCCTTGGTAGAAAGGCTGGTACAGGGTGCATCCAGCCTCGTGAGGCCAGCTGGGGACCCGCTCGACTGAGCAGTAGCGGTTAGGTCAAGAAACTCAGGCAGAACAGTGAGCTGACCACAGGGCATCCTGTGTCGCCATTGGAAGAGGAGAGACGGCGGTCGGTAGGGGCAGATTGGGCCGTCAGGGATAGATACTTCAACTTTGTGTACTTTACTGCACTACATGATTAACTAAACAAAGTAGAGCGTTTGCTCCCCAGTGGCGTCAGGTGTGAACATCTACTGTATTTGGCGGTGGCCTCATAGGAGTCGACGTGTCAAAAGAAGTTTGTTTTAATCTTCAAACTCTCTAATGTTAAGTACAGAATATTGTAGAATCCTCGTAACTGTACATAATAATTTTAGAAGTGCAATTCAATATAATAATGACGTCACGTCACATTAACAATGATGATATTTTAATAATAAGTTAGTTGTATGGACTGAATAAATAAAAACGTTTAAATCTCATAGCAAGGACTTACTTCAATGAATATTGCATCCTAAGCTGTCACAAAATATAATAATAAAAGATGACGTCGTGGCGATGCGTGCTTTTTGACACTATACGTTTTTTGACGCTGTACCTTTATAGATAGCTATAGTCAACCTCCTTAGTTATACAGGGACCACCACGACATATACAAAGGATTGAATGTTAGTATTCTGTCAGATACAGATATAGTTAGTGCATTCGGTTATTACTTAGCGCCAGCCGGATGGCCGAGCGGTTCTAGGCGCTACAGTTTGGAACCACGCGACCGCTCCGGTCGCAGGTTCGAATTCTGCCTCGGGCATGGATGTTTGTGATGTCCTTAGGTTAGTTAGGTTTAAGTAGTTCTAAGTTCTAGGGGACTGATGACCTCAGAAGTTAAGTCCCATAGTGCTCAGAGCCATTTGTACCATTTATTACACCGCCACAGGTCAATTACACAAGAAATATTTTTTCTCATTTCTAATTTTGCTTCTCAGATAGTAGTGCACTATACACTAGCTTCTTTTGCATCAGTGCCTGTGCTCCTGAACTACCATATAGAGATTCGAATGAGATTCGTGTGCAATCTAATAGTGGTAAAGAGCGACGGCAGAATCCTTGTAGTTCGCTCCGATGCCAACCCAAGAAGGTCAAGAATGCGGAAAGAAGGGAACGTCGTATAAAAATAAATGAGGGACGGAATCTTTGCTGTGATTTCTTACAAATTTTATATCTGTTCTCTATCTTTGAAAATGAGTATCTGGACTTAGAAGTTTCATTAATTATACTGTTGATGGCGCAATATGCTCCAGCGCCCTGCAAAAGCCCATAGCTGGTGGTATTCCGGATAACCGCCTGTGACCCTTTTTGTACACAGAAATGACCAGCGCTCTTTTCCAGTCATGCAGGACTACTCATTGCGCAGGAGATTCTAGCTAAATACGAGCCAGGAAACGAGCTAATTCCGCACCGTACTCAATGTAGTAAAAGCCCAATTGAAACTTCATCATGAAAATGATGTATCGTTCGTTTTACGTATTCTTAATTGTTTTTCAATACTTGGGGGTGTCTAAAGCAATATCACGCCGCACTGATCAATATTGAAAGGAACGTTTACGGACAAATGAGGAATTTATGTGCTGGACTGACACTTGAAATCAGTCATTTGAAATCTAATTCACATTAGATACAGAGCGCTTACGGATTGCTGGGGTACCACGGTAGCCTGAGGCGAAGAGTTGAAGTTGTGTCAATACCGGGTAATGACGAATGCGCTGAGGAAGCTGACGCGATTTAACAGATGTTCAAATGTGTGTGAAATCTTATGGGACTTAACTGCTAAGGTCACCAGTTACTAAGCCTACACACTACGTAACCTAAATCATCCTAAGGACAAACACACACACTCATGCCCGAGCGAGGACTCGAACCTCCGCCGGGACCAGCCGCACAGACCATGACTGCAGCGCCTCAGACCGCTGAGCTAATCCCGCGGTGCTCGTGATTTAACAGTTCCACAGGGTACCGCCGGAGCCATGCTCAATATTTAGGGATGTGACAGAAACGGTCATTCTAAGCAAAAAGATCTAGTAAGATGGGCTCTCAAATGCATACCCTTAGAGGTATGAGTACTTCTTCATCTTCGATACTGTGAAACAAATCCGATTATAAGCTCTCTGATTTTCTTTGCTTTTCATGTTTAGAGAGATGGTAGTATGGACTAAAAAAAAAATTCCAGTAAACATGAGTCTTGAAGTGCACACCTTAAGAGATATGAGGTCTTGTTCATCTTCGCTAGCGTGAAACACATCTCTGCTATTGCAAAAGTGCTCACAGCTCTTAAGGTGTGTGTTTAGGAGCCCATGTTTATTAGACTTTTTTCCTTCGAATGTTCGTTCCTGTCATATTCCTGAATTATGACCATTCCTCCAGGGATACCCTTCATATATTTCTGTAACCTGTCACGACCATGTCGGCTTAATCTCTTTTTAATGACTTTCTTGTAACTATCAAGGGCTGAGTTAGGATGCTGTAATCTGCATGCTCCATGGCAAACTCCGCTGTATAGCTACATGAGCTTCAAGTGCTCGATTCGTGCCAGAACTTCCTCGAGGGACTGGACCGGAAGCTCCAGCTCTGCTGTCCTTATCTCTCCCTCCTGGCAACAACGAGCAACAATGCCGTGGATCAGCGTTCGACTGCCACCAAGGAGAGTTATTAACGACATAACAGCAGCAACGGATAAGCCCATTCAAACAATAATCCACGCTTTATAAGCAACTTCTCCCTTGTAAGAACCGTGTCCTAATTTTACTATCACGCTGAATATGTTACAGGCAAACAGTGAAATCAGCCATTTTGTGGAATGTCTCGGTATATATAGAATACCAAACATAACTAGGCAAGGAACGATATGTACTTTAATTAATACTTTGTCTAGTCATCTGATAGAATGCCGGTTACGTTGAAGTTAAGGTATAAAACGAATATAATTTAAATATTTTGCCAGTTACAAGATCCACAGACATGTTGTTGTAACAGTTTCCGTTTAGTTCGGTTGGAGTTCAGTTGTGTCAGAGTGTCAGTTTCGCTAAAACGGAGGCTGCACGTGTTGATTGTGAAAATATTGTCGTTGGGGACCGAGCAAATGCAATGAAACCAAGTTTTCATAGACAGTTAGAGATAATGAGGAGTAATTCTTCAAGAAACAGAGTTTTCCTAACAGACGGTCACTAGAAGGAAATAATAACAGACATGAATACCGGTAAGAATGTGGAAAAGAATCAACCTTCTCATTATTGGTTAATGAACTTCCAGGGAACACAAAAATTGATATGACGGCTGATAAAATGGATACCAAAGAAAGAGTTCTAAAGCATTTGTACACAAGGTCGAAGCTCGGAGCTTACAACAAATCTCTCCCGAAGTCTGAAGATGTTCTGATGACCACAGAAGTATCTCTCAGGTCAGATGTAACTCACCAATCTACCGGGATTGGACAACGATTTTTAACGTGCGTGTGCAACAATTTATATCAGAACTTGAGGTGTTAGTGCGTACAAATAAAAGTTATTTGCAGTTCAAAATAGTACTGCTATTCTGTTTTCTGCAATAAATAAAACATAAAAGAAGCAAAGCTTCGAAGCATATAAAAACTGACAGTTTGGATTCAGTTATTCTTCATATTTGCAATAATTCTTAAAAAACAGTTTTTGATTGATTATTACATATTAGTAATAGTTAAAATACTATTAAAACATGTCTGCTTCAGGATAAATCAATTTTCAGACAAGTAAAGTCCTGATAAACTTCATGTTTTAACCAAACTCCCATTACATACATAAATTTATTATTTTAACATGTTCCTTCATTGTAAATTTATGCTTTGCCTGTGTTCATTTTCCGTTGTATAAAAAAACCTAGAGCCTTTATACATTTCTAGGAAAGGTATTAAATTCAAAATACATTAAACACCTTGCCAAAACGTTCCAGGCGTTCTATGCACTTATTCGACCTAAGTCATGGGACATCGATATGCGTACACAGAGGTGGCGACAGTTCGTGCACATAGGTATACAAGGGCCGTGCATTGGCGGAACCGTCATTTCTACTCAGGTGATTATGTGAAAGGTTTCCGCGAGATTTTGGCTGCAAAAAGAGGATTAACGGACTTTGAACGCGGAATGGAAGTTGAAACTAGATGCATGGAACATTCCTTATCAGCAATCGTTAGGGAATTCAATGTTCCGAGATTCACCGTGTCAAGAATGTGCCGACAATACCAAATTCCAGGCATTATCTCTCACTAAGGACAACGAAGTGCCCGAGGGCCTTCACTTAACGACCAAGAGCAGCGGCGTTTGGGTAGAGTGGTCACTGTTAACAGGCAAACAGCACTGAGTGAAATAACCACAGAAATCAATGTGCCGACGGGAGGCCCTCGTCACACGCCATTATTATTATTATTATGTGAGACGTATGACGAATGTATCCGTTAGGACATAGCGGTGAAATTTGGCGTTAATGGGCTATGGCAGCAGATGATCAAACGAGTGCCTTTGCTAAAAACTATCGCCTGCAACGCCACTCCAAGGCTCGTGACCACCTCAGTTGGACTCTAGATGACTTCAAAACCGTGGCCTGGTCAGATGAGTCCCGATATCAGTTGATGGCAGGGTTTGGCCATGGCGCAGGCCCCACAAAGCCATGAAACCTCATTTTCAAAACACACTGGGCAAGCTGGTGATGAATCCATACTTTTGCAGGCTGTGTTTACATGAAATGGATTGGTCCTCTGCTCCAACCGAACCGATCATTGACTGGAAATGGTTGTGCTCGGCTACTGGGAGACCATTTGCAGCCTTTCGTAGACTTCACGTTCCCAAACAACGGTGAAATTTTTATAGGTGATAATGTCACTAGGCCACAATAGTCTACGATTGATTTGAATAACATTCTGGACGTTAGAGCAAATGATTTGGCCACGCAGGTCGCCCGATATAAAGCCCATCAAACATTTAGGGGACGTAATCGAGAGGCTAGTTCGTGCTCATAATTCTGCAGCGGCAACGCTTTCGCAATTATGGACGGTAATGGGGGGAGCGTACCTCATTATTTCTGAACGGGATTTCCAACGACTTGTCGAGTCCATGCCACGTCGAGCTGCTGTAGTACACCGGGAAAAAGGAGGACCGACACGATAGTAAGAAGTACCCCATGTCTGTTGTCACCTCCGAGTATTTTGCCTAGACATTCCATAAAACGTCTTGATTTGACACATCGCAGGTAACGGGTACATTAATCTGGTGATTATAGTTTGTAGAAAAAGTCATTTTTGTGCACTGAGGAGCCTGAAATTAGGTGTAGGTCTCAGATGGCACTGTTCAGAAACAGTGAGTACCTTCACTGTAAAAACCCGATACTAACCAAATCTGAAATCACGAGCCAAATTTGTCGTGATTTTTGTATACCGTCCAAAATGTAATTAAATCCATTACAAAGAACAAAGCAGGATTTATGTTGCTTGTCAAACAGCTTCATACAAGCACGCGAGTCGCCTGCCAGTTGCACTGCAGTCGCATTAAATCGATGTGGAGAAACTCTGGAGCCGCCTAACGAGTACAACACGACCATCGCGAGCAGCTTAACACCGTTGCTGTGAGGTTGCGCATTAACACAACTGTGCCGTGGCAACATTCTGGTTTTTCCTGTTGATAATTCAGTATTTGAATTCGAGAAATCGAAATTCAATTACAGCTCAGTAACGCACAACCTAATCTGCGCCATTTTTCTTTAATCAGTTAGTCCCACTTATTGTTCACTCTCCACTACCTAACGTGTTTGTCACCGTCGCAACAAGGGCCTGCAGATCACACGAGTAGGTAACCTAAATACACACTACAAGCATTACCTGTAATCTTCTGTTGAATTGTTGACAGCGAAGTTCCATTTGCTGAAAAATACTGCCTGAAGTATGATTGATAGGAAACTATGATTTTCGAGAAATACGTTTAATTTGAATCTGGTAAAATTGACGTTTATTCAATCGCCAAGAAAGGACACAAACAATCATCACCAGGCACGTTCCCGACTTATAAGGCAGGCATTCTTTCAATGTTCAGTTCTAGTAATTGAAATAATTATTGCAGGTTAATTATCAAATTTGCTCGCCCTGAAAGTGGAACATTCTAATACAGTAAACCACCTGCCACATAATACCCCACGCGAGCGGCGCACAGTTGATTCTACAAAATATGAGATTCATTAATCTGCAGGTTTTCCAGTCCAACTATATAAACATCTCTCAAAAAGTCAATTTCGTTATCTTCTATAAAATATTCACACTGCCCTTTCCACAATACGACATTTACCAAAAATAGCTATCTGAGAATGCGTTCATAACTCCATCTGCATCTACCTCTACATGGATACTCTGTGAATCACACTTACGTGCCTGGCAGAGTGTTCACCGAGCCACCTTCACAATAACTTTTGTTATTTTAGGCCCGCAGTGCAGAATATGTCGTTTAGTAACATGATTATTATGAATAATAGCCAGCTACATTGGTCTCTAAATTGTTTTTATTTTACGTCATTCACGATGAGCCCATTTCGGCACATTTCCATAATCAGGTGCCCTATAAATACATAAGTAAGCGATGGTCTTAGTATAATGTTCTGAAACCAGATCAGAGAAACTATAATATATCGTTAGGTGTTTTCATTTTTCATGTACCATCCTTGCTGTAGTGTTCTGTCTTTTTTAGAATTATTACCTTCTCCTAGGTGTACAAAGGAGATGTATATCTGATTTTAGTTGGTTTTCATGTAAGCTACTTTTCCGACGACTTGTATGACAGTGGATCAGCGATATTTCATGTTACTTAGTTACCGTTATAAATGAGTGATGCGTGAAAATCAGTTTTTTTTATTATTTTCATATTTCTTGTTGTAACAATGTTTTTGTTTGCAGTTTATTTTAGTGTTATTTGAGATTTTTATTTTAGATTTTTTAATTTTTCGTAATAATTTTGTTATTGCCTATGATTTATGTTGGTATAATGTTTCCGTTTTATAGCCTTCATGGTGTTATCGCTGTTATTATGGATATGTGTTATTTAGCGTCTCTGATTTATTATGTTACCCGTTTTCTTGATTTATAATGTAAATAAAGTTCTCTGTGTTCTTCTTGTGCTTTAGGTCGTTTGTTTGTTCAGTAAATTTGTAGGGTTGCTGTATGCATGTGAATACATCGCTGTTACCTCAACGATTTCGTGAATGTCCCCTTCCGCGTAACAGGGGAGATCTCCAATGCTTCGTTTATAGGTATTACGTTGTGTTATTCTGTTTGTAGATGTTGAAAAAATGTGAATGGCTTTCCTGGTGTGCTCTTTATATCCAATTTCTAAGTTTCTAGCAGTTTGTCCTATGTAGAATTTGTGACATGTGTTACACGAAATTTTATAAATGCCAAGGTTGTTGTCTATGAGAATTTTGGAGCTGCCTTTCTGAATTCTGTGTCTGAGGCTTTATTTTTTTTTGATATGCAAAGGCGATGTCGGTTTTGTGGAATAATTTGTTGATTTTGTTCTTAATGTTTCCTATATAAGTTGTGATTACGTATTTTGTTTTCTTTTTTTCGTCGTGTGTGTATGTTTAGTGTTATTTCTTTATATAAGTTGCCCTTTTCTGGTTGTGTTTTACTGTAGTATAATTGTCTTACAATTTTGGGATCAAAATAGCTGAGCTATGTATTCTAAGAGACACAGGAAAAGAGCACACCAGAAAAAGAACAAACAACACAGCCACATTTTCAACATCTACAAACAGAAAAACACGACGTAAAACCTCTAAACGAAGCACTAGAAATCCGCCATGTAACCAGAAGGAAACATTGATGCACATCCTTGAGGAAACAGAGATATATTCACAAGCATACAGTAACCCTACGAATTTACTGAACCAAGAAACCGACCTAAAGCACAAAGAGTACATAGAGAACTTTATTCACATTATAAATCAAGAAAACAGGAAAAGCAATAAATGAGAGACGCTAGATAAAACATATCCATAGTATCAGCGACAACAACGCGAAGGGTATGAAACATTGACATAACACCAACATCAATCATAGACAGTAACAAAATTATTACGAAAACATTTTTATAAAGTAAAACAAAAATGTCTAGTAATACTAAAATAAATTCCAGACAAAAGCATTATTAGAACAAAAACCTACAAAAATAATAAAAAACAACTGAATTTCGCACATCACTCATTTATAATGGTAACTATGTAAACATAAAATATCGCTGACCCGTTGTCATCCAAGCTGTCAGAAAAGTAGCTTACATGTAAACCAACTAAAATCAGATATACATCCCCAGTGTATACCTAAGAGAAAGTAATAATTCTAAAAAAGACAGGACACCACAGCATGGATGTTACATGTAAGGCAAAAACACCTAACGATGTATTATAGCTTTTCTGATCATAGTAAGACCATCGCTTACTTACGTATTTACAGACCACCTGATGATGCCAATATGCCGAAATGGGCTCATCGTGAATGATATAAAATAAAAATAATTTGCAGAGCACTGTAGCTGGTTGTTATTCAGAATAATCACCTTCATAATAATTGTCTGTTATTCCAAGCTCGAATAGTGCGTGGAAAAAAGGAAAACCTATATCTTTCCGTGTGAGCTCAGAGTTTCCTTATTTTATTACGGTAACCCTTTCTCCCTATGTAAGTCGGAGTTAAAATAATATTTGCTCATTCGGAGAAGAAAGTTGGTGATCGAAATTTGGTGAGAAGATTCCATCGTAACGGAAAACGCATTTGTTTTAATGATGTCCACCCCAAATCCTGTATCACATCAGTGACACTCTCTCCCTATTTTGAAATGACACAAAATTTGCTGGTTCTATTTCAACTTTATCGATTTACTCTGTTAATCTTATCTCGTTAGGATCCCAGGGCGCGGAGCAGTACTCCAAAAGAGGACGGACGAGTGTGGTACAGGCAGTTCAAAGTGTTCTGCCAATAAAACGCAGTCTTTCGTTTGCCTTCCCACAATGATATCTATGCCCTCTTTCCAATTTAAATTGTTGTGTAATAGTAATTCATAGGTATTTAGTTGAATTTACGGCATTTACATTTGAATGATTTGCCGTGTAACCGAAATTTAATGGATTTATTTTAGTACTATGTGAGTGACTCATGCTTTTCATTATTTAGGGTAAATTGCCAATTTTTTGACCGTACAGATATCTTTTGTAAGTCGTCATGTAATTTATTTTTACCTTCTGATGTTTTTCACTAGACATCAAACGACAGTTTCATCTACAAACAGCCTAACACTGCTGCTCAGATTGTCTCCTAAATCGTTTACATGGATGAGGAATAGCAAAGGGCCTATAATACTACGTTGTGGAAGGTCAGGAACCACTTCTGGTTTACTCGATGAGTCAGTTACTACGAACTGTGACTTTTCTGACAGGAAATCATGAATCCTGTCATATTCCATAAGCACGCAATTTCACTACGAGCCGCTTGCGTGCTACAGTGTCAAATGCCTTCTGGAAATTTAGACATACGGGATCAATTTCAGATCCCTCAATATTGTTCGTGGTCGCGGACGCCTAATGGAACACTCAGTTTTCTCGCATCGAGCCCACTGCTCGAACCTAGGAGAGGCTTTTTGTGTCGTAGGAAAATATAAATAGTACTCCGAATTGTGGATCTTAGTTAATGGAAAATTTTTCTACGCTAGAGGAATATTTTCTTGATACAAAGCAGTTAATTACAATCATCATCATCAAACAGGTACCAAAGTTATTGTTTCTCAAATGGGAGTGTTACAGACTGTCACTTTCCAAAGTGCTAATTCTAAATTCTCTGATGTGTGAACCAACGGCCGTTCTTCTTTCTTTATTTCGGTCAACTACATAGCACATCAGTTCAGCTGTCTCTCCGAGCTTTAACTGTCGCCCCATTCATTTTATATATCCTCTTGGATGTCCTTCCTGCACTTATTCGTGTCAAGTGGCCATAAAAGGTAACCCTTCTTCTACTTCTTCTTCTGTCCTGAAGATTATCACTTACCTTCCCTACATGTTAAAATGGAATGTGCATGTGGCTAGGGCTTTTTGTCAGGTAGACTGGTCGCCTTATGGAAGTCTTTTTAGTTAACGCCACTTCGGTGGCTTGAGTGTCGATGAAGATGAAATGATGATGAATACAACATAACACACAGATAAAATCTCCAAACCAAGCAGGAATCGAATCCAAGCCCATCACACAGAATTCCGTTGCAGTGACGCAGACTCCACGTGGTTATAGAGAATGCTAGGGGTATAAGTTCAGATATTTCAACTAATGACTCACGACACTTTACTGAGAAACATTATATCCATACTTCATTTGCTGACTAATAATTGTAACTGTTACGATTAGTATGTTTTTAGGTTGGTTCAAATGGCTCTGAATACTATGGGACTTAACTTCTGAGGTCATCAGTCCCCTAGAACTTAGAACTACTTAAACCTAACTAACCTAAGGACATCACACACATCGATGCCCGAGGCAGGATTCGGCCCTGCGACCGTAGCGGTCGCGCGGTTCCAGACTGCAGCGCCTAGAACCGCTCGGCCACCCAGGCCAGCTGTTTTTAGGTTGGTTAGTACCTCCAAATCATGGTGGCACAAGCAAGCCATAAACATTTATCTTCCCCTGGGCAGCAGGCTACCTATTGAAGTGTGGGTGTGTGGATGCAAATAAAAATTCTTTACTGACAGGCGTAGTGAACTTCACAGCCCAGTTACGACCATGCTGAAAACATCAGGGAGAAAATTTTGTGGTGTGTTTGTAGGAAGCTTGTTACATGCAGAGGGATAAAACCAACACACTGAAGTCGGTCCCTATCAAGGTACCAATTATAACAGTATCTGTACCTATAATCCTATTATCCTGTGTAGTTCATGGTTGAGACGCCTTTCGTGCTCGCAGTTTTCAGATTTGAAGGATAACCTTCAGATTCACAATCTGCTCATCCAGTGATCGTCCCTTCCTGAAACACTCTTAGTAGCCCGTCAGTTGCGCACCGATTTGTTGTTCTGCTCTATTCTGTACATCTTTCGTGAGGATTTTGTAAGTAGTGGCAGGAAAGAGGTGCCACGGTAGTTGTTCACTTCTGTTCCCTCCCCTTTCTTATGTAGGCAGAGGTCCATCCACTTGGACGTTTTTCGCTTTCGTAAATCTCTTGTATAACTGCAACAACTTTATTGATTGCATCATCACATACATGATTCCACATTCAGCAGTTATCTGATTTTCATCTATTGCCTTGTCGACCTCTAGTAACGGAATGATCTTTCTGATTTATTTGTTCATAAGTGAAGACAAATCTCTGTGGATATTTGGAATGTTTTCATAAACGAATGTGGTACCTGGAACCTATAAGTTCAGGAGACATGCAAATAACTTATTATAATCTGTCCGTTATCTTCGATGCTGTTTCCTCTTGCAGCCTTTGAACTGTACACTGGGTGGGCTATATATTCAGATTGTGCTTGAAGATTTTATGGAGTTTACGTGTGTTATTTTTATGGAAGTCTTGCTCAGTCTGGATGGTTTTTGATGCCTATTTTCTCGCATTTAGGAAGATGACCCTGTTCTCTTCGTTTTTATGGCAGTTCCGTTACACCATTCTAACATAAACATGAAAATCTGTAAAAACTTATTACATTATGTAATAAATATTATGCTGAAATTTCTAATATATACGTTCAGTTAAAATGGTTGACTATCCGTGACTCTTACATCACAAACGCAGTTAGTAACTTGGAAAACAGATACGTAAGTTCTCGGGAAAATGTATCAAATACATGTACTACTAAAATTTTAGGTTCGTATCTTTTGTAATGAAGAAGGAAAGGAAGGTACCTGTTTACAGTCCCGTAGACATCAAGGTCATTAAAGACGGTTGTAGTTTTTGTATTTTGGTAAATATCAAAATTATGAAAAAATCTACTTTGTAATAACCGTTCAGTCTTGAAGCTCTGGATACCTTACTGTGTTATACAACAGAACATAAACTCCTGGAAATTGAAATAAGAACACCGTGAATTCATTGTCTCAGGAAGGGGAAACTTTATTGACACATTCCTGGGGTCAGATACATCACATGATCACACTGACAGAACCACAGGCACGTAGACACAGGCAACAGAACATGCACAATGTCGGCACTAGTACAGTGTATATCCACCTTTCGCAGCAATGCAGGCTGCTATTCTCCCATGGAGACGATCGTAGAGATGCTGGATGTAGTCCTGTGGAACGGCTTGCCATGCCATTTCCACCTGGCGCCTCAGTTGGACCAGCTTTCGTGCTGGACGTGCAGACCGCGTGAGACGACGCTTCATCCAGTCCCAAACATGCTCAATGGGGGACAGATCCGGAGATCTAGCTGGCCAGGGTAGTTGACTTACACCTTCTAGACCACGTTGGGTGGCACGGGATACATGCGGACGTGCATGGTCCTGTTGGAACAGCAGTTTCCCTTGCCGGTCTAGGAATGGTAGAACGATGGGTTCGATGACGGTTTGGATGTACCGTGCACTATTCAGTGTCCCCTCGACGATCACCAGAGGTGTACGGCCAGTGTAGGAGATCGCTCCCCACACCATGATGCCGGGTGTTGGCCCTGTGTGCTTCGGTTTTATGCAGTCCTGATTGTGGCGCTCACCTGCACGGCGCCAAACACGCATACGACCATCATTGGCACCAAGGCAGAAGCGACTCTCATCGCTGAAGACGACACGTCTCCATTCGTCCCTACATTCACGCCTGTCGCTACACCACTGGAGGCGGGCTGCACGATGTTGGGGCGTGAGCGGAAGACGGCCTAACGGTGTGCGGGACCGTAGCCCAGCTTCATGGAGACGGTTGCGAATGGTCGTCGCCGATACCCCAGGAGCAACAGTGTACCTAATTTGCTGGGAAGTGGCGGTGCGGTCCCCTACGGCACTGCGTAGGATCCTACGGTCTTGGCGTGCATCCGTGCGTCGCTGCAGTTCGGTCCCAGGTCGACGGGCACGTGCACCTTCCGCCGACCACTGGCGACAACATCGATGTACTGTGGAGACCTCACGCCCCACGTGTTGAGCAATTCGGCGGTACGTCCACCAGGCCTCCCGCATGCCCACTATACGCCCTTGCTCAAAGTCCGTCAACTGCATATACGGTTCATGTCCACGCTGTCGCGGCATGCTACCAGTGTTAAAGACTGCGATAGAGCTCCGTATGCCACGGCAAACTGGCTGACGCTGACGGCGGCGGTGCACAAATGCTGCGCAGCTAGCGCCATTCGACGGCCAACACCGCGGTTCCTGGTGTGTCCGCTGTGCCGTGCGTGTGATCATTGCTTGTACAGCCCTCTCGCAGTGTCCGGAGCAAGTATGGTGGGTCTGACACACCGGTGTCAATGTGTTCTTTTTTCCATTTCCAGGAGTGTATTACATTACTTTTTCATATAATAGCTTTAGTGACCCTACTGTTAACTGTCAAACCCAATCGGCATTCATATGCAGACTTTAGCAAGCACACGACTTGTGCTGTGAATACTGATATGTCTTCCAAAACCAGTGACATTTGTTTACTGCTCGAAAACTATAGTCAGTAAGCCTCAAACCTCTGATAAAGCCAGAGGTATGATATCAGTTAGTGTCCCTAATGTTCACAACAAGCATAACGCAATGAGCGAATAATTATGTGACTTCCATTAGTTCAGTAGTTAAGTCGGTGAGTGGGGGGGGGGGGGGGGGGGGGGCAGGCAAGCCCCAAGGTCAGTCTGCCGGGCAAGTAATGGCTACGCTGGGTGACATATAACGAGAGGTTACTACAATTTGAGATAATGTTTCAAATCCAGAGAATGGAGGTTAAGGTAAATTACCTTCAGGACAAAGTGTGTAGCTTTCGTGTGAGCAATTTGTTCTGCAGCGTAAAGGTGATGTTCAGCTTGTTTTGAAACTATACAGTATTGCCATCGATGTTAACAATGAGGTCTGCGAATTTTGAAGTGAAGGGAAGCAACAAGGCAATAGCGACAGCTTTTCCTTCACTAGCCAACGAAACACGATGTGAATGTGTAAAATATAGAGTTGTATACTTTGTAATGTAATGTGAAGGTTAACATTAAAAGGTAATCGCATTCAATCTGAGACGGAGACATGCTCGAAGCACTAATTTTCTCTGGGCACATGAAGTGCAATCGTCGTCCTGTGACTTGTGTATAAGCTTTCTGCACGTTGTATGCAACTGTCTCACAATGTGATCAAAATTCGTGTTTTTTTTTTAGAGAAGTTGGTGAGGTCACGAGCACCAGTTTGATTGCTGGCCGCAGGTTGCCCCATCCAAGGTTGTTATTTTTTCTTGTACGTGTTTTACCTGCGTAATGTTATAGGCCAACTGACTGTGGTCTTTGTATAGCTTACATAAATCGAGGAAATAGAAATCCTTAGTTTTTCGCTTGCAGCGCGATCTGTTTCTGGCGTAATGTTCGACACTGTTAATGATTTTCCCCTTAGCATAAGTTGTCCATCATCAACCCCCGACGGTTACACTGGTCTCTGCAAGACATCGATTTCCCTTATTGTCACAATCTCAGGGTTCTAAAATTTCAACCTGTAAGACGTTACAATTAAATTGCCACCGACTTCAGCCTCTGTAAACTTTCTGAGAAGTTTGTTTAGTGAACACGTGATAAGCGATACGATCGACTAAAGTTGACAGACGAATATTCACCTCCCCATGTTTACTATGGGATCTTGCTGCACAGTTTCTCGATCAATCCTACTTGCGGACGTCGATGTAAAATGGGTATAGGTGAACTCATTTCGATGGGAGTTGCACCATGTGTCTGCTAACTGTAGTCCTGTTTGTGACGTTTGTAACTCCTGGATGAAGTTCAAATTCGGCCTTTGGTACGTGTGACGCAAAACGTAATTGAACCCACCTCCCATAATAATGACAGACGCAAGTCGGTAATTAAACTTGCTATCTCTCCGGTATAAAACACTCTTCTCGTAGCTCGCGCGCTGAAACCAAAAGATGCATAGACATTGAGGAGGAGTATGACTCTATGAAAGCAACGAGAATTCCATTGTTAAATGCAGATAAGAGTGCGAATAGGAGGAAAGAGTACATTGAAATATGCTAAGAGGGGGAAGAATGGTAATATGTCATAGAAGAAGAAACTGGAGTCGAGTATAGAAGAGATAGGGGATCCAGTATCAGAATCAGGATTTAAGAGAGGACTTGAGATCAAATATAGCAGAAGGGATAGATAACATCCCATCAGAATTTCTAAAATCATTGGGAGAAGTTGCAACAAAACCACGATTCACGTTGGTGTGTCGAATGTATGAGTCTGACTTTCAGAAAAACCATCTACACGATTCACTAGACTGCACGAGCTGACGAGTGCGAGAATTACCGCACAATCAGCTTAACAGCTCATGCGTCCAAGTTGCTGACAAGAATAATATACAGAAGAATGGGGGAAAAAATTGAGGATGGGTTAGACGACGATCAGTTTGGCTTTAGCCTTTAGGGAAGGTAAAGGCAGCAGCGAGCCAGTTCTGACGTTGCGGTTGATAATGGAAGCAAGACTGAAGAAAGATCAAGACATGTTCTTAGGCTTTGCCGATCTGTAAAAAGCGTTCGACAATGTAAAATAGTGCAACAAGATGTTCGAAATTCTAAAATTAAAAAAAAGAAACATGATTAAGCTACAGGGAGAGAAGGGTAATAACTAATACATACAAGAGCCAAGAGGAAATAATAAGAGTGAACAACCAAAAACGAAGAGCTCGGATTAAAAAGAGTGTAAGACAGGGAAGCAGTCTTTCACCCTTATTGTTAAATCTGTAGAACGAAGAATCAATGATGGAAATAAAAGAAAGGTAACTGAGTGGAGTTAAAAATTGAAGGTGAAAAGACGTCAATGAAACGATTCGGTGATGACATTGCTATTCTGAGTGATAGTGAAGAAGAATTACATGATCTGCTGAATGGAACGAACTGTCCAGTGAGTACAAAATATGAACTGAGAGTAAATCGAAGAAAGACGAAGGCAATGAGAGGTAGCAGACATGAGAACAGCGAGAAACTTAACGTCAGGATTGATGGTCACAAAGTAGTGAAGTTAAGGAATTCTACCACCTAGGCAGCAAAATAATCACTGACGGACGGAGCAAAGAGGACCTCAAAAGCAGGCCAGCAATGACGGAAAGGGCATTCCTGGCGGAGAGAAGTCTACTAGCATCAAACATAGGACCTGATTTGAGGAAGAAATTTCTGGGAATGTGCGTTTGGAGCAGAGCATTTTATGGTAGTGAAACGTGGACTGTGGAAAACCGGAACAGAAGAGAATCGAAGCATTTGACATGTGGTGCTACAGAAGGATGTTGAAAATTAGATGGACTGATAAGGTAAGGAATGTGGAGGTTCTGCGCTGAATCGGAGAGGAAAGGAATATGTGGAAAACACTGACAAGGAGAAAAGACAGAATGATAGGACGTGTTAAGCCATTAGGGAATGATTTCCGTGGCACTAAAGAGGCAAAAACTGTAGAGTAAGACAGAGAATAGAATTCATTCAGCAAATAATTGAAGACGTGGGCTGCAAGTGCTAATCAGATGAAGAGGTTGGTACAGATGAGGAATTCGTGGCGGGCCGCATCAAACCAGTCAGAAGACTGATGACTCAAAGAAAGTCATGGAATTTAGCCGAAATGCCTCGTCCGGTTCGCTAGATGGACAGAGGAGAAGAATTGATACCTTCTTTATACAAGATCGTAGTGTCAGGCTCGGATATTGACTATGACTTCGTAACCGGACACATCTTCCAGCAAGAAGATAATATCGAGGTTAGGAGCCCTTAAATACCGTCTAAGGCTGTAGATTTAAACTTGGGAGACAATTCTGTTAATGATCAAAGTACTTACAAGCTTGCATCGGACGAAAGGAAGTGATTCAGTCAGTCATATGCAGACTGTAGTATTTGTGGTTCATATCCCAGTGTCCGAATTCCGCTCCAGGTGCTTGATGTCAATACGATGCCTTCCTTGTCGAGCTACCAGCAACATTTCTCTTGCTGTCCTTGTTTCTTCCGCCATCTCATGGTCGGCAGTCACATTTTCAGTATCGTCCACCCAGTTGAGTGCTGAAACGGGAGTTGATCTTGCGGCCTGTTTTCTTTTGGCCTCCTCACGCAATATGGGCACTACAATTTCCGTATTAGGGCGAGCAATCGTAAGCTTCTCATACTTCTTCGGAGACGGTCCAACTAATGGAGCTTCTTCATTTCCTGAAGGCAGACTCAGGTTCTCTACGACCTTCTGCGCCTCATCTTCTTTGTTAGCCGATTCTTTTCCGACGACATTTGTTTTCTCTTTTTGTATTGTCCGGCATAGGTTCCGCGGTGGTACTGATCTCCATGGGCACAACGTCATCGTTGATAATACTGTCGGTGTTGAATTCTACTTCGGAAATAGGCGTCGTGGCTATGTTGTAGCGGACTGCTGCTACATACGCTGCTGATGACGTCGTCGTTTTCGAGGGGCTTTCTCGCTCATCTGCAGGGAAGTAGGTTATTCGTCTTTGTATGCACTGGGCACGCACATATCTCGTAGAACTGCAACCTCAGCAACGAAATTGTCCCTCATACAACGGCCTGTATCTACAGATAGTGAGGTATGAGAGGATGTGTATTTGCATTTCGATTTTGATTTGCCGAACCTCATGCAGAACTGGGTATTTGTGAAATGGTGTTCGCTTTTCGAAAATGTTGCTTAATTTAGCCTTTGTATTTAATAGAGGCATTAATTTGATCCGCAGTTATTTCGAACGGCAGGTCAAACATTCTTACGGCTCTAAAGCCGAGCCCTGTATGAATGACATTCCGGCGTTTAGAAACTTCATGCAGACCGTACCACTGACGATCGACAAGTAGATGTCAATGATTTCGTCCAGAGGTAATTGCACAACTTCTTTTAGAAATAGCTCTACTTCATAAAATTTAGTTCGTGAGGCTCCCGGCAACTCCGACGGTTACGACGGCCGTGCCGCGACTGATGGTTCCCGCACGAGTCAGCACGACTCTGAGGAATCGAGACCTATGATATTATTGTGAATCAGGAATAAGAACAGGTATAAAATGATGTACATCGTTCTTTAAGAAAATTTACTTGGTAAAAGAACACGAGGAGCAAGAAGAACACCGTGTTTCGGAAACGTTAGGATACGGACTTCACACATGAGTGGGGAACTTTTTCGAAAAAGGTAAAGTAATTTGTTCAACAATGGTCACCAACATGCAGAATGGACAGGAACCAGAAGCAGAAGCAGAAGAAAACCATTAATATTATTATCAGGGATTATATTTTAGCCGTAATTTAAAACTATTTAGAAAGTTTTAAAACTCGTAATAACTGCTCATCAAAGTTGTCTTTGAAAATATCATTGTTTGTCAACTGTTTTTTAAGTATTTCAAAACTACTTTTAATTACGTCATAGGGAGTTGGAAAAACAAATAAGAAAATTAAGAAACCAGCCCTGCTTACAACCAACCCTCCAGTAGAAGGCAATGGAGACGCACTCCTGACGTTTTAATTAAATTGCACAAGTGTCTTTAGGTGCGTATTGTTTCTTTTATTCAAAGGTCTTTTGACAATGACTTAAGACACAAAATCTGTCTAGCCTACAAGTAATGTATATTTCGGCATTGTAGTCTGGCAAATGCGAACAAATTTAATTCACCCTCCCCATACACGACATCCTTAATGCAGTTTCAGAAAGCTTTTGATTCAGCAGTCGACGCTTTTTGAACAAAGTACTCAATGCGGGACGCCTGGATATGTTTGCGATAGGATATAAAATTTCTCGACAGTTGTGACGCATGACGTTATCGTTGACGGAGAGTGAGCTAAAGTAATAAATCATCGCTGCTGTTCGAGTTACATATTAGCAGCAATCTATCTTATCGCAGTATTCTATCCGATAAAAATGGCAGTAATAGCCAATTACATCTCTACAAACTATCAGCCCGATGTACTGGCGTCTAACTAGCTATTAGTGTGGATCGTTACAAAATAAGCCACTTCACGAAAAGTAAAAGTGTGGAATCCTTTGATCAGCAGCCACTCATGTCATACAAACATACTGATTTAAGGCTTATTTAACTGCTGAATCACCATTACAGGTAAAACACATGGCACACTATGATTTATTAGCTGGATACTGCGAAGTCCGCAGCACGTGGTCGTGCGGTAGCGTTCTCGCTTCCCACGCCCGGGTTTGATTCCCGGCGGGGTCAGGGATTTTCTCGGCCTCGTGATGACTGGGTGTTGTGTGCTGTCCTTAGGTTAGTTAGGTTTAAGTAGTTCTAAGTTCTAGGGGACTGATGACCATACATGTAAAGTCTCATAGTGCTCAGAGCCATCTGAACCATTTGATACTGCGAAACTGCAGTTTATCTACGAAACAGACTGAACTTCATCTTCCATGGCCACTGCTTGAACACCAGTCAGTTGTGTGGCGCCAATGTCAGGTTCTACTGGCAGCAGACACTGAGCACAGACAAAGAAGTCTGGTGAAAATGA
Source organism: Schistocerca gregaria (assembly GCF_023897955.1). Lineage (NCBI taxonomy): Eukaryota > Metazoa > Arthropoda > Insecta > Orthoptera > Acrididae > Schistocerca > Schistocerca gregaria. The sequence goes on along the minus strand of NC_064922.1, from coordinate 521,521,914 downwards.
TCACAGGCTTTTCTTTGTGGCGTTAGAGGGTAACAGAGCAGACACGCGAAGCAATAAGCCGTTCATCTCGCGCCAACTTGCTTAGAAAAGTTCAGAACCCTTCATGCAGGGTGGGAACTACATACTAGATGTAATTAAACTTTCACTACTTGAAATGGCCCCCGTGAAAAACGAGTGATCGCAGGGCAACGAAACTTTGTGAAAAAATTTTTAAGGACACACGGGAGAGAAGTAACGAATAAAAGAAGGACGCTATAATTTGCACATGAGAGGGTTCGTATCCAGTGATTTTGGTTACGCAGTTTGGAACGATCGTCCTATGAGTGGGTTTCCTCCTGCGATAGCCAGACGCCCTATTGCGCCACAAATTGTTGGAGAAGTTACTGTCGCTATGGTAAAGAACGATGGACGCAATGTGCGACCTTCAAGCACTGCGGGAGCTGTGTCGCGACAGATGAACATTCCATGGTCCACTGTTCGACAAGTTCTGTGAACAATTGTGAAATGGTATACGTACAGACTTCACGTAACTAGCCAGTTTATGCCACATGTCGCAGACTTTCGAATGTACTTTACTCTTACGTTTCTTGCGGTGGTTGACGTTGAGGGGAAGTGACTTTGGAACAATTTGTGGAGTGATGAAGTAAACTTTACATTCACTGGGGAAGTAATCACTCACAGATGTCGTATTTGGGGATCGTTCATAAAGTCCTCCTGCATAGTGACCGCGTCAGTCTTCGCTGTCTCTTCATGGTACACTTCATGATTGGTCTATTTTTCTTTCAAGAACTCAGACCTCACGGACCAAGGATATGCAGTGTGAACGGCACACGTTCTGCTTCCCCAACGTGACAGAGATGGGATGCGCAATGGAACTCCAGCTCACATAGCTCTTGAGGTCACTCGGTTACACCGCAACACTTCTAAAGAAAATCGAATCACTGACTGATCGTTCAGAACTATGTAACCACCAAGGTCGCCAGATTTGAACTCTCTCGTCTTGAAATTAAAATATTTCTATGGTTTACTCGTTATTTCTCTGCCGCATATCCTTACAAATGTTTCCACATTGTCCTACAGTCATCCATTTTTCATGGTGGTCCTCTCACGTAGTGAAAGTGTAATTGTAACCACCTTGTACTGTAGGCGGACAGTTTGTTTTTCCGTCGCATTATTGCTTTTGACATGTCTCTCGCAGAGTGTACCATGTATGTAAGTTCCGGAACATTAATAACGTCGCGCCAATCGAATTGCGGTTCGCATTCCTGCACACACCTGTGTTCAATGTTTTCATCACTTTTTCCTTTGAGTTATTGTTCAGTGCTGTGTTGAGCAGAACGTTGTGTCGTACAGTTTGAGAATTTGGAGGTGGCTGTTAGAGAAGCATATCGTCTCCAACAAATGTTGCGTGAAACACAAGAAAACACAAACTGATGCAGGAAGCCTACGGTTGAGTGCTTTAGCCGTACTCGGTGTTACGAATAGTTCACACTGTTTAAAAATGGCGGGGGGAAATTAAAGATGACCCTCGTTCAGGATGTCCTTTGACGTCTACCGATGACGCTCATGTCAGGAACGTCAACGAAAATATGAGTGGCCATCGAAGGCTGGCTGTCCGAGAGAGTGCAGAAGAATGTAACATTTCCGTTGGTTCATGTCATGAAACCGTGATACAGCATCTTGCAGTGCGTCATGTTGCCGCCAATTTCGTCCCACCGTTCATAGGTTAAAGACCGAAAGATCTTAGCCTCGCAATCTGTGAAGAGCTCTTGGATAGCGTATATGAGAACGAGAAGTTCTTTAAAAGAATCATAAACGGTGAAGAGACGTGAGTCTACGGTAATGATACTGAGACCAAGGTTCAGTCTTCACAATAGATCGGGAAAGGCTTTCCAAGACCAGAAAAAGCGCGCTCGTCAGGTCAGGTCAAATGTCAAAGCCATGATAGTTTTCTTTGACTTCCACATGAATTCGTGCCACAAGGAGAAACTGTTAATCGATGGCACAACCGGGACGTGTTGCGACGCCTGCGAGAAAATTTGAGAAGGAAACGGTCTTAAACGTGGCGAGACAATTCATGGTTCTTGTATCACGGTAACACACCCGCACATTCATCTCTGTTGGCGCGTGACTATTGCACAAAAAACGAAGTCACTGTGCTGCCTGATGCTCCGTACTCTCCAGACCTGGCCCCTGCGGACTTTTTTTTTTATTTCAGAATCTGAAAACCCAGTCGAAAGGAAGAATATTTGCAACGACAGATGAAATAAAATAAAATTCGCAGACAGCGCTTCGCGAGATCCCGCAAGAGGCGTACCAAGACCGCTTCCGGTAGTGGAAACGGCGTCGGGAGCGGTGTATCAACTGTGCAGGAGAGTATTTCTAAGGAGAACATATGCAATAAGTACAAGGTAAGTGTACAAAAATTTCGTGAGCAAAGTTCCGGAATTTATTTAACAGGCCTCGTACTTGCTTGCTGTTTGGACGCTATCAATACAGTACAGTAGGTAGAAACAGTAAATGATAGACATTATGAATACGTCGATTTGGGTGTTAAATATTTTAGGGAGCTTCCAGTTCAGCGTGTAGAAATCAACGCTTTTGCAACCTGTTAGAAACGTCACTTCGCTATACTTTTTGCTAGTTTGACGTCGCATTAATTACGGAAAAACCTCCCATTTGAGTAACAGGTGAGTTGGTCTGAGAAACTTCACATGAAATACTTTGCTGCGAGATTATATCTACCAACCGTAATTACGTCCACTTCGCGTGCTCAAAATTAGACACTTTAAAAACTCAAAGAGGGAACTGTAAAAATTATTAGCATGTGATAAAAACAGTAAAATGTCCATGTAAGGCGTCTTGAAGACGATGTGGGCGAATTATCAAGAATTCCTTCGTGGAATATTATTTTTCACAGAATGTTTTACTACATAGCTTTTCTCAGTCCGTATAATATAAACTTCAATTACGTATTTGTGCTCGTAACCAATTACACTGAGAACTATAAGAGCCTAAGGCACACCGTCGTCGAACCCAAATGGAAGTAAATACCACAGAAATTACTGAGACATCTTTACGTGGAGGTTCATACATACGACGTCAGTCTGCTGCGCAGATAAACCCGATTGACCATAGTATCAAGAGATGTCGGAATCATCCACAAATGCTACCACCTCACAAGCGACGATGACGAGCTTTAGGTCGTACTGGTTCTCAGCGCCTCAGTTGTATTGAATGTAAAAATATACAAAAATGGCAAGGAAAATTGACAGCATGAATATTTTAGGAAATAACGGTGAAAAGTCAATTTTAATTTCTGAGTCTCCGATTTATATCCTCTGATTTCTTTAAAAGATATCTGCGAGAATCTGGTAGACAATATAATATGAAGAACATTACGTTACGTGATTTATTTTATCTCAATTATTTAGTGGAAAAACAATGATACTTTTGAGAATTTTATTCACCATTTCTTCCATCTCTGTGTGTATAGTGGGAGTGATTACAATACTGGTGTCATCTGCAAAAAGAACTATTTCTGCATGTTGTACATTAGACGGTAGATCATTTACATATATGAGAAACCTAACATTGATCCATACGTGATTTCTCCCCAGTCAGAATTATGTCCCTGGATTCTGTTGGCTGAATTACTACTAAGTACAACTTTCTGCATTCTTTTGGTTAGATATAACATCATACATTGGTTGGCTATACCATCAGCCCCATAAAACTTCAATGTGTCTAGGAGTATGTTATGATTCACACAATCAAATGCCTTGTATAGGTCACAGAAAATACTTACTGGTGCTATTTTGCTATTTAATGCTTGTAATATCTGATGTGCGAACGTGTAAATGACATTGTCGGTAGAGAGACCCTTCTGAGACCCAAACTATGATTTGCTGAAGATATTATTGTTGCCAAGCCGAGATACTATTCTAGAATACATTACCTTCTCCAAAAATTTTGGAAAATGATGTGAGCAGTGATACAGGTTGGTAGTTACTGAAGTCTCTCTTATCACCTTTCTTAAAGAGGGGTTTAACAATGGCAATTTTCAGTCTCTCTGGAAAAATGCCTTGAGTTAGTGATGCATTATATATTTTGGACAATACTGTACTTACTACATGGGAACAAATCTTTAGCACTCTATTGGAAATACCATCAAAACCAGAAGAGTTCTTATTCTTGAGAGAATGTATCACACTGCTAATTTCAGAAGTAGAATTTGGTGGTACGTTCTCATGATGTAATTTTATGAGAGTTAATTCTTCAACATATTGCTGTGATCTTTCTCTTGAATTCTTGGTCCCTGCGCTTCCTACTATGTTTAAGGAATGATTATTAAATACATTTGTAACCTGTGACTTGTCATTTATAGCCCTTCCATTCAATTCAGTAGTAACGTTCTCCTCTTCTGTGGTTCGTTGTCCTGTCTCTTGCTTGACGGTATTCCATATTGCCTTAACTCTGTTGTCTACGTACTGATTTATGGCATTATGTGCATATTTCTTGATTTTTAAATAACGTTTCTTAGTAACTTTTAGTAGTTTTTGTGGTGCCCAACTACTGCAAGGTCTCTACTTGTTCTTGCCAAAAGATACATTTTCCTTTTCCTTTCACAAGGTACTTTAAACCCGTTAGTGATCCATGGCTTTTTACCTTGCTGTTTAATGTCCCTTCTGATTAGCTTATGAGGAAAACTATTTTCAAATACTGATATGAATTTAACATGAAATATATTGAACTTTATATTGGAATTTGGTACTTTATAAATTTCATCCCAGGTTGTTTCTTGCAAACTACTCTTAAAACAATTTACCCTGTAGTCATTGATGATTCAAATGGCTCTGAGCACTATGGGAGTCAACTGCTGTGGTCATCAGTCCCCTAGAACTTAGAACTAATTAAACCTAACTAACCTAAGGACATCACACACATCCATGCCCGAGGCAGGATTCGAACCTGCGACCGTAGCAGTCGCACGGTTCCGGACTGCGCGCCTAGAACAGCGAGACCACCGCTGCCGGCAGTCATTGATGATTCTGATTTCCACTGAGGTGTATATACACTGTCAGGCTCTGTATCATTTATCCTGACTGACTGTGCATCATGATCAGAGAGAGATTTGTTACTGGGTAAACAATTATTTTTTTGCTTTGTGCCTCATCAAAGAGAACATTATCCATTAGGGACCTACTGACTTTATCCATCCATGTTGAGAAGTTAACTACTGACAGCAAATTGTAGGATGCACATAAGGTTTCCAGATCATTTTTCCTATCAGAATCCTTCAAAAAATCTAGAGTGAGGTCACCACAGACCATTAACTTCTTGCTAACGTCTGACAGATAGTGCAATAAGGAATCCAGGTTCCTCATAAATAATTCAAAATTTCCCAGTGGGGATCTATGTTCTGTTACAATTGAAAGTGAACTGTTTTTCAGCTTTAATTCACAAGCACACACTTCAATGTGCTGATCACAACAATATCTACTCGTATCAATGCTCCTGAATTTGTATTCTGTCTTAATACATGCAACAATTACTCTTTTTACCATATTAGTTCTACACGAGTAAGGTGCTAGACTGTAATATTTTACATGTAACATATCTAACCCTGTCCTTATGTGGTGCTCAGACAGGTACAGGATGTCTATCTTTTCCTCTAAATTTTGCAAGCAGGCAACAAGCTCCTCTACCTTATAACTCAATCCTCTAGTATTTTGGTAGAATAAGCTAACATTACTTTTTCTGTGCATTTTGTGGGGCTCTTCTGTTATAGTGACTTCTTTCTAAACGGTGCCCCTATGACACCAGTAGCCGCAGGGATCTTGCACTGTATGATGACGGCCCCCATAAATTTCCTGTAAGAAGTTTAGCCAACCTATGTTCTCCTCTCCTGTTCAGGTGCAGGCCACGTCTAGTATAACTCCATCTCCCAATGTCCTCTGTGTTCGTTCTACGTAACTGCTATGTCGAGTGTTACGGAATTGATGCCAGTTTATAGTGAAGCGACGAGAGCTTTAGATTTCAGAGCTTGATTCAGTTTTCCTACTACATTTTCAAAATTAAATAAGAGCACAAACCTTAGCCGAGCAACATTGTCACACACTACACAATCCACTGGACTCACATTCGGGAGGACTACGGCTCAATCCCGTCTCCAGACATTCTGATTTAGGTTTTCCGTGATTTCCCTAAATCGTTTCAGGCGAATGCCGGGATGATTCCTTTGAAAGGGGGCGGCCGATTTCCTTTCCAATCCTTCCCTAACCCGAGCTTGCGCTCCGTCTCTAATGACCTCGTTGTCGACGGGACGTTAAACACTAACCACCACCACCAGCACCACCACCACACTACACAATTGTTCGATATTTTATCTGACATGTCAATAAAGCAAGGTAAGGTAAAAGCTAGTGAATAACAGAAATAAAGATTAAATTTTAGTTCTGACAGAGGATGTTTACGTACATTTACAAAGTCAGACTGAATGACTAACACTTCCCTGTAAGTATACGTTAAAAGTACTTAAATAAAAAACAGTAAAATTAGCATTCAACTATGCTTAGTAGGCATAAATAACAGAATGGTGACCACGACATGTCCTCTATGTATGTACTATGCTTGTGCTTAAGTTAGTAGCCTTGTTTGTTTTACATATGGGTATTCTGATTGGAGTGGGTTTATTTGTCACTTTTTATTTGTAGTTGCTGTTGTTTTTTGAGTGTACATATTGGCATTTTGTCATTTAGAGATAGTGAGTGGAGCTGTAGACGATAGAAAGTAGAGTTTCAAATGGAGAAATCGAAGCATTTCCGACATATTCTTCTACTTGAATTCAGTAGAAGGGTGACAGCAGTGGAGACAGGCAGAAACATTTGCGACGTGTATGGGGATAATGCCATGACAAGAAAATGGTTTTCTAGTGTTATGGAGGATCGTTTTGGCATTAGTCACTCTCCACGTCCAGGAAGAACTTCGAGTTTGAGTTTTTTTATTTTATTTTATCGTATGGCTAGGGCCCCCCATCGGGTAGACCGTTCGCCGGGTGCCGGTCTTTCAATTTGACGCCACTTCGGCGACCTGCAGTCGATGAGGATGATAGGATGACGATGAGGACAGCACAGCACCCAGTCCCTGGGAGGAGAAAATTCCCCGACCCAGCCGAGAATCGAACCCGGACTCAGAGGATTGACAATCTGTCACGCTGACCATTCAGCTACCGGGGGCCGACTTCGTGTTTGATGAAGATCGTTTAAGCACATTAATCCACAATGATCCATCTCAGTGTACTCGATCGGGCTCTAAGGCAAAGTCACAAAAATCAGCGGGTGGCCATATGTGCATCTCTGCTTGCTACTCAACAACTGGCTTGTTAACAACACCGACCATTGCTATCCTGTGCCGTTACTGATGTCGAAAAATGTTAGATTTACGCTCACACAAGGAAAAGAAAGTAATGGTTTAGCCCAAACAAAGTAGAAACACCAAATGCAAAGATCTGCGCGCATTCACAAAAGATAAAGTTACGCATATGTTAGAACAGCGACGGAGTGATGTCCTACGAATTGGTTCGCCGAGATGTTACCATCACTGTTGACATTTACTGTCAACAACTGAGACGTCTTGCAGACGCAATCCAAGAACAACCACCAGGAAGGCTACGTGAAGTGATGGTTCTCCACGATAAAGCCCACCCGCATTCTGCTAGACTGGCAAAACACTACACAGGATTTGGGTTGGGAGCCATAGCGCACCCACCGTATTCGACCGATCTTGCGCCCTCACCTTTTCATCTTTTCCACCCTCTATCGAACAACCTTCAAGTAACTTCCTTTCGGGATGAGAATGCTAGCCAAATATGGCTCTACGAGTTCTTCGCCTCAAAACCACGTGATTTCTACAGTTGCGGAATCGGAAAGTTACTCCAGCGCTGGAAGATTCTTGTTATTAGTAAAGAAGAACACACTATTGATGACTCTGTTACGTGTATCTGATGTGTTTCTTAAAATTATGGAGGAACGCTACGGACTAACAATAAATGTAGTAGAGAAAATAATTGGACCATATTGTGTGTATCATTGTATGTCCGTGTGTTACAGATTTTATATAGTTTTGTGGCGTAGACCTTCCCCCGAGCGCTGGAGAGCTGAAAGAAGGTACGAAGCAGCGCTACCACATCTGAGACTACGTCTGTGGATTCCAAATAAAGTCAGAGAGTTATATATACAGGATGTTACACCTAATTCTCCCACCTCATATATTTCGATATAAAACAAAATGTGAAAACACATTAGGCCAGGGAGGCAGAAATATTAAGGCCTTACACAATAGGCAGGAATGCATAATCCATAAAGGTAGTGAACACAAAGTTAGGTTTCTTAAATGCCACATGTATGCTTTTTTTTCCACAGAATATAGTGTCCCCATATGGATCGACTTACGCACTAATATATTACGTTATACGCAAAACAATTTGGTTTCACTGTTCTAAGCCTCATACAGTTTGTAGTACCGGCCGTTGCAGGGCGGTAACGGCACCACGATTCCTGCCGTAACGCACTGCCCTGCAGCCTGCTGTCACAGGTTCACCCAATGAGCAGGAACGCACAGTCCATAAAAGTAAACAAACATGACTCTCAACAAAAAATTACGCTAATTTGCATGGCAATGGTATGTTTTTACTGCAGAAATGAAAACTAGAGGTACAATTTAGTCTTTATACGTGGTCCTAAACACGATTTTTAGTGGCATATAATCCACAGATGCATCAAGTTTGTGCTTGTAGCAATAAAAGGAGCGTCCCATGTGGTTGATACTTTAGTGTTACATTGCATAATAAACATGGAACTACTAAGAGAAATTGACACAAAGATTGACCTTTCCTTAGAAACATGCGATTTTTCATCAAAGGGTATGTCTGTAATTACTGAAAACTGATAGTGTCCATGGCAAGTTTTTTCAAGGCATAAAATTTAGGTTGGTAACGAAAGAGACTCTCAAATCTTATACTCACCAACTTGTAAGTAATGTATTGCCTTATACGAGGGAGTGCGCGCACTTAAAAGTGTTAGAGTCACTCTTCTCCACTGGGACCCTATGAGTGTTACTAGGTGGGCTCCCAATGCCACCTGAAAGTAATACCACGTTAAACCTTCTGTGACAGTTCCTACCTCAATCCACGATCAATAAGCGGTTATGCTAGGGCTAGTTTTAATTCCAAGTATGTTAATAAACAGAAGCAAATGAAAAAGTTATATGAGTGTGTGGCTCAATGAGACAGTAATTCAAAATTTCTAAAAGAGTAGTGTCAGAACAGACCACAGGAAATGAAAACTAGGCACTGGATTCTCAACAAGTACTATAACACATACAGACAAGCAAAATATTTATAATTGTCTGACTTTGTTTAGGCTCCAGAAACATAGTCCTCACCTGTGTTCCTTCTTACATTCTTTCGTCCCTAGAGTGCTCAAGGAAAGGTCTGTGCAACAAAACTGTACAAAATTTGTAACACAAATACGTATAATGATACATGCACTATGGTCCAATTATTGTTTCTACTAAATATATTACATATAAATATATCCTGTCACGTTCGCCATTCTGTTATTTATGCCTAGTATCTACAGCTGAATGCTAATTTTATCCATTTTTATTTAAGTATATTTCACGTATTTTAGCCACTCAATTTGGCTATGCTAATATACATAACAATGCTTAACAGAACTAAAGGGTGATCTTTTATCTTCTTTCGTTTACTATTTTTTAGATTACCTGTAAACTTGCCTTATGAACGCGTTACGTAAAATATCGAACGCTTGTGCCGTGTATGATAGTGTTGTGCGGCTAATGGATAGCGCCTATTATTTAATTTTGAAAATGTAATAGAAAAACTGAATCAAGTTCTGAAGTCTCAAGCTCTCGATGCTTCACCATCAGCCGGCGAAAATTCCACAACACTTGGAGTCGCAATTACGTGAATTAAAACCAGAGGATATTAAAAATTTCTAATCAGTAATTTAATAAACCACGTTAGTGTCACCAATGTGTAACCCCATTCAGTAGAACACTTTAATTAGATTCATGCAGTAAACGTCAATAGCCTCACATACGATATGGCAGTACTGAGCAGCAAATATCAGATATGACTTTTATTTTGTTTGGACCAAAATGTAAAGTATACTACATATAAGCTCATTTTTCTTGACAAGTTGCCGTATAAAAGAGTGGTGGCACACAAGCGCATCTTACCGCAGCTCCATACTGAACAGATACTCCGATTACCATACATCGTGTTACTATTTTGATATAATATACCAGCTGAAAAATTTTACCTTTGGACCAATAAAAAGGCTAAATGCTCCTCTTTAAAGGATTTTGACAGAAAAGTGGAGAACCAGCTGTCTCAATCCTCATTCTGTCTTCCTCAACAAAAATTTTGGCGTGTGAAGATATTCACACTCTTTTAAGACAGAACGTTTTAAATCCTTTTACCCAGCCTCTCTTTGTAGTTAAGCTTTCATACTCAGCTCACTTCCAACGTCTCTATACGTCTCTCTTCCATTATTTCCTTTTTCTTCCACTGATTTGCAATATATTGCACTGCCACTGTCTGCTCTCTCACTTCAGTCCAAATTCACCCTCCCCTCAACTTCATGTTAAAGTTCGCCGGTCTAGGAAGGTCCAGATTCCCCAAGGCTGTGTATGCTCTCCATTTATCCGTATTTTTCATTACCACTGTCTCCTCTCTCTTTTGCTACCTCTGTTTCGATCTCCATCCATCTCGCTTTCTCTCTGACTGCCACTGTCTCTCACTAGCCGTCAGTATCTCCCCTCACTTAGGCTTCCACTGTTGTTGTCTTTATCACGTCTCTTTCTCTTTCACTACCACCTTTTCTCTCCCACCATCACTGTCTCCTCTCTCCTCACACAATGACACTGTCTACTCTCTCTTCTATCGCCACTGTCTCTCTGCTACTCTGTTTCGGAACCAAAAAACATGAATATGTTCTCATGCCTAAATTTTTCGAGAGGAAAGCAGAAAGATAACTGCGGCAGCTGGTTCCCCAGTTTTCAAAAATGGTTCAAACGGCTCTGAGCACTATGGGACTTAACATCTATGGTCATCAGTCCCTTAGAACTTAGAACTACTTAAACCTAACTAACCTAAGGACAGCACACAACACCCAGTCATCACGAGGCCGAGAAAATCCCTGACCACGCCGGGAATGGAACCCGGGATTTCCCCATTTTTCTCTCAGAGTCTCTTAAATAGGAGCATATTCTTCTTCTTGTGCTCCGAGAGGAGCATTTGTCAGCTGTTTCCCTTCTTTTCCCTGTCACAGCAGGATGTGCTGATCTTAAATAGTGAAGAGATGAAGAAACTCGTAACCCGCCTAATATCGTGTAGGGCCTCCGCAATCTCGCGCAAGTGCCACTACCTGACGTGTCATGGACTCGACTAATGTCTTAAGTAGTGCTGGAGGGAATTAACATCATGAATCCTGTAGGACTGTCAATAAATCCGTAACAGTATGGGGGAGAGGAGGGTGCAGATCTCTTCTGAACAGCACGTTCCGAGACATCCAAGATACGATTCATAATGATCATGTCTGGAGAGTTTGGTGGCCAGCGGACGTCTTAAACTCAGAAGAGTGTTACTGGAGCTTCTCTGTAGCAATTCTGGACGTGTGGGGTGTCGCATTGTCCTGCTGAAATTTCCCAAGTCCGTCGGAATGCACAATGGACATGAATGGGTGAAGGTGATCACACAGTATTCTTAGGTGTACCTGTCAGAGTCATATCTACACATATCAGGGGTCCCATATCACTCGCGCTGCACACGCCCCACACCATTCACTACGTCAAACAGCCTTTATGCCTCAGATCGGATATTACGTGCATAAGTATGGTAGCTTTGAACCACTGGATCTCGACAACGGATAGTGATATCGAAACAAGTTTTAAGGCTCCTCGAGAAACCCATCTTAAGAACAAATGCTAATAATTTCGAAGATTTGTCGTGAATAGAAATGATAGTAGTGGTCATCCCCACAACCGATACTTTTCGTGCCCAAAAATTAAGATATGTGTCTTCCAGCGTATTTTGAGAGCGCATAAACATTTTAGAAATCGAGAAAATATCGTTCCTAGATCTACGTCTAAGGAATGTACGGTTCAAATTTGAGTCGTTTTCTTTTGTTAAATATTTACATAATTGCTGTCCACGGGGAAAAAGCGGCTAAAAAAGGGTTTTTGCGGTTTCCTGCATTAGGACGATAGCTTTGAGCCCCTACACATCGGTAATGGATAATGATATTGATAAAAGTTTCGAAGTTCCCCGAGAACATCACCTTAAAAATACATTGTGTAAAAATTTCGACGATATGCCATTAATAGAAATGATAGAAGTGGTCATCACCACAATTGGTACTTTTCGTACCCAAAAATCATGGTTTTTCGTATTTTCTCAGGAACCCCTCACGAACAAATGCTACCTTTTTAAGCCGCTTAAGGTTCACCTTAGACAACACCGAATGCAAAAGAAGCAACCGATTTGCTCAATTTACCTTGGCTGGGGAACCCCTTGAAAAATCGCACTTTCTCAGGGGGCGTTTTGGAACATACTGGTACCGTGCACTGTCGTGCGCGGCCCAGTAATCATGTTTTTCGTTGGTTAATGAGCAAGCTGAATAAATAACGATAGAATGGCTGCATGAGCTCTGAATTTTGAAACTCTTACTTTGCGGAAATTGCCCCATTCCCGCGGTAATTAGAAACGCATAACATCCACGCAAAAAACGTACAGCGTTGACAAACTATGAGAATGAGAAAGCAGGATGCGGTTTCAAAGTTTTGGAATTACACGCTAGTTTCACACTGACTATCATCCATAAATTTCCATTAATTAGTCGGAAATTTGTTCGCGGCGCAGGGGAATAAGTAACTGAAATGAAGAAGAGCTAAGATGAAACAAGCAAACTTTGATTCTCTGGAAGCATAGTCATTCATTCATGTTGTCGGAAGAATTATTTGCGGAGAAGCGGAAACTAAATTACGATAGTTAATTGTTACTGATGTCAGAGTAAATTATAATCTAATTGACACGGTCCTTAGAGAAAACGAAGGACTCTCATTCCTTTTTTTATTTTTATTTTCTCTCAGACTCCAAATATACAAGAAACTCCTCATCAGTACATCTACATCTACAAGATTACTATACAGTTCACAATTAACTGCCTGGCAGAGGGTTTAGAGAACTACATTCAAGTTATTCCTCTACCGTTCCACTCACGAACAGTACCTGGGAGAACCGAAGAGTTAAATTTTTCGTGTGATCTCTGATTTCTCTCATTTTATCACGATGATTATTTTTCCCTATGTAGGTAGACGCCAAAACAATATTTACACACACTGAGGAGAAAGTTGGAGATTGAAATTTCTTAAGAATATCACGCTGAAACGACAAACGCCTTTGTCTTAATGACTGCCACTACAATTTGCATGTCATATCACTGTTATTCTCTCCCCTGTTCCGCGATAATAAAAACCAGCTGCACTTCTTTGAACTTTTTCGATGTCCTCCATCAGTCCCATCTGATGCGGATCCCACACCGCGCAGCAATGCTCCAGAAGAGGGTGGGCAAGCAGGGTGTAAGCAATCTCTTTGGCAGAGCTGTTGCATTTTCTGCTATTCCGATGAATCACGGTCTTTGGTTCGCTTGACCCACAATAGGTGATCATTTAAATTTCAGTAGTTCGTAACTGTATGTTTGCATGACTTTTCGTATAACCGAAATTTAGCGGATTCCTTTTAGTACTCATGTGGCCGACTTAATTTTCATTACTTAGAGTCAATTACGACTTTTCGCACCACACAGATATCGTATCCAGATCATTTTGCATATGGGTTTCTTCATTTCATGACTTTACAAGACGGTATCATCTACAAACAATCTAGAGGGCTGCTCTGATTACCTCCCAAATCGTTTATGTAGATCACGAACAACAGACGGGCTGCAATAATTCACTGGGGAACGCCAGATATTATTTTTATTTTACTCGATCACTTTCCGTCAGATACTACGAACAATGACCTTTCAGAAAGGAAATCACGAATCCAGTCGCACAACTGAGAGGGTACTGCATAGACAAGTAATTTGATTGGAAGTCACTCTTGAGGTCTCCTCGAAATCTAAAAATATGGAATCGATTTAAACATCCCCTGTCGACAGCATTCATTACTTCGCGAGAGTAAGAAGCTGCTTGTGTTTTACAAGAACTTCTAGTACAGCATACGATCCACAATCCTACTCCAAATCAAAATTAGTGATATGCACCCGAAATTCAACGGATTCCTCCTATTTCCTTTCTTGGGTATGGTGTGACGTGTGCAACTTTCCACTCTTTAGATACGGATTTTTCAACGAGCGAACGAATGTATATGATGGCTAAGTGTGGCGCTACTGTATCAGCATACTCTGAAAGGACCCTTACTGGTATACGACGTGGAGCGGAGGCTTTGCCTTTATTAACTGATTTAAGCTGCTTTGTTACACCGAGGATATTGCCTTCTATGTTTTTATGTTTGAGGTTGTTCTTGATTCGAACTCTGGAATACTTACGTCAACTTCTTTAGTGAAGGAGTTTCGGAAAACCATGTTTACTAACGCTATTTTACTGCCATTATCATCAGTAGCGTCACCACAGTTATGGCGCAATGAAGGTATTGATTGCGTCTTGCCGCTGGTGTACTTTACTTACGACCAGAGTCTCTTTGGGTTTTCTGCCAGATTTCGAGACAAAGTTTTGTTCTGGAAACTACTGTAAACATCTCGCATCGAAGTTCGCGCTAAATTTTGAGCTTCGGTAAAACTTCTCCAATCTTGGGGGCTTTGCGTCCTTTTAAATTTGGCATGCTTTTTTCGTTGTTCTTGCAACAGTGCTTTGGCCTGTTCTGTATCATCTCTCATTAATTTACTTGGTGTTTATATCTCAAATGCCGTCGATACTATTTCTTTGAATTTAAGCCACATCTGATCTCTGCTTACATAGTCAGACTAGAAGAACTGAAGACTGTCTCTTAGGAAGGCGCCAAGCGAATTTTTATCTCATATTTGAAACAGAAGCATTTTGCTTTGATTTTTGGTGGGTTTGGATGCTACGGTATTCAGTCTCGCTACAACAACTTTGTGATAATTAATACCTGTGCCCGTCATGATGCACTCTACTTGCTGGAGTTTATTTGTTGCCAAGAGGTCAAGATTTTGTACGTAGACAAATTACTTTATAAATAGCAGCGACGGCACGGAAGGGACGAAACAAATCATTAATAATAATCACCGTGATAAAATTATTATTGCACGTGTCTGGTGAAGCTATCGAAAGAATTTCCAATAGACAGAGTGCAGCCTATAACAGAGATAAATAAGCAGGTAAGTCTCCTAACACAATCCACAGATATCGTCCATGCAGAGGTGATGCCTTTTCCAAAGGTTACTGTTACGGTGTACACTGATCTGGCATTCCATGTCCACCGTGCGATCATAAATTGTGTTTTCACCATTATTCAGGCAACAGAAAAACATTAACTGTTTAATATACGTAATTATGTGAATTTAGTTTAACAAACGTAATTACACTGCTGATAGTGAGTATGAAAAAGGATTTGACAAGGTGAATATATCCAAATTCCTTCAGGTAATGGCCTTCTGCAGCATTTGTTGAGAGCAATGTGAAATATGTGAGACTGAGTAGATGTTTAATACTCAGGAAATTAGCCTAGCTAAGGCCTAGTGGAGGTGGTTTGCCGTTGTCTTTCTCTGTCCTGTTATGAACTGTGAAGCGTGTGTCTGTGTCGTGTGGATGCCTTTGATGAGTGCTTCTACGGTGTGGTGTTGTGTTTGTGTTATTATGGGTGAAGAGAAAGGAGACGGTGGAATAGAAACTAGTGGTAAGGACTATGGGAACAAACTGGGGAGGTCATCGGTCCCTAAGCTTAGGCACTACTTAATCTAACTTAAACTAACTAACGCTAAGGACAACACACATGCCCATGCCCAGGCGTGGAGACGGTGAAATCCGGGTCCCATGCATGGCCTACTCCTTCCGTATAGCATAAAGGCGGCCGCCGATCTCCACGTCCCCAGCCGACGCTCGGATCACCACCAACAGTGTCACACGTCCTCAGCTAATTAGAGACACTGGGGAGAGGAATTTAATTCAGAACTCTGACGCAAAGACTTGTGATCATGAACTTTACGCCACCACATCTTCTATCCTCGCCAGCCAAATGTTGGTAGTGAAACAATTTTACCAGCAGGATTCGAACCAAATTGAGTGCCACATCACACGCGTGCGTTATCGAATATTTTTTTCTTTAAAAAAATCTCATTTCGTTCGTTGCGGACATCCCATGGCACCTGTTCAAGATCATCGTTGATTCTCTCACTCTGTTTATTATTATTATTATTATTATTATTACAGAGGGCAGCTATCCCTCTGACCGAACACGCTGAGCTACCGTGCCTGCAACGACCTCGGCTATGGACGCAGGTCAAATGGAATGACGCAAGCTGAAATAGCCAAGTCTTATAAAATGGTTTCTCCTATTATATACAGTCTTTAATTTACGTCTCGATGATGTCATAAATAAATGGCACAAATTATCCCAAAACTATTCAGAACTAAATAATGCTACTCTCGGAAAACGTTTCACCAGCAGGATTCGAACCGGCTTACCTCCGGTTCGAGTGCCACCGCACAGGCGTGCGTTAGCGCATTTTTTTTTTTTAATCTCATTTTGTTCGTTGCATTTGTTCGGAGCGGACATCCCATTGCATCTGTTCACTTTCATCGTTGAACCGTTCACTCAGGTTTTTTTTATTACAGAGGGCAGCTAAGCCTCTGACCGAATACGCTGAGCTACCGTGCCGAAAAGGTTCTCGGCTATAGAGGCATGTCAAATGGAATGACGCAAGCTGAAATAACCCAAATCTTAGAAAATGGTTTCTTCTATAATATACAGTATTTAATTTACATCTCGATGTCGTCATAAATAAATGGCACAAATGATTCCAAAAACTATTTAAAACTAAATAATGCGACTCTCTATACGATGCTCTTTAAAATCGAACAAATGATTTGAGCAAGAATAGAAGATGATCTACAACGTGGACTGCACCTGCTTGTGAAATCAGTAAAAGAGAGTAAGTAACATATTTCCACGCCAAAAACAAAATTGATGGCATTTAAAAAGAGTGAACCACTTAGGGCTACAATAATAATCAATGACGCGATGGATTAAGTTAAGGTATTCCTCTATTTTGAGTATGATACTATTTACATATCAATCGCTCTGAGTAAAAAGGTACAAAAATTTCAGTTTCTGCGTCCCACAACAAAACGATGTTTTTACCAATAGCGAAAGCTGTGTTAAGTAATAGACGAACAAACGTTGTTGTGTGGACGTGAATGTTAGTCACTTTTTAAGCGACAAGTCTAAAGGATAGAAAATGGAGACGTGAGAGTTCTGAGAGCCGTAGCTGGGCTACTTATAACTTGGTAGGAAGAGAAATGAAAAATCAGGTAAGACTGTATACTGAGACTGAAGAGATAGCGAGGTGCAAGGACAAGTGGAAAGAGCATGCAAGTAGAATGCAAGCAACCATACTATCAAAGCCACTGCTGAAGAATAAGATGAAACAAGGTATAAGGAAGGTCGGCTGATCAAAGAGAAATACGGCAGAGCAAAATAGAAATAAATCTTTGATATTGTTGATGAGGGGAATGAAGTAGGTCAGAAAGTTTGAACTCAGGCTTCAAGGAATGTGCTACAGACAAATGTGAGTGGTGTATATTTCAGCGGATCAGACTGATTTCCTTTTTTTTTTTTTTTTTTTTTTTTTACTTATATGGATGTGATTCCTTCACGACAATGCGTAATCCCATACTGCTAACTGATAGTCCAGAGTACGCGATGTTATTTTTTCCCAGTATGAGTATAGAGGCCTACCTCCCCCCATGAACCATGGACCTTGCCGTTGGTGGGGAGGCTTGCGTGCCTCAGCGATACAGATGGCCGTACCGTAGGTGTAACCACAACGGAGGGGTATCTGTTGAGAGGCCAGACAAACGTGTGGTTCCTGAAGAGGGGCAGCAGCCTTTTCAGTAGTTGCAGGGGCAACAGTCTGGATGATTGACTGATCTGGCCTTGCAACATTAACCAAAACGGCCTTGCTGTGCTGGTACTGCGAACGGCTGAAAGCAAGGGGAAACTACAGCCGTAATTTTTCCCGAGGACATGCAGCTTTACTGTATGATTAAATGATGATGGCATCCTCTTGGGTAAAATATTCCGGAGGTAAAATAGTCCCCCATTCGGATCTCCGGGCGGGGACTACTCAGGAGGATGTCGTTATCAGGAGAAAGAAAACTGGCGTTCTACGGATCGGAGCGTGGAATGTCAGATCCCTTAATCGGGCAGGTAGGTTAGAAAATTTAAAAAGGGAAATGGATAGGTTAAAGTTAGATATAGTGGGAATTAGTGAAGTTCGGTGGCAGGAGGAACAAGACTTCTGGTCAGGTGACTACAGGGTTATAAACACAAAATCAAATAGGGGTAATGCAGGAGTAGGTTTAATAATGAATAGGAAAATAGGAATGCGGGTAAGCTACTACAAACAGCATAGTGAACGCATTATTGTGGCCAAGATAGATACGAAGCCCACACCTACTACAGTAGTACAAGTTTATATGCCAACTAGCTCTGCAGATGATGAAGAAATTGAAGAAATGTACGATGAAATAAAAGAAATTATTCAGATAGTGAAGGGAGACGAAAATTTAATAGTAATGGGTGACTGGAATTCGAGTGTAGGAAAAGGGAGAGAAGGAAACATAGTAGGTGAATATGGATTGGGGCTAAAAAATGAAAGAGGAAGCCGCCTAGTAGAATTTTGCACAGAGCACAACTTAATCATAGCTAACACTTGGTTTAAGAATCATGAAAGAAGGTTGTATACGTGGAAGAACCCTGGAGATACTAAAAGGTATCAGATAGATTATATAATGGTAAGACAGAGATTTAGGAACCAGGTTTTAAGTTGTAAGACATTTCCAGGGGCAGATGTGGACTCTGACCACAATCTATTGGTTATGACCTGTAGATTAAAACTGAAGAAACTGCAAAAATGTGGGAAATTAAGGAGATGGGACCTGGATAAACTGAAAGAACCAGAGGTTGTACAGAGTTTCAAAGAGAGCATAAGGGAACAATTGACAGGAATAGGGGAAAGAAATACAGTAGAAGAAGAATGGGTAGCTCTGAGGGATGTAGTAGTGAAGGCAGCAGAGGATAAAGTAGGTACAAAGACGAGGGCTGCTAGAAATCCTTGGGTAACAGAAGAAATATTGAATTTAATTGATGAAAGGAGAAAATATAAAAATGCAGTAAATGAAGCAGGCAAAAAGGAATACAAACGTCTCAAAAATGAGATCGACAGGAAGTGCAAAATGGCTAAACAGGGATGGCTAGAGGACAAATGTAAGGATGTAGAAGCTTATCTCACTAGGGGTAAGATAGATACGGCATACAGGAAAATTAAAGAGACCTTTGGAGAGAAGAGAACCACGTGTATGAATATCAAGAGCTCAGATGGCAGCCCAGTTCTAAGCAAAGAAGGGAAGGCAGAAAGGTGGAAGGAGTATATAGAAGGTTTATACAAGGGCGATGTACTTGAGGACAATATTATGGAAATAGAAGAGGATGTAGATGAAGACGAAATGGGAGATACGATACTGCGTGAAGAGTTTGACAGAGCACTGAAAGACCTGAGTCGAAACAAGGCCCCCGGAGTAGACAACATTCCATTAGAACTACTGACGGCCTTGGGAGAGCCAGTCATGACAAAACTCTACCAGCTGGTGAGCAAGATTTATGAGACAGGCGAAATACCCTCAGACTTCAAGAAGAATATAATAATTCCAATCCCAAAGAAAGCAGGTGCTGACAGATGTGAAAATTACCGAACTATCAGTTTAATAAGCCACGGCTGCAAAATACTAACGCGAATTCTTTACAGACGAATGGAAAAACTGGTAGATGCAGACCTCGGGGAGGATCAGTTTGGATTCCGTCGAAATGTTGGAACACGTGAGGCAATACTGACCTTACGACTTATCTTAGAAGAAAGATTAAGAAAAGGCAAACCTACGTTTCTAGCATTTGTAGACTTAGAGAAAGCTTTTGACAATGTTGACTGGAATACTCTTTTTCAAATTCTAAAGGTGGCAGGGGTAAAATACAGGGAGCGAAAGGCTATTTATAATTTGTACAGAAACCAGATGGCAGTAATAAGAGTCGAGGGGCATGAAAGGGAAGCAGTGGTTGGGAAAGGAGTGAGACAGGGTTGTAGCCTCTCCCCGATGTTATTCAATCTGTATATTGAGCAAGCAGTAAAGGAAACAAAAGAAAAATTTGGAGTAGGTATTAAAATTCATGGAGACGAAGTAAAAACTTTGAGGTTCGCCGATGACATTGTAATTCTGTCAGAGACGGCAAAGGACTTGGAAGAGCAGTTGAACGGAATGGACAGTGTCTTGAAAGGAGGATATAAGATGAACATTAACAAAAGCAAAACGAGGATAATGGAATGTAGTCAAATTAAATCGGGTGATGCTGAGGGAATTAGATTAGGAAATGAGACACTTAAAGTAGTAAAGGAGTTTTGCTATTTAGGAAGTAAAATAACTGATGATGGTCGAAGTAGGGAGGATATAAAATGTAGACTGGCAATGGCAAGGAAAGCGTTTCTGAAGAAGAGAAATTTGTTAACATCGAATATAGATTTATGTATCAGGAAGTCGTTTCTGAAAGTATTTGTTTGGAGTGTAGCCATGTATGGAAGTGAAACATGGACGATAACTAGTTTGGACAAGAAGAGAATAGAAGCTTTCGAAATGTGGTGCTACAGAAGAATACTGAAGATAAGGTGGATAGATCACGTAACTAATGAGGAGGTATTGAATAGGATTGGGGAGAAGAGAAGTTTGTGGCACAACTTGACTAGAAGAAGGGATCGGTTGGTAGGACATGTTTTGAGGCATCAAGGGATCACAAATTTAGCATTGGAGGGCAGCGTGGAGGGTAAAAATCGTAGAGGGAGACCGAGAGATGAGTACACTAAGCAGATTCAGAAGGATGTAGGTTGCAGTAGGTACTGGGAGATGAAGCAGCTTGCACAGGATAGAGCAGCATGGAGAGCTGCATCAAACCAGTCTCAGGACTGAAGACAACAACAACAATAGAGGCCTAACTGCCCCGTAGTTGGTTGTAACTTGTGCCCTTTTCGGACCTGGGGGAACATATCTCTGCTCAATGTACCTGTGGTAAATTATGGTCAAAAGTGGACGTAATTCTCTCTATTCTCTCTTAAACTCTGTATAGAACTTAACCCGTGGTCCATCGGACTTTGAGCGCCAATGAGTTATACTGATAGAAGTTGTTTCTTAGCGATACTAGTACTGAACTGTACGTCACTAATATTAACAGTGCTACTGAATGATGGTAACATTCCGTCATTTCCCTTTAAGAAGGAAAATTTGGACACACCATTCAACATTTTGGTTGTGTCGGTTCCTGTCTCGTTCTCAAGTATCTGGGCACAGGTTTTGTGTCACTGATAGTTCGAAACGTGTCTGTTTACTCAGAACTTTCATTTTCCTCTCAATATATTTTGCCTTTCTGTGAATCGCGATGCTTCTATTTACCGTATGCTATGTAGGTCTTGCTCTAACCGGTTTCGATTTCTTGATACAAGCTCTTTATCAGTCTCTTGGCTCCATCACTGTACGAGACTTAAGCCTATGGCGAATGGGTTCCCTCTCTTCCTGTAGTATTCGTTTGTGCGTGTTGCGACATGTGGTGTTTCTCATTTCAAAACAGTACGTCGACATTCTCGGTCGGTTGTTGTTCGGACATGGTATGCTAAAGTCGAAGACGCACTTTGTGCTGTGTTCAGATGTTGAGAAAGAAACTGTCATTGTCTGGCGAAGGTCCACGTTGGTGAGCAAATATTACATTTATTTACTGTGACGAAGGTTAGCTTTGCGTGGAGAGGTTAGTTCAGGACTGTTTACTTGTACCGCTCAGCGAGTAGGTATCAGTTCACGTGCTTCCGAGAAGCGATAGGCGCTCATAGGTTCTTATTATGAACTGTTTAGAAACTGGTTATTGCGACACATGTTGCTTAATCTCACAGTGTGTTACGAATATTATAAATTTAAGGATGTTACCCTCTATTGAAAATTTAAAGATGTTAGCACTTCTTCAAGAGTATTTCAGATGACGTCGTTGTCGTTGGTAAAGTTAAATCTCGAAGTTGTATTCTGAAGTATGCCTGCTAGCTTGTAAAACATTGTTTTTGTGTTCATTGATAATGTACTATCCTTTAAACACATTCCTCTCGACTTAATTTTGCCGAGGACCATATCACTCCTTGTCTTTCATCAACTTGAAGGTGCCTCGCTTGTGCCTGCCCTCTTGTAATCTTTCGTAAACTGACTACATGAATCAAAGTCATTTTGACAAATAGATATTTGGCTACTGAGCTGCGACTGAGAAACAATAGTAACGAAAAGAAATTCTCAGCATGCAAATAAGGTTTGAGATGCTGAGAAAAGCTAAGTCGCCATGTGCTGGATTGCTGAATGCTGAAATTAGGCACTTTATTGCGTCAGCATATTTAAATAGTGCAAACTTTCGTACGAAGGGAACTAGGTTTTTTGCATGATCTTCCTGCTAACAATACACACATCAAAAAAAGTTTTGCTTCACCCCAGTTCCCAGAGCTCCTGAAGATAGACGTTCACTGTGGATATTGTATCACAGACACAGTCCCTTTGGCTGCTCAGCGACCTCACTAAATCCGCCCAAAGATGTAAACAACATTGCATGATCAGCGCTTATTAGACGGAGGGGGTCCGACAGCCGATCAGTCCCAGACATTACGCCAGAAAGAAGGTCCACGGCTCATGTTGTCTGTACTTCAACCATGCCAAGACGGTCAATACCGTGGTTAGATAGCGTTCGCAGTGTTACTTTGTGCCAGGAAGGGCTCTCAATGAGGGAAGTGTCCAGGCGTCTCAGAGTGAACCAATGCGATGTTGTTCGGACATGGAGGAGATACTGAGAGACAGGAACTGTCGATGATATGCCACGCTCAGGCCGCCCAAGGGCTACTACGGCAGTGGATGACCGCTACCTACGGATTATGGCTCGGAGGATCCCTGACAGCAACGCCACCTTGTTGAATAATGCTTTTCGTGCAGCCACGGGACTTCGTGTTGTGACTCAAAGTATGCGCAGCAGGCTGCATGATGCGCAATTTCACTCTCAACGTCGATGGCGAAGTCCATCTTTGCAACCATGACATCATGCAGCACGGTATAGATGGGCCCAACAACACGCCGAATGGACCGCTCAGGATTGGCATTACATTCTCTTCACCGATGAGTGTCGTATATGCCGTCAACCAGACAATCGTCGGAGACGTGTTTGGAGGCAACACGGTCACGCTGAACGCCTTAGACACACTGCCCAGCGAGTGGAGCAACGTGTAGATTCCTTGCTGTTTTGGGGTGGCATTATGTGGGGTCGAAGTCCACCGCTTGTGGTCATGGAAGGCGCAGTAACGGCTGTACGATACGTGAATGCCATCCTCCGAGCGATATTGCAACCATAACGGCAGCATATTGGCGAGGCATTCGTCTTCATGGACGACAATCCGCGCCCCCATCGTGCACATCTTGTGAATGACTTCCTTCAGGTTAACGACATCGCTCGTCTAGAGCAGCCAGCATGTTCTCCTGACATGAACCCTATCTAACATGCCTGGGACAGATTGAAAAGGGCTGTTTAAGGACGACGTGACCCACCAACCACTCTGAGGGATCTACGTCGAATCGCCGTTAAGGAGTGGGACAATTTGGACCAACAGTGCATTGATAAAATTGCGGATAGTATGCCACGACGAAAATGGGCCTGCATCAACGCAAGAGGACGTGCTACTGGATATTAGAAGTACCGGTGTGTACAACAATTTGCACCACCACCTCTGAAGGTCTCGCTGTATGGTGGTACAAAATGCAATTTATGGTTTTCATGAACAATAAAGAGGGCGGAAATGAAGTTTATGTTGATCTCTATTCCAATTTTCTGTACAGGATCTCTCCGAACCGAGGTGATGCATAGCTTTTTTGATGTGTGTATTTTGTGCGTTCTGAATTCATGTGCATATAAACGAGACTTCCTGATTGCGCAGCTGGACTTAAGCGGAAGGCACGTGTTTAAAGTAACCTATTGCTTTCATCAACCAGTACCCTCCTACACTGCTCACAAATATTAACCCATTCCTTTTGGCTGTGCTGAATTTATGAAAGTGTGTGTTGTGTGAGAATTTTATATTTATCTATCACAGTACCTGCCGTTGCCCAGGTATGTACTTACTCCAATTTTCTATTAGTCCATCTTCTTCCATCCTCTAAGTCAATTTCCTCCCCCCCCCCCCTCCCCCCAATTCCTAACCAAACCCGAAGGAAGTTTACTTGTATTTTAAGGCTACAAAGGTGGTTAGATTCTGTGACAATACCTTTTCCAACATAGTTGAAGACTTCGCACATCGGTTTTCTGCAATTATAACTTCAGCCTATGTGCGGATTTGTTTTGTTTCGTTCGTATCAAGACAGTACGTGCCTTTTCTTAAGAAACTTCCTAAAATTTCCCGTGCAGCAGAAGCGAGCTTCTATTTTCAATTACGCTGTTAGACACATATTTTACCTACAGTTTGGTCGACTAAATGTTTTGACGTGCTCTACAACTCCTCTCTGTGGTGGAAATGCATTCTGATTAGCCTGATGACCAAACACAATCTTGATCTAAGCTGCGAAGTTATACATCTCAGAAATGAACAGATTAGTATCCGTGAAATCATAAAGATTCTTGTCTCGAGTAATGGATGTCCAATGGCTCATGAAGATAAACTGTTCCTGCGTCTCCCACTACAGATAACAAACACTTGTATCAAGTAGGCTTCGCAGCAGACACAGTTTTTCTATGTGCGCAGATTACTGTGTATCGACGAGAAACCGTTGAATTTAACTGAAGGCATCGAACTGGACAGGTGCTCGTGAGTAGGTAGGGTAGTTTGTTCCCATTTTCCCTCTTCATATTATAGGCTGACTTTAGAGTGTCTGGCTAGAAACAGTGAGCAGAAAACACTCTACAATGAATGCTGGGCGAACCGAGAAGAGCTAGGATCTGAAAATCTGAGAAATGTTTTCTTAAATTTTGGAGAACTAGTATTTCATGTGGAAGGTACGTTAGACTTGATCGTCAGAAGTCCCATTCAACAGCGTAAGACGATTTTCGTTCCTGGATGAGAGTAATCTTCCATTAAGTTAAAGCATCTTGCCATATAAAAAGGGTATCCATAAATGTAAAGACAATACAAGACTTAAAAAAGATCTTGTTCAGACACATGCCGTATTGCTGTTGTGTGAAATTTTCGCCGCGTATATACAACAATTGCGAGAAGCATTGGTTGAGACTGGGTACCCAATACTTACATGCCGTAGATTCGCCAGTCCGCCTAGCTAATGTATGGGCAGCAAACGTCACGGTCCCTCGAGGCGATGAACTTGTGGGTAGTCACATGCAGATCCTGCAGTGCGGTGCCCTCGGGAGCAGCTCACGGAAATGCAGCTTATTACGGAGCTCACACCTCGAGCGAGATGACACCTGGATGAACGGCGGCTGCGATAGTCGGTGGGTCTCTGGCTGAGGCTTGTAGCGGCTGTCGGTTGGCCGGAGCCAGAATTGTAACTGACTGTCTCCGGGTTGATCGTCGACCTAACTGGGCGTCCGCGGAAGAGCAAGTGCGTGGTGTTCGGACACGTGACCACGGGAACGTGAGTGGGTTCCTGCGGCTACAGCGCCGTGAACCGCGACCTGCACGCCCCAGGGTGGCGTACTTTCTGACCCCAGATGCTGTAGCGGTTGCAGGAGGCTTGACAGCAAACAATTCAATAACTATTCTATTGATAAATGCCCTATGAACTGCTTCAGGGACCGTCCCCAACCTACGAAGCCTATCCGTAAGTGTGGCGGCTGAATATACGGGGGTGCTGTCCAGCATACAACACAGAGAAAATGTTAGTCATCCGCTACAAAGAAAACAGTCCATTATTAATCGTTGTAGATGGTGGAGAGATGCTACCAAACCGTCATTCGATTATCTACCACTGACGTAAGCCACAGGAGTCAACCACTGTGGGTTTACCAGTCGGTAGTATGGAATCAGCACAGTAAGATTAGTTGACAAGGAGACGTGACAGAATGGCAGAAACGACCTACAGTGTTTCGACGATTCCATGGCCACATCGAGAATGACGTTAATGTATAAACGCAGACTATTCAACGTTTAGACAAGGAATGGTGAATGAACAGCACCCATGTAACAGCGCCAAAAGCGGTGGTTGTAAAAATATACTAACTGAAACGAACTAGAGATGATATTCATGCCGTGGCCGGCCGCGGTGGTCTCGCGGTTCTAGGCGCGCAGTCGGGAACCGTGCGACTGCTACGGTCGCAGGTTCGAATCCTGCCTTGGGCATGGATGTGTGTGATGTCCTTAGGTTAGTTAGGTTTAAGTAGTTCTAAGTTCTAGGGGACTAATGACCACAGCAGTTGAGTCCCATAGTGCTCAGAGCCATTTGAACCATTTGATATTCATGCCGTGCCATTGACAATAGTTTTCAGGCCAGACTGAAATTGCTGCTGTCGGTGAATTCAGTTCTATCTCAGTCACTTTCGGAGTGAACATTGCGAATGGAACTGCATGCAATGGATGTTATGATTAGGTACCTCGCAAAAAGGAATTGTTCACAGCGACACATAAAACTGGACGTCTTCACTGAGTGGAGGTCTGTTGTAACGCCCGACGAGTTGAGGTTTTCCGCTATTCAACAAATGCAAGGGGTCGAGAGCTCCAACGACGCAAAGACGCGCTTAACCCGTAGTGTGTGGAGTTTGTAGTCAAGCCAGCGTTGTTTTATTGGGTGGTGTTGTGAAAGTCGAACTACTCGTAGTGGTCCACTGTGGGCTGTAATTGTTGTATGACAGCGAAATGCGGTGGATATTCCAATGAGTTAATGTGGAAGCTGGAAAAAAATTAATTTCTGTTTTGGCCACCAGGTGCAATTCTAGCGCTCTGAATGTAGTAAGACAGATATATAGAAATATTTCCATATGTTGTGGATTAGGAACTGGATGTGGGCAGTAAAAGTCAAACAAGTGAGAAAGACATAATAGTGATTTTATTATTAACCTCTACTTTCATAACTTTTTCAGTATGAGCGTTGCAGATGTCGACGAGATGCTGCATCGATAAAACGATGTGATCAACAGTTTCTCGTAGCGGTTCCAGTGGAAGCCGTGCAGCGTGGTCCTGTGTAATGGCCTTCAGATCAGGTAGAGACCGAACAACTCTCCGGCAAACGCTTTCTCATAGATATCGCCAAAGCCAGAAGTTCCATTTATTCGGATCAATGATCTTGCAGTCAATGTTTCCGGAAAATCTCTGGAAATAACATGTTCGTGGAGGATTGGATTGTTGGCCTCTGTGGCCGAGCCTTTGTAGGCGCTTCAGTCTGGAACCGCGCGACCGCTAGGTCGTAGGTTCGACTCTTGCCTCGGGCATGGATGTGTGTGACCTCTTTACGTTAGTTAGGTTTAAATAGTTCTAAGTTCTAGGGGACTGATGAACTCAGATGTTGAGTCCCATAGTGCCATTTGAACCATTTGAATGGCTTGAGGTGGATCAGGCATCCTTGAAGCAACTGGTGAAATCTTCTTCTCTCGCTACGTTCGGCATAAAGGCGGTTCTTCGTGGTACTAGAATGATGTCAGGGTGACTAATACTTGGTGATACGAAAATGTAATAAAATGATGATGTGGCATTGATAGACGGGATACCCCA
Organism: Schistocerca gregaria; assembly: GCF_023897955.1. Lineage (NCBI taxonomy): Eukaryota > Metazoa > Arthropoda > Insecta > Orthoptera > Acrididae > Schistocerca > Schistocerca gregaria. The sequence continues at coordinate 521,493,868 of NC_064922.1, read as the reverse complement.
CCTTGGGTAGTTCAGCACCAAATTTGCAATTCTTTTTAAGTGATGTGACATTGGGCGAGTTGCATGTCGGTAATGATGAAATGATGACGAGGACAACACAGCTCCCAGTCCCCAAGCGAAGAAAAGCTCCGAGCCGCCCGTGAATCTAGCCCGGGCCCGCTGCATTGTAATCAGACGCGCTAACCACTCAGCTAAGGAGGCGAACTGGTCGCGTGGTGTTTTCATGAATCATACGCTGCTGCAAAAATCAAAGAAAAAAAGTGTTTTGGCTTAGAAGGCCGAAGCTAAGCCTCGAGGGCGCGGGAAACGCGTCGACTTGGAGGCCGGGCTATTGGCAGGCGCGGCTCGCCGCGGCCTGGTATGGTGCCGGAATTCACGGCGCGGCATGGGGCGGTATGGGGTGGGATGGGTCGCCGCTGCCGACGCCGCTGTCCGGTAGAGCCGACGCGCCGGTCGATGAAAAGTGTGGAGCGCGGCGGAGTTGGGCAGGGCAGACTGGCCGCGGACAGGAGGGGTGGGAGTTAGGAGAGGGGGAGGGGGAGGAGCGAAGAGAGGAGAGGAGAGGCCAGCTGGCTTTAATCGCCTGCCCGGCCTGGCCTGGCCGTGGAGCGAACTTCTAGCATAGCTTCCACAGATGAGGGCCGCTGGGCATACTCCGTACCTCAGTCCACTGGCTCGCCACGGTCCCACAGAGATATTCTGCCTGTCTTCCCTCCAGTGAACATAGGCTGGGAGTGCATCAGGCTGGAATATTGCCGCCTGCTGTACTGATATTCCTAACACGAGTATTATTTTTTTCTCTTTTCTTCTCGTTTTCCCACGTGTTACATGGATACTATGCATATACGAAGTATCCGGACTCTTATATAAGCAGTATTTTGCAAAACATTTTTCAGTGTAGACTTCACAGGTTGCTAAAAAAAAGCAGTTTAGTTTACGTAGGAGCACTTAAAGAAATAACCAGAATTTACAATCTGTGAAAACAACATTAAAATTGGACCGCGTTAACAATTTCTGTAACTCCAACTTCTGCAAATGAGATGGACCTGGGGCCAGTCGAAGACACGAGGAAAACAGATACCAACAGCTATAATTTTATTTAATAATTTTATGTAGCTAGCAGTTTCAATACCTCACTGGCGCCATCTTCAGATCACTATACATTTAGCTGCATAAGTCATCTAACTGTTCGTGCTGTTATAGGGACCACTACATCCAACTGGTTTCCGTAGACTCATTCTCGGAAGATGTGGACCCTTCATACCACTAACTTAGTTGTCGTTGGAGGTGTGAATGGTCCACGTCGACCGAGAAGAAATCTATGGAAACCGGTTGTATATAAAGATGCTTATAATAGCACAAACGGTTAGATGGCCTAAGATGGCCTAATATGGTGCCCATGAGACTCCAAAACGGGTATCTAAGTAAAATCATTAAATAACATTACGACTGTCCGTCTGAACTTCTTTCAAGCCTCTGTTGTTTGTTTTATAACTGATATTCCTTACCGGAAAGTCCTCACATCCTTCATCCTAAAGAACACCTTATCTTCTCTGAAAACTAAATAATTTGTTGTCTTTATTCAAAACTAGCTGACAAACTGGGCGTTGCCAAAGTATTAATTTTTCCAGTTTTGCATTCGAAACTAAAACAAAATAATTAACTGTCTTTGAAGTGAAGTACCGAAAAAATTTCGTTTCTGTGTATTCGTGAAAACCTCTTTGAAATTATGAAATAGTCGTACAAAGAAATATACGTGATGTACAAATGTACAATTACGGTTTCCCAATTAGGAAACATGCTCTTGGAAATTTTCTGTGCGCTGGGCACAGCTGCCTCGCGTGTCTACAAAGCAATTTTGTAAACCTCTCTATGGCAACTCCTCTTCTTCTCTATAAATAAAGGAATGACCTGACTGATTAACTAACTGGCTCATCACCGCACAGCCCAAACCACTACGGATATAATCTTAAAATTTGGAGAAAGCGTGTTTCCGAAAGGATTTTTCGAAACTAAAATCCTAAGGGGGTAGAATAGTGAATGAACATTTTTTGAAAATAAATAATTGGTAAAGAACAAGTACAGGATTTTTGAGACTACATTTATCACAATTCGTATTTGACTTCTCAATTAGAAAGAAGAAGTAGGTGTTTGATTGTGTCTGGAAATTCAACCCCTAAGGGACTGCAGTAGGAGATGAAAATTTATAATAAAATATTTCGTTACATTAAAAAATTGAAAGCTAAATTCATCAAAATTGATATTTCATTTCTCGACTAGATATAAAAAAATACAAGGTGTACATAAAGTTGGGGAACACTTTCAGATACTTATTGCACAAGAACCAAACATTGTACAGATATCTTACATGTGTCATTTTGAAGAGAAATCCTGATTTTTTTTCTTTTCATGCATACCGCCACAGCGTAGTTTGGTGATTTTCCGATAGTCAGCGCTAGTCGCAAACATGACGAGCTTAGGTGCGAAGCGAATTGTTTCATGAAATGGCCTCCCCGATCACCAGATCTCACTCCGTGTCACTTTTTTATGTGGGGACACATTAAAGATCTGGTGTATGTACCACCTCTACCACGTGATGTAGCACAACTCCGGAAAAGAATACGGGAAGCGCCTGCGACAGTCGATGATGCCATGCTGGGACGGGTGTGGCAAGAACTCGATTACCGTATTGACGTCTGCCGGGTCACTCATGGTTCGCATATCGAATGTTTGTAAGAAAAACTTTCAGACTCTCTCTTCAAAATTCAATGTGTATGACATGTACAATGTTTACTTCTTGTGCAATAAATTATTGAAAGTGTTACCTAAATTTATGTACACCCTGTAATTGTTTGAGGATGAAAGTTGCTATGGAAATATGTCCTCAAGAACGCAAAATGCATAATTAACAAAGACTTTGGATTCCAGCTACCAGAATGGCTTCTTGGTGCAAAGTACATTCGGAAAAGGCTATGCTTATATGACCACAATTAGCGTTACAGGCTTAGAAGGTGTTGCAATTTGTAAACAACATAAACATTCGATTAAATAAAAACAAAAAACAAAGTCTCTGCAGGCCACACAGTCTACGCGAGCGCAGCAACGGGTGCTAAGCTAGTAGCTCCACAAACGGCTACCGTTTTCGCCTACAGCCGCTTGCGCTTCGCATTTGAAAGCTGTCATCAATAGCGCTGCCAGATGTTCGAGATTTCTTTAATTTGAAATGACTAAAGGAATGACCTAGTGTTAACGCTTTATTCATGACGCAGCATTTTTTTCTCGTATCTCAATGTTTATGACGTCATATGTCTTGAACTACATATCGTACACTATATATGTGTAGATACATTGAGCGGCATAAGTGGCTACTGCCAGCGACATATGTTGCGAATAGAGTTAGCAGCAAGGAAATAATAAATTTTAACGTCATCCATGATGCGGCAATTATTCACGGATCTAAGCGTTTATGACGTCGTATCTCCTGATATATGTGTCATTCAATGTTACGGTTTTGCAGATACATTCACCGGAATATGTGGATACTGTTTGCAAAATGTGTTGCCAACAGTGTTAGTACAAGAAAAGTAATAAATTTAAACGTCATACACAATGCAGCATTTTACCATACATCTCAATGTTTATGGTGTCATATCTCCTCAACAATCTATGGTACCATGATGTATTTTTGTCGGTGCATTTAGCAATACATTTTGGATACTGGTATCGAAACTGATTGTGAATAGGATTAGTACCATAGATGTAATGAATTCAAACGTCATGCATGATGTGGTAACTCTCCACATATCTCATTGTGTGTGACGTCACATCTCTTGAACTATGACAGGTAGGTGTCTCTTACACCCCCAATGATTTTTGCGTGGCATAAGAGATACTTGTACAAAGCTTGGATGCTGCCTGTCCGTTATTTAGGAGTAGATGTTCAACACATACACAAACATTCATCCACTTTTGTAATACGTGTAGATTAGGACTTGCATTACGGCGTTCCAGATCGCAGTGAATATAAGAGAGCCCTCGCTGCGATTCCCTTCTGTGCGCCAACCCAGGTGGCAAATAACAGTCTGCATTTGCATTTGAGATTCAGGCGATGTAAAGGACATAGTTATATCGTGGCACGTCAACATAAAAAACAGCATTTCTAACATGTATACCAACCTAGCGTCTTCTAGTAATTTCGTCGTCCCAGCATAGAGGTTGCACTTGTGTCCACTGCTTCTGTTGTATGGCCGAAACAGAACGACAATGAAACAGGCTAAGGCTCTTTTTCACTGAAGTAATGCATTGGTGTGCACAACTTAAGGACGAAAATACCGTTTACATTATGTATGACTGTCAACTAACATACATAGATGAAACCTGGACCATACATTGAAAGAACTGATACAGATATACGCAATGAGACGAATAGAAGTGACATTTTTATTCAAGGACAATAATTATACTGAAATCACCGCAATCCATGATGTTTCCCAGGGCAATGAAAAAGGCGGAACATGGTTTTTAGATTCTTAATAGTGTATGTGATAACAATGGACAACAAGGCGAATCTTGCAACGTGCTCCCATGATGGCCACAAGGCTGGTAAGGTGTACTTGTGGTAGGACGCTCCGTTTCTCCACCATCTCGAATGACAATTGCTGGATAGTCGTTGGTGTATGTGAATGCGCTGAAATACATCTTCTCACCGCACTGCACACGTGCTCGATGGAATTTAAGTCGGGGAACGTGCAGGTCAACTCATTCAAGAGCTCGTTCAGCTGCGCTGAGCGATGCGGTCGCGCCTTCTCAACCACAAACATGAAGCCAAGGTGGAATGCACTCCTGACAAGAGGCGCATGGACTACTTGTGCAGTGTCATAATAACGTAGATCCGCGAGTTTACCGTGTTCAAAGATTTCGAGGTCATGGCGTTGCAACATTATCCTCCCCAAACCATAACACCCAGGCTACTAAAACGATCATGTTCGATTACGTTCCTGATTATATTACGTGTTTCTGCCCCTCGCTGTAAGAAAGTACGTTCAAAACAATACTCACCGCAGTCGTTGCTACCGATATCATTAGAACACAACATACTGTTCGTCGGGCGAAGAGACCATCCCACGCAGTCGCCGTGCTACGGTGGAGCGAGAGATTACTTGCCTTGCAGTGCTGTTAAATGTCGTTGTAATTGCACGCGCTGTTGTGATTCGGTCCCTTCTTGCCTGTTGCACAGTACAGCGGTCATCAGCTGCTGCACCTGACCAGGTCAACCACCTAGTCTCCAGGCAGTGGTGCCCGCGATTCGGAACGATATCCATGAGTGTAAAACAGTGCATTGAGCAATGCCAAACTCACAGGCTGCACTCGTCACACTTTGTCATCCTTCCACTGTTCTGCTGATTCTTCCACGTGCGAAGTCATCCAAATGTCGTCACCGAACATGTTGTACGAGCTTCACCACAGAGCACCGTAACTGCTCGCTGATTGGCACACAGCCGGCCAAAGTGGCGCTTTAGTCGGGAACCGCATTACCGCTACGGTCGCAGGTTCGAATTCTGCAACGGGTAATGATGTATGTGATGTCCCTACATTAGTTAGGTTTAAGCGGTTCTAAGTTATAGGGGACTGGTGACCTCAGAAGTTAAGCCCCATAGTTTTATATTGGAACACACCGACCCCTGTCTTGTTCCATCACAACTGCCCCATTCGGCGGCTCTATGGCCACAGTAACGTCGCGCCATGTAGATGTAGATGTAGACTGCGAGACCTCTGGCAACATGGACCCACACCTTCACATTTTGTTGTTGTTGTGGTCTTCAGTCCTACCAACCGATCCCTTCTTCTACTCAAGTTGTGCCACAAACTTCTCTTCTGCCCAGTCCTATTCAATACCTCCTCATTTGTTGTATGATCTACCCATCTAATCTTCAGCATTCTTCTGTAGTACTACATTTCGAAAGCTTCTATTCTCTTCTTGTCCGAACTATATATCGTCCATGTTTCACTTCCATACATGGCTACACTCCGTACAAATACTCTCAGAAGCGACTTCCTGACACTTAAATCTATACTCGATGTTAACAAATTTCTCTTCTTCAGAAACGCCTTCCTTGCCATTGATAGTCTACATTTTATATCCTCTCTACTTCGACCGTCATCAGTTATTTTGCTCCCCAAATAGCAAAACTCCTTTACTGCTTTAAGTGTCTCATTTCCTAATCTAATCCCTCAGCAGCACCCGACTTAAATAGACTACATTCCATTGTTCTCGTTCTTCTTTTGTTGATGTTCATCTTATATCCTACTTTCAAGACACTATCCATTCCGTTCAACTGCTCTTCTAAGTCCTTTGCTGTCTCTGACAGAATTACAATGTCATCGGCGAACCTCAAAGTTTTTAGTTCATCTTCATGGATTTTAATACCTACTCCGAATTTTTCTTTTGTTTCCTTCACTGCTTGCTCAATATACAGATTGAATAACATCGGGGAGAGGCTACAGCCCTGTCTCACTCCCCTCCCAACCACTGCTTCCCTTTCGTGTCCCTCGACTCTTATAACTGCCATGTGGTTTCTGTACAAATTGTAAATAGCCTTTCGCTCCCTGTATTTTACCCCTACCGCCATCAGAATTTGAAAGATAGTATTCCAGTGAACATTGTCAAAAGCTTTCTCCAAGTCTACAAATGCTAGAAACGTAGGTTTGCTATCTTTAATCTAGCTTCCAAGATAAGTCGTAGTGTCAGTATTGCCTCACGTGTTCCAATATCTTAACGGAATCCCAACAGATCTTCGCGAGGTCGGCTTCTACCAGTTTTTCCACTCGTTTGTAAAGAATTTGCGTTAGTATTTTGCAGCTGTGGCTTATTAAACTGATAGTCCGGTAATTTTCACATGTGTCAACACTTGCTTTCTTTGGGATTGGAATCATTACACTCTTCTTGAAGTCTGAGGGTATATCGCTTGTGTCATACATCTTACTCACCAGATGGTAGACTTTTGTCAGGACTGTCTCTCCCAAGGCTGTCAGTAGTTCTAATGGAATATTATCTACTCCTGGGATCTTGTTTCGACTCAGGTCTTTCAGGGCTATGTCAAACTCTTCACGCAGTATCGTATCTCCCATTTCATCTTCATCTGCATCCTTTACCATTTCCATAATATTGTCCTCAAGTACATCGCCTTTGTATAGACCCTCTATATACTCCTTCCACCTTCCTGCTTCCTCTTCTTTGCTTAGAACTGGGTTTCCACCTGAGCTCTTGATATTCATACAAGTGGTTCTCTTTTCTCCAAAGGTCTCTAATTTCTCTGTAGGCAGCATCGATCTTACCCCTTGAGAGATAAGCCTCTACATCCTTACATTTGTCCTCTAGCCATCCTTGCTTAGCCATTTTGCACTTCCTGTCGATCCCATTTTTTAAACCTTTGTATTCCTTTTTGCCTGCTTCATTTACTGCATTTTTATATTTTCTCTTTTTATCAATTAAATTCAATATTTCTTCTGTTACCCAAGGATTTCTACTAGCCCTCGTCTTTTTACCTACTTGATCCTCCGCTGCCTTCACTACTTCATCCCTCAAAGCTACCCATTCTTCTTCTACTGTATTTCTTTCCCCCACTCCTATCAATTTTTCTCTTATGCTCTCCCTGAAACTCTATACAACCTTTGGTTTAGTCAGTCTATCCAGGTCCCATTTCCTTAAATTCCCACCTTTTTGCAGTTTCGTCAGTTTTAATCTACCACCCATAACCAATAGATTGTGGTCAGAGTCCACATCTGCCTCTGAAAATGTCTTACAGTTTAAAATCTGGTTCCTAAATCTCTGTCTTACCACTATATAATCTACCTGAAACCTATCAGTATCTCCAGGCTTCTTCCATGTATACAACCTTCTTTTATGATTCTTGAACCAAGTGTTAGCTATGATTAAGTTGTGCTCTGTGCAAAATTCTACCAGTCGGTTTTCTCTTTTATTTCTTACCCCCAATCCATATAAACCTACTACGTTTGCTTTTCTCCTTTCCCTACTACCGAATTCCAGTCACCCATGACTATTAAATTTTCGTCTCCCTTCACTATTTGAATAATTTCTTTTATTTCATCACACATATCTTCAACTTCTTCATCATCTGCAGAGCTAGTTGGCATATACACTTGTACTACTGTAGTCTGAGGTGTGGGACTCAATACAGAGTCGCACTTCGATTCGTTCTCGACAGAGGTGATCTCCCAGTGAAGTACTGAGGAGAGACTTGTTCCTCACTCCAAGAGCGACAACAGACCGGCGCCTCTCCTTGCGGATGTGAAGGGGTATATGTTTTGGTCTCTTCCATTATTCCTTCAACTCAAGGTGTCAGAAATATCGTCTGCCAATCAGCATTGCTCTTCTAAAATGGGAGAATGACGTTTCGTTTAAGGCGACCAATTCAGAAACCTGTAGCATTGGCGTTTGGCGTTTGCTGTCCCCCTTTGAAAATCTCTGAAACTGCATGCTATGTGTAAAGAATGTGTATGCTGGCCACTCCCACACAATGTAGCGGAATTTGATTTTAAGCCGAACACGGGGTCGTTCCGCCCTTTCACTCGGGCCCACACTGTCCGCTACATGGCCGGTCACTGGCCGACGTAGCCTGGGTCGTCCTCTGAAGGGACCGGCGTCCCGTTGTGTGGTTTCTCTCCCAAACTAAAAGCTTCTGTGACCGTCGTGTCTGAAATGTATGTGGTACACCAGCCTCGAGTATTTCAACCACATCACGCTTACTTGTTAATTGCATATCGCTTACATCAATTCATATAACATTGACTTTATCTTATCGGGTTTTGGTTCGAATGAAGCGTCTTGATGTGTGAAATGTGATTGTGAGGGCGGAATATGTAAGCAATGAAGCTCAGGAGACCATGACGTGTTACAGTAGTAGGCATGGGCTTCGTGTCTATCTTGGCCACAATAAGGCGTTCACTATGCTGTTTGAAGTAGCTTACCCACACTCCTATTTTTGTATTCATTATTAAACCGACTCCTGCATTACCCCTATTTGATTTTGTATTTATAACCCTGTATTCACCTGGCCAGAAGTCTTGTTCCTCCTGCCACCGAGCTTCGCTAATTTCCACTATATGTGACTTTAACCTAACCATTTCCCTTTTTAAATTTTCAAACCTACCTGCCCGATTAAGGGATCTGACATTCCACACTCTGATCCATAGAACGCCAGTTTTCTTTCTCCTGATAACGACATCCTCCTGAGTAGTCCCTGCCCGGACAATTCACCTCCGAAATATTTTACCCAAGAGGACGCCATCATCATTTAATCATATAGTAAAGCTGCATGCCCTCGGGAAAAATTACGGCCGTAGTTTCCCTTTGCTTTCAGCCGTTCGCAGTACCAGCACAGCAAGGCCGTTTTGGATAGTGTTACAAGGCCAGATCAGTCAATCATGCAGACTGTTGCCCCTGCAACTACTGAAAAGGCTGCTGCCCCTCTTCAGGAACCACACGTTTGTCTGGGCTCTCAACAGATACACCTCCATTGTGGTTGCACCTATGGTACGGCTATGTGTATCGCTGAGGCACTCAAGCCTCCCCACCAACGGCAACGTCCATGGTTCTTGGGGGGCACTTTTACTTATTTCGAACGAATTGTTCATATTTGATGTTACGTTATCTATCTCGTTCTTAAGGTTTGGAGAGCAGTGTATACACAAAGGTCAGCAACAGTTTGCAAGACTTGTATGTATGAGGCGGCGTAGGTTGTGCTGAGAAAAGACTGTTCAGAAAAAAATATGATACGATGCACCTTTTCGGAGTTAATTAGCATTGAAGTTAGCCAATCAGGCCGTTTCGTGCGAAATGGTGTCGCCAAAGATGTTCTTTGTTTGGTTTCCTAAGAACGAGCAAGAGAGCGATTCAAAAATTGGAAATCTGGACGATAGTAACGATGGAATCCTAGCCAGCTTTTGAAGAGTCTCGGGCGCTATCATCAACGCTCTGAGAACAATTGCACTAGTTGCACATGGCGGGGTGCTTGAATTTGCGGCCAAAACTTTAATTGGCTAACTTCAGTGTTAATTAATTCGGAACGGCGCAATCCAACGAATGTTGTCTTAACAATTATTTTTCAAGACAACCTACCCTGCAACACCCTTACAAGTATTCAGAATTTTTCTGCCCTCCCTGGGTAGACTGATCAACCAGAACCTTATACCACGTACCTAATAGTCATATGTCCACCTTTGGTACGGATAACAGCGGCTGCGTGAAGTGGCGTGGAAGCAGTGAGGCCTTGGTAGGTTGCTGGAGGGAGTTGGCACCACATCTGCACACACAGGTCGCCTAATTCCTGTAAATTCCTAGGAGGGGTGCGATGAGCTCTGACGCGACGTTAAATCACAATCCAGAAGTTTATGATCCGGTTCAGGTCTGGCGAGTTGAGGGGGCCAACACACCAACGCGAACTCGCCACTGTGCTCCTCGAACCACTCCATCACACTCCTGCTCTTGTGACATGGCGCGTTATCTTGTCGAAAATGCCACTGCCGACTGGAAACATGATCGTCATCAAGAAGTGCAAGTGGTCTCCAACAAGAGTACGACACTCCTTCGCCGCCATGGTGCCTTGCACGAGATCCACTGGATCCATGGATGCCCCGGTGAATGTTCCCCAGAACATAATGTAGCCGCCGCCAGCTTGTCTCAGTCCTGCCGTACAGGTAACAAGTAGCTATTTCCCTTGAAGACGGCGGATTCGCACCCACCCATCGGTATGATGAAGAAGGTATCAGCATTCACCAGACCATGCACCCGTCTGCCACTGCACCAACGTCCAGTGCCGATGGTCACGTGTCCATTTCAATCGAAGTTGCCGATGTCGTGGTATTAACATTGGCATATGCATGGGCCCATGACGTCTGGACATTGTTACAGCTTGGTTTCGCACTCACCACAGCACTCTTCGAACACCCGACGAGTCGTGCAGTTTCCGAAATTCTCGTGCCGAGCCTCCGGGTAACAACACTCTCCCCTCGGTCAAACTCAGGTAGACCGCTCGTCTTCCACATCCTACATATGGACAGTACGTTCACTGATACTTCATGCACCATGCATGTGTCTAACTAGCAGTCATTCCTCGTCAAATGACGCTGCTATCACCTGAACGTGTTTATATTGAAAGTAAGTTGGTGGTCATAATGTTGTGGCTGATCAGTGAATCTTACACGGATAGCAGCTGTATTTTGTTATGCAAATTTCTTTGGATAAAATAGCAAACTGAACAGTAAGTGGCGTAATCATGCACACATCTACAGAAATCACTCGCAAACATATCAGTCATTTTTATGGACCAAAATACCTTTTTTATTATTGTCCAGCAGGGTAACAAATATAATTAATAGATCATAAATCGAATTACAAGAATAAAAGTAAGTTACTTATCACTTTCTGATTGAGCAACAAACATTGTTGATAGATGCCAACCCAAATTACACTTTCGTAAATTCAGTAACAATCTGTGTTACTCGCAGATTCCCGATCTTAGATGCGCACTGCATTTCACCCAAGTAGCTCTCCATCTTGAACTTAGCAACTGAACTACAGACACCCTCCGACTCACCACAGCTCAATTTGTCTCGAACATCTCCCTAATCGGTCATTCCGCACGAATACGATGATGTACGAAGTGATTCGGCTCTTCCTAATTATCCAGTTGTCAACCGTAAGCTAGTAATGAAGTGATGTTTTGAATGAATAATCATAGCGCAATATTAAGACGTTCCCCAGATTCCAGAGTGAGATTTTCACTCTACAGTGGAGTGGGTGCTGATATGAAACTTCCCGGAAGTTTAAAACTGTGTGCCAGACCGAGACTCGGACTCGGGACCTTTGCCTTTCGCGGGCAAGTGCTCTACCGTCTGAGCTACCCAAGCACGACTCACAAACCGCCCTTACAGCTTCATTTGTGCCAGTACTTCGTCTCCTACTTTCCAAACTTCGCAGAAGCTCTCCTGCGAACCTCGCAGAACTTTCCTTTCTTCCAGGAGTGCTAGTGTTCCTGTGAAGTTTGGAAAGTAGGAGACGAGGTACTGGCAGAGTTGAAGCCGGGAGGAAGGGTCGTGAGTCGTGCTTGGGTAGCTCAGATGACAGAACACTTGCCGGCGAAAAGCAAAGGTCCCGAGTTCGAGTCTCGCTCCGGCACATAGTTTTAATCTGCCAGGAAGTTTCGTTCCCTAGATTATTATTATTAACAAAATATGAATGTTAATTTAGCAATAAATAATAAACGAAAATAAGATTTTCGGGGCGCATGAAAGAGGATAATTCACCCATATTTTATTACAGCGGGCAGTGAGAATACAAGACGAGTTAGTTGACACAATTACCCACGACTGATGTATCCAAGTAGTAAGCAACTGTCGTTCTTACATCATTCCACATTATGATACCATGCGTCACCTACTGCACTTCTCTCTACTACGTTGTGATATGTGGCAATAATGCTATGGCTCCAAAACCCAGATATGTTACACATACCTCCTTTGCGATATTTATAAAACTGGAATTTTCTCGTACACGACAGACAATTCAGAAATAACTAATACTTATTACGAAAACTAAAAAGTGGTGTAATCACATCAACTGTTTTTCTTAACCAATCCCCAAAATGATTCTGCTAAAACCATAAAATTCAAGAAGCGAATAAAGGAAACATTAATAGTGAAATCTGTTCTTACTAATTAAGCTCAATAAATGAAACATGTTTAAAATAATAATTAATTAATTACAACTTCGTTTACGCTGAAGGCAAAGTTATTGACATTGTAAAGCAACATATAGATCTATTCTTTATAGTTCGTTTTTGCTTCTTAATCTTACTGCAGTTAAAGAGTATTTTTCATCAGACGTGTTTCTTTTCCATTTATAAAGCATCTTCTGTGGACATACTGAAAATATATCTACACAGTTTATCTTTACATTTTGCTGTTTGTAAATTAAACATGGTATTTCCTTGTGCAATTGTCGTACTATTTACTTACGGTATTTTTACCTCTTGTTAACATGTGCCGCAAACCACTGCTTTTTCGCTTCGTTGTTAGCAAAGGCTGAGATCGAAAGAAAATTGTTTGCACGTTCACTCTTGGCAATTTTTCGCCTTTTTTGCACCACTCTTTCTAAAGCTGCATTGGTGTTATTTTCACTCCACGGGGTAAATAATATTACAGTTTCACGCTTTATGACTGAGCATACGTAGTGTTTTTCTGTTTATTCTTTTTTTGTGAGTTTTGATAACCTGTGAATGTATTTCTTTATTTCTTTCTCTCTCTCTCTCTCTCTCTCTCTCTTGCCCTTGCTCGCAGGGAGTGTATGTGTGTGTGGGGCGAGGGGGAGGGGGAAGAGGGCGGTGTATTGGTTAGTGGTAGTCAATCAGTGGAGATACTCTAGATGTTTAGCAGAGGTGTCAGTGGAAAGGAGGTGCTTGGAATAGTGGTTGTGGTTGTTGGGAAGGGGGAAAAGGGGGCAGTGATTATAGGGAAAGCAACCGGAAACGTATGTAGAGGTGAATATTAACTGAGTGGGAGGGGGTTTGTTAGTGAGTGAGTGACCTATGTAGAGGTGTGATCTTATGTCTGTAGTTAATATTATACAAAGTGGTCTATTAATTTAAAAAGTGTGTGGTTTGTCACGTTGGCCTGACCGGCTATGAGGTGTTTCTTTTCTGTTAAGTTTTCCGACTGTGGTAGTTTTCATGTACGATAAGAAGGTGTAATTTGTTGTTTATCCTTATGCTCTCCAAATCTGTGTCTCTGGTGACACTTTCAAGTTGGCTTTCATGCAGGCGTTTGACAAAAATTGAACGATTTATGCTGCCCCTATTCTTTGTATCTGGTGTCAAATATTCTGCTGGTTTGATCTCAATACACTGACGGAAAAATACGTAACACCAAAAATAATGAACGGAGAGAATGAAATTTTGGGTGTACAGTACATACTAGGTAACATATTTAAGGCATTAGCATTACAATATCACAGGGTAATATGAGCGCGAGCTAAGCTTTTGAAAATGTGAAATGCTGGTACCTTAGCAATCGGTGTAACCGCCAGAATGTTGAATACAAGTATGCAAACGAGCATGCTTTATGTCGTACAGGTGCCCGATGTCAGTTTGTGTGGTAAAGTTCCACACCTGTTGCACTTGGTCGGTTAATACAGGGTCGGTTAATGCTGCTTGTGATGACGCTGGAGTTGTCGTCCGATGATGTCCGACATGTGCTCGATTGTAGACAGATCTGGTGATCGAGCAGGCCAGGGCAATATGTCAACAATCTATAGATCATGTTGGGGTACAACAGCGGCATGTGTGAGACAGTTGCCCCGATGGAAAACCCCCTGCAATGCTCTTCACGAGTGGCAGCACAACAGGTCGAATCATCAGCTTGACATACAGTTTTGCAGAGAGTGTGCATGGGATGACCGCGAAAGTGCTCCAGCAGTCAGACGAAATCGTACTCCAGACCATAACTCCAGGTGTAGGTCCAGCGTGTCTAGCACGCAGACAGGTTGGTTGCAGGCCCTCAACTGGTCTTCTAACCAACACATGGCCATTATTTTGCCCTCCAATGAGCTCTCACTTGACACCACGGCTTTAAGAATTGATTTGTAATTTACCAAAATGGTTGTAAATGGTGTACCGAGACCAGACATTAGTAATTGGTGCTTAGGTTGTTTTACGATTAATTGTCGCACTGATTGGTTCTGTGCATATTAACTAGGGGACCTGTTTGTGCGCTCCAAGAAATCTGTGTATCACTGATAGGTGCATACATGTGTAATTCGGTAGTCAGCACACTTCAAAGGTGATTACAATTGTATTGGCATACTTATAGGTAATTGTGTGATTGCCGAAATTGTGGATAAATGCATTCAGGATTCTTATTGATCAGAGGACTCAAATTTATTGAATTTATTTACAGTAGGTGCTACTAGTTGTTATAGCGGAATTCAGAGTTTGTGGACGTACACTGGAAGCTGCCTGTTAATTGTCGAGGTACGCAAACTGTACCAAACCATTTGAGTAAACAAGTGACAGCTATGATAGTGGGTACGTGAAGAGCCAACATCTGAAGAGGCTCAATCTTGTTTTAATTACACATGCAAAGACCAAAAGTGGTGCTGACACACAGCTTTTTTTTTGAGCTCAGTAAAGCCTAGATGATCCAAATTAAATCTGGAATATATACAATTTGATTCGAAATAAATAACATTAATTAAAGACTACAAGAGAAGAGAATAAATAGCTTAAATCTGAAACAAACAGAATTAAAGAACAAAATAACAAAAACTGAGAAATAGTAAAAATTAAAAATATAATATTTTATTAAAGAAAAGATGCAAGAGTAATCGAATGTTAGAGAAAAATATCATAGATATACTTTGCTTGAGGAACGATAATAATCACTGAATAATTTTACTAACTATTTTACCTATATTGTTTAGGGTCCTGCACGTCGTGGCCTGTATTTCCTACAAGTATTCTGAAATTTAATAAAACAAAAACCTTAACAGATATTGGTGTGTAACTTTGTTGTTCTTGTTGTGGCCTTCAGTCCTTAGACTGGTTTGATGCAGCTCTCCATGCTAATCTATCCTGTGCAAGCTCCTTCATCTCCCAGTACCAAATGCAACCTACATCCTTCTGAATCTGCTTAGCGCATTCATCTCTTAGTCTCCGTCTACGATTTTTACCTTCCATGCTGCCCTCCAATGCTAAATTTGTGATGCCTCAGGACATGTTCTGCCAACCGATCCCTTCTTCTAGTCAAGTTGTGCCACAAACTTCTCTTCTCCCCAATCCTATTCAATACCTCCTTCATTAGTTACGTGATCTACCCATCTAATTTTCAGCATTCTTCTGTAGCACCACATTTCGAAAGCTTCTATTCTCTTCTTGTCCAAACTATGTATCGTCCATGTTTCACTTCCATACATGGCTACACTCCATACAAATACTTTCAGAAATGACTTCCTGACACTTAAATCTATACTAGATGTTAACAAATTTCTCTTTTTCAGAAACGCTTTCCTTGCCATTGCCAGTCTACATTTTATATCCTCTCTACTTCGACCATCATCAGTTATTTTGCTCCCCAAATAGCAAAACTACTTTACTACTTTAAGTGTCTCATTTCCTAATCTAATTCCTTCAGCATCAGCCGACTTAATTCGACTACATTCCATTATCCTCGTTTTGCTTTTGTTGATGTTCATTTTATATCCTCCTTTCAAGACGCTATGCATTCCGTTCAACTGCTCTTCCAAGTCCTTTGCCGTCTCTGACAGAATTACAATGTCATCGGCGAACCTCAAAGTTTTTATTTCTTCTCCCTGGATTTTAATACCTACTCCAAATTTTTCTTTTGTTTCCTTTACTGCTTGCTCCATATACAGATTGAATAACATCGGGGAGAGGCTATAACACTGTCTCTCTCCCTTCCCAACCACTGCTTCCCTTTCATGCCCCTCGACTCTTATAACTGCCATCTGGTTTCTGTACAAATTATAAATAGCCTTTCGCTCCCTGTATTTTACCCCTGCCACCTTTAGAATTTGAAAGAGAGTATTCCAGTCAACATTGTCAAAAGCTTTCTCTAAGTCTACAACTGCTAGAAACGTAGGTTTGCCTTTCCGTAATCTTTCTTCTCAGATAAGTCGTAAGGTCAGTATTGCCTCACGTGTTCTAACATTTCTACGGAATCCAAACTAATCTTCCCCGAGGTCGGTTTCTACCAGTTTTTCCATTCGTCTGTTAACAATTCGTGTTAGTATTTTGCAGCTGTGACTTATTAAACTGATAGTTCGGTAATTTTCACATCTGTCAACACCTGCTTTCTTTGGGATTGGAATTATTATATTCTTCTTGAAGTCTGAGAGTATTTCGCCTGTCTCGTACCAGATTGTAGACTTTTGTCAGGACTGGCTCTCCCAAGGCCCTTATACTCCTTCCACCTTTCTGCTTTCCCCTCATTGCTCTTTGCATCTGAGCTCTTGATATTGATACAAGTAGCTCTCTTTTCTCCTAAGGTCTGTGTTACTTTAAGCAAGCAATTAGTGTATTGTGACCACAATGTGAAAAAACTGTGGAATCCATAGTGGACTGAATATTGATATTTATTTAAGGTTCACTGTGCTTCCATACTATTCAAAATAAAAGGTGAAAACAAATGTTGTCCTTTTAATTATTAAATATTGACAGTAAGCTAGGAATAGTTTCCAATTTGTCTTTTTGCGTATTTTTTAAAATTATTTTTGGATGTCAATGTTTTCTCATAATGATTTAAGAGCATATGACTCGCTCCAGCTTAAAATATTTTATAGATTGTGTAATAATGTGGTTCACTGTGTAGTAAGCACTATATTATTACTCATGCAATTTTTTTATAGCTTTAATACTGTGTGAGATAATGATACCTAAGGATGTAAAAATGTTTATTACTACGGGAAACTAAAACTAAAGAATTGCATTTTTTTCTTTTCAGTGATAACACATCAAAATATTCCAGCTTCACAGTCTTGTTCATTTTGGGTGTCATTTTCATCTTCTTTAGTTTTCTTTCTTTCCTTTGTTAACCTGGCCCTATTTGTCATGATTTCAGCAGCTTTTTCAGCTTGAGAGATGCGTTGTCTGTCGACTCGTAGCAGCTCATTTTTCATCTTACCAAAATAAAAATTGTTCAAATTGCTCTGAGCGCTATGGGACTTAACATCTGAGGCCATCAGTCCCCTAGAAATTAGAACTACTTAACCTAACTAACCTACGGACATCACACACATCCAAGCCCGAGGCAGGATTCGAACCTGCGACCTTAGCAGTCGCGCGGTTCCGCACTGAAGCGCCTAGAACCGCTCGGCCACCGCTGCCGGCTTTCATGTTGGGCCCAGTTTTAATGCCTAGTCTGCTCATAGTTTTTAGTTTGCTTGCTACTTCATCAATGAAACATATTATGGCGTCCATCACACAAACCTGAAAAGCTCATAAACCAAACAAAAGAGTTTTTGGCAACAGTTCCCAAATGTAATTACTGAAGCTTTTATTTGGTTTTAGTTTTTTGCCATGTAAACGTTTTTCAGTAGGTTGGGCCTGAAATATCTCTACATATTGCTTTCAGTTCTGTCATTTTGATTTCTGGCACGCGCTGCGCATGTATATGTTTTTGTCAATTACCTTCAAACCTATTGCACCTGAACCAAAAAGTGTTTTTTCTGGGCAGAGGCCATGCTATAGATGCTTAGCAGTTGATATTCAGTGTAACAGAGTTGCCCAAGTTGCTTTTCTCATCTCACTGACATTTTCGATGTTTCTCCTTATGACTAGACCATAATATTCTATGAGGTTTTCAATTTCCGATGTGGTGAGTCTGTCTTGTCTACCAATTGCTTTGCAATCAGAATTTTTTTTTTTTTCCTGTCGTGTCCTTGTAGAATTTTCTAAGTCTTGTCTCAATTCTTTTCTGTATACGTCCCATACATCCATTGTTTAAATTTCATTTTCGCCATTTGATCTACAGGCCACAACACTAATGGAGCCTTTAGAGTCACTATAACCACGGTAGTTGGTGTATCACACATCATGTCTACTAAAAATATACAGAGTGACTCCTTGCTTTCCACACCATAATTGTAACATTATTGGCATAACCTTGGCAGTTTTTTCTCGACATTACACTTGCATGTATCTATCGAGACAACTGTGACAACTCCATTCAGTGATGCATGGCCTTTCTCCTTCAAGGGGCAGTCCAATGCAGTAACAATATCAGTAGATTGACATATATCTACAGTTTCCTTCACTCCCCTCTGCATAGACGCTTCACTGACTTCTGTTGAGGCAATATACGAATGTTCGTAATACCTCTCAAATTTGACAGGTGATGATGGGAGATCCAGGATAACAGAGCTGCTTTTCTTCCCTTCCCAATACACATCATGCATAAGTAAGGCGAATATTCACTTCCCTATATTTTGTACATATTACAGGAGATGTGATTGTACATATAGTTAGTTATTTTACAGACTTGACATTCCACTATACTTTTACTGGATAGGCCTCTTACGTATGTCCTCACGCCATTTATGGATTTTTGACTGTTTCACTATTTACATTTAGCAAAAAGACAAAAGCAGTTCCGGAAGCTTGCACTTACTAATTAAAATGTAATCATTATTTTCACAGTACCAATATCTTGTTCATTTTCGGTAACATTTTCCAACTTGCATTTTGAAGCACTGCCGAGTGATCATCTAGACGAAACCTCACTTCGTTGAAACATAACAATTTCTTCACTTTTACTATTTCCAGCAACACGCTTGTGTTGATTACCGTAAAATTCACGACTGCAATCAAACTCCTTCATTTTTGCTATTTTACCATGTAAACAAGTTTGCAATATGAATTCAAAAGTAAGCAAACTCAAATAATCTACTTGTATCAACTTAAAAATTGATTACAATAAATCCCAGCTCATGGTACAGTCGACATTTTCTGCAAGGATATTACACAAACTAGTTACTATGGAAATATTGGCTCCAAAATTAAATAACGAGACACTGTAGGCAAGGTTTTGTGCTCGATAGCAGTGTGTCAGCTAGGCATTCACCTGCTGCATCTGCTTTGGAAAAGCATCCAAACACGAAAATGGTGAGGTGCCATACATAAAGTAAATATTTTTAGAATCAGAAAGAATCACAGAATTTTATTAACAAAAAAGTATACCATTTTTTGGGCTGTCATAATGCGCCAGTTCTCTTAATAAAAGGAAGTAATTATATTATCAGTAATGAAAAGCTACTGATGGTATTAGTCTTTGCAAGAATAGGAATTTACTTAGATTAACAAGAAACAAAGATAAAATTAAAGTCAGAGTCTACGGACATATCGCTGGTTTAGCCGTAAATTATATGCGTGAGCACTTTAGCGACTGGTAATTGTGAAACTGGAGAGCTTTTGCGTTACGTGTATCGTGAGGGAAAAAAAAATTATAATGGGTAGGTTGTTATTTACAGATTAGCAGTTTGTACTTTAGAAACAGTACTATATAACATAGAATTACTAGGTTATTAGCTGATTTGTTTTCCCCAGTGTGTACATAGTCTCTGCTGCCGTCGGAACGCATTAGCAAAGTAATCAAACGATTTAATTATCCAAGAATTTTTATTTTGTGGTGAATTCATTAAGATTTTGTTTACAGAACAAGCCCGAATCAATCGTGATTACGGAAAAGTCAGGACTGTGCAGTTTATAGAACAGAGTGGTAAAGAGAGAGATTAGCGTATTACTTTCTGATTTATTCACTGGGTGGTTTAGTACATTTAACACAATATCAACCAATTGGAGATAAGTCAACAGAAAGTTAAATATTGTTTACATAATAGTGCCCCCAACATATTAGCAACTTGATTCCTTTTCTGATAATCATTTGAGGGTTAGATGCGTTTTCACTTATGGTCATTAGTACGCAACTTGAATAAAAAATGTCTGCAGGTACAGCATAACATTGTGTTGTACCTACAGGGTAGACCATTGACAGACACGGATTCGCTGTATAAGCTAGATATCTTTGCCAAAGGTGAATATCTTGAGCGTCTCCGATTTCAGGGGTATTAGTGCCAAAACGACAAACGCATAGTATATTATTATGGCTCAGTGCAAGACTCCGCTTATAATTACACTCAAGTTGAGAAATTCACAATCGTTTTCTTTCTGCAGCTGTCCTTGTTTGCAAAATTGAAGTGGTATTGAAGGAACTACTTCTGGACGTGAACTTCTTGCGGCTGAAATGGATCCTTGTAGTTGATGGTTTTCCTCTGAACCTTATTTGTTCTCTCTGCATTGGTAACTACTTCACAACGAATATCTGGTGACTCTATGCCAGCGAGCAGGTACAGTTTTATGAGTGACGTTGGTTTCAGATACCCGTAATAAGTCTACACCTTTCGTTTAACGCCTTGTCAACGGTGTTTTATGTGAATTGGGTGAACTTGTATCTGACTGGCCACTCATACTCTTCATAACATGTTGCTAGTGCCGTCGTTCTCAGGTTTTCTGATCGAGAGCCCCACAGTCTACCGGTGATCTTGCAAAGGATATTATTTCTGGCTTCCACTCTCATTATGGAATTCTCACAATGCTGCTTGTACGTCAAAGTATGATCCAGAGGAACTCCCAGATATTTTGGATAGGTCATATTTTCTAACTGTATTAAGCTCCACATGATGTTATGATTCGGCGAATTTTGGTCTTTTAAAGTCTGGTGTATTTCTGTATTTCTTGTTATGGGTTTTTGGGATATATGAAATCTTCATGGCAATGTCCAAGAAATTAAACTTACTAATTTTCCCTATTTCTATTGTAAAATTTGCTTTATCATGGACAGATTTTACATATGCATGTAAGTTGTCAATGTTACTCTTTGGTTCACCATCAGGTATAGAATCTCATCGATATATATGTAATCCAGTACAGGATTTTTTATTTATTTATCTATATGGCCTGTTCTAGATGTTTCATAAATATATTTTCCATGGTTACAGGCACTGGGGATCCAATTGGTAATCTCTCAGTCTGCAAACAGAATTCATTGTTGAACTGAAAACAGTTCTGTTCTGTAATTTGCTTCACCAACTTTTCTGTTTCATTGATCCATTCATGTAGACGTGTACTTTATTTTCTAGTATGAAGTTTATTTTTTTCTGTCATGGGTATGTTAGAATAAACACACTTTACGTCAAATGAGAGGAGTGTGGCTGTGTATGGAAACTAAGTCTTTTACAAATTTAATCAATTACATAGTGTTTGTTATGTTTCTATTCTCTAGTAATTTGTAGTTTTGTGATAACATTTTCAGTTGTGTCTTGCAAGTGGGTATGTGTGAATATATCAACAGTTCTCAATAGATTTGTGTACAAGGTCTATCTTGCGCCGCCTTTATAGGCATCAGAGAGCTGGTGCACTTAGATTTGTTTGTAACAATTTTCTTGTTTCACCATCTCCTACTGTGTGTTGAATGCTTTCAGAAAGTTTCTCAATTTCATCTGAAATCTGTTCGCTGAATCTGACTTGAGTTTTGTAATTTTATTTTTCTGATGAACTCTTGTGTCTTATAAACGTATTGCTATTTATCTGTGAGCACCACTGTGTTTCCTTTATCTGCTTTTATAGTGCTGGAGTTGTATTACTGTACCTTTTTCTTGATTTTGTCAGTGTTATGGAGACTGTACCGTTTTAGTTTTTGGTGTTTTCTGTCATGTGCAATATTGTGTTTCTGATTTCATGCTTACCAGCTCTCTTTTTACACCAATCATTTCTATTTTTTAATTGGAATGCTTTATGAATGGTTCAAATGGCTCTGATCACTATGGGACTTAACATCTGAGGTCATCAGTCCCCTATAACTTATAACTGTTTAAACCTAACCAACATAACGACATCACACACATCCATGCCCGAGGCAGGATTCGAACCTGCGACCGTAGACTGAAGCGCCAAGAACCGCTCGGTCACGTCAGCCGGCTGGAATGCTTTCTGGTTTAACTATAAGATTTTCAGCGTATTTATCGCTAATTTGCGTGTTAATATTGAGGTTCATTCCTTTTACAAGAAGTTTCTGCCTGCTATATTTAATACAGGTACTGTAAGAATAACCAGTCTCATATGTAAATGATGTGTATTGTTAGATAGGGCATAGCATATGACTGTACTAGCTGTTTGCTGACATGTCAAAACGCAAACATTGGTCTAATAAGACAGCCAGTAAGCAAAGAAATCACCAACGTAATCTACATATACTCCAAGTCTACACCTACATAAATACTCCTGAAGCCACCATATAGTGTGCGGTGGAGGATACCTTGTACCAGTACTTGTCATTTCCTTTCCTGTTCCATCCGCAAATGGAGCAAGGGAAAAACTACTGTCTACATGGCTCCAAATAAGCCCTAATTTCTCTTATCTGCATGATCCATATAAGAAATGTAAGTTACCGGAAGTAGCTTCGTTCAGAAGTCAGCTTCAGATTCCGGTTCTCTAAATTTTTCTCAGTAGTATTACACGAAAACAACACCGTCTTCCATCCAAGGGTTCCAATTTGACTTGATGAAGCGTGTTTGTAATAGCTGTGACGATCGAACACACCAACAACAAATCTGGCGGCTTGCCTCTGAATTGCTTTGATGTCTTCATTTCGTTGTGCCAGATTTCGGTGTACATGCCTAAAATTTTATACTTCTACCGGAAAGCAAGGACAGTGCCGGCCGGAGTGGCCGTGCGGTCCTAGGCACTACGGTCTGGAGCCCAGCGAGCGCTACGGTCGCAGGTTCGAATCGTGCCTCGGGCATGGATGTGTGTGATGTCCTTAGGTTAGTTACGTTTAATTAGTTCTAAGTTCTAGGTGACTGATGACCTCCGAAGTTAAGTCGCATAGTGCTCAGAGCCATTTGGACCATTTGAGCAAGGCCAGTTCAGGGTTGGTGTGCCAATTATAAAGTCAAAAAGACATGCTGCCTATGTAGCGCAAGGCAAAGCACCAAGCGTGCATTGCTACACGATATCCAACTGAGGGTAGCAACAGAGAAACGTCGCAATACAACGTGATAGGGCATTCTGAAGTAATGCACCTTAACTTCAACCGCCAGAACGCCACTGAAATTGTCAAACGTTGCAGAAAGACCCAAGCTTGGTGATCCAAAATACTTGTTGAGCCACCTCTGCGAGGCAAACGACGCTGTCGAAACAAATTCAACTATACCCCCAGAGCCACTGTGTCATAGGCAAAGGATTTGCTCTTTAAATAACAGATCTCCCGGATTTCAGAGATATCAGGTCCAGCTTCCATTCTGTACATGTCATTACAACCAGAGAGAAAGATAGTATTTTGAGTTTCAGTGAAACCACGACAAGCTAATCGACGACGGGTCGCCTGTTACCTGCTTGTTGACTGCAACACCGAGACGCAACCAACCTGATGCAAACCATTGTCATGATGTGCAAACTGCTGCCTACTGCGACATCGCAGATGAGGAGAAGACTGGTGTGCTACCAGCCGTCCTCCCACTGATAGTTGCCACACGACCCAAGCCTGCAAACAGTATCACTAAGTTCGTAATAAATCCGCCGATGTTGGGGATTATAATAACGTGCACAACAGGTTTAAATCGAAATTAATTAGGCTTTATTGCCTCCGAAGGCCAACCGTAACCGCCTTGCCACAATGATAACACCGGTTCCCGTTAGGTCACAGAAGTTAAGCACTGTCGCGCTGAACTAGCACTTGGATGGATGACCAGCCAGTCTCCCGAGCGCTGTTGGCAAGCGGGGTGCACTCAGCCCTTGTGAGGCAAACTGAGGAGCTACTTGATTGAGAGGTAGCGGCTTCGGTGTCGTAAACGGACATACGGCCGGGAGAGCGGTGTGCTGACCACGTGCCCCTCCATATCCGCAACCGGTGACGCCTGTGGGCTGAGGATGAAACGGCAGCCGGTAGGTACCATTGGGCCTTCATGGCCAGTTTGAGAGAACTTTAGTATAGTATTGCCTCAGAAACAAGTAATAGAGGGCTGTGAAAACTGGATTTACTGCAAAAAACTATTATCATGGCAAATTTGTTACGATTTTACTACGTGTATTCACATGGAAGCAGCCAGATTTTTACAAGTCCGACAAGAACACAAGGGCGTGCTGAAAAGTAACGCCTCTGAAGTTTCTATGTGGAAACTGATAAAGATTTTAAAATAAAACAAACTTTGTTAACATTCTACATTTTTATTCTTCATGGCTACATATCTATTTTTCAAATTAGTCACCCAGCGACCATCATATTTCACCCAACGACAGACCGGTTTGTTGATAGCATCACTGTAAGTTGTTTGACTGTGTTGACGGAGCCACAACCTCACCTCTGCTTGCATGGCTTCATCACTATCCAAGTGGAGTCAATAAAAGTTGTTCTTTAAGGTTTGAAACAGATAAAAATCTGATTAGGCTAGGTGAGGGTTGTATGGAGGGAGTTACGTACGGCCATGTTACACACTACAATTCGGAACCCTACAGTAGCAGACGGCTGCAAATGTGTAGATATGATAAACAGAGATGTAAAATCTTGATAACGTTCGTTTTATTTTAAAAAAAATATGTTTCACATAAAAGATTTGGAGACATTACTTTTCAGCATGCCTTCATAAATTCCATGTTCTGCACAGTCTCTGTCCCACAGCTATTCGTGAGTTACTACGTACACTGTTTCAATGGTCTGCTTAAAAGGATGTGCTCGCCATAATATTTCGAAAAAGTTCATGAGTTATTGTATTACATGCAAGTAATTTCCTAACAAATTCACTGAAATTTGTCAAACTTTAACTAAAAAGTTTTAAACTGTAGCCGCTTCACAATTATGGAAAAAGAACCGAAAGAACTAACGATTTCCTTTATTTTAACCCAAATTTGTCTGCACTGTTCCACAATTTCCGCACAGCAAAACGGTTCCTGACAAACTCCTCTAGACTCAAAACTATATCATAAATCTCTACATTAGTCAAAAAGTGCTTAATTCCTATCGACTGATGATTTGGAATCTCCTGCCCTCTTATAACCGCGGTAGTTCCTAACTCCTCCGATGGTATTACAGAAAGCAAATTATTAAAAAAAAACTGTGAATTTTCGAAAGCAAATTTAAATCAGATAAAACAAAGTACGACTTATCGCAGAAATAAAATACTAATTGATGCAACATGTAACTTTTCTTCTGGTTGCTTCTGTAGAAAAGCATGCAAGCCGAACCTACGTTTCATGACTCATTATTGTACAAGAAATTTCCCAACTATATTTCACAAAGTTTTCAATAACATAAAACATCAGCAATTTACGTATGTCCTCCATACACTCGCTCAATCTCTCCTCGACATTCGTACAACAAACCGTAATTAAATAGTAATTTTAAAATCATGTCTTTTACGCCATTAAAGTATTGTCACGAATGCAAAGAAAATTCTAGAAAAACAATTTCTATGCACTGAATTTCTTTATGTAGATAGAACGAAACGGTGAATGAAAGTTTGTAACAATGCCAGCAATCGAATCCGGGTATCCGGCTCATTAGGCAGGTGTGTTAGCCACTAAGCAAACTTGGCACAGCTGCTGACACACCTGCACGGATTATTCTGGCACACCTCCCTATAAAATCATACATGTATGAGACCAGTAAAGTTTCTGAATTTCTTTACTCATAATTTCATATGAGATTTTAAGTGAATACATTACAATTCCTACGTCTCTTTTGTAATAATATGATGGGTTTTAGGTAAAATATTACGTTTTCGAAATTATTTTTGAAGATTATGAGCTGAAATTTTTGCAGAACTCTTGTAGTAAATCTTTTAATACCATTTCTTTAGGTTCATAGGGAGCGTGCGTAATGTATTACTCACACGCCTAGCAGGCTCACAGCTCCAGCACTCTCAGAGTCATCTGCGCGAATATGAGAGCAAAAGAAAATGCTCTCCCTCCCTGCTACAGTGCAAGACACACTTGAAGATCGGCTACTTGGTGGCAAAGAAGAAAGGTGCGACGTAATCTGCTAAGTTAAACAATGGGCTCAAACTTTCTGATAATCAAAAGCCTTGAACCATTTTGTTTTGTGCACTACACTGTATCCTAACGCAAGTTTTGCGGAGATTTCATTCACTATGACACGGCTGTCTTCTTTAATGAGCTCATCAACCCTTTCTTTGCGGTTCTCCGTGGAGGCAGTTCGAGCACGATCGCTATGGGCCTCGTCTTGGATACTCGTGTTTCCATCACTGAAATGTTTCAGCCATCTCCTAATACTGCTGGCGGCCATGCAGACTTCTCCATAGATACGCTGAAGTCTGTGGTGAATTTCAGAAGTACGTGTACCCTATTTAACAATCAATTCAGTGATAGCAAGTTGAAAAAAAGAAACGTTGATGTCAGCCATTTTTAAGGTGCTGCCTGTGGTCATGTGGTAGACGCTAAAATCACGTTATACATGGTAAAGATCCTATGGGAACTTTTGCTATATTGATAGAACAGGAATTTTAACAATGGCTTGCTCGCGGATTTCAGTATGGCCCTTGTATATGGTTTCATATTTGCAGGAGAGCTGCCAAAGTGTGTTAACGAGAACTAGTATGTAAGCCATATGGCTGTTTTAATTATTTCTAATGGAACGGACATCGATTTAACAACCTGGAATAAGTTTCAGAAATTTGCCAGTGAATTTTGCCAAGGAGTGATAGCGTAGTCTGTATGAAGCCATTAACTATCGTCGCTTTTCTCTACACATCAGACGGTCCAAAAGTCTATTACAGGTACATAATTCTGAGAAAAACATATAGATGGTGCTTGTGACTGCTGTGACTGGTCAAAGGATTTGATGATATTTGACATCACGTTAATCTTGCAACCTTAACTCGTTGGCTCAGAGACTGGGTATATAATGTCATAAAAAAGAATGTTTATACTGTCTCGTTATACATTTTGGTTATTGTTGAAATATATGTTGTAGAACAAAATGAACGAGAACCAGTGAAAAAAAAGAAAGAAAGAAATGCGTATCTAATTCCTACAACCGAACAGCACCTCGAGCGGCAAAGACATTGCAACACGCGAATGATGGCCTCTGCAAGATGAACGGGCGGTCATCTTTAATAATGTACTAACTGTCGAAGACGATAGTAGCGCTGTACACTTTTTTTGCTTGAAAGTTTCCAAATGTGTTAACACGGGTCTGTAGGAAGTTGTGGTCCAGCTTTGGGTACTCAAACGGTCAGAGAGAATCCAGACATAGTCGGTAGCTAACTTGTTGGTGTGGTAAGCCAACTATAAACAGATTGACTAACTACCAAGAAAACTTTGTAGCTCCCAGAGTTCTCTAGATGTAAAATACGGTAGAGCAAGTTCCGATTATCATCGTCAGAACTGGTTTTAAATGCGTGATAGAGTTGCTAGTACAGGAATCTCTTGTGATAACTTGAGATCAGATTGTGATCCGATGCGTTGCGTGCCTTGTGGCTTGTGCTCCTGTTCCGCAAAATCTAAGGTAATTGATTGGCTACTTTATTTGTGTTGAACACTGGTTTGGTGGTTTGCATTCAGCGAGGTTCTGACTCAGTTGTAGGATATTTTGTTCAACAGCCATTAGTGATTTAAAAGCGTAACTTCGATTTGGTCTTAGAGCGCTTGTTACCCAGTGATTATCATAGATCTTTCTCTGATTTGTTGGGGAATTGTACCCTAAACGCGCCATTAATGTGACCTTTGTACAGAATTATCATCCACTTAGACTTATTGTGACGAGTGGCCATTCGTTAAGAGAATGTTGGTTTTATGTTTGCATTTCTTGTTGTTCACTATCGTTGTTGGTTTGGCGCATAAACTTTGCTAGCACTCGTCCAAAGCCGACGATAAGTTGCTGAGATAATAAAGATTCAATAAATATTTGATTAGTGAAAAATTAATAATGTGCTCCCGATTTCTCATTTGAAGTAATTAATTTTGAGTCTCAAAGAAAAAACGATTTTCTGTTAGCCACGTTAGATGATAACAGTTCAGAGACAGATGTTGCATGTTTTACATCTGTCTAGACGATGATGATAATTTTAATAGTACTCGATGTAAATAGCTATGCTGTTGTTAGCTTTGGGTGACTGTGCATTTCCACCTCCAAGAGAAACCAAACACATCAAACATATCTGCCTGCCAGAATACAGAATTAATTTCTTCCCATTTCATAATCTTTCGAAAAAAATGTGCCAACTGCTTAAATTCTGACGTTACTATTAATCTAATTAATCTAACAGAGTGGTCCCTGTGGGTTAATGATCTACCTGTTGATGCTATTCAAGAAATGGTCCCTGTGGGTTGATAATTTTCGCAGCAAACTGATCCTGAAAGAACAATCTAATCTCGTATTGTAATTGCTTCGAAACGCTGTGCTTGCTGCTCTCTGTGAGCCAGATGCAAATTTCTAACTACAGTTGTTGAGAGCTTAGTGCAATGCTCAATACAGCAAGTAAACTATTTTATACACATCACTGAGTGAGACACTCTTTAAATTAAAAATGACTTGAATCGAGGATATGGACGATTCTCTTAGGTGAAATATTTCTTTAACAAACTGTTTCCAAATTATCTGATATATTATTACGTGTATGCACTCATTAAGATTGACAAAGTGCGACAGTCATAACAAACACTTACTTTCACAAATGTTATACAAATCAACAATAAGCATGAAAACTACCTTACAGTGAAAATTACTCAATCATTAATGCAAAAGTGTCCTATTATGGATGTCTCATTCAACTTACGACTGCAATAACAGTAAATAAAGATGTTACCTTCATTCTTCTTCATACTCTTTTCATTCTTGTGGGATTACTTTTATAGCAACAAGGGACCTATGACCTAGCAGTTTTGTCCCTTCCCCCTCTTTAAACCAACCAACCAACCACCTTTTCATTCTACAACACTAATCAAATCCTTCTTCTCTGTCTCACAATATTCAAACATAAATCAGGTTACTTAAACACAGATGAAATTTTCGTCTACATTGCTACGAGTCCTCTGCTCGGTGTCTGTCTCTCTGCTACACTAACGATAGAACTCCCGCGCCCTTCGCTGCCAGGCAGAAATGACAAAAGAAAGTCATCTTCCAGCGACGTAACTACTCTGACCAAAGACTGCGAGCGAATGATAAGTGATACAAAATTGTTGCTTAATGTTCGAGACATCTAAAGTATGTAAAAATTCCAGAAATATAAAAAACAAACTGCCAATAGTCCTGTATCAGTTAGGCAATGGAGAGAATATAAGCTGTTTGAAACTGATAGACAATAAAAAGTCGACTAAGATTATACCTATGACTTGGTGGTTAACTTCATATTTGAATGGAGTTAGCAAACTTCACACGACAAAACAATGAAGGCAATAAATTCGTAGGCATATTTTGGTATATTATTATTATCGCTAGGTTTGCCTAAGTATTTATGATATTAAACGTTAGACAAACGGGAGACAGAATTATTGTGAGTATTAACAATAATGAAATGTATGAACTTTCATTCTTGCGTCAGCTTAATTGTGTACTCGAAGGGACTAATATAGCTTCGAAGCAAGCATCTAACCAACACCTACATACGTATTTGTTGGTTGCTTACAGAATGATTCCAGACAGTCATATAAACCGTATGTATATTGGTATTTAAGTCGACACTGTACATACTGTTTCGGGACTGTGTATTCATAAAGTAATGAAGTGGTAGAACATTCTGTAAATTAAATTTTACTTTATGATACAGTACACAGAGTTTTGACCGCTGTAGTGATTAATTTTAGAGGTAAGCCAGTGCGTATATTGTTGAACACCATGGAGGGTATACCTGGAGGCATATTACTTGTACAAATTTCGTGTGTATTATTTCTACACAGTACCCATTGAAATGTAATGGGGAAAGTAAACTCACAAAGCCCATATCATAGACGTCTGGGTGGTTGGGTGGAAACCAGCTACAGTTCTAATCTCCTCATAATAAAGACCGTAGGAAATTTAATTGCAGATCCATATTGTGCAACGCCGTATTCAATGTGGAACAGAACAAATGTTTTGCAATAAATGACGAGCCAAGACCATAACAATTCTGATCTTCCGATTGAAATATGCTAAACAATAACACATTACTTTATTGGTTAATGCTTCTGTTGTTATGTTTATTCTAGTGTGTATGACTATAAACTATAGCTGCAGCAATGGCCTGAGAACGTCTGGAAGTAACGGTGTTAAGTAGCCGGTTTTGTAACCGAGCGGTTCTAGGCGATTCAGTCCGGAACCACGCTGCAGCTGCGGTCGCAGGTTCGAATCCAGCCTCAGACATGGATGTGTGTGACGTCATTAGGTTAGTTAGGTTTAAGTAGTTCTAAGTTTACGGAACTGATGACCTAAGATGTTAAGTCCCATAGCGCTTAGAGCCATTTGAATTTTTTAAACATTGTTAGGCGGGAAAAAGACTTGAAGATCTATTGCATTCAGTGCCGTATCAAATATTGCTGTAAGTTATTTACCCTTTCCACACCTAAAGCTTACTTTTTTGTAACTAAGTTATCGCACCCTGTTGAACGGTGGCTCAGCGTCGTATGAAAATCGACAAGTTCTTGGTACGTTTCTTGATGCATATGGCAGCAGATGTCGACTCACAGATCACGCAATTTCTGCAAATTACGGGGCAGTGGTTCGTTGACACGGAGCTGGTACCCAGTAGTGTCCCAGATGTGTAAAACAGGCATTTAGCTCGCTGGAAGAAGCCATCGCCGTCAGGTACGAAGGGATGTAGTTGGTCCGAAATCCTTTTGACGTAGTCCATAGCGATCACGTTTGTGTTGATTACTGCCGATGGTCCTACGGATGACCTGGGTAACGTCTCTCATAGTATAATACTGCTCCCACCTCTCTGCAGCCATGGCGTGGGGAGAAACGTGGCTGACCTGACCAGCTGACACATTTCCATTGATCTACGTCGTGGATAGTTTTCCACTGTTATTGTCTATAGCGTATAATGGCAGCAATAATATTGTGCTAGAAGTGTTACAAAAAACATATTTTATATAGCCTGTCGTAGGCCTTATTTGTCCAGTGTTGTTTATCGTTCTACTAGACGTAGTAAAGAACTTACTTTATTCATTATCGTAGTTTTAATTTCTCTGCAGATATGCAAATGTTTTCACTTTCATCTACAACCTAAAGCATCAAAAACGACGCACCACGAATGAACTATCGGAATGGGATGGAAAACGGTTGATGTAAAATACATGTACAGACAAATTATTACAGTTTCAGAAAAATTAGATGACTTATTCAAGATGCAATGCAATGAGCGAATGGCACAGTTGGCTGGGATGCCCCATCCGGGGAAGTTCGGCTTCCAAGTGCAAGTCATATTTTAGTCGGCGCCACATTGGGCTACTTGCGCGCCGGTAATGAAGATGAAATGATGATGAGGAGAACACAACACCCAGTCCACGAGCGGAGAAAATCTCCTAGCCGGCCGGTAATCGAAAGCGGGTCCTCTGCATGGGAGCTAAGTACGTTACCAGCGAGCTAAGCAGGTGGATTTTACTCAAGAGAAAGTGCTTCACAAATACGTAAAGTCCGCCTCTGTCCCTTATGTAAGCAGCTATTCGGCTTGACATTGATTGACAGATTTACTGGATGTCATCCTGAAGGATATCGTATCAAATTATGTCCAGTTGGGGCGCTATATCGTCAAAATAGCGAGGTGGTTGGAGCGCCCTGCCCATAATGCTCGTACAGTTCTCAGTTGGGGAGTGATCCGCCGACCTTGCTAGCCAAGGTAGGGTTTGGTAAACACGAAGACAAGCCATGAGAAATTCTCACCGTGTGCGGGCGAGCTTTATCTTCCTGAAGTGTAAGCCCAGGATGATTTGACGCGAAAGGCAACAAAACGAGATACTCTAAGGATGCCGCGGATGACAACCAATGGGATCCTGCTAGGAAAAGAAATGTCACCCCAGACCATCACTCCTGGTTGTCGGGCCGTATGGCTGGCGGAAGTCGGGTTGGTATCTGTTGTAGCCTTCTCCGCCAGACATCACTGCGCCTGGAGTATCCGCAACCAAACTGACAGCCTGCAGCCGTTGGTTGCCCGACTCTCAGGCACACCGAAGCACTACACAACCGACAGGCAATATTAATGAACAGCCACAGCAACAACCACAACAACAACACCACAGCAAAGACATAAGCGGCCACCAGGGGCCACTGCCGGCCCACATAAACATAAGAAACAGGTCGCTGCAGATCCCGGAACTATTTTCACATGTCAAACCACGTGATGGAAAATAGTTCTGAGGTACTCATTCGCCGAAGCGCTATAAAGGCTGGCTCTCTGCCGCACATCGCCAGTTAATCGACCGCCAGCAGACTTGGATAGCTGCCGCCCCGGCAGCCAGGCTTGGATCTTCTCGCTGATCTCTGGATTAGGCTTGGTATATCGGAGAAGTCTCTGGCGGAGACTAGTAGGAAACTATTTCAGTTGTTTTCTATCTTATTCTTGTATGTAGTTGTGATTCGAAGACGGATCACTGTTTTGTGTTGGTGTAATATTTGGAGATTTTGTTTTGGTTAATCGAACAATCCAATAAATTGTTTTCGGACTTTGGTCGTTAGTTTCTTCTGCTTACGTAGACATATCAGTATCTCACTGCTGCCCGAACGTCTCCAGGCACATCTTCAGCTTGGAATCTCATTGACAAGAGTAGAACTGTCTTCAGTAAATAGTCCTGCTTCAAAATGGCCAACGAAGATCAGACTGGAGATAACCCAGACAGTTGTGGTATACCAATTTGACTGTTACCCACCACTTTGCCCAACAGTGTGGGGCGCCATTTCTTTTTATAGCAGGAACCCTTTGGTTGTCATTCGCGGCGCCCTTTGTAGCACATCGGTACGTCAATGATATTATGCACCCCGTTTTGTTGCCCTTCATGGCAAGCCATCCTCGACTTACATTTCATTTCAGCAAGATAACGCTTGCCCGCACACAGCGAAAGTTTCTACTGTTTACCTTGGCCAGCAGCGTCGTCGAACCCTTGCCCAGATTGAGAACGTTTGGAGCATTATTGGCGGGATCCTCAATCAAGATCGGGATTTATACGACCTAACGCACCACTTGGACAGAATTTGGCGCGATATCCTCCAGGAGGACATCCAACAGTTCCAAACCCAATAAGTGTTTATACATGAGCCAGAGGTGGACCAAAGCGTTGTAGACTTGCTCAATTTGTGAAGCTCTTTCTCTTGAATAAATCATACAATTTATCTGAAATAGTAATCGTTGGTCTGTATGTGTACATGACATACACCGATTTCCGTTCCAACCGGATAATTTTATGACTCATCGTTTTCTTCTTTTTTTTCTTGGTGTGTACTTTTGGGCACCCTCCCCACTATTATACGTAACACGTTCTATTATTACGACTCCGCAAATGATTTCACTTTTTTTTCTGTTTTTTCCTTCAATTAGACGACAGTTTCATGTGTCGAAACCACAGAACGAAGAGAACATAAGTCAGTCAGTCACTCTATGTCCGAGACATGTAACATTTCTTGCAGATTGATTTCAAGTACATTCATTGTTTATAGGTGTGCAGCTTAAAGGTCGATGTTCTATATTAGTACTTAAATATTCAGGTATGCGGTATGTGGCTGATATTACGAAAAGTTTCATTTTAATGTTGTGATGTCCACTTGACTTTGGTGCTGACGGGGTGACTCCGACAACTTAAGTCTTTGCGACACTGCAAAGTTTGCCCCGCCTGAGTGTAGTATACGGAGGCGTGGCTGCTCTCGTAACTTCGCTGGTCTCCCACGGCGTAGTTCACGCTATTACAACTTTGCTAGCATGGCAAACATCTTTCCACTTAATTCCTAAGATTCCACCGTAAATTACAATATATAACAAAATAACATCATATTGACCTCTGTAAATATAAATCTAAGAAACCGTTCACGAGTTGCGTCAAACAACGACGTAACCATTATTCTTTCAAAATCGGAGTAAAATTACAGAAGTGCTTCCTTCACCTGCATGATGGCTACAGATTTGCTGATTTATTTAAATACAACGAATTATCTGATCAGTTGTTGAAGGTCAAGTTTCTACATTTTTAACAAGTAAGGAAGGTGGTCACCGCTTTGTTTAAAAGATCGGGTAAGTTCTTTTCGCTGCAGTCTTTTGTGCGGCTCATACTGGCAACTTTTACGAATGTCACACACCACTTTCATGAAATCGCTCTATAATGTTTACTGTAACGCTTTTACTATTTTCACTTTGCATTTAATGAAATGTCGTCAAACATTTTAAGACTTCTCTAACAGTGATGGATATCTTCTCCAATTCGCGCCCGATCACAGATATTATGTCCTTTGACTATCTCCCATTTAATATCATTCGACTGTTTCACGAAATAAAACAAAATCTCTATAAGCCCACAGGATGGGGTTATTTATGAAATTTATTTCCAAAATTTTTCAAGTAAAAATCACATTCCTTTTATATTAACAGAAAAATCCAATATAGTGTATAAAAGTAATATAGATATGATACAACAGAACAGTTACAAATCTCGTCGGATCCCTGCATCTGACTTTCAAGGCCGTAAAATCTCGTAATTAATTCAACTTCTGATCAAAACATAGAATCAAAATTTCATTCCTGTAATTGCAATTACAACTACAAAATTGCATTTTAATCCTACCATTCACGTGGATTCATGAAACGTTAAAATACTAATAAACAATTACAGCTTGACGGTTGACATGTTGAGGAGAAGGTAAACAGACACAGTACACAGTTAATGCTAATGAGACACGCTACCCTTCACTAATTACTTTACTGAAAAAATAGTCTGGGAGTACATTTATAGAGCTGTTACTGATAATGTGGCACTGTTAATAAATAATTGAGAAAATAAATTTTCGGTAAATGTGTAAAAAAATCTTATCTTTTGCTCCTTTGTATGTAGGTTGGTCTGCAGTCGTATTCATGTTATTAATGGTCCACATTTCTTGAGTCATTTCGCAGATTAAAACTCGTAACTTCCTTTTTCCTTTTTTATTTTCTTCCCAACTATAACATGTACACAATCGGAACAGACGGTGATTCGAACTCTCAAATCAAAATCACTAAAAGTGAAAAAGCAAATACATTGCGTTAAACATCAGATCGAACCGACTGAAAACATCTCAATGGAAAGAAACTAAAAACAACTAGTGTTAGTAGTGACAGAGTGACTCAAACAACTAAAGAACTGACACTGTCAAATATTAGTGCGCTTTACGCGACCTTCAACTCTGAAGGGAAAGGAAACTGCTATAGACGCGCGTGTTTAAATACAGAGACGTGTAAACAGGCAGAATACGGCGCTGCGATCAGCAACGCCTGTATAAGACAATAAGTGTCTGCTGCAGTTGTTAGATTGGTTAATGCTGCTACAATGGCAGGTTATCAAGATTTAAGTGAGTTTGAACGTGTTGTTCTAGTCGGCGCACGAGCGTTCGGACACAATATCTCCGATGTAGCGATGAAGTGGCGATTTTTCCTCACGACCATTTAACGAGTGTACCTTGAATATCAGGAATCCGGCAAAACATCAAATCTCCGACATCGCTGTGGCAGTGAAAAGATCCTGCAAGAACGGGACCAATGACGACTGAAGAGAATCGTTCAGCGTGAGAGAAGTGCAACCCTTCCGCAAATTGATGCAGATATCAATGCTGCGCCAACAACAAGTTCCAGCGTGCGAACCACTCAGCGAAACATCATCGGATAGGTTTTAGGAGCCGAAGGCCCACGAATGTACCCTTGATGACAGCACAACGCCGGCCGAAGTGGCCGAGAGGTTCTAGGCGCTACAATCTGGAACCGCGCGGCCGCTACTGCCGCAGGTTCGAATCCTGCCTCGGGCATGGATGTGTGTGATGTCCTTAGGTTAGTTAGCATTAAGTAGTTCTAAGTCCTAGGGGCCTGATGACCTCAGCAGTTAAGTCCCATAGTGGTCAGAGCCATTTGAACAGCACAACAAAAAACGCCTGGACCCGTCAACACCAACATTGGACTGTTGATGACTGGAAACATGAAGCCTGGTCGGACGAGTCTCGTTTCAAATTCTATCAAGCGAATAGATTTGTGCGCCATGGAGACAACCTATAAATCTATGGACCCTGCATTTGAGCAAGGGACTGTTCAATCTGGTGGAGGCTCTGTAATGGTGCGAGGCTTGTACAGTTGGAGTGATATGGGACCCCTGATACGTCTAGATAGAATCTGACAGGTGACACAGGTGACAGCATCCTGTCTGATCACCTGCATACATTCATGTCCATCGTGCATTGCGACGTATTTGGGAAATTTAGACGGGACAATGTGACACCCCATACGCCTAGAATTGCTGCAGAGGGACTCCAGGAACACTCCACTGAGTTTAAACACTTCCACTGGCCCCCAAACTCCCCAGACGTGAACATTATTCAGCATACCTGGGTGGTTCTTCGATGTAAAACCTTGCTATGTGTTCAAGAATATTACAGAAAATTGCTGTTTTTGATTTCAATTGTTTTGTACTTTAGAATATTGTTATAACAATACCACATATTTTTACAAAATGCAAAATGAAAACTTCCCTGAAACAAATAGTTTTCAGTTTCCTACCTGAAAATTCTGGACAGAACAGGTTTGTTTATGTTGCGTGTTTCTATAATTCTTTTCTATATTCCTATTTAATATTTTGTTTACTCCTCAAAATAATTATTTGGTTGTTATATACAGACAGAAATCTACAATCTACACAATAATTCTCAAACTGAAACATGTTTGACCCAGATTTTAAATACATACGTCTGTGTGATTTTAATTAAACATACAGTAAAAATTTAAGATTAATCACGGCAATACTAGATTATTTCCCTACCTTTATATGTGTTTTTTTTTTAATATTCGCTTTTGATCTAAATAAGCGGTTGATCAAAGGATAAATGTTACATACAGCATGCCATACCTGTTATTGCATAACCCGACATGAATAGATAACGCAAACGCTTGAATTTGACGGAAAGAATCACTAAATACGTAAACAAAATAGATCGATAAGGAAATTTGAAATGTCATATCGAGCACATCACAAGAAATACTTTGGGTTATCGCAGGCGCATCTCAACTGACAAATCTCTTACTTCTAGCCGAGTGATGGAAGTAATAACTGAGGTGATGTTAAGAGCCAGTAATTAATGCTGCTACCGCCTTCTCCACTATTTCATGACTAAGTCGACCTTCCTATCAGAGCTTGTGGCCTCTTAGCAAAGACTGATTAGGTGGCTTGTAGTACGACTACTGTCGACGCACAGATCTACAGCTATATCTACATCTACGTCCATAGTCCGCAAGCCACCTGACGGTGTTCGCCCGTCCTACAATTTCTAATTTCTCTCGAATGCGAAGGTGAGGACAGCAAACAGTGTGGTTCATGATATCGGGTGTTGTGAAGACAAGGCCTTGGTCAGTAATCATCCACAATGGATCGATCAAGACTGCACCAAAAATGAGTCGCGAATTAGGCTTTCAACCATCGTCTACAACATTATCATACATTTATTCAGGGTGTTACAAAAAGGTACGGCCAATCTTTCAGGAAACATTCCTCACACACAAAGAAAGAAAATATGTTGTGTCGACATGTGTCCGGAAACGCTTACTTTCCATGTTAGAGCTCATTTTATTACCTCTCTTCAAATCACATTAATCATGGAATGGAAGCACACAGCAACAGAACATATCAGCGTGACTTCAAACACTTTGTTACAGGAAATGTTCAAAATGTCCTCCGTTAGCAAGGATACATGCATCCACCCTCCGTCGCATGGAATCCCTAATGCGCTGATGCAGCCCTGGAGAATGGCGTATTGTATCACAGCCGTCCACAATACGGGAACGAAGAGTCTCTACATTTGGTACCGGGGTTGCGTAGACAAGAGCTTTCAAATGCCCCCACAAATGAAAGTCAAGAGGGTTGAGGTCAGGAGAGCGTGGAGGCCATGGAATTGGACCGCCTCTACCAGTCCATCGGTCACCGAATCTGTTGTTGGGAAGCGTACCAACACCTCGACTGAAATGTGCAGGAGCTCCATCGTGCATGAATCACATGTTGTGTCGTACTTGTAAAGGCACATGTTCTAGCAGCACAGGTAGGGTATCCCGTATGAAATAATGATAACGTGCTCCATTGAGCGTAGGTGCAAGAACTTGGGGCCCAATCAAGACATTACCAACAATGCCTGCCCAAACGTTCACAGAAAATCTGTGTTGATGACGTGATTGCACAATTGCGTGCGGATTCTCGTCAGCCCGCACATGTTGATTGTGAAAATTTACAATTTGGTCACGGTGGAATGAAGCCCTCATCCGTAATGAGAACATTTGCACTGAAATGAGGATTGACTCATTGTTGGATGAACCATTCGCAGAAGTATACCCGTGGAGGCCAATCAGCTGCCTGACAGTGCCTGCACACGCTGTACATGGTACGGAAACAACTGGTTCTCCCGTAGCACTCTCCACACAGTGACATGGTCAACGATAGATTGTACAGCAGCAACTTCTCTGACGCTGACACTAGGGTTATCGTCAACTGGACGAAGAACTGCCTCGTCCATTGCAGGTGTCCTCGTCGTTCTAGGTCTTCACCAGTCGCGAGTCATAGGCTGGAATGTTGCGTGCTCCCTAAGACGCCGATCAATTGCTTCGAACGTCTTCCTGTCGGGACACCTTCGGTCTGGAAATCTGTCTCTATACAAACGTACCGCGCCACGGCTATTGCCCCGTGCTAATCCATACATCCAATGGCCATCTGCCAACTCCGCATTTGTAAACATTGCACTGACTGCAAAACCACGTTCGTGATGAACACTAACCTGTTGATGCTACGTACTGATGTGCTTGATGCTAGTACTGTAGAGCAATGAGACGCATGTCAACACAAGCACCGAAGTCAACATTACCTTCCTTCAATTAGGCCAACTGGCAGTGAATCGAGGAAGTACAGTACATACTGACGAAACTAAAATGAGCTCTAACATGGAAATTAAGCGTTTGCGGACACATATCCACATAACATCTTTTCTTTATTTGTGTGTAAGGAATGTTTGCTGAAAGTTTGGCCGTACCTTTTTGTAACACCCTGTATACGTAAACCAACATTGCGCTAATTTTTTAGGCTAGCGGGAGCTGATTCACATGGATTTTCTCGTTGTTTCCTAATTCTACGCCAATATTCTTAGTTTAGGTTTGCCGAACCCTTTGCAAAGTTGTATTATTCCTATTCCATCCTTACAAACTACAACAAAATTACAGTTTTTCTTATTCTGTCGGTGGTTTCTAATCTGCTGTTTTGTTTCATTATCTTTGACACAAAAGTTTCCCTTGTGTCTTCTACTAAGCTTACACACAAATTACTTGCGGTACTACACATTCAGTATACTGGTCGATAGCTCCTGTTACCTGTCTTCCTTTATAGCTGATTTCATATTGACTACCCCATTCAACACGAAGCTGCCTTATGCCCTTTCTTTTCAAAACCAACTTCCTTGAGCTCTTACTGTGAGCTTTGGATTTTAGTGATGCTGTGCGCAGTTTAAGTGGTTCTGTTTTCATGACTACAGCCTCTTGCGATGATGTAGCTCTTGCATCTGTCTCTTTCAGTTGAAACAATGCCTCTCCGATTTTTATTGTGAGTTGAAGAAGAATTACACCATGTTTCCTCCTACTCACGTGTCCTGTCACATTCCAAGTATCATCAAATTTACCCTGATGGTGCAAATGACTCTAAGCTCAATGGGACATAACTTCTGAGACCATCAGTCCCCTAGACTAAGAACCACGTAACCTAAGGACATCACTCCCAACCATACCCGAGTGGGGATTCGAACCGGACGGAAGTGCCTAGAACTAATCGGCCACCGCGGCCGGCCAAATTTACCCTGATCCTAAGGCAAACATCCCTGCAAGGATTCAGTCTTTTCAGCTTGATCTTTTGCCTTACAAGCATTTTCCCTCGATTTCCTCTTCCTCTCTTCCTTCTCTGGAAGGGGCAAATATTTCAAGTGGTGAAGAATCTGCGTGCTTTGGAAGTAAATGTATCCATACTTCTTCATTACCCACAACGTTCGCAGCACAGTTAGTATCATCAACAGCTTTCTGTGCTTTATCCATAACACTTTCCTTAGAAACACCATCTGGACCTCCACTCTGCACGATGCAAAAATCATTGGCATATGTTCTTCCGTGTAGTTTTGGCCCAAACACCACGGCTTCCAAACAACAACCATTACCAGCCAATGGCGTCGTGTCA
Source organism: Schistocerca gregaria (assembly GCF_023897955.1). Lineage (NCBI taxonomy): Eukaryota > Metazoa > Arthropoda > Insecta > Orthoptera > Acrididae > Schistocerca > Schistocerca gregaria. The sequence goes on along the minus strand of NC_064922.1, from coordinate 521,452,889 downwards.
TTGTGTTACTACTCACATAGCCATTTACTTTCGTACAGCACTCACTTATATCTTTTGTCCCTTTAGACAGTTTAAAATACGAATTTTCACAAGATATTGAAGCTCACGCCTTTACGATACTCTCCGCTACTTCCGCATTGCTAGTGTTTTGCCTTACAAGAAAAATTGAAGTAACTTCTACAACATTGGATTCCTGTCACCTCTTCGCATTATCTAACCACATACAAGCACTTTTCAATCGTAGTTCTTCCTGCAGCCTCCTCTTCGCTTCTTCTCTATCCCTTCTTTGCATCATCTCTGTAATGCTTCTATTGCTCACGTCACAACGCCCGTTTTCAATTAACCAGTCGTCACAAGATCTCTGCACCTCCTTGGCATACTCCGAAATCTTACGATGACCTATTTACTTCTCGGTCTTTCCTTTCCTTCTTCTTTTCTTCTCTAAAGCTGCGCAATCTGCACCTATACCCTTTACTTCGTTAAGCATGTCCTCAGTGTTCGTGAGGGGCTCTTCATTGTTCTCCCGTAAATGAGCAACTGCAGCTGATAAATTCTCAACGTTTCTTCCAGTGTACCACCATGAGGAGTCGACAACAGCATGACTGACCCACTCACAACTTTACAAAACCCAACAAAAGAGACGATGCACACACTTAAATATACTACCGCCACACATTTAATACAACATATCACTCTGACAGAAAGGCCACACGTGAATATAGCTACCTATAATTAAAGACAATGAGTGAACTAGACTCACAATAAAATTCAGTACCGCTTGAAAACGGTACAAACTGGTACACACCATCACTTTAAAGTTCCGGCCTAATATTCTATGCCCCATGCATAAAAATTTCTCCTAAAGTTTCCTCTCCGACTCCAGAAGATATTTTCAGAGGTAAAGTGGCGAACTGCAACCAAAATTCGATGGAACGCCGAATATATGGGCAGTGTGGAGGGCACCGCAGCCGAGCACTTGAGTCGGCTACAAGATTATCTCTGGCAGTGCCAACAGTCTAGACTGAAAGTACTTGATAGTCATTCTTACGCTGGAATGTTGACATCCAAATATCATCTAATTTAACACATTCCTATTTTGTGTTAAAATTATTACGTTGTTTATAAATCTCAATAGACTCTCCATACATATGGGCTTGATGATGCGATGTTTTCGATATGACACCCATCTCAGTGAATTTTATTTCGTGATCATCCTCTTTGTAAAGAGGTTCCGCTACGACCGATTTATCTGTATGCCCAAAGTGGCAGTTCCTCTTGTGTTCATCTGGACGGTTGTTAACTCTCCTTTTTGTGGTACCTATATAAACCAGACCAAAACTACAAGGAATTTTATATACACCCGGTGTTGTCGAAGGATGATGTCGTGTATCTTTTGCCGATCTTAAACTTTCTTTTATCTTTCTGATGAGTGTGAAGGCAGTTTCCACACTGTACTTGGTCAATACTATAATTGCACTGATGAACGGAAGGAAAACTTTCCCAAATAAATCGGTCACAGCGGAACATCTTTGCCAAGAGGGTGATCATGAAATAAAATGCACCGATAATGATGATGATGATGATGTTTGTTTCGTGAGGTACTCAACTGTGCGGTCATCAGCGCGTGTACGTCCCAGTTTTCACACAGTCCAATTTTTTACACAATCCACGCGAGCCACTTTCACGAATGATGAAATGATGAGGACAACACAAACACCCAGTCCCTCAACCCGACCGGGAATCGATCCCAGGACCCCGTGATCCAGAGGCAGCATCTCTAGCCACTTTTATTCATCTCATTTTGTTCTATATTGTTCGCTGAATTTGTTTGGATTTATTGAGATTTATAAACACAGTAATAATTTTAAGTGAAAAGAGGAAGGTGTTAAAGTAGATAAAATTTGGATGTCCACATTGCAATGTAAGAATGATGATCAATTGCATTCAGCCCAGAATGTTGGCACTACCAGAGATAATCTCGTAGCTGACGTCACGCAGTGTGCTCAAAGAAGGTAATCTGGAGGCAGCACTGTGTGTTGCGAAGTCGTGACGCTAGACATCTTCGCCGCCATGTTGCTGAATGCATACCTGTCTCTCTCTATCCAAGTGTCAGTATACAGTTATTCCGCAAGTAGACGAGTAAAATTTTATTTTGCCATCATTATGGGCACAAAACATCGCAGTTTGTCTTAGTTTTGTATTTTTGACATTCCTGACTGCTCAGTCTGTCAATTATTTGAATAGGAAGCATTAAATACATACAGAAAATAAAGAACCGTAGCCTAATGTTTAAAAATTTTCTTTTCACATTATCAGCTGAAAAACTGTAAAACAACTGTAGTTTGATTGTAACTATATTACACGTTTCGTTAAAAGTTTGACGACCTTCATTCGAAATAAAATGCACTATGTAGGAGGTGGGTGAGTTTAGTACAGACAGTTTTCAAATTTCATGATTTACCTCTAAACAGTTTGAGACAGATTTTAAGATTTAATGTAATTCGATTAACCAGTTTTCATACTAAAAGAATCTTTAAAGCGATTCTATGTCTCTTCAATAATTTGAACACCAAATGGAAAAATCTAAACAAATGCAATCTGTCCACATTCACCCCATTGTAAAATGTTGCCATTAATTGAAATGGCATAGGGTAAAAGTTCACACCGTTTTTTTATATATAAATAATACAAGTTTTCCCAAAACAAAAAGATTATTTAATTACAACTATTTTGTGTCCACTTTTACCATCCCCATTCTCCCCTACTTAAACAAAAGCTTCGGGATGATAAAACGTCTGATACTTTGATCTCGTTTATGTTGAAAAACTTAGTATATCGCTCACGAATGAATGATTATCGAACAAGAGAATGCACAAAACAACACGACCTATACGTACAGAGTTGCCAACCTAACAAATATTGATCGTGACGATTTCCAAGGGTCTGAAGCAGAGCAGTTGTGTATCCTGTTTTTATTGAGGTCACTGACGTCACGTAATGGACGGTGGTGCCCTCTACACTGCCCATATGTTCGGCGCTCCCTCGAGTTCTGGTTGCAGTTCGCACTTTAACTATGCAGATGTCTCCCGCAGTCGGGGAGGAAACGTTACCAGAAAGTCTTAAGCGTTGACCATGGCCTCTTAGCCCGGATGTTTTAAGCGATGTCAGTACCAGCCGTGAAAGCTTACATTGTATGATGATAGACATCATCTTTCGTTATTATCTACATACACCCCTGTTACCCAATACGTACAAATAGCCACTTGGCAAAAATCTCATCTTCACCTTGTGAAACTTCCAGTCAAACAAAAATACAAAAAAATTCTGCAATGGCTACACCTCATGTTGACGAAACTGCAACCCTTCAGTAGGTCAGAAAGCCTCGTTATTTAAAGGGCCAAGGCTCCGTCTATGATGCTCTTGGTGTGCGATCACATTCGGCCTCTTTTATCGGTCTTGAGGTATACATTTCCAGTTAAGGCCACTCTTTGATGATTAGACTCGGTAGAACTACCAAACTTCGAGGATGTTGATAGATATGTTGCAGCTACCATTCCATATAGTCTCTCATATTTTATATGAGTGATTTAGTGGGTAAGCCGAGGTACGATAGTATTCCTGAGTGTTTGTCAAACCAAGAACTTGTGCCTGCAGATCTGTGAATGTGTCTGTTGTCATATCGGAATACAGTTCACGGCACAAATATTTAGAACAAGGGTTAACAATTAAGAAGTTGAAATACACTCATGTTCATAAAAAAGAGAACTCTTTGGACGACTATTTACAGGGAATTCGTATTCACAAGACATGTGAATTAGTATTTTCTGCACCAATGATTAGCATATGAATCACGTCGGCCCGCAGGTTCAAAGTCAACATCGATTCGCGGCACAACAACGCCTACCGTAAAATGTGCCTGCGCGGTTTTCGTTGTGGAAATGAATTGAAGATAATGTGTCAGTGTGACTTGAGCAGACGTGCAGGATGCCTCGTAGACATACGCGCATTATTGGCATGAGAGAATGTGATGCAACCGTCCGGGAAACTGCTGCTCGTGTGGGCGAAGTGCTTCGGCAGTGCAACGGGTGTGTGCAGAATGGATCACGGGAGGCCATAGAACACGATGAGATGGGTCAGAACGCACCACCCAGGCCACTCTCCGAGAAGATCGACACCTCATCCGAATGGTATTCCAGGACAGATCTGCGTGCTCCCCGGCCCTGGCGCAACAGTGGAACTGTGTTAGATATCGTGCACTATCAAGGGTGACAGTTCGTCCTCGTTTGTTACGGCATGGGATATCTGAGCGTCGTCCACATCTCCGCCTACCTTTGGCGAATGTGCAGGAACCTGCTAGACGGCATTGGTGTGCGGAACGACGTCACTGGGGACAGAAAAGGCATCAGATAGTGTTTCTGAAGAATCCAAGTTCTGTTTGTTTGAAAATGATCGCCGCAGTTTCGTTCACCCCAGACAGGGGGAGCGGACGACAGTGACTGCATTCGCACAAGGCCTACAGCACCAACTCAAGGCCCTACGGCGAGGGGTGCTATTGGGTACAATCACAAATGACAGTTGGTGCGTTTCAAGTCACTGCCACCAGTGTTATCTATGCGAATGACATCGCGCAACCCGTAGCCATATCCTTTCCGCACCTCACCCCAGATGCCATTTTTGGACGAAACAGTGCACGACCACAAGTTGTTGCACCAACACATGCCTTCTTGGTGTCAGTGGACGTTTCGCCCTGGCCCGCCAAACCACCAGACTTGTCGCCGATCGAAAATGTGTGGGATATGGTGAAACTTCAGGTGCAGCGCTGTGACCCACCATAGATTAACTTTGGAACCAGGTGAATGCAGTATGGATGGCTATACCACAAGACGCTATTCGCGCGTTATACGCGTAGGTGCCATCACTCCTGGAAGAAGTTATCAGGGCCCTTGGCGGACCCTGTGACTACTAGACAACAAATGGCTCAAATAGCTCTGAGCACTATGGGACTTAACGTCTGAGGTCATCAGTCCCCTAGAACTTAGAACTACTTAAACCTAACTAACCTAAGGACAGCACACACATCCTGGCCCGAGGCAGGATTCGAACCTGAGACCATAGTGGTCGCGCGGTTCCAGACTGTAGCGCCTAGGACCGCTCGGCCACACCGGCCGGCTACTAAACAACAGGACACATGCTTGAACAGAGGTGACTGAAATGCTAATCATTTCTGCAGAACATACCAACATGCATGTCCTGTTAATCTGAACGTCCTACCTCAAGTCGTTCAAGGTATTCTACATCTGCTCAACATGAGCGCATACTTCGTGGTGCACGCTCAAGGTAACCTGAATAATTGTGTCCAAGTCATAGTTCAACTATGTCAAATTTTATACATCATGTCACCCACCTTTGTTGTACGTGTACTTGTATACGAATTTTTATTTGTACCACAACACTATCGTTAAGCGTTAATATTGTGCATGTCAGTCAACAGCAGTTTTGTAAAGCCTTTTGTTAATACATGCTGTGGGATACTCCCATAATTTTGCAGATTATGTCAGTTATTAACGTTTTGCCTGCTAAACGCCCATTAGCTGGCGAATGACAAGTAAAGAGATTTAAAAAAAAAAATCAATCGCCAAAGGCTGCGCTCCCTGAAGGGCTCGCCATTTAACACCAGCTAGCTGGCGAGTGCAGCAAACTGAATTCCATGATCGTGATGAGCGTTCCACTCGAGCATTCTTGTGTGGAGTGCTGAACATTAAATACAGCTGCGCAGTGTAGACCAACGTGTGCCACAAAGTGTGATATCACGATTACGGCAACGATTCCAGCAGACAGCAGACAGGACACGTGTCCAGGTGCTACAGTACTGGACGTCCACAGTGTACAACACCACAAGAAGACCGATATCTCACCATCAGTGCCCGCAGACGGCCACGGGGTACTGCAGGTAGCCTTGCTCGGGCCCTTACCGCAGCCACTGGATCAGTTGTCTCCAGACACACAGTCTACAGACGTCCGAATAGACATGGTTTATTCACCCAGAGGCCTGCAAAGTGCATTTACTGCCCCTTGTTCATAGGAGAGCCCGTAAAGCCTGGTGTCAGGAACACAGTACATGGTCATTGGAACAGTGGATCCAGGTTATGTTCACGGACGTGTCCAGGTATAGTCTGAACAGTGATTCCCACTATGTTTTCATCTGGTGTGAATCAAGAACCAGATACCAACCACATAATGTCCTTGAAAGGGACCTGTGTGGAGGTCGTGGTTTGATGTACACCCCTGCATGTCTTTGACAGACGAATTGTAACATGTCATGTGTATCGGGACGTCATTTTGCGCCTGTATGTCCGCCTTTTCAGAGGTGCAGTTGGTCCCACCTTCCTACTGATGGATGATAACGCACGGCCCAACCGAGCTGCCATCGTGGAGGGGTACCTCGAAACAGAAGATACCAGGCGCATGGGATGGCCTGCCTGTTCTCCACACCTAAACGCCATAGAGCACGTCTGGAATTCTCTCGGTCGACGTATCGCTGCACGTCTTCAAACCCCTATGACACTTCTGGAGCTCCGACAGGCACTGGTGCAAGAATGGGATGCTATACCCCAGCAGCTGCTCGACCACCTGATCCAGAGTATGCCTACCTGTTGTGTGGCCTATGTACATGTGATTTGTGATCATATCCCATATTGATGTCGAGGTACAGGAAACAGTGGCGTGTTGTAGCATATGTGTTTTGGGACAGTTTTCTCAACTTATCACCTATACTGAGGACTTACAGATCTGTGTCGTGTGTGTTCCCTATGTGCCTATGCTATTAGCGCCTGTTTTGTGTATTGTCACGTTGTGTGGCACCACATTCTGCAGTTATACTTAATTTATGAGCATGAGTGTAGTTTGTGGTGTTTGATTCATCAACTCTCCAAGTTTGTATGCTCTGCAGTTGGCATGTCTGCTTGACCTTGAGCTGTTTTATTTCCTCTGATCCCTCACTTCAATTCAGGTGTGCGGGCGGTGCAGAACAGAGCAACTCAGCAACAATGTGTGCTCCGTAACAGAAAGCGCAGTGTGTTATTTGGCTTGTGAAAACTGAGTCAGTTATAACAGTCTCCGTAATTTTAGACGTCAGTATGGTGGTCGACCACCTACAGCAAAAACAATGTGCATGCAGTTCTTGACACTCGATTTCCAGGAAGGTGGACAAACAGGGCTGGCCCAATACCTTGGCCACCACGAAGCACAGAATTTACCCCACTGGACTTCTTCTTTTGGGGCTCATAAAAAATATTGTATTCAGTGAAAAGATCAGAGACATCAATTATTAACAGGAAAGAGTCGTGCCGGCCGGAGTGGCCGAACGATTCTACGCGCTACAGTCTGCAACCGCGCGACCGCTACGGTCGCAGGTTCCAATCCTCCCTCGGGCATGGATGTGTGTGATGTCCTTAGGTTAGTTAGGTTTAAGTAGTTCTAAGATCTAGGGGGACTGATGACCTTAGAAGTTAAGTCCCATAGTGTTCATAGCCATTTGAACCATTTTTTGAGAAAACTTGGATTTCATGGCCGAGCGGCTGCTCATAAACCACACATCAAGCCAGTAAATGCTAGACGACTCCTCGCTTGGTGTAAAGAGGGTAAACATTGGACGATTGAACAGTGGGAGGACATTGTGTGGAATGACGAATCATGGTACACAATGTGGCGATCCGATGTCAGGGTGTGGATATGGCGAAAGCCCTCTGAACGCCATCTGCCAGCGTGTGTAGTGGCACCAGTAAAATTCGGAGACGGTAGTGTTATGGGGTGGTCGTGTTTTCCATGGAAGGGGCTTCCACCCCTTGTTGTTTTGCATGGAACTATCTCATCTTAGACCTACATTATTGTTTTAAGCACCTTCTTGCTTCCCACTGTTGAAGAGCAATTCGGGGATGGCGACTGCATCTTTCAGCACGATTGAGCACCTGTTAATAATGCACTACCTGTGGTGAAGTGGTTACACGACAGTAACATACATGGAATGGACTGGCCTGCTCAGAGTCCTGACCTGAATCCTATAGAATACCTTTGGGATGTTTTGGAATGCTGACTTTGTACCATGCCTCACAGACCGACATCGATACCTCTCCTCAGTGCAGCACTCCGCAAAGAATGGACTGACATTCCCCAAGAAACCTTGCAGCACGTGATTGGACGTCGCTGTGAGAGTGGAAGCGGTCATCAAGACTAAGGGTGGGCCAACACCATACTGAATTCCAGCTTTATCGATGGAGGGCGCAACGAACTAGTAAGTCATTTTCAGCCAGGTGCCCGGATACTTTTGATCACATAGTGCACATACTCCGCAAGCCATTTTACGGTGTATAGTGGGGGTTACCACATACCATTACTAGTCATTTCCTTTCCTCTTCCACTCACAGTTAGAGAGATGGAAAAACGACTGTTTATAAGCCTCCATACGAGCCTTAATATCTCTCATCTCATCTTTGTGGTCCTCAGGCGAAATGTACTTTTGCAACAGTAGCATAGATCTGCAGTCGGCCTCAAATGCTCAAATGCCGGTTCTCTAAATTCGCCGGCCGGTTATGCCGTGCGGTTTTAGGCACTTCAGTCTGGAACCGCGTGACTGCTACGGTCGCAGGTTCGAATCCTGCCTCGGGCATGGATGTGTGTGACGTCCTTAGGTTAGTTAGGTTTAAGTAGTTCTAAGTTCTAGGAGACTGATAACCTCAGATGTTAAGTCCCGTAGTGCTCAGAGCCATTTGAACCATTTTTTTTCTCTAAATTCCTTTGTAAATACGAGTGATGTCCGACGAAACAGACACCAATCATGAAGAACCTGCTGAGTCATATACAGGGAGTCCCATTTATCTTGACCACGCTAAGTAACTGTTTGTCAAGCTGCAAATTACAAAATATTTAAAGCAAATGTTTTTAGCCATGATGGAGACATCAATCAGCATGATTACCTTCGTTATAGCTTTGTTTTTTTACAAAGATATGAACAGCGGTATGACTTTTTTAAATGGCACCCTGTATTTTTTATTAGGTAATTCATTTCCTCTCCTAAAGACCTATCCCAAATTTATCACAGTGTACCATCTACTGAAACACAACGTTATTAATTACATAACACAACACTGACATTGACGCTTCCAGCGCTTAGTGCCTGTACTCGGGGTAATGGAACACATCCACACGCTGACGTTGACAGAGGACAAATGTAAATATAAGTAGAATGCACACCCGTTATTCCCTTCAACCATTGTCAGTTGAAGAGTTGTGTGAGTAGAATGTACACCAACGAAGAGAAGGTAGAAATGCTATTCAACTATGGGGAATGTAAGTTAGCAGAACAATAACTGCAATACTGTTTTTCTGATGTACGGGTACAATTAGTACATGGGTTTAGTGCTTTTAAATATTGCTGTGTAGAGTAGGCATACAGTAAAGGCTGTCCTTCCTGCAAACTGCATCGACAAAACTTTTATTTTATTTTTGTTGTTGTTGTTGTTGTTATTGAAGGAAGGCGAAATGCTACGCAGGCAGTGGAACTGTACAGACAGCGATATCCTGACAGGAACCCACCTTCCCGACGGATGGTTTTTCGTCTTGTCGCGACGCTTCAGGAGACGGGAAGTTTCAATCCACGACAATGGAACCGTCGTAGTAGTCATACAGACGCTTCCGTTGCTTTGAATCCACACGTGACCACACGACTGCTTGAACAAGAGACTGGCATTCCTAAAACCAGTGTACATCGTATTCTTACACGTCACCGGTTCCATCGTTACCATGTACACCAACATCAAGGACTGCATGGGTATGATTTCCAGAATCGTGTACAGTTCTGTCAGTGGGCACAGCAGCAAATCCTCGCCAACCCGAACTTCTTCTCCAATGGTATATTTACCAATGAATATTCCTTCTCAAACAAAGGACAGGCAAACACAAGAAACATGCAATATTGGTCCAGCGACAACCCAGGATGGCTTAGACAGGTGGAACATTAGCGTCAATGGAGAGTTAACGACTGGTGTGAGATGCTTGGTACTACAATTATTGGCCCTTATTTCATCAATGGTAGTCTAAACGGTACAGCGTATGGCAACTTCCTCAGACGAATTCTTCTTCCTCTTCTGGATAAAGCGCCGCTTAGAACCGGAATGCTTACTATGTGGTATCAACACAATGTATGTCCAGCACATAATGCCTTGCGTGCACGTCGTGTTCTGAACCGAAGGTATCCTGCCAGATGGATTGGTCGAGAAGGAACAGTTACTTAGCTTGCTAGGTCTCCTGATTTAAATCCTCTGGTCTTTTTTCTTTGGGAATGCATTAAGGACGTTGTCTATCGTGATTTCCAACAACTCCATAGGACATGCAGGAACATGTCGCGCTTGCTTGTAATTCTGTCCAGCAGGCAACGATGGAAGCAGAAAATTATTCTTTCACTCAACGAGTGCTGCAGTGAATCGGTGTCCAGGGTCACCACACTGAGCACCTTTGAATGTTCTACTCCTGGCAATGGTACAGGAGAGTCGAAGTCAATTTTGTGTTATGTTTTTACATGGTTTTCATTTGTTTTCTGACAACTCCAGAATATGGACGAGTTTGTGATCCCAGGCTCAAAGACAATGTTGTGTTATGTAATTACTAACGTTGTGTTTCAGTGAATGGTACACTGTGGTACATTTTTGAATAGGTCTTTAGGAGAGGAAATGATTTACCGAATAAAAAATACAGGGTGCCATTTAAAAAAGTCGTATCACTGTTCATATCTTTGTAAAAAAACAGAGCTACAATGAAGGCAATCATGCTGATTGATGTCCCCCTGACGGCTAAAGAACATTTGCTTGAAACCTTTTTTTAATTTGCATCTGAACAAGCAGTTATTTAAGTTGGTCAAGATAAATGGGACACCCTGTATATGAATAATCGTGTTAAATAGAATCGAAAGGAAACGGAAGAAACGGAATTGGAAAGAGACAGGAAGGAAATGAGTTACGGGCACACAGGGTCTTGCAGCACTGCAACTGTGAGAGCTGAAAATTTCTGCCAGACCGGGACTCTTAACAGGGTTGCTCTGCTTCTCTACACTGTTGCCTTAACCGCAGCTGCCATCCAGGCAAGCATTCCGTCACGCCCACATTCCCAAGTTCCTGCTTGCGTCACTGCAATGACACCTGCCTATTAACCTCTACCCTCAGATTTCTGAGTTCCATAGAAATCTGGACGTTGCTTCTGCATCTTCACTGAAACTTTTTCATCAAACAGCCGTCACGCACATAGAATTATAGATGTGAGTGCTGTCTGTTCTGTTGGAAATTTCGGATGCCCATTATTTTCCACCAATGATCACACCCATTCAAATAGGCAGCTGAATCGAGGTATCAGCGGAGACGTTGCTGTGCCAGGACATTCCAGATGACACCATTTGTTGTTTATACTCTACGGACGAAGGCTGGGCGTACCACTAAGACATCGGCACAAAGTAGCTAAGCAAAGAGTGAAGAAAGTGTGGATTCAGCACCTCTGAAAATGACTATGGTGATACTGTTTTTTTTTTCTTTTTTTTCGGAGTCCTGTCTTGCTGTGCTAGTAGATTACGCCGTCATAAGAGCATAGTGTCTGCCGATATGTTGCGTCCCTAAAAGATGAGATTTTATTCCACGATAACGTCCCGGCTCATTCTACACCGCACACAATTACACACGCTGCTTCCTCAGGTTATCAGAATTTGTCTTACCCTCATAACCGCTATCCGTTGCAACGGTGTGTGAGAGCTATTTAATATTCTCGCTGTTGTGGGTCCAAACGTTTCAAGCAGTTCATGCTCCAGCTGTCCCAGGTTTAAGAGTCATAGTTTGAGATGAGCAGGTTTCCGCGCCTCTACGACTTTGCGTTTTGTCGACATCCTGCTACCGGCCGCGGTGGTCTCGCGGTTCTAGGCGCGCATCCCGGAACCGTGCGACTGCTACGGTCGCAGGTTCGAATCCTGCCTCGGGCATGGATGTGTGTGATGTCCTTAGGTTAGTTAGGTTTAAGTAGTTCTAAGTTCTAGGGGACTGATGACCACAACAGTTGAGTCCTATAGTGCTCAGAGCCATTTGAACTGTTTGACATCCTGCTACATGCTGAACCGATTTCGGGATGGTACGCGCCTTACGTACTATAGGGTGGTAATTGGTTCTTCACCTTTTTAACTCTGCTATCTCAGATTCATGACGATGGACTCTTCATTCGTCTCCCCCATATACCTCGACTTTCACAGCTGTTCCCTTGATAATCTCAATCAGTTCCGATAATCATGCATTGACACTTTCGCTGTGACTGCTTCAGTTTTTCCCTCTACGTACGCCTAATGTCATCGGACACTGTCATTAAATTCTTGCACGTTAGATTCAATTTACGTAACTGCTCAGCTAATAGTGCTATCCAGTTCGACTAACCTTATATTGACTGGTTGCTCACGTCACTTTATTTTGTACTTCAACTGAGATTCACCTTTCGTGGCTGCTGTCTTGATAATGCTGTGAAGTTCCGTTAACCTCGGGCTGATTGCTCGATCATTTCGTTGGCTCCTATCATTCAGCTGAGATTCGCCTTTGACACTACTGTCTTAACACTGCCATCCGATCCCGTTAATCTTGCGTTCCTTGTCTCGACTTTTCTGTCGACGTATAAACGTATGTTTGGCTTGCGCTTCATCCCATCAGAAAGAGCACATTACATACGTGTGAATTTATTCATAGGCTACAATATACTGACGCAGTTACGTTTTGGTGTACGGGCGTTTATGCAGAAACTCGTCGAAGTTTCATCCATATCGCTCTCCATTCAATTTCCTCATTTTGTAAATAACCAGGAAGCAATACTGCCAGTTATTCCATCAATCCTCTCATATGGCAACAAATTCATTGAATGAAACATCGGTTCCTACATGAGCTTGTTAAATGTGCTTTCAATTCAGATTGTCCTGTTTGAAACCGATAATAATTTCCACATTATCCCTGATTACATCTGGCTCAAATAAAAGATATAGACTTGCATATGACGGCCAAATTAGAAATGTTTCCGGATCCCATCCTGATTTTCCACTGTGATGTCATCAAATATGAATACCCTGTTTGGCTTTACTTTTGCAGATGATATCACTGCTTTCGTTAAATGTCTGATACGTTACTCCCTCGATGCTGTGCAAAAATTCCTGCCATAGCTGACACTTTGCGTGCTGCAGTATAGGGTTGGGAAAAACCGACCGATTTAAACCGACACCGGAATTTTAGTTCTGAATAACCGGTATTTTTCGGCATTTGTTTGGTGTTGGTTATAACATGTTTTTTTTTTTTAAGTTTTACTGATAACCGAGTGAAAAAAAACCGAAATATCTATCAACTACGTCAGAAACGCTAAAATTCTTCGTTATTAAATAACTCTTTTTTTTAAAAAAAAGTTCTTTCTATTCATAAAATTTGCACTCGTTTAAAATATGAAAAAGAGAAAATCGATAACAATGCCGATTAAAACGAGCAGCAAACACGTGGAATAAGAATTGGTACAGGATTTCTAAAATAACAATGTTCTTGTTGCTGTGTGTCGTGGTTTAAGATACGCATGTTCGTGCAGCGCGCAAGACCTGCTCTCACCTATCCTACGCGGTATTTTCTCCCTGTTGCCGTTGGACATTCGCAGTATTGCAAAATGGCACTAGAACTTGTCTGGAAATATTGTTACGAAGGGAAGTAGTAAGGAAGTACTGTGCTTCATTTACTTTAAAAGATTAAAGAGTTTTCTGTCGAATATATGAAGTAATAGAAAACGAAGGAAATTATGGTAAAAGTAATAAATTAAAAACCCAACAATTCATTCATAGTATACTATAAAATGGAAAGTAGTTAATCTGCTGCTTGTGTCTACATAATATCCCTTTCTCTGCTTGTAGTCCTTTAAAACAGACAAATTAACACAAAAAAACATAGTTCTTCGACCTCTGTTTTCATCCTTTGCCACTGACTATTCGTACTGCCCAAATAGTGGGACATTCCCCAATTATACCATTATTTTTGAGCAGAGCTTTGAAAAATTGGAATCAATAGGAAACTGCTGGTGATTTTTTGTAGTATTCAACCTCTTACTACTTTTAGAAAAAAGCGGCGAATTGTGGATGGACAAAGTTTCCTTTCATTTACTTATTTAATTTAATATTTTGATCCTATGTGTCTTACAACTGAGAGAATCAAAAATAAAAATTTTCAGTCTTTGTGCTATTTCTACGCTGAATACCGGCAAAAAGAGTCGGAAACCGGTTATTTCAGAAACAGATTATTTTGAGCGATCTTAAGTGTCAGGTTTAACTGACGTGGAAAAAACCGATATAACCGAAAATCGGTTATTTCAGCTATGACCACCATCCACACGAAAAGGTGTTTGAAAAAATAAGTACATCTTCGGAGTAGATCCCCTCAGGATGTGATAACAGTGTTAAAAAGAGAGTCATTGAGATTGTGGGAAGTACCGACAGGGATGTTCAGCAGTGCCGATTTCAGTGTCATGGCCAGCTACGCTAAGTTTCTTTGTTGAGGATTAGTGGCGGAAACAGCGTGATCAAGATGCTCCCATAGATTCTCGACTGGGTTTAAATCCGGAGACTTTGGTGGCCAGGGGAGTACAGAAAATTCTCCTTGGTGCACTTCAAACTATGAGTGTACACTGTGAGCTACAGGACATGTTTCGCTGTCCTGCTAGTAGATTCTATTGTGCCAAGAAGGAATAAACTCTATGTTGAGGTGGATGTGGTCCCCAAGCATAGATGCATAGAAATGGTGATCCATTGTGCCTTCCACAATGACAAGACCACCCACGGAATGCCACGTAAATATTCCTCAGTCCATAACACGCCCTCCTCCAGCCTGGACCCCTCCGACGATAGTTGCAGGGTGCTTGCTTTCAGGCATTCCACGCAAAAGTAGCATGAAATGTGATTCATTTGAAAAAGCCACCTGCAAATTCCAGCCATCGTTGCAGATGAACAACAGTCAGCGAGGGTGCTTGAACCAGGTGCTTGTTGTAGTGGCCCATATGCAGCAACGTTCACTGAACCGACATTGAAGAAACATGTTGGTAGCCCCTTGGTTCATCCGAGCGATCAGTTGCTCAATAGTTGCACGTCTGTCTGCCTTACACATCTCTGCAGCCGTCATTCACACCTGTGGTGCACCACAGTCGCCTCGGCGTCAGCTTTGGATAAGCACCATTCATGATAAACTTAAAGCATAGGAGCATGCAAACAGGTTACAGAATTATGCGTTTTAGAAGTCCTTCCCCATTGGCCTGAAAGCCAAAGATCATGCCCATTTGGACGTCAGGTAAATCGCTACATTTCTGGGTTACGACAATGAGTACACTGTTTCCCACACGCCCAGACATGGTTTATATACCCTTCAGTTCTAGTGCTGTGAGAGGTTATTGCACTTGACATCGAACATAGCTGGCGGTCACTTTAATGTGACTTGACTATGTAAAGTTCTTTTGGCCGTTTATAGTAAGCTTACTGAATTCCATAGACTATTACTTGTTTCCTAGAAAGCTTACACCTTCGCTCTCTGATATTACAACAAATTTAACTTACTGCCTCAAGTGTTTAACAGTTTCGTGCTTCTCTTTATTTGTGAATCCTGCTATAAACATTACAATTTGAACACACAGTGCCACACACCCTGAGATACCTTGGCCTCACCCTCCACCGTCACCTCACCTCAACCCCTCACCTCCTGACCATCCAGTGAAAAGCCCATTCCCACCTCCACCTCCTGAAACTCCTGTCTGGCCAGACATGGGGATTTCACCCGCCCACCATGCTCCACACCTACAAATCCCTCATCTCTCCTATCCTCTCTTATGCCAGCATTGCCCACTTTTACAAGGCTCTCCAAATCCTCAAACGCCATTCGCTCCACCTTGCCCCCCCCCCCCCCCATGGTTTCGTCCTTCCTCTCCACCCCCTGCTCGTTGCTGTGCGTCTATCGCAGTATTCCTCCCTCTGTGCACCTCCACACACTACATCTCCTTCATCACAGCAATGTCCAGCATCTTCCCCTCCCAGATATTGAATTTTGCGATGACATATATCTTCCTGGCCTTATTCCCCCCCTCCAGGGGCCCCCTTTTTCCTCTCTCCTCCTTCTCCCAGAGTGGATTTTCCTCCTTCCCTCCTTGGGTCCCTGCGCCCCCTCCTCGATTGCTTCCCTCCCACGTCCTTCCCTCCCCAGCCGTCTTCGGCGCCCCCGCCAATCTGCCCCCTCTCCTCCCCTCTCTCTTCTTCCCTTCTAGCCCATCCCCAAGCCCCTAGCAGATCCTCTGTTTGCCCATCATAATCAGTGCTACGTCAGTGTTGTGCTTGGTGCTGTTCTGCCATGCATCAAGAGCTGTGATTTTAATTGTGTGCTGGACTTGTACGAAGTGTTACTCTCAGAGTTTTTTATGTGCTGCGCCGTCCATCAATACTTTCATGATCCAGTGTGTGGTTTTTTGTGTGCGTTACTTTTTTACAGTTTTTATCTCCATTTTACAGTCGCCCCCACTTTTTATCTGTTCTCTTCCGTACTTTTGCTCCTTTTTTATATCTATGTACACCATGTTTTCTCCCTTCTGTTATTTTAAATGTCTTCTGTGTATAACTCTTGTCTTTCGGCTGAAGAGAAGTGCATATGCTGCTGCCAGCCCTCCCCAGATGGGTCCAGACTGATCGGCCTCCACCCATTAAACTGCACTGTGTTGATTACAGAAAGGAAACTAATAAATGATTTTTTTCTGCTCAGTGTATTATTTTTATAAAAAATATTATGTGTGTGTAAACGAGATGGTTTAGCAAGTAGATACGATGCTACTGACTGAACCATTTCTTTTAATGAGCTACCATTTTAGTACTGTAATGAGGCACTTGAGCCTAACCCTGTTCATTACTGAGATATGTGCCCTACGGGCAGGCACTGGCGCTTGCTAATCAGCCCGGTAAGATGTAAGCCCTCGTCTCTCTAAACGTATCACTTGCTCATCCAAAACTGCTCACCCCGTCAGTAGTGCCAGCTGCAGTGTTGAGACACTGGAGGTGTAGGGTGGCGTCGGGCTCTGGGGGCAGCATTGATGGTGGCGATGGGTGTGGCATGTGAGCACATTGATTCCTGGTAAGAAGCTATATGTTTTTTTATATAGGTAGTTGGATAAAACAATGGGGGCTGTGCCTCAAATAAACAGCTCAGTAGGAAACACAAAATGCTTTATTGATTATATCTTTGCCTACATATTTCATTTCATAGTAGTAGCAGCGGTAGAATTTTGAAAATGGCTGCCGTTTTCAGACTTTAAGATCGGCGTGCAACACATTCAGGTCAACGGGTGGCATTACCCACATATAAATTCCTGAGTGAACTCAACCTCTACTTACTTGACTGGTTCTACATTTACACACTCTGTTACAGGTAGTAGACAGGGGCTGATACACTGCTCCACTTTGTACAGTCACTATTTTTGCTCAAATGATCTAAAAACTCATAATATGCCGCTCATACATACGGCTGCCAGCGGTACAATCTTTCTGTAACGATCGATATTGGACAGCGCACACCATTTAATTTCGACACAATTCGCTTCACAGTAATTATCATCTACGCTGACTTTAGGTCCTAACATTTTAACGTCTAGTGGAGATTGAGATATGGGATAGCTCATATTCGTCCATCGTCTGATTTTTTACTCAACCCACCATCTCGAACATTTATTCCAAATTGTAGCATCAATATTGACCTTTGGAATAAATGGGTTGGGTGTTTTCAACTTGTCACCATGGAAAAGGCACTGTCTGGATCCAGGCCAACATTTCCTCATTAGGCCTAGACGCGATCACGTTTCATGTGCTGGCAAACGGTAGTACTCCTAAAACCTATTGTCACACTCTCCTTCTCTCTCTCTATCTCTTCCTTTTCACCCTCCCTCCTCCCTCACCCTCCCACACACACACACACACACACACACACACATGCAATCACAGACATCTCTGAAAGATTCAGAACAACTGCCAGGAACACATCTACATCTACATGACTACTCTGCAATTCACATTTAAGTGCTTGGCAGAGGGTTCATCGAACCACAATCATACTATCTCTCTACTATTCCACTCCCGAACAGCGAGCGGGAAAAACGAACACCTAAACCTTTCTGTTCGAGCTCTGATTTCTCTTATTTTATTTTGATGATCATTCCTACCTATGTAGGTTGGGCTCAACAAAATATTTTCGCATTCGGAAGAGAAAGTTGGTGACTGAAATTTCGTAAAAAGGTCTCGCCGCGACGAAAAACGTCTATGCTGTAATGACTTCCATCCCAACTCGTGTATCATATCTGCCACACTCTCTCCCCTATTACGTGATAATACAAAACGAGCTGCCCTTTTTTTGCACCCTTTCGATGTCCTCCGTCAATCCCACCTGGTAAGGATCCCACACCGCGCAGCAATATTCTAACAGAGGACGAACGAGTGTAGTGTAAGCTGTCTCTTTAGTGGACTTGTTGCATCTTCTAAGTGTCCTGCCAATGAAACGCAATCTTTGGCTCGCCTTCCCGACAATATTATCTATGTGGTCCTTCCAACTGAAGTTGTTCGTAATTTTAACACCCAGGTACTTAGTTGAATTGACAGCCTTGAGAATTGTACTATTTATCGAGTAATCGAATTCCAACGGATTTCTTTTGGAACTCATGTGGATCATCCCACACTTTTCGTTATTTAGCGTCAACTGCCACCTGACACACCATACAGCAATCTTTTCTAAATCGCTTTGCAACTGCTACTGGTCTTCGGATGACCTTACTAGACGGTAAATTACAGCATCATCTGCGAACAGTCTAAGAGAACTGCTCAGATTGTCACCCAGGTCATTTATATAGATCAGGAACAGTAGAGGTCCCAGGACGCTTCCCTGGGGAACACCTGATATCACTTCAGTTTTACTCGATGATTTGCCGTCTATTACTACGAACTGCGACCTTCCTGACAGGAAATCACGAATCCAGTCGCACAACTGAGACGATACCCCATAGCTCCGCAGCTTGATTAGAAGTCGCTTGTGAGGAACGGTGTCAAAAGCTTTCCGGAAATCTAGAAATACGGAATCAACTTGACATCCCCTGTCGATAGCGGCCATTACTTCGTGCGAATAAAGAGCTAGCTGCGTTGCACAAGAGCGATGTTTTCTGAAGCCATGCTGATTACGTGTCAATTAACGTGTCAATTAACTGTTCCACTGTCAGCCATCTTCTTTTTACACCTTCAACTGCTCCACTGCCCGCCATTTTTGTTTTTACAACTGGTAAACAGTGAAGCAGTTACAGTGAGAGTGACAGTGGCAACTCAATATATAGTGCTTGACAGCGATGAAGATGGGGAAAAGAAAATGTAAGTCCAACATTATGTAAATACTCTCTCTCTCTCTCTCTCTCTCTCTCTCTCTCTCTCTCTCACACACACACACACACACACACACACACATACACTCCCGCACAGAATTAATTAATTTCAGGCATAGAAATAACAATTTTCAAATCGTAATTTTGAGTTAACCAATTTATCTACTTTAAGGTGTAAGTGGTTGCAGATGACAAACTGTGGAACAGAAAACAGTCACTGTGGAAACACAACACAATCGAAAAACCACACCATGTGGTAAAAAGGTATGAATTCATAAGTTATGTGTTTTTTAAATATCTATAATTGCGATTTAAAAATTAATAGTTACATGTATAAAAACCGTAAAGAACATTCTTTATCTTTAACAGATGAAAAATAAAGGCTCTCTGAAGATGCTGCAACTGTAGTGTAGCATGTTTGGGTTAAAAATCAAAATTGGGTTTTGCTAAAGGCGGACCCTATCCAAAAACATACGTATAGTAGTACTCCTGATGGGGGACTTGTCTACGGTTTGTGAGCTGTGGTATCTCCAATGGCGGTGGCTGCCACTGCTGCTGCAGTGATGGTTGTATAGTATATGTGAACAATACCAAGTCTGAAAAATCTGAAAGCCATCTGTGGGCTGCTGCTGCTGTACCAGAGTGGGCAATGGCATGTGGGTATCCTAATCCTGCAGTCGGGTACGTTCTGCTGCTGGCATAACGAAAAAAAAGTTTAATCTTATATATGTGTATTAATAACAATAATAATTATTATTATCACAATATTATTATATACTTTCTTTCAAATCTAACAGTCTTATTCCTCTTGTTCCTAGGAGTATTGGCTGGTCATCAGTTATGTACCCACAGCTAGACATGAGCAGCCAGATCTGTCTCTGCAATGTAACCATGGCCAGGCATTCAGCAACCCAATCTGTCACATGCAATGCACTCATGGCCAGATGTGCAGCAGCACAATCTGTCATCTGCGATGCAGCTCATGCCATTGATTCCCCAGGTCAGTCCATTGCATGGCGTCGTAACTACTGCCCATTTCCTGTGGTCTCAGTCACACTCTACTCACCCTGGACCATCTAACGAACATCGCCTCCATCGGAAATTTTAGTGACCTCATGCTGGGTCTAGCAATAGCAGCATGCCTGTTCCGAATGTCTTGTGGCCACATTGGATTACTCTGTGCTTGCTGGCGCATTTGGGGACAGGATTTTACTTGCCTACATTGATAAATCGAATTTGGGCTACTCATATCCTGTAACTTTTCTTAATGCTGGTGAGTCAGTTCTGGAAAGGCGGTTCCACAGACACATCTATGACATGTGGTATCTAGCCATTAAGTGCAAAGCAGTTATGTATGTGAACCCACACATCCCCCAAAAGAGGGCAGTGATGCTGCTGTTGAGGAGAAAAGCACTGTTCAAATCAGGGAGCTAAAGGTGTGATATCATGTGGCAGATCAACCGCAGAGTGGTTCGAAACTTTTACCAAGAGCATCATACTGGGCCATTTTTTTTCCGAAATGCGAGGAAAAGAATGCGATAAGGCGTTCAGTCGCATACTACACGTAGATAAATACTCTCATGTCTTTGATCCACTTATTGGTCGGTCAAGTTACAGCCCACTTCTAAAAGATATATCTGCTAAAAAGCATTAATTTCCATAATTTTTGTGAGAGGAATTTTTAACGCTTTGCAAGATCACTTCTGCCTAATGATAGAAATTATAGTGTTCATCCTGAGCCTACAAGTAAATGCGAAACATCTAATGCACTCTCGCATTATAATTTTGAAGGCATCTCCACCACCACTCCGACTACAGGCCACAAGTGGCCCATCGAGACCATCCGACCGCCGGGTCATTCTCCCAATGGTTCAAATGGCTCTGAGCACTATGGGACTCAACTGCTGTGGTCATTAGTCCCCTAGAACTTAGAACTACTTAAACCTAACTAACCTAAGGACATCACACACATCCATGCCCGAGGCAGGATTCGAACCTGCGACCGTAGCAGTCACACGGTTCCGGACTGCGCGCCTAGAACCGCGAGACCACCACGGCCGGCATCCTCCGAGGAGGATGCGGATAGGAGGGGCAAGGGATCAGCGCACCGCAATCCCGGTCGTTTCATGGTATTCTTGACCGAAGCCGCTACTATTCGGTCGAGTAGCTCCTCAATTGGCATCACGAGGCTGAGTGCATCCCGAAAAATGGCAACAGCGCATGGCGGCCTGGATGGTCACCCATCCAAGTGCCGACAGTGCTTAACTTCGGTGATCTCACGGGAACCGGTGTATCCACTGTGGCAAGGCCGTTACCTTTGAAGACATCTCATTCCCTCTAAAAATCGAGGACCTACCGAAATTCGAGAGGAAGAACCCTGATTATACAATTCACTTATACACCCTGGACGTTGAGGACAGCGCGTCGTAAGATGAAAAACATAACCAAGAGGACACTTGCACAACAAAGAAGTTAACTGTACAGTAATCAGATCCCTCCAATTTTAAGAATTAAACATTCAGCGCCCCAAGCATATGGATCTGTTGTTATTTTCTGAGAGCGAGAATCAACACTGCATGTGAATCAAAAGCATGTTCCACCTACTTTCCGCTAAAATGTTAAAACGTTGTGGTACGTGACATTCTTGCCGAAAATGTCTCAACTTGTTTACCACTAGTGAGTATTTTGAAAGGCACCTTGTTAAAAGCTCGAACCAGGAACCGGTACATGTAGAAATGGCTACTAAGGATAAAAAATTCTTGAAGTTTAAGAATGCCCATCACCAGAAAGAGCAATGCCCCATTGTCTTGTTTGGGCTGCCGTTAGACACCAGAAACTCGAAGTAGAAGCCTAAACTCCATGTAGGGACAATTGTCATATAATGAGGAAGTTCTGCGGTGCAGCTCACAATGCACGCAACTTAAAGTAACAAATGCCATGGTATATACCTGTCTTCAGACACAATTGAGCGGGTATGATGACGACTTTCTCATTCAGCACTTGACTGATTTCAGTCTGAAGGATTATAACGCAGTGTAATTCCTGATACCTTTCAAAAGCACTTTATTATTTTCAAGAGAATCACGACAAGAATAACGCTCTGCTTCTTGTACTTGCGTCGTTTCAGGCACATGTCTCTTTAGAAACTTGTTGAAACGATGTATTGGGACATACGCATCAGGAGAGCTGCAAATCTCTATGATACAAACTTTCAGCTCGAGATGAAGAAGAGGGTATTTCCACATGAATAACAAGAATCGATTCCATGATACCACATCGCACAACATGAACGCATTCTCCAGTTAAAATTAGCAGGTACTGCTATAACAGATGTAGAGTATGAGCACGCGGTGAATGTTTGGCGGGTGCTCGGCATCCCAGATTTACGACAATCTGCGACATTATACATGAAAACCGATGTACATCTGCTCATAGTCATTTTCAAGAAGTTACAAAGTGTATGCCTGCTCCCATACTATTTGGATCCTGCCTTATATTGCACCACGCCATGGCACATATGGAATGCAATGTTAAGAAGAACACGAGTCAACGTCGAACCGTTGACCGATGTTGACATGCTGCTCATCTTGAAATACGGTATTCGTGTGGCACATTGCCAGTATGTGCGCAGGTACACCGTGCAAATAAGCCACGAACAACTAGGAAGGAGTTAGGCCATCTGAGAATTTAAGTTACATCTTATACCTGAGGGTAAACAGTCTCTACAGGTACGCCATGTAGGAAAGTCTGCCAACTGAAGGGTGCCGAAAGCTGCCGGAGGAGGAAGTCGCCACAGTGTCGGAAAAGATCCACACTGTGGCTGAGGACACTGGTGAGGTATATGTTCTGGAGGTAGCTATACCGTACATCGCCCATTTGTATGAGGAGTACGGGAGCTTGGACCTGTGTCCAGATTGCATTGCTCCACAAAATGATTCCATTCGAAAAGTGTTGACAAGGCTGGGGAACAAACAGCGATCTATTCTGCACCACAGATAACTGTAGCAACGTCTCAAGTGGGCAATGGAACTTCTTTGTATTACCTGTAGTATCTCTTTCAAGTAGCATTGCTGATTGAAGGAGTACATTGATTTAAACTTCGAGCAGAGAGACCTCACGATCTTGTTGCGGTCTTCAGTCCAAAGACTGGTTAGATGTAGCTCTCCATGTTAGTCCATCCTACGCAAGCCTCTTCAAATCCGAGTAACTACTGCAACATAAATCCTTCTGACTCTGATTTTTGTATTCGTGTCTTGGTCTCCCTCTATGACTTTTACCACCTCCCTTGAGGCCTCACAATGTGTCTTTACCAACCGCTCCTTTCTTCTAGTCAAGTTGTGCCACAAATTCCTCTTTTCTCCCCAATTCTATTTAGTACCTCCTCATTGGTTACGTAATCTACCCATCTAATCTTCAGCATTCTTCAGTAGCGCCACATTTCAAAAGTTTATATTCTCTGCTTGGCTAAACTGTTTATCGTCCACGTTTCACATCCACACATGGCTATATTCCATACAAACACTTTCAAAAATGACTTCCTGATACTTAAATCTATACTCGGTGTTAACAAATTGCTCTTCTTCACAAACGATTTTCTTGCCGTCGGCAGTCTACGTTTTATATCCTGTCTACTTTGACCATCATCAGTTATTTTTCTGTCCAAAAGGTAAAACTCACTTACTACTTTATGTGTCTTATTTCCTAATCTAATTCCGTTAGCATCACCTGATTTAATTTGACTACATTCCATTATCCTCGTTTTGCTTTTGTTGATGTTTTGGTGTTCATCTTATAACCTACTTCCAAGACACTGTCCATTCCGTTCAACTGTTCTTCCAAGTCCTTTGCTGTTTTTGACAGAATTACAATGTCATCAGCAGGCCTCAAAGTTTTTATTTCTTCTTCCTGGACTTTAATTTCTGCTCCGAATTTTTGTTTTGTTTCCTTTACTGATTGCTCAATATATAGATATCTGGGATAGGCTACAACCCTGTCTCACTCCATTTTCAACCATTGCTTCCCTGTCCTGCCCCTCGACTCTTATAAATGCCACCTGGTTTCCGTACAAGCTGTAAATAGCTTTTCGCTCCGTTTATTTTACCCCCACCACCTTTAGAATTTGAAAGAGGGTGATTCAGTCAACATTGTCAAAAGCTTTCTCTATGTCTAAAACTGCTACAAATGTAAGTTTATCTTTCCTTCACCTGTATTCTATGAGAAGTCGTAGGATAAGTATTGCCTCGCGTGTTCCTACATTTCTCCGGAATCCAAACTGATACTTCCCGAGGTCGACCTCTACCAGTTTTTCCATGCGTCTGTAAAGAATTCGTATTAGTATGTTGCAACCGTGACTTATTAAACTGATATTTCGGTCATTTTCACATCTTTGGCATTGTAATTGGTATTATTATATTCTTCTTGAAGACTGAGGGTGTTTCACCTGTCTCATACATCTTGCTTACCAGACGGAAGAATATTGTCGCGGCTGGCTCTCCAAAGGCTATCAGTAACTCCAACGGAATTTTATCTGTTCCCAGAGCCTTGTATCTACTTAGGTCTTTCAGCGCTTCATCTATGACCTCTTTCATTTTCCCATTTTCATAATATTGCCTTCAAGTACATCTCCCTGGTATCTCACGATGCATGACTTTAAAAAATATTTTTACAAGTTAATGAGTAATGCTATTTTCGGAACAACCATGGAAGATGTTAGAGAATATCGTGAAATTCGTCTAGTTTGCCGATGGGATGGCTGTTATGGCGCACTGGATTACATCAGCCGACTAAATTTCAAATGTGTCATCGTCCTCAATGAAGGACATGTCGCTATGTAGATAAATACATAAAAACTTCGGAGGCTCTGCTTCTCAGAACCCAATCGTAGGCTGATTTAATGGAACAAATTGCAGAGATACAACTATGAAGCCTGCGTTTCCTGTCTGTAATGTTTAATAAGGAAATAAGCGTTACCGAGATGCACAACAAACCTCAGTGCAAACGCTAGAAAAGAGGCGCTGTGCAGAACCACGAAGAGGCTTACTGGTGAAATTCCATGCGACGGAAAGTGGATGCATGTATCCTCCCTGACGGAGGACATTTTGAACATTTCCTGTAACAAAGTTTTTGAAGTCACGCTGCTACGTTCTGTTGCTGTGTGTTTCCATTCCATGATTAATGTGATTTGAAGAGATTAATAAAATGAGCTCTGACATGGAAAGTAAGCGTTTCCGGGCACATGTCCACATAACTTATTTTCTTTCTTTGTGTGTGAGGAATGTTTCCTGAAAGTTTGGCCGTACCTATTTGTAACACTCTGTATTTGCAATAGTTAGAGAAAGGCCCCTGACGGGGACACGTGTAGGTTGCTTTGTATCTTTTTGTAACGCCGTGTGAAGCTCAGTTCTGCGGAGAAATTTTATTACGCGGTGTGGCGCTGACAGAATCTGGAGAGTCTGCCCAACGCAGGGCTGCAGCCCCGCCCGGGACTGCGGCTGTGGCGCTGTGCCAGCGTCTTCTGTGTGTGTGTGTGTGTGAGTGTCTTGCGTTTGGATGAGGGGGGCGGGGGAGGGAGGGCCGCGGCGCGTCATTTCCAGGGTAACGCGCAGATGCTACCGGGTCAGCGCCGAATAGCATCCGCAGCGAAGAAGGCGGCGTGGCCCCACGCCCTCAGCGGACGACTCGTCGTGATTACGTCGTATTCGCTTTCTCGGAAATACTCAACGTGTAGCTGCCTCCACGTAATTCGCTGTAACGCTGTACCAGTAGAAACTCTTTTAGTTACTGCAGCAAAGGAAGGCAGCAGAGAATCAAGCAGGTAAAAAGACGAGGGCTAATAGAAATCCTTGGGTAATAGAAGAGATATTGAATTTAACTGATGAAAGGAGAAAATACAAACATGCAGTAAATGAAGCAGGCAAAAAGGAATACAAACGTCTCAAAAATGAGATCGACAGTAAGTGCAAAATGGCTAAGCAGGAATGGCTCGAGGACAAATATAAAGATGTAGAGGCCTATGTCACTAGGGGTGGAAATGGAGGAGGATGTAGATGAAGATGAAATGAGAGATATGATATTGCCTGAAGAGTTTGCTAGAGCACTGAAAGACCTAAGTCGAAACAAGGCCCCGGGAGTAGACAACATTCCATTAGAACTAGCAGGTATTGACAAATGTGAAAATTACCGAACTATCAGTTTAATAAGTCACGACTGCAAAATACGAACACGAATTCTTTACAGACGAATGGAAAAACTGATAGAAACTGACCTTGGGGAAGATCAGTTTGGATTCCATAGAAATGTTGGAACACGTGAGGCAATACTGACCATACGACTTACCTTAGAAGATAGATTAAGGAAAGACAAACCTATGTTTCTAGCTTTTGTAGACTTAGAGAAAGCTTGTGACAATATTGACTGGAATACTGTCTTTCAAATTTTGAAGGCGGCAAGGGTAAAATACAGGGAGCGAAAAGCTATTTACAATTTGTACAGAAACCAGATGGCAGTTATAAAAGTCGAGGGGCATGAAAGGGAGGCAGTGGTTGGGAACGGAGTGAGACAAGGTTGTAGCCTATCCCCGATGTTATTCAATCTGTATATTGACCAAGCAGTGAAGGCAACAAAAGAAAAATTCTTAGTAGGAATTAAAATCCATGGAAAAGAAATAAAAACTTTGAGGTTCGACGATGACATTGTAATTCTGTCAGAGACAGCGCAGGACCTGGAAGAGCAGCTGAACGGAATGTTCAGTGTCTTGAAAGGAGGATATAAGGTGAACATGAACAGAAGCAAAACGAGGATAATGGAATGTAGTCGAATCAAATCGGGTGATGCCGAGGGAATTAGATTAGAAAATGAGACGCTTAAAGTAGTAAATGACTTTTGCTATTTGGGGAGCAAAATAACTGATGGTGGTCGAAGTAGAGAGGATATAAAATGTAGACTGGCAATGGCAAGGAAGAGTTTCTGAAGAAGAGAAATTTGTTAACATCGAGTATAGAGTTAAGTGTCAGGATGTCGTTTCTGAAACTATTTGTATTGAGTGTAGCCATGTATGGAAGTGAAACGTGGACGGTAAATAGTCTACACAAGAAGAGAATAGAAGCTACAGAAGAATGCTGAAGATTAGATGGGTAGATCACATAACTAATGAGGAGGTTTGCATAGAATTAAGGAGAAGAGGAATTTGTGGCCCATGTTGACTAGAAGAAGGGATCGGTTGGTAGGACATATTCTGAGGCATCAAGGGATCACCAATTTAGTACTGAAGTGCAGCGTGGAGGGTAGAAACCGTAGAGGGAGACCAAGAGATGAATACACTAAGCAGATACAGAAGGATGTATGTTGCAGTAGGTACTGGGAGATGAAGAAGCTTGCACATGATAGAGTAGCATGGAGAGCTGCATCAAACCAGTCCCTGGACAGAAGACCAGAACAACAACAACAAGACAATATTGTGTAACAGCTCATTATCTAAACTAATCAAAAGGATATTGACCAGTGTCGTGATTTGCCCGAAGAAATCTACAAGTACTGCCACTCTGCAATGGGAGTAAGAGTGGAATTGTTTTCCTAGTTAGATACCACTATGTGTCCAATTCTTAACGTAACATTGCGGCATTGTACACAAATCAGTCTACCAGCAAACATTACCTGATGAAAAGCATCCGGTCACCTATTAGTGGAAATTCATATGGCATGTGTCCACTCCTCTTCTTTAAAACGGTTAAAATTCTGCTATAGGTGCTTTCCATGCAGTATCTGAATGTCCGTGGAGTAATGACGGTCCTTTTCTTCCTCAAGAACCGGAACTAGAGAAGGCAGTGACGGTGAACGTTGAGGTCTGGAGCGAAACCGACGTTCGCCTCCATCTAAGGGCATTACAGTGGGTTCAGGACGGGATTGTGGCAGGTCAGTCCATTTCAAAATCCTATTGTCTACAAACCATTGCTTCACAGATGCTGCTTCATAACAGAGTGGACTGTCATCGTCTCCGAAGTGTTCCTCCACTGCACAGTGCACACAATGCTGTAAAATACACTCCTGGAAATTGAAATAAGAACACCGTGAATTCATTGTCCCAGGAAGGGGAAACTTTATTGACACATTCCTGGGGTCAGATACATCACATGATCACACTGACAGAACCACAGGCACATAGACACAGGCAACAGAGCATGCACAATGTCGGCACTAGTACAGTGTATATCCACCTTTCGCAGCAATGCAGGCTGCTATTCTCCCATGGAGACGATCGTAGAGATTCTAGATGTAGTCCTGTGGAACGGCTTGCCATGCCATTTCCACCTGGCGCCTCAGTTGGACCAGCGTTCGTGCTGGACGTGCAGACCGCGTGGAACGACGCTTCATCCAGTACCAAACATGCTCAATGGGGGACAGATCCGGAGATCTTGCTGGCCAGGATAGTTGACTTACACCTTCTAGAGCACGTTGGCTGGCACGGGATACATGCGGACGTGCATTGTCCTGTTGGAACAGCAAGTTCCCTTGCCGGTCTTGGAATGGTAGAACGATGGGTTCGATGACGGTTTGGATGTACCGTGCACTATTCAGTGTCCCCTCGACGATCACCAGATGTGTACGGCGAGTGTAGGAGATCACTCCCCACACCATGATGCCGGGTGTTGGCCCTGTGTGCCTCGGTCGTATGCAGTCCTGATTGTGGCGCTCACCTGCACGGCGCCAAACACGCATACGACCATCATTGGCACCAAGGCAGAAGCGACTCTCATCGCTGAAGACGACACGTATCCATTCGTCCCTCCATTCACGCCTGTCGCGACACCACTGGAGGCGGGCTGCACGATGATGGGGCGTGAGCGGAAGACGGCCTAACGGTGTGCGGGACCGTAGCCCAGCTTCATGGAGACGGTTGCGAATGGTCCTCGCCGATACCCCAGGAGCAACAGTGTCCTTAATTTGCTGGGAAGTGGCGGTGCGGTCCCCTACGGCACTGCGTAGGATTCTACGGTCTTGGCGTGCATCCGTGCGCTGCTGCGGTCCGGTCCCAGGTCGACGGGCACGTGCACCTTCCGCCGACCACTGGCGACAACATCGATGTACTGTGGAGACCTCACGCCCCACGTGTTGAGCAGTTCGGCGGTACGTCCACCCAGCCTCCCGCATGCCCACTATACGCCCTCGCTCAAAGTCCGTCAACTGCACATACGGTTCACGTCCACGCTGTCGCGGCATGCTACCAGTGTTAAAGACTGCGATGGAGCTCCGTATGCCACGGCAAACTGGCTGACACTGACGGCGGCGGTGCACAAATGCTGCGCAGCTAGCGCCATTCGACGGCCAACACCGCGGTTCCTGGTGTGTCCGCCGTGCCGTGCTTGTGATCATTGCTTGTACAGCCCTCTCGCAGTGTCCGGAGCAAGTATGGTGGGTCTGACACACTGGTGTCAATGTGTTCTTTTTTACATTTCCAGGAGTGTATATTCCTATCCTTCCACATTTAGCGTTCCTTAAGCGCTGTAAGGGAACCACACACTAAGCATGAAAACCCCACAGTATGGTAATACTACCACCTCTGTATTTCTCTTTTAGTACTACGCATGACGGCAGGTAACTTTTTGCAGGCACTTGTCAAACCCAAAGCCTTCCATCCGATGGCCATAGCGCATAGCGAGACGTACTTCAGATCACTCGTTTCTATTCATTCACTGTCCAGTAGCATCACTCTTTACACCACCTCAATAATAATAATAATAATAATAATAATAATAATAATAATAATGTTTAGTTTGTGGGGAGCTCAACTGCACTGTGATCAGCGCCCGTACAAAGTCCCAATTTTGAGGCAGGGCAATTTTTACGCAATCTAATCTAGACACTGTCACGAATGATGATGACAACGATGAAATGATGAGGACAACACCCAGTCCCGGGGACAGAAAATTCTCAACCCGGCCGGGAGCCGAACCCGGGACTTCGTGATTCAGAGGCAGCAACCGCTTCCTGAGGCGTCACGTAGTACTGCCTACAGAAATACGTATCGTATGAGGAGCTACTCAACCACGGTATCCTTTTATAATTAACTCTCTACGTACAGTCATTATGATAGCTGGACTGTTGGTAATAGCCTGGAATTCACAAGTGATTCCTTTCGCTTATTTCACGCGACTATTTGCAACCACTCTCCGAAATTGTCAACGGTTCGTGTCAGACAGTGCATGAGGTCTATATGGTCTTGGTTTAGCCGTGGTTATTCCTTCACGTTTCCAGCTCACAATCTCATCACCACAGTCGACTTGGGCAGCTTTAGAAAGGTTAAAATTTCCTAATGGATTTTTTACTCAGGTCACCACTGACGGCTCCGCCTCTCATGTCATTTACTCTCAATTCCGCAATACGTATGGCTTTCCAGATATTTTTGATCTGATAGGGTGCCTAACAGGAAAACTTCAAGCTTAGACTACACGTCTATTGCCACTTTGCATAAAGAAGAGTTGTCAACACAGGAAATTGTGTGCCAAATTGGATTACACCACAGCGGCGTCATAAGAACATTTGACCACAGAGATATAAAACATTGAAGATCAGTCTCGTAGCGGTCGGTCTTTGGCACAATCACACGTTGATATTTTCCTTCTTCTTGCGCATGTCCCTTTCTCGCGCATCGGCGCAGGGTCGGCATGCCTATGAACAGATATTAAACGGCGACCTATCGCAAAAGTTTGCGAATTGTATAAATGAGGTGGGACTTGGTTACCAGCTTGGTATTGTCCTATTAGGATATGGGAAACAAAAGCAGCCTTTGATGACTGCTACCTACATATTATGGCTCGTAGGGACCCTGAGGAGAAAGAATCCCCCAAACGGCTCGCTGCCCTGTTGGGGGCTACTGGGAAGTCTGTGTCGAGTCTGACATTACGGAATTGCCTTCACACGATCAATTGTGTCTCTTAAGTCCTTTACGATGATCCCTAGCGTCGTGCTGCGAGGAGGAAGCGGTCGAGGAAGCTCGTGAATCTGAACTTGGATCAGTAGCTCTAGGTTCGCTTCACCGAAGACTCCATGATTTTTCCGACGTCGGATGATCGTCGTAGAGCAATGTGGAGAGCGACAGGACCAGTGCTCGTCTCGGGCATGCAGCCCCACATGTGCAGCTGCACGATGGGCCTGCCTTGTTTAGGACCGGTATCTTGTGTGGATGTCGGATGGCTGTCATCGCAATCGAGCGTTAATTGTGGGCTGAGAAATGTCAGGGTAATATCCTCCAACCTATTGTTCTGCCCTACAGTCTACATTTCGACGATAATTAAACTTAATAACTTACGAGCACAGCGCGCCCATCTCGTCAGTACCTTACTCCACGTACGTTAATCATGTAATTCAGTATCTTGCGAGCTTTCTAAAATAAAAAGAAATGATGGCCCTCAACTACGAACCCTCAGACTCAGAGCTCAGATATTAAAAGTTTCGGCTGGTTTCGTTGTACGTAGTTGACGCATTACAGGCCAAATACTGCTGAGTCTACAGTATACAACATGAATATACAAATGAATCTAATGGTCGAAGGTTCCTATCACTCGAAAATTGCTAATTTTGAATGAACAGACGTTTATAAATGAAAGATTGCAACTAAATAAAATCTGCAGATGCTATTCTTAACGACTTTAAATGATGAGTACGATAGTAGACGTACCTATAAGAATGCCGTTATTTTTGTAAAACACTTATTGGTGTAGATGGTTCAGCAATTAAATAAAATATACTGTAACAATAGATTCCTACTTGATGTAATTATTTATGAACGACGACACAGTTCGCTAGATGTTCGCTTCTAAAAGCATACTACATCTCCACTGCAGAAGCCACGGAAATCTCACAAGTGCACAACTCGAAATATTTCGATCTCTCATGACCACGCGCAAACTGCTCCACTCTCCAGGTCTTTCGTCCGTCGCGCCGTACTGTCCAGCACTCTTCCCGTGTCCTGCGCGACTGTTCCTCGCGCCTTCCTCTTCAGAACTCCCACTTTCATCCAGTCTCCCCATTCACGAGCGCTGTGATTGGCCATAGCACTCCCGCTATGTCTTCAAGCCAACGTACACTCACGAACATAATAAAACACATTTGAAATACTGGATTTACATTTAAATAACTTGAAATTAAATATATACTACAATGGCGGGACCATAAACATGCTCTAACACACATTATTAAATACATAAACAAATTAAATAAACATGTATCAAACGAATAGCAAAAAAAGGTAGGTCAGTAACCTATTGTCACTGTGCCTTCTAAAACATAGTAAATATTTAACCAATTTCTTCGTAAATAGTATATATCGGATATAAACAAAGACATAGACGACTAAATAGATTTATAAGCATGCTGCCACCGTTTTTTGGTATCACTGTATAGTACTTATGGCCTGACGCGATCGATAGTAATTGACCACTTTGACCTCCAATAACTCATGAACTATTCAAGATACATGTCTCTAATTTATACCAATTTAGGTTTGCACTAAAGACACGTCGAGCGATGAAATCAGATGAACCGTTGGGATTTTGGAAATTCGTTGCTGGCTGTTACTTGTATAATTTACAGTCAAATACTAAACTTTAAACTAATAAAGATACTGAAAATCTGATTAAACCATCAAAATCATCGTGGAAAAAATGTTAATGTACGTGTTTCTTTTTGGGGTATCATGATTCATGAGGCTACTAGTAATTTCTACACGAACTGTGAAATGTCTGCCATTAAGGTTTCACAAAGTCCGCCATCTTTGACACTCCCAGCGTGTCTCTTTCATCAACACAGCATCACCATGGAATTCCAAGCTACGTTGCTGGACCACGTGCTTGGGCTACGCCTCTTGTCTGGCGAATGTTCGGCACCACATGTTTGCTGGCCACGCGACCACGCCAACTCCGAACGTAGAATATTTCCAGAGCTCCACAACTCTTCCGGTACCTCACAATCTTCTGACATGAACCAGATTGAGCAAGCTTGTGGCCAGTTGAAACTTGTAGACAGTCCTTGTGGGAACGATTCTGACTATTGGAAGGCGGAAAGAAGATCGTCTTCGAAGAGGCGGACATGCTTTATCTGCAAGGTGTCGATCTAGAAGGATCCACGAATTATACAACGCAGGTAGTGGAGCAGCATGGTATCGAATTGTTGAGTTCTTCTCGGCATAGCCGGCCATTGTGGCCAAGCGGTTCTAGGCGCTTCAGCTTGGAGCCGCACGACTGCTATGGTCGCAGATTCGAATCCTGCCTCGGGCATGGGTGTGTGTGATGTCCTTAGGTTAGTTAGGTTTAAATAGTTCTAAGTTCTAGGGGACTGATGACCTCAGATGTTAAGTCCCTTAGTGCTCAGAGCCATTTGAACCATTTTTTTCTCGGCATATACGGCGAGTAAACAGGTCGTTTTGGCAGACTATCTGAACGTGATACGTAAGAAAATTTTCAGAACGTCGCTACAAATCGGCCAGTTTATTCGGCTGATATTTCGAGAAGAATTCTTCAGAGAAATTCACATAGTACTGTTTTCACAGCAAAGTTGTGCTGAGCTCCGGGTGTTTATTTTTCCATTCCCTTCTCCATTTGAATCTAAGCTAAAACACGTTCAAAGATATATTTTATTTGGGGGAACGAATTTTCGAGCTGTGTATTTTTACGTGTTTTTCTTCTTATGTATATTTCTTCAATGTTTATTCCTAGCGTGCGTTCGTTCGGTTTCAGAATAGTAGACGTGCTATCGGCAGAAAAGCGGAACGGCTCCTATTTATGGTATGCCAGTCACATGCGTAAATAAATAACAACGATTCTTCAGTAGCGCAGACCACATCTCCAATTTCGTTGTCATTTTTACAGTGAAGATGCTTAGCAAGCATAACTTTCCATCGGCATGAAAACCTGTGTGTACGAAAATACAGAACGACTTGTACAGCATTTCCACCTGATGCCTCTAACGTAGAACATGAGAGAATAAGTACTTCAAGATAGTAAATTATGATTGTTTGCTAATTCTGCCAAAAACTTCCCCCGTTAACAATCTTCTTCTTCTGCTTGGCCATTCCCCGTCTCATTATGAGGTCGACACTGTTATATGGTTAGGATAATGTTAGTGGTTGATTGTGACGGGATGCCTTTCCTTACGTCGTCACATCCCCGGGATGGAGTCTGTGTGCCCCATCTTTGTGTGTCTAGAGGAAAGCTCAGGTTTAAGTGCGATGGCGTTTTCTGAATGTTGATGTAGCGTTATCTGAGGCAGGACGTGGGTATCAGCACGGTGTCCACCTAGTCGGAGGGAAAAACCTCCTAAAAAGCTAGGCGGCACACCGGCCTCGTCATTAATCCACGAAACAGATTCGGTCCGGGGCAGGCTCGTCTCCCAGTATACCGTAATCGGCACATCAGTGGTCTCGACTACCATTCCACTGTTAATAATAAGGCACTTTTATCTGTTTCAAATTGAAAGTGCGTAACCGAATGGATTCGTTCATCCGATAAACCAGGATCACACTCCATACCAGCAGGGTGTTTCTAAAAGGACTTAACAACTTTGAAAATCTATACTACTTTATTCATGTGACTTACAGACCGAACCCTGTCACAATTTTGTAAGAAAATAATTGAATATTTGACTTAGTTGGTCCCGGGTGTACTCGCTGGGGTGTTTCAGTTTGAAGAGAGTCTTCGACAAATATGCAGTGCAATTTTCGTTCCGAGTACGGTAAAGATCCTCCCAATAGGCCAAACATTTATCAGTGGCATACGTGTTTCATTGAAATTGGGTTCTTGACAACTCGTAAAAGAATTCTCAGGTCGACCGTGTATGTCTGACGACGTCAGAGCAATCGAGGAAAAATTTCGATAACAGTCCTACTAAATGGACTCTATGGATTTCTCGCGAGCTGAACGTCTCACATGTGAATGTCTGGCATGAGTTAAGACTTCTGCATCCAAGACTGTACAAATTAACAACGGCGCAAGGACTAAAAGACACTGATATGATTATTTCTAAGAATTTTTGTGGGGATATACTACGATACATCGATTGGATGAAGACTAAGATTTCACTGGAAAGATTTTCTTCGGTGAAGAGTTCACTTTTCACTCGTGTGAGATATTTAATAAACATAATAGGATTTCGGACAGTGAAAGTCCGCGACAAATGTTGCAGCTTGTTCATAATAACCGAAAAGTTTGCTTTTTTTACGTTACGCCTTTCTTTTTCCAGTAGAAAACAGTCAGTGGACTGACGAAGAACGCAGCGTACACTATGTACGAGATGGCGAACCGACGTCTGGAAATTCTACGATAACTACTTTCTAGGTAAATGAGTTGATCAAGATACCCCCACTGCATGGCCTCCATGTTCATTTCATTTATTGCATATTTTATGACGTGCTGCCTGATATTTTAAAAATCAGGTCGTACATAGCTGCCTGATATTTTAAAAATCAGGTCGTACATAATACATTTGTACGTGTAATAGTATGTTGTTCGTCATTAGTAGCAAAATTTGTTTTGAGCAATAAAACAAGGATAGTAATAATAAGTTACAAAGAAAATTAAGTTAGTTGTGGAAACGGAGAGTTAAAATAATAAATGTTAGTAACTTAGAAGAAAATAATAGAAAGATAGGGAAAGGGACTGCCAGAAATTTTTTACCTTTAAAACAATATATAACATAAATTATGCTTCTTGTTGCTATTCCAGGTAGAAGGGCCTCGCAGAAACTTCGAGATTGTCTCACCTGAAGTAGCGTACAAAATTATTTCTTCTTACACCTACTAAACGAAATACATCATAAGTGACTATGTGTACTTGTTTCCACTGTCCAAGAAACTAGTACATCTTATTACATCTTTTAAGTGCTTATTAGGGCATAATCATTGCGCTATTTGGGTTAATATAGCTAGATGCAGTTCTACATGTTGCATGTCTGCTGCTTGTTTGTATGATCAGTGCCGTAGGCGGGAGGGAAGCATCAGAACTTAAACCTCGAGCCTCGCCTCCACGTATGGCGCATTCCTTACACGTAATGATTGTCTCGTTGCTTGTATTAGTCGTTTTCCGTTACATTATTTACCTACCATACCTAAAATGCTGTTTAGATTCATGAACCAATGAGGTGCTATGCCTGCTCTTCTGACAATTATCTATTTTAGGTATTATACTCCTTGTGTTATGAGTCTGTGTCTAATATTGTTATTATGTTTGTATCATGTTCTGTGTCTGCATCTATATAAGTGCCTGTGGCTGTGTATGAGTTTGTGTCCTCCAACGGATCCTATTGCCGTGTTTCTTGTGTGTCTGTTCGGCATCTGCTGCATGGATTTTCTTGTCTACAGGTGTCATGCAGTGTTCTTGAATCCTTATCAGCGATGTTACCTAAAGCATACCATTTGTCTGGGGCACATAACATTTCTTTGATGTCATTATGTTCTTTTATAGTTCTTACAAGTGTGAGGGTATTCTAATGTAATGCCACCTGTTCAGAAGAACTATATGCCCCCACACATGGACGCTAGCTCTGGCTATGGCCCTCGCTGTTCGAAAGTGCTTGGGGTCGTGGCCAGTCAATAAGTGAACCATGACGCGGCTTGGATCCGCATACTTTAGCTTCAGCCGTTCCCATATGTTGGGGAAGAAGAAGCGCGACGGCCTTTGTCGGTGGTCTCCAGCTCCCGTTGCCATGTGTGAAGGCGCCAGCTGTTTAACTGACTCAAGTCTATTATGCTTCCCCTGTTATTTCTAGAATCCTGTCGTGTCTGCTCCTCTTTAGCCAGTATGCTGCTGCTCTGTGGCGGATAGTGACGTAATGGGGCAAGTCCCCAGAACCACACACAAGGCATCTGTTGATGTGATGCCAAAATTATCCAACATTATGAGTAGTACGCTTCTCTTTCTTCGCCTCACTGTGTTTCTGTAGACAGAGATGACGCGCCCATGCACTTGCTGTAATGCATACTATGGCTTGCAAGAGAGCGTCTTTAGAGGTAGTCGGTATTGTGTGGTATTTAGCTTTCCAAGTTTGTGCATTAGTTTGGTCCCTTTACCACTTACAGTCTTGTGTCGACACTAAAAGTAACTCTTCTTCAATATATATTGCTAAATATCGTGTCATTTGCTGCCTCTTTATGTTGACGTTAAATAGTTTAATAATTGTGTTCTGTATCAGTCTCCCTTTGAGTAATAGATATACTGTTTTTTTTTCAGCTATTCTGAGTTTGTTTTAGCTGCATCATTACTTATACTTATGAGAAGTTGTGTACTTTTGTTTGCTAGGCGTATTCGTCAGTTTCCTGATGAAACAACTAATATATAGTCTGCATAAGCGACTATCACTTAACCCTGTCATCTGCATCAAAACTGTTTAGGAGTGGCTCAATAACCATGTCCGAAACTATTGGTCCACAGCTTGAGCCTTGCGGGCATCCCTTCGTTATTTTCGTGGCTACTTTCTGGTGTCATGCTACCCACTCTGCTGTCCTGTTTCTGCAATAATCTAGTAAGCTGTTATACAGGCCCCCGTCGGAGGTTCGAGTCCTTTCTCGGGCATGGGTCTGTGTGTCGTCCTTAGCATAAGGTAGTTTAAGTTAGGTTACGTAGTGTGTAAGCTTAGGAACCAATGATCTCAGCAGTTTGGTCCCATAAGACCTTACCACAAATTTCCAAAAATTGGTATTCAGACAGTTGGTAGTTGCATCTCCCTTAACCTAGCGATAAACTCAGGTAACCAAAGGTTATCAAAAGCACCTGCGATGTCGATTAAAATTGCAACTGCATATTTAGTGTTGATTGAGTGCATTATTTATAATGCGCGGTTGATTGCATCATCTACTGACATTTTTGCCCTAAAACCTTATTGGTGTACACTTAGGCCAAAGAGCTGCCGTGGCGACTGTAGACGATCACAAGGGAGCCACTCCCATACATTAGCCAACGTGTTGTTAGACAGATTGGCCTGTATGTTTTAGGGTCATATGGATCCCTGTCATCTGATTTCTTCATAATGACCACGTTAGCTGTTGTCCAAAGAGCAGGGACTCCTCCTTGTTGTAAGGTCTCGTTTAACGTGTCCGTCAGAAAGAGACTGATACTTGTGACAGTACTTTCAAAAAGTTTCCGCTACTGTTCCATCTGGGCTGGACGCCTTTTCATGTTTAAGTCTAGCTCTCGCTAGCGTCACCTCTTCAGACGAAAAGGATGGTAACATCGCCGTTTTCCTAAATATTTGGCGACGTAAGGCCGTAGGGGTCGTGTGTTTGTTCGTCATCAGGGAGGAGCTTGCTCAGTAGAAACTGCCGTCATCTCCAGCCCTGTGTAGTCGTCCCGTCCGCCCGTTTTAATGTTGGCAGAACTCTTGAGGTCTTGATTCCTTCTGTCTACAACTTGAACAGTTCTCCCCGTATGTTATTCTGTAGCTATGTACACTCCTGGAAATGGAAAAAAGAACACATTGACACCGGTGTGTCAGACCCGCCATACTTGCTCCGGACACTGCGAGAGGGCTGTACAAGCAATGATCACACGCACGGCACAGCGGACACACCAGGAACCGCGGTGTTGGCCGTCGAATGGCGCTAGCTGCGCAGCATTTGTGCACCGCCGCCGTCAGTGTCAGCCAGTTTGCCGTGGCATACGGAACTCCATCGCAGTCTTTAACACTGGTAG
The DNA here is from genome assembly GCF_023897955.1 of Schistocerca gregaria. Classification (NCBI taxonomy): domain Eukaryota; kingdom Metazoa; phylum Arthropoda; class Insecta; order Orthoptera; family Acrididae; genus Schistocerca; species Schistocerca gregaria. The sequence goes on along the minus strand of NC_064922.1, from coordinate 521,413,746 downwards.
CATGCCGCGACAGCATGGACGTGAACCGTATGTGCAGTTGACGGACTTTGAGCGAGGGCGTATAGTGGGCATGCGGGAGGCCGGGTGGACTTACCGCCGAATTGCTCAACACGTGGGGCGTGATCTCTCCACAGTACATCGATGTTGTCGCTAGTGGTCGGCGGAAGGTGCACGTGTCCGTCGACCTGGGACCGGACCGCAGCGACGCACGGATGCACGCCAAGACCGTAGGATCCTACGCAGTGCCGTATGGGACCGCACCGCCACTTCCCAGCAAATTAGGGACACTGTTGCTCCTAGGGTATCGGCGAGGACCATTCGCAACCGTCTCCATGAAGCTGGGCTACGGTCCCGCACACCGTTAGGCCGTCTTCCGCTCACGCCCCAACATCGTGCAGCCCGCCTCCAGTGGTGTCGCGACAGGCGTGAATGGAGGGACGAATGGAGACGTGTCGTCTTCAGCGATGAGAGTCGCTTCTGCCTTGATGCCAATGATGGTCGTATGCGTGTTTGGCGCCGTGCAGGTGAGCGCCACAATCAGGACTGCATACGACCGAGGCACACAGGGCCAACACCCGGCATCATGGTTTGGGGAGCGATCTCCTACACTGGCCGTACACCTCTGGTGATCGTCGAGGGGACACTGAATAGTGCACGGTACATCCAAACCGTCATCGAACCCATCGTTCTATCATTCCTAGACCGGCAAGGGAACTTGCTGTTCCAACAGGACAATGCATGTCCGCATGTATCCCGTGCCACCCAACGTGCTCTAGAAGGTGTAAGTCAACTACCCTGGCCAGCAAGATCTCCGGATCTGTCCCCCATTGAGCATGTTTGGGACTGGATGAAGCGTCGTCTCACGCGGTCTGCACGTCCAGCACGAACGCTGGTCCAAATGAGGCGCCAGGTGGAAATGTCATGGCAAGCCGTTCCACAGGACTACATCCAGCATCTCTACGATCGTCTCCATGGGAGAATAGCAGCCTGCATTGCTGCGGAAGGTGGATATACACTGTACTAGTGCCGACATTGTGCATGCTCTGTTGCCTGTGTCTATGTGCCTGTGGTTCTGTCAGTGTGATCATGTGATGTATCTGACCCCAGGAATGTGTCAATAAAGTTTCCCCTTCCTGGAACAATGAATTCACGGTGTTCTTATTTGAATTTCCAGTAGTGTATTAACGAAGTTGTCCCAATGGTTTTGTCTTTTTTGTTTAGTTCTTGCTTGTATTTTTTTCTTTTGTCTCGGTGTATTTAAAGTCTAAGTAGTCAATCTTGTACTGTCTTGGCTCATCGATACTATCTTCTTTTGCCACGCGAGTCTTTCCATAGTCTTGTCAACTCTAAAGACCTTGGTAATTTATGTTTCCGTCCGGCTTTCTCTCGTGGAATGGCTGCAGGTTGCACTCTTTGGAGTAAAGCTGTTAGAACATGCTTCTTGTAGTCTATGCTACCTTGGATAGCGCGTAGTGGAAAATCTTCTACTGCCCTGCCAAGAAGGAATTGCTGATGCTTTGATGTCGTGTTGTGTGTGTTCAGGGTATGTGTCTGTGAATGATTATGGCACTGTGATCACTATGTGTTGCTTTTTCCAATTCTTCCCATTTTGTTTGCTAGTGGTATGTCTATATTACTGACTTCTCCAGCGTTATCACAATATGTTGGTGCTTGTCCTCCGCTGTTTAATACAAATAGGTTGCATTGTTTTATGATGCCAGCTATTATATGTCCACTATTATCTGTTCTATCAGCATACCGGGACGTAGAGCGGGCCTCAATGTCTATGAGTATAAAGAGCCTTCTACCCCTGGAAAACTTTGTAAATTCTGTGATTAGGTCTGCAAAAGGTTCAGTGTCGTATAAAAACTGTGCGTACTCTGAAGTGATTATCCATGTATCCCGATCGTGAGTGATTTCGACTGTGGCTGTGTGGTCCGAACAGATCTGTATAATTTTTGTTGCCGTGTAGGCTGTTTTTGTTACCACAATTGGAGCCTTTGCGTCTTTTGCCCCAATGACTGCCACGTAATTTGTTGGAAGCCCCGTAATTTTTCCACCATGCATGTCTTTTTCGTATAGACAGAGTACATCCGCTCCAACGTCGTCCAGAAGCCTAGCAAGTTCGATGCCAACTAAGTCACTCCTCATGTTCACCGGATCTGATACCTTTTGATTATTTTCTTGTGGAGATTCATTAAAGATACCGTGTTTGTATCAAACCTCAGAGCTAGAATCTACGCAACCCCTGAATAACCCACTTACGCCTCCAGTGAGTTTAGCAAGAAATCGACTTCAGATTAAATTCATGTCGCATAGCCAATAGAAATCACATTCAACCTGATTACCTATGACGCAAAACAACATGAACTTTTTTGATAAAAATGACACAAACGCCAGGTCAGTAAGTGATATGAATAAATTGATCTGATTTTCATATTTTTAATTCCTTTTACAAACACCCTGTGGAAAACAGATATCAGGATGTTAATAGGACCAAGGGAAGCATGTACTTCCCAAGGCTTATCGAACTGACCTAGGGTTTTGCCGCCTTGACCAGGCACAACTTCTCTTGGCTCCTTTGCAGGGCTACGTTCAGGGTAAAGTGTCCAGTTTAAAAGTTCCTGATGTGCGAACTCTTACGATAAGAATAGGACAAGCTGTAGAGACGGTGACGAAGAGTAACGCCAAGACGTTCTACAGACAACAAACGGAGCAGATGTAGAGGTATACCCCTTAAAAATCTTCAAGAGTTAAGCTGCCTTTTGCAACAAATGAATACCTGCATTTAACATATTTTTCTAGGAAGAATTTTTGGAATCAGGGAAAGATTTTATGCTTAATCTGTTTTCACACCGTAATACAGACTCGCACTCCTTGTAATTCAGGTAAAGGCTTACGTTTTGGAAGAAAATTTTCGATAAGTGATACTACAACAAATTACAAATATTGGCATTTAAGGCCTAATTCCGCAGAGATATTAAAACACTAATAATTCTTTTAATGCAACGAGATACTTATCTTAATGGTACTCGAGAACACTTGAAAATAGTACTACAGAGGTAGAACACTTGTTAGCTCTTTGGAGATTAGTATAGAAATCATACTTGTAGCTCGAGTGGAATACATAGACTCTACGGAATTCAACAGGGAGCGAGTTGTGTCAGTGGTTATCTGTTCTGTCGTTAGCGCATTGAAGTCACATTTGGGAGGACTACGGTTCAAATCTGATCCCCCCCCCCCCCCCCCCCCCAATCATCCAGGTCTACGTTTTCCGTGACTTCTCTAAATCGCTTCGGTTAACGTCGGGATGGTTCCTTTGAAAGGATTCTGCCGACGACCTTCCACTCCATCCCCCCCCCCCCCCCCTCCAAAAAAAGAAATATTATATCGTGTAAAGAAAACGTACGTTGAACTTAAACTGACACGTTCCATATCATTACAAAATGTCGTATTCATGAACTATGGAATAAGTATTAATGTAATATAATGTATTCCCTAGTCAGAGCTTGTCTCTAATGGCCTCGTTGTCGAAATCGAGGAGAAAGTTGGAAAAGAAATTGCAGTCAAGGGAAAATAAATAAAATTTTGAGGTTCACCGATGACATTTTTCATTCGTCCAGAGATAGCAAAGGACTTAGAACATGAGCAATGGGCTGAATAATGTATTGAAAAGAAGTTATACGATGTACTGCATTCAAAGTAAACCAGAAGTAACTGGTTGCCTTCTAATTAAATCAGGTAAATCTAAGGGAATTAGATTATTAAATGAGATACTAAAAGTGGTAGATAAATTTTGTCATAACTGCATATGGACGAATAAAGAGATATAAAACGCACACTGCCAATAGTTAAAAATTCATTTCTGATACCGAAAATTTTATTAACGAGTAGTATAATTTATCTATTACAAAGTACTTTCTCCCCGAATGAGGTGGCGCAGTAGTTAGATCACTGGACTCGCTTTCGGCAGGACGACAGTTAAAATCCGCGTCCGTCCATCCTGATTTAGGTTTTCCGTCATTTCCCTAAATCGCATCAGGCAAATGACATGATGGTTCCTTTGAAAGGGCATGGCCGACCTCCCTGCGCACCCTCCCCTAATCCGATGGGAACGATGACCTCGATGTTTGGTCTCTTTCTCCCTAAATCAACCAACCAACCGAAGTAATTTTTGTAATTCTCCGGAATGTAGTCCTGTATGGAAGTGAAATCTGGACGACAAAGAGTGCAGATATGAGGTGAGTAGAAGCTTCTGAAATGTCTAGTTTCAGATGCTTGATGAAGATTAGATAGGTAAGTCGATTAACTGATAAAGAGACACTGAATCGAATTGGAAAGCGTAGAATTTAATGGCACAACTCGGCTAAAAGAAGGACAATAGGTCGCTAAGACACATCTTGAGGCACAAAGGATTGTTAACTTGACATTGGGAGCAAGCGCGGAGGGTAAAAATTTACAGAACAAGACTAGTTCTTGTGTACACTAAGCAGTTTCAAGGAGTTGTAGGTTACAGTAGTTCTGGGGACAAGAAGGTCTTGGACATCATGGACAGATGCACGATACCATCCTACGGACTCCAGACTAGAACAACAAGTGTAACTAATTTAAGGATCATTGGAATGACGGTCCCCAAATACCCTTCCACTGCCGCGTAAATATTGCATAACTAGGCCAGGAGTAATGACAGGGCACTAAAATATGGCACATAACTCAGCTACAATAATTTTACAAACATTAAAAGGCATTCTTCTATGTAAAAACTCATGACTATGGTTGAAAAAAGTAATGATTCTCTCTCAGAAAGCCACAATCGTTGAAAGCGAGAATATTACTTATACAGCAAAATAACTGCACCTCTGTTAACTACCGTTTGTGGGCAACGTTTTTTTGCGTTTCTTGAACTATTTGTAGAGTATTAGTAGTGTCCTTATAAGTCAACATTGGAAAACGTTTCACCTACATCTACGTCTCTACTCCGGAATCCTTGTTGTATCGTCCATTTGTGAGCGGGAATGACAATGTCTATTCCGGACGATTACTCCTAGGAATTTGCGTCATTTGCTGTCTCCAATGAGGTTTCACCAATGGCTAATAGAGTAGTAACGGATATGTTCCCCTATTTCTGCGCAGTATGTAACAGTGATTTACGTTCTGGGTCAACTGTCATTACCTACACCAATAATCGTTCCTCTGTAAATCTTCCTGCATTTCGCTACAGCCTGTAGATAACAGGGAAACAGCCTCGTGCAGTGACAATCTTATCACACTTTCTTGGAGATACACCTGAAATCATATCTGTCAATATGGGCTAGTTAATTTTAATGCATTGAGTTTTGTCTCCTAGAAACTCCTGAATCTAGACACAATTCTAGACTGACACTCGGTAAGCTTGTATTCTGTTCACAACACGACAGTGCGTAAACGTCGAGGAATATGCCAACAACCTAGGCCGCTTTTCGTTCGGCACTCTGAAAGTTACGGACGAACAGAGCGAACTGTGTTTCGCAAGATCTCTCTATGTGGAATCCACGTCTCTTTTATGTTCAATATTTCAAACATGTTGTACGTGAATAATGTTTCGTCGCCTGATAATGCAGTTACGGCGGCTAATATGCTGTGCAGGTACTGTATTCGTCGCTGTTCCGAGAGGCTGGCGCGGGCCTCACAGACAGTATTACATTACGGAGACCAGCCTGCCGTGACTACAGGCTGAGTGGCAGCGAAGTGCTCGCTGGTTTCGCCCCGCCACACAACAGAGACCGCAGCTGCGGCCGCAGTGGGGTGGGCGATGAAGGCAGGACAGCGTATGTGTGTGTGTGTGTGTGTGTGTGTGTGTGTGTGTGTGTGTACTCAGCAGAGGAACGCCCATAGGCCGGCCGTCGCCCTCCAGCCCTGCAGAAAGACGCTTTCCGCTCCATATCCGTTCCCCGCGCCGGGTTACGTTTCTCAGCACGGGAGTGCTTTCATTCTCTGACGCTAAGCCGAAGTGAATATATCCCTCCTCAGTTACAGATGCTGAGAAGGAGTGACACGTCTATAATAAGCACACTTGCAACTTCAGTGTTATTGAGCAGATGCTTGGCTCGTTTTACATGGGTTGCGCATGTACGAATCTGATTATTAGTAGCATCTCTTGTAAGTGTTGAGATATACCTATGTTTCGCTGTTTACTGTAGTTCACAAAAGGTCGCCACCATAAAGACTCACGAATCCACAACTCCTGTGGGCGTATAAGGGGCGAGCAAAGAGTTTCCATTTGAGCGCGTTGCTGCGGCTTCTAAAGGATGAAGAAAAAATCCCGCATCAGACTTCGCAGCGCGATTTCTCATTCTGGCAATACAAAAATGTCTCTCACAAAATTTCGCTCTGCGCATATTTCGGGCAGAAAATGGACGTCAAAGATTGACAACCTGACGGCACTGTAAACACATGTACGGTAAGTACCTCTGTCAGCAATTCTACTAGGGCTGCGTAGTTGGTGTAGTGGATAGTGTTTTGGGGTGGCATGTGGGAGGTCGAGGGTTCGATGCTGGGTTAAAGCATATTTGTCGTTCCTTGCTAAAGGTAGTCTCCGCGGTACGGTATCTGGCGTCTTGATCATCATACAGAGGTTACAGTGGATCTTCTACAAAACATCTGCAATTACATACTACAAACACAGAAATGGAAGTGCAATCGTTTTCATTGGTCAGCTTTCAAAGAACCCTTTTGCACGTTGTGGAAGCGTATTCTTTCGCACCACTGCATCTACTAGATTCAAAACCTGTTTTCTGTGTACCTTCCTCCAATGCTGCCATAGAAATTACTTGAAAAGCACGTTGCTAGCCCTACTGGTCACGTAAGGCCCTAACGGGTTGTAATGGACCTGAACGTGGCAAGAATAATAGTTGGTAGTAATCAATGCGAGCATTGCTGGAGGATAACAGAAAAAAAGTTTGGAATGTAGTAGATGTGGTGGTGAGAAACAATTCGCGTCCACGACATGCAAAAGATTTCTTTAAAAACTAACCAGTGAAAACGATTGTATTTCCCTCTCTGTGTTCGTAATATGTAACTGTAAACGTTTTGCAGAAGACTTACTGCAATCGCTGCATGACGCCAGATACTATGCCACGCAGACTATTTTAGCAAAGAAAAAGAAACAATTCACGACCGAGAATCGAACCCCTAAACGCTATCCACTACACCTTCTCTACAGCCCTGTTAGTATCTCCTGACAGAGGTAGTTACCGTACAAGTAACTACAGTGTTGCCACAGTGCCGGTTTTTAACGTCCATTTATTCCCGAATATACACACAGGACGAAATTTTGTGAGAGACATTTTCGTGTTGGCAGTATGTGAGGAAGTGCGCTGTGAAGTCTGAGTGCACGAATTTTTCTGCACGCTGTATACAATCCAGCGCGTCTCCGAAGCGGATTTATAAGCATCGACATGTAGGCAACAGGGGTTAGTGTGGCCTTCGAACGGAAATCTTTAGTCGCCTCTTATACTTTCTTATTTTGTGGTCGTTTATTGCGCAGGGTTGCATGTCTACGGGTCAATTCTTACCTTTGAGGTGAAACTGACTATATCTCCTTTTACATCTACATCTATTTTCGCAATCCGCTTTGTCGTCGAGTCCTCCCTCGGGCATGGGTGTGTGTGTTTGTCCTTCGGATAATTTAGATTAACTAGTGTGTAAGCTCAGGGACTGATGACCTTAGCAGTTAAGTCCCCTAAGATTTCACACACATTTGAACACAAAAACAGTAAACCACACAGTGATATAGAACAACTGTCTTGTAGCGTCTATAGATCTGTCTTTGTAACGCTTTCACACATACTAAATGATTAAGAAAGACGCAGCCCTGTTCGAACGAGTGTTTTGTAAGCCACATCTTTTGTGGGAGGCTATGCCTCCTGAGGATTCTTCCCAGTGAATCTCAGTCAGTCCTCTGCCTTACCTGCGACAACTTTTATGTGGTCGTTCCATTTTCAGTTGCTCCATAAGCATACTCCTAAATATAATGGGCCTACGTTTTTCTGCACAACACTTTACATTTGCTTCTGTTGGGAGTCAATTTCCATTCCCTCCTCTACCATGTGTCATTACTCTGCTACAGTTTTCTAGCGTTACGATTCCTCTGTATCCAACAGCACCATCTGCGAAAAGCCTCATGGAATTTCCGACGTTATTAATCAGTTTATTGATCTTCATCGCGAAAAGAAATGGTCCTACTACATTCCCTTCGCATAGCCGATACAAAATGGTTCAAATGGCTATGAGAACTATGGGACTTAACTACTGAGGTCATTAGTCCCCTAGAACTCAGAACTACTTAAACCTAACTAACCTAAGGACATCACACACGTCCATGCCCAAGGCAGGATTCGAACCTGCGACCGTTGTGGTCACGCGGTTCCAGACTGTAGCGCCTAGAACCGCCCGGCCACTCCGACCGGCCGCATAGCCGAAGTTACTTTTCGTCTGAAGAGTGTAACATAATTGGTACAGGTCGCGTTATGATTCTGTATCAATTATTTCTGATATGAAGGAAGAAGTAGTGACGATTGACTGCGAGCTGAAAGTTTCTCACTCAGAGTTTGGGATTCCGGGACATGCCATGGTTACTGTGAAACGCAGCAGACAAGACGTCGCTCGAGTTAGGTAGAATCCTGGGTGATTCTCAGGGCTTGTTCGCAGTGTTGCGAAGTAGCGGTTTCCAGGGGATAATCTCTGACGAGCAGCCATAGTAGTGCTTTATTCCCAAGTGCCCACTTCAGGTAAGATAAGTATGTATTGAGCATGGATGTTAACAAGCATCGTGCCTTTCCTTTGTCATGAAACGTGAGATATTTAGCACCAACGCAACAGTGTTTCTGTTCCGCAAATCCTGTGTATTGCTTCCACTTCTAAACACTGTAAGCGCTACTTCCTCCAAATGAGTAAGACAATTTAAGCACAGTAGCAAATTCAGAAATTTTTTGTGCGTATTTTAATGCGATATCAGGGAAACCTTTGCAGCGTTCCCCTCTTTTTTTTCGTACTTCGAGGTACATTTACATTCGTAACATTGGCGTCAAGGTTGCTCCTGCCATTCCAACGAGAGTTTTGGGCTAAGATCGGAGATCAGAGAACTTCAGTTTTCTTTCTTTGTTTCCTGGGAGTCATCCTGTGCCGACTATGATTCGTATCCTGCCTGTCGCCCCATGTTAACTGTGCAGTTGAAAGCTATAAGCGTCGCTTTTTGCTATACCTTGAGTTCTCTGAGCTGCTCGTATTTATCAGGTTGTTTGTGCATCTTTCATTCAGAGTTCATTGTGTTATTTCGCTTGTTTTTTTGAAAATGTGAGTCACACAGAAGACGAATTCTAATTCTGTTCTTCTTTCAGTCTTCCTAGTGATGTCAACCAAAGTCCCAAATCATTAGTATCATTTTTTCATGATTACCTTCTGTGTTTTTATTTTCCAAGAGTAACAGTGAAGTACGATTCCATTTGCTCTTTAAATGTGAATAAAAATTTGGCATATTATAAAATCGAGTTTCATTCATGAGCCCTTTTTTCTACAACTTCTCCCACGATTAGGCCATCGTTATTTAACAAATATAATCGGGAATGCACTACGGTGCTGTTTCACTGTCCTGATGTTTCCGTTTCGCGTAGTGGCCAATTTATTCATTGAATGTTACGTAACATGTAAATCTGTTTAATGTGGTGACAAGTGGATAGAGTTCGCAGGTCTTTATTTAGGAGCTCAAGTTGTTGAGAATGAAAATCTGTTTTCTGTTTGCCAGAAACGTTCAGTCACACAGCTGGTTTGATATTCCGTACCCTCATATGCTTGTTCATTAGGCAACAGTGCAGAACTGTATCAAACGCCTTCCGGAAGTTAAGCATCACGGCTTCAACTTGGGCGCTGGCACTTACTGCTTTCTGGGTGTCTTGAACGAACAGAGGAAGCTGGGTTGCAGACGATCTTTGTTCACAGAATCCAAAAGGAGATTTTCGGTCACCAAAAGCAAGTAACACACGAAAATGAAATGCTACAACATACTGACGAGATATAGACCTATAGTTTTCTGCATCTGTTCGATGACCTTTCTCGAAAGTGCGTACGACCTTCGCATTTTTCGAACAATTAGGAACGGTTCGTCCTCCAGCGATCTACTGTATATTGGTGCAAGAAGAGGAGTAAGCTCTTGTAGAATCGTATCGGTATCCTGTCAGGTTCAATCCCGTTGTTTGAGCTATTTCAATTGCTTCTCTACCCCATGGTCAGTTATTGTTGTATCTGTCATTTCGACGTTCTTGCGACGATGTATTGGAGGAACTGCAGAGGAACCTTTCTCAGTAAAACAGTTCTGGAAAACAGCGATAATGTTTCGGCCTACTGTCTACGTTCCGATGCCATTGAGGCCATAAACTGTGTGAGCAGATGGCTTTGATCCGTTTACTGATATAACATAAAAAACAAAACTCCTTAAGATTTTTCTGTCAAATCGTTAGTCTACTTTCAATTTTATTGAAAGCTTATCGTATGGTTCTCCTTCCGCTAATTTTGGCTTCGTTCAGTTTCTGTTTGTATGTGATGCTTTAGTTACGTTCTAACACGGCAGTCGAAACACGGAGGGTTTTTTCTACTCATCCAAACTAGGTTCGCCACATACTCATCTATAGCATATTGTACAACACTCTCGAACTTTGTTCATTAGTGTTCAACATTTTCAGAGATGGAGATGAAATTGTCATGCTGACGCCCAAGTAATCCGAAATCTCCTTTTCGCTCTTGCCATCAAGAGGACTATACGAACTTCCGCTCTCTGATATGATTCATATTGATAGGGTGTGTAGGGTACGGCTAGGACTTTAACATATGTAAACAGGAAGACGCAACTCTCTCCCATGTATTCGAGAATATCAGGTCTGAAAATTTTAGGCGTGCTCATACTGGGTGATCAGAAACAAAAAAAAATCTTGTAAAGTTATTGTAGGGGAGGTTCTACTGACAAATAATTGTTAGTAAAGAATTCTATACGTTGCGCCGTTTCCGAGTTAATTATCATTGAAGTTAGCCAATCAGGACGTTGCGATCGCAAATTCAAGAGGCCCACGAGGGACAGTGTAGCGAAAAGTGTTCTTCGTATGATTTCCTAAAAATGAACAAGAGAACGATACAAAAATTGGGCATTGGACGGTAGTAAGTACCGAAACCGAGCCAAAGGCTGAGCAGCCTCGTGCAGTATCAGTCCACGCCCAGGCATAGGCAACCTTTGGTGATCGACAGGCAAATTTTCATATTTACTTACGCTCCTGGGCCGCTTCGTATCGACGCGATAGCAACGCTCCTACCATATAAAGTCAAAACTATAGCGCCCGAGACGTTAATCTTTATAGGGCATCGCACCGACATGAATGGAACCTCCTTTTCCGACACGCCACGCCAACAAATTATGCCTCGCAACAAGTGCTTTAGAGTACATTCGTTTTATGTTCTGCCATAATTTTTTTGTCGCCGAGACTGAAACCAACTGCGGCTCGGATGCTGCTCGCGGTCGGCCGGTTACTCGCCTGTGTTTTAGGCTTCGAGAGCAACTGACACTAATTATTGTATCTGATGGGTCGCTTGAATCTGCACGCGCCACAGCCTGACTGGCTAACTAAAATGCTAATTAACGCAAAAACTACGCAACGTATAGAATTTTTTTTCTTAACAACTATTTCTCAGCATAGCGTACTCTGCAACACTCTTACAAGCCTTACAGACTATTACTGGCCACACTGTGAATTTTTATGGTCGCCAGTATTCAAAGAGCCTACATAGGAGCTGTGACATCTGCAACATCCGGGCGACTTGTGTTCACTGTCATCGAGCATCCACCACACAGTCCCGACTAAGCTCCATCCGATTTTCATCCGTTTCCATAACTTAAAGAACTCCTTTGAGGATTTCAGTGTGGTAGTGATGAAGCGGTATGGCGAGGTGAAGAGGAGAGGTTGTGGCTACCTCAACAAAATCAAACATTTTACAGTGACGACACCAAGAAACTGCTCTCTCGTTGGGAGAAATGTGTTCGTCGCGAGAGTGACTATGTTGACAAATAAATGTATAGTCATGGAGAATAAAGGCTTGTAATGTTAATTACAAGAAGAAATAGCTGAGGATGTACGTCTGGAGTACAGCATTGTATGGTAGTGAAACATGGACTGTGGGAAAATCGGAACAGAAGAGAATCGAAGCATTTGAGATGTGGTGCTCTAGACGAATGTTGAAAATTAGGTGGACTGATAAGGTAAGGAATGAGGAGGTTCTACGCAGAATCGGAGAGGAAAGGAATATGTGGAAAACACTGATAAGGAGAAGGGACAGGATGATAGGACATCTGCTAAGACATGAGGGAATGACTTTCATGGTACTAGAGGGAGCTGTAGAGGGCAAAAACTGTAGAGGAAGACAGAGATTGGAATACGTCAAGCAAATAATTGAGGACGTAGGTTACAAGTGCTACCCTGAGATGAAGAGGTTAGCACAGGAAAGGAATTCGTGGCGGGCCGCATCAAACCAGTCAGTAGACTGATGACAAAAAAAAAAAGTTAATTGTTTCATTCAAAAAGCTTTAAGAGCTTCCACATAAGAAATTCGGTGCATTACTTTTTAGTTCGCCTTCATATTAATATTGTATCACATGCAGAGTACACAGTGAATGAATGCGAAATGTGAATAGCACTTAAAATTGTTAGAATTAATCACTGCAGAGAATAAAACTTGTTTATTAGAGCATATGTTAGCAATTTTAACAAAAAAAAACAAATGCAAGGTGCCATTTAGGTAACTAATAATGAGGAACTCAGGTGATTGTGTAAAGAACGGAGAGATAGTGTGGTGTCACCGCCAGACACCACACTTGCTATGTGGTAGCCTTTAAATCGGCCGCTGTCCGGTAGTATACGTCGGACCCGCGTGTCGCCACTATCAGTGATTGCAGACCGAGCGCCACCACACGGCAGGTCTAGAGAGACTTCTTAGCACTCGCCCCAGTTGTACAACCGACTTTGCTAGCGATGGTTCACTGACTTCTACGCTCTCATTTGCCGAGACGATAGTTAGCATAGCCTTCAGCTCCGTTATTTGCTACGACCTAGCAAGGCGCCATTATTAGTTATTATTGATATTGTGAATCATGTAATCTCAAGAGCGACGTTCACCATTAATGGATTAAAGTTAAGTATTCCACCAGCTACGTCCGTTTTTCTCAATTCTAATTCCCTTGCCATGTTCCAGACCTCACGCCAGCCTGCGTGAGCTGAAGCGCGTGCATTTCGGCCTCTTTTAGTAGCGCGGTGTTGGCTCTCCTGCCAACCACAACAGATAGTTTTAGTAATAACTGGCTACCTTACACATCGCTCTATCAATTTAATTCTTACTCGTACTTACAAGGAAGAAGTGGCAGGTAAAAGTGAAGTTGCGCGTTCTGGCCCTAGACTGGTCAGTCAGGCCCAGTCGCCCGATGCAATGCTGTCATTGAATGTGGTGAAGATGGGCTTGAGGTCAGCACACAACTCTTCCGGTCTTATTCGAATTTCTTGACCTTGGAATCGCTACCAAACGGTGAGTAACTCCCTAGTTTTCCACACGAGACTGAGTGCATCCCATACCAATCCCCCCACCAAGGCAAAATCCCCGGCAGTAACAGGAATCTAACCCGGCTCCTCTGCATGGCACACAGCTGCACTGACCACTTTTTTTCTTTATTTTTAAGGGGTGGTTGGGGCCAAATTGGTTGTTAAGGGGTTGTTGGGGGCAAATTGGTCAGGGGTCGCAATCCGAAACTGACCACTATGTCCCGTTCTCCCCCTCAAAACTAAAACGGGTGTAGGGCATAGGATCCAAGAGAGTTAAAATGCAACAACGGAAAGGAGAAAATAATATATTTTTACTTTCTTATTGATTTAATTTTTTGTTTTAATTAATTTTTTATTTTATTTTCTCCATCAGCAATGTACTGCAAAGCCTTATGCTATGACATGTCTCATAATACCACGGGCAATGTAAATGAAAACCGGTCCTCGACGGCTACCAAACTGAAAGAAAACCAAAAGAAGTCGTCTCTTTACGGCACAAGGACTCTCCATGGTACTACTCGCTGCGGAATTATGGATGCATGTCTTCCCTTAGCAATGTTGTTGCCATTGGCAAAACAAATAAAAGAAAAGGTTCGTGGTTCAACTTCTCATGTCATGGATAATCTAGCTGCGGGGTGGGTTATGGCACGCGCCTCAAAGAAAATTTGAGAAGTGTTGCTGGTACTTGGGGTTCCTTACGGTTGTACAGTGTCGTTCGTTTAAGTAGTGCTTCAAATAGAGGAGTGTCCTATCACCGTCACCAATCAAGGAGTGGATGGCGTGGTCGCGTATTCATGTCGCAGAATTAGTTTTTGTTCTCTGAATATGCACGTCATCCGAGAAGAGAAGCGATTGTGCAGTCACGCGCGTGAGGAAAGAACATCTGGCCCACCAAGTGATAAACATCATTCGCCGTTGCACAGACAAGGCGCTGGTCATCCGTATCCATCATTCCGTAGGTAACATATGCTGGAAATCCCCGAGGTGGATTTGATGTAGACAAGACTGTCACGCCTGCTTCCCATTAACATTAAGTACTGAGCTGACTGAACGTCCATATCAAATGTGGCGGCGCTCACCGCCTATCACACAATACGCCACTCTAAGTGGAGGTATTCCCTTTCAGTCGCGTTCAAACGCGCCCAATCGCATAGAAACAGGAAAAAGACACAGACCTGACGCAGTTCCAAATCCTCTCTTACAGAGGCAAAACAAGAGGAGAAGAAACGCACTAAAAAAGGAAAGGAAACACAAGGAAAAGAGAACAGAAATCGAAGTGAGACAAGTAGGTAATCGTGACTGGCGGACGTCTTACCTAAAACCTGGGTGAGCCAGTCACCCAGCAACACATTAAAATTTTCTCCCTAAAACTCGAGGCAACGAATTGGACAGAACACAAAACCGTAAGACCTTAACCACAGTCGTTGCGTCCGGTGGGAAGGAAACCACCGCCCTCTGGTCAGAAAATAAAAGACAATCAAGTAAAATGTGGCGGACAGTAATCTGGACGCCACAAGCACTGCAGATTGGGGGTCCTCCCACCGGAGTAAAAAAACCATGCGTTAAGGGACTGTGCCCGATGCGGAGGCGAGTGAGGAGAACCTCATCCCGCCTGCAGGACTGGTAGAACGTACGCCATGACCGCGTGGTGGCCTTGACCAGACGCAGCTTATTTTCACCGACTGCCCACCACTCCTCTTCCCATTGACGCATATCACGAAAACGCAAAAGGGAGCCACACTGAGAGTGCCTAGGGAGCTGCCTGGTCTCGAGCAGCCAAACCAGGTGACGGTTGACCATGCGTTCCGACGTCTTCCCGACACAGCTCGTCAAAGCAATACTCCGATAACTACTGAGACGAGTTCGGTCCTTCCCTGGTTTTAGGAGGGGAATCAAAATCGCCTCCCTCCACGAGTGAGGGATCGTGCCGGATAACCATATCATATTAAAACAATTCGGGAGAACTTCCTTGGATGGCAACAACAAGTGCTGCAGCATGCTGTACCGGATTTGATCATGACCGGGCGCAGTATCATGAGCCACAGACAGCGCCGAATCCAGTTCCCACATTGTGAAGGGGCATGTAGGGTTAAGAATTTGGAGACCGGAAGTCCACGTGACCCCTCTCGATGGCAGTGTGGTAGCGGCAGAATTCTGGCTCACAGTTAATAGTGGCGGTAGATTCCGCAAAATGCATGGCCAGTGTCTGGGCAATGTCTCTCGGCGCCTTGAGGAGACATTCCTGATGCAGCAATGCCGTGACAGGTAGTAGGCTGCGTTTCCCGGAAATCCTACTGATGGCTTCCCATACTTTCGTAGAACTAGTGGAGTGGGAGTTGGAGTTCAAGAACGATTGCCATGACCGTCGTTTGCTCTCTTTAATCACTCGCCGCGCCTTGGCCCTTGCCACCCGAAAAGCCGCAAGATTGTCAGCTGAGGGACGGCACTTGAAGCAGTGCAGAGCTGCACGGCGGGCTCGGATGGCTGAGCGGCACCCAGTGGTCCACCAAGGGACAGGACGCCTCTTGGGATGACCTGAGGACAGTGGGATCGACAATTCAGTAGCATGGTAGATCACGGCTGTAACATGGTCGACCCATTCGTGGACGCTGGCATGGTGTTCCAAAACAGCCAGGTGGCTGAAAAATATCCAGTCAGCTCTGCAGAGGTGCCACCTGGGAGGCACTGGTAATGCCACAGCCTCATCCAGGAGGTGAAGCGAAAGGGGGAAATTGTTACTAGAATGGAGGTCAGCAGCAACCTCCCATACAGCAGAATCCGCGAGTGCTGGAGAGCAAAAGGAAAGGTCACCTGCTGACGGCGACCCAGAAGCAGTACAGAAATGAGTGGGAGCACCAGAGTTGAGGATGCACAGTTCTTCGGACTTCATGAGGCTGGGGCAAGTAGTCGTAGAGCCCCATAAGACATTATATGAATTGAAGTCCCCCAGAAGGAGAAATGGGCGGGGAAGCTGGCTAATAAGGCCTGTGAGTCTATTGCATCCTGAGGCGGTAAGTAAACGGCACAGATTGTGAGCCTCCGCCCCACAAGAAGGTCAACTGCAACTGCTTGCAAATCCGTAACGTGAGGGAGCTCAGATGAGTGGTGCGTGTCACGGACAAAAACCGCAACACCACCCTTTGCCCTTTCCCCCACCAGATCATCTTTTAGATATATGATACAGCCCCATAAAGAAGGAGCATCAGTGGGCCGAAAATGTGTCTCTTGGAGACATAAACACAAGGGGCTGTCTCGTACAAGGAGTTGTAATTCGGCCACATGCTTCCTGAACCAATTCAGGTTCCACTGTAATATGGGAGCCAGCGATCAGGGTGGCTGAACTTTCACCCTACCTCTGTGCTTTGGAGGAGAGCCTGTACTGGCCGGAGATTTATTCCTGGGGTGAGAAGATCGCCCCCAGTCGACCTCAGTGTCCATCAGCTCCGATGACGACCCAAGGGAGATGTCAGGCAGTACGATAGCCGCGTTATCGGACCGACCCTGACTAGTCTCCTCTGTGGCCAAACCTTCACCTTCGGCGTCTTTGTCTTGGGGGGCTTAGAATGCAGAACCTTGTGAACAGTTGGAGCTTTACTCGCCTGGGCAAAAGGCGCCATATGGGGAGGGGCAGGAAGTACCCCAATGTCATCAACCACGGCCTTGTCCGACGTTGTGGGGAGAGCTGCAGGTTGCAAAACAACCGCAGCAGCACAAGTGCACTGGCAAACGCAGATGTTAGTGCTGACACTAGCAACCGCCGTTTGTGTAGCAACAGTGGCCAACTGTACTGGTTTCTTCAGAGTGGAAGCCAAAGATGTTGTAAACACAGGAGGCTGCATGGCCTTAAAGAGTTTCTTGGCCTCACCATAGGGGATGCGCTTAGATGTTTTGATCTCCTGTATCTTCCGTTCCTCGAGATAGATGGGGCATACCCGGCTCCAGACAGGGTGACTCCCAGAGCAATTCACGCACTTCACAGGCGATGAACAATCGGCTCCTTCTTGGACAGGCTGACCACATTTACCAAAAGTGGCTATCCCATTGCACCCCAACGTAGTATGCCCAAAGCGCTGACATTTAAAACAACACATTCGGTTGGGGAAATATGGCCATACTGGCAAATGTAAGAAATCCGCTTTAACATGCTCTGTGAGTCTCAGGCAACTGAACGTGATAATAAACGAGTCGGATTTGACTAGGTCCCCATCGACTCGTTTCATAATATGCTGCACGTCAACAATACCTTCATCAGCCCACTCAGATTTCAACTCGTTTTTAGGGATATCCACCAAGTCCCTACATGTCACAACACCCTTACTATAGTTCAAAGTGGAGTGGAGCTCGGTCTCGATAGCGTACTCTCTGATACAGGTTGCGTTCCGAAGAGAAGCGACTTGATGGGAAGTAGAAGTCCCAATTAACAGAGTCCCATTGCGCAGTCGCTTCACAGATTTCAGTGTTCCTGCAATTCCCTCAAGAACCTTGTGGATGTAAAAGGGAGAAGCCCTCTCAAAGCTACCCTCCTTGTCTTTGACAATCAAAAACACATTCTGGTGATCAGTATGTGCTCTGTTACGACAGTCTGATAAATCTCTAGTAACAACAGGCGCTGGAGGACTCACAGCACGAAGACGCTTTTTCGATGGGGTGTGTTTTCCTACCAGTGGCCCACCCAATCCACTGGTAGGGGGAAACGTAGAGGTCGAAGGGTCCATTGGGGTCCCACGAACAGCTAGAGAACTAAAGGTCCACTCAAACAGAGCCCTGCGTACCTGAGTAAGCCTTATACAACTGGGGTGCGGCAGGTGCCCCAGAGGTTGCCCGCTTGCAACTCTTCCACCCACCATGCATCTTATAGGGGGACAGCACACCGTAAGATTGAGGGGTTTTTATAGAGGTTGACCTTCCTCGCAATCCAGGCGGTCAAGCCAAGATTACCATTCCCCACAGCACACAAAATTCCACCGCCGCGCCGGATGGTGGTCGCTGAAGCATGTCCAGGGGTTACGGTCACAGGAGACTGGCATCGCTGACCAGTCCCCACCTCAGGACCCCGGGGTCGCCAAGCCTGTACTCAGCAAATGAATGCTGAGTCCCTGGGGGCGACGCCACTTAGAGGTAGGCATATCGTGTCCATTGCAGAATATGTAAGAGCCCTTAGGTGATGAACGGTAAGACCTGCTCTGATCTGGTTTAATAGACGTCTACAGTCGATGGTTATCAAGTGCCGCTGGTCAGTTGTGAAATCAGTGCCCAAACAATGTATCATGTCACTTACTCATAGGGGGCAACACACTCGTGGGGCAGCACCGCAGGTCGCCCAATGTGGCGTTGAATGTAATAAGACTATGCGCCAAGGCGGCCAGACTTGCCCCGCCAGGGGCCTCCTGTCCAATGACGCCAAACGCTCATTTCCATTTTACCTATAAACAGAGAGTACGATTTTTTGGACGTTGAGACGACTCCTCAATGCCGAGCTGTAGGTCGCCACCCACGCCAACATCTCCGTCACAAAGGAGGAGTACCACGCCGTTGGCATAGACAGTGCAGTGACAAGTATGACTGTCAAGTGTCATCCCCACCAGAGGTTGTCAGATTTCACAGAGAAACGACTCCAAAGCGAAAGTTACAGTCTCGCCGGCCGCAGTGACCAAGCGGTTCTAGGCGCTTCAGTCCGGAACCTCGCAACTGCTACAGTTGCAGGTTCAAATCCTGCCTTGGGCATGGATGTGTGTGATGTACTTAGGTTAGCTAGGTTTCAGTAGTTCTAGAGGACTGATGACCTCAGATGTTAAGTCCCATAGTGCTCAGAGCCATTTGAACCATTTTGTTACAGTGTCGCTGACAGGTGACAGCCCTGCCTCACCGAGCGCTAGACCAGGATCAGCGGTGTGAGACGGCCATTGCACAACATCCTAGACGTCACGCCACTACGGAAATACGTCACTATCACTGCGATGGTGTCTGGATACCCTATTTGTCGTAGTACTGGCGTCAAAAAAGCGTAGTCAGCACTATCAAAGGCCTGGCTGAAGTCGAGGGAGGCAATGACCTGAGGCATTTGGAGAGGTTTGGGAAGTGTAAACACGTCCAGGTACCGACAGAGTGCAGCATGGATGTTATTATGGTCTCCTATCCTATCACCACGTATGAAAAGACGTAACAGATCGTCCGCTTGAAACGCAACACCAGCAGTCGAATGAAAATCTTCATGTTGCTGTTGAGTAAGGTCAAGGGGCGATAATTGCAGATCTTGGGTTCGCCAAGTGGTATATATGTTGGTACGATCAGTCTCTCAAGGAAGGCTCCAGTGAGCTGCACCGTAGCGGACGGTAGATTGCGACAGGTGTCCGTCCTGGCTGGTGCCAGCAATTGCTGGACAGCCGCAGTCTCCTGGAGGGGGGAAGGGGGGGGGGCGTCTTATGTGCGGCTCCCGACTCCTCTCTTGCTTCAAGTGTCTTTGCCTCCATTACATCCTCAGTCAACAGTCAAATCCTTTGCCACAGCCGGAGAGATATTGCCAAAAGTGAGCTGAGAGACCTCTGCAATCACCTCCAGGGGATGCCAATCGTCCGAGTACCGCCTAGTGTAGTGGGTATGAAGGAAGTTCCCTGTATCTTGTTCAGTATCTAGGCGTCGTCCATCGTCTGTTGTAACAACATGGATCAAGGCCCGTCGCCAACGTGTCCTTCTGCAGTGATGTTATACATGAACGGTCCGCCTTGAGCCATTTTGTCTTGAGTGCGCTCTCTGACGGCTTTCCTCAAGGTGGGAGCTTGTTAGGGTGGTGATCTGGGATATCTTCAGTGCAAGCGAGTGTGGCAGTGTGGAACATTCGCTTGGAAAGCTGTAATTGAAGTCTGTGGAATGTAACCTCCATGCTGCCTTGAAGGTCTGCCTGAGAATAACCTCTACGAAAGGTCAGACTGATAGACACTGCACATGCAAGTGCAAGAGGTCCTCTATGAGCCGCCAACATTCTGGAGGAGCGAGGTGGGCCATATTCAACTTCCATGGACTACAGCTGTGCCATACCCTCTAATGGACGAGGGTGATAGCACATAGGTCGTGTGGTCGGAAAATGCTGTGGACCACACTTCAATAGCTCTAGTCCCCCTGATAATGGTGAGTAAACCCAATAGATACAGCTAGATGAATGGCTAATATAGTGGGTAAAGCCAGACTGATCACCATTAACGCATTCACATGTGTCCAGAAGCTGCAGGTTTTTGTCAATTGTAGCAAGTTCTGCATATGGAAAGTAATACAGTAACAGGTCATTGAGCAATAGGATGCAGTTGAAATCCCCTCCTAGTACGAAGGCGTCGTGCGATTCCAGAAAGAGGGGCACGACTGCCTCTGTGAAGAAGGTAGATCGTTCCCAACGCCAACCTGATATGGGTGGTGCACAGTCTGATTCCTTGGATTGTAAGAGCCATGCCTCTGGCGTGAGCGAGACACTCAACATCGTCTGTAGATGTACCTTTGTGGAGGAGGACCGCCACTCCATTACCACTAACAGATGCATGTAAGACATAAGTAGTGTATCTGAACAGTTCTGTGAAATCTTCAAAATGCACTTGCTGAAGGAGGTCAGTGCCAATGCCTGGGATTGAGCATGTCTTGAAGAATGGTCAGTTTATGGTAAGTAAATGAGTTACCGATATTAATTTTTGCTAGGCGCTAGGCCTAAGTTTGATCGGCCGCCCCCTCCAATAAGTTGTTCAGTACAGAGTTTGTGGCCGCCATGGGCAGCCCCATCAAAACTGCTGATGGCCTCAGTGTGACAGGGTCGTGATGGGCACAGTTGAGGGGCCACACCTGCCCTCTGGTTCATCCCCGATGTCGTCTGCCCAAGAGTCAGATACGACACTTCGTAGCCATTAAGAAGTACTGAGAGTGGAGCGCTCACACACGCTCAGCAGCAGAAGATGAACCGTCGGTGGAATGTGCAGATACTGTAGCCGTTGCGGCATAGTGACAGGACAGACGGGCAATGGCGTTAGGGATGGGGGTAATTCTACCTGACACCTGGATGGTAGAGTCTGTTGCGTCATCCGCTGGTGGGTCCTTCTCCTGATCACGCATTTGAAGAAGGCAACCGTCAGATGTTGTACAGCATCGCTCCCTGCATTTTTGCTGAATCGTTTTTTTAAGGATATGTGTTCTGCAGTCATTCGACGCTGCACTCGGTGGATGGAAAGCGGATGTCGGTACAACTTCTAATTCGACATCCATCTTCTCAGGGCTGCCTGTTGGTGTGGGTCGACGTTGACCATCTGCAGTTCAGCCGGAGACACCGTGGAAGCAAGTGTACAGTCCGCCGCGCTGTCGTTGACCATCGGCGGCGGTAAAGTGTTTAGGTCCTGGGCGAGAATACCTGTCGCTTTCGTAGTCGCGGCATAGGTAAGGGGAAGTGTAGCAAGTGTCGCCGGGGGTGCACCATTGCCGAATGGTGTCTGAAGCAGTCTGCGTTGGATAATGGCGATCAGAAATGCATTTCCACAAGTGAACAGCTGTCCATCATATACGACGAAGGCCCTGCAGCCTCCGATAACTAAATAGGATGGCAAGGGCTTTGCCAGTTCAGCCCACATTTACTGCACATCATTTAGGATGTGACATGTCTCAAATGTTGCCAGCATATCAGTCAGGTGGATGATCACGTTACTGTACACATTGTACGTTGTCATGTCAGCATCTGGTAGGACTTCAAATGGGAGCCTGAAGATCTTCAGCGTGGTCTGTCGTGAGACTACCTATATGGGCGTCAGTTGACCTAAATATGAGGATCAGGAGTGTCTCCATACGACGTCTGTGCACATCTCATTTATCAGTTTCACATAGACGACACTGCTAGTAATTGATAAGTGTTGTCTTGAGGTACAGTATGAAGATCGTCCAGAATAAAATGTTCTGTTTCATGTGCTCGAGGTCTTGTAAGATCCAATTGAAAAGACGTATTAATTGTGGCCTGGCGGTACAAATATTCCACGGCGGTCACAAAAGACGGACGCGAAACACCTCCTGCGGTGGGAAGGTAAACAGGAAGCACTCGCGGGCGCTGCACGACAGGTGGGGTGCAAACAGCACGTCCTGCCTCGCCACTGCCTAAAGGCAGACTGCCATCTCAGCTACGGAGGCAGACGAGGGATAAGTGGACAGCTCGTGATTTCGATAGTCAATTACAGTACGTTTATCTATTGTTCTTCAACAAACTAATATGAAAGCATAGGTGTCCAAGTACAGAACCATTCATCAAATGTGCTGTTTTTGCTCTTTGACAACATTTTTATACATTTTCATGTGATTTATGTAGAGTGAGTTTCTGTTATTATTACGAGATCATGGAGGACAACTCCATCATTTTTCGATAGGGAACCCTAGTTCAGAGCCGGCCGGGGTGGCCGAGCGGTTCTAGGCGCTACAGTCTGGAACCGCGCGACCGCTATGGTCGCAGGTTCGAATCCTACCTCGGGCATGGATGTGTGTGATGTCCTTAGTTAGGTTTAAGTAGTTCTAAGTTCTAGGGGACTGATGACCTCAGAAGTTAAGTCCCATAGTGCTCAGAGCCATTTGAACCTAGTTCAGAAATGACTACGCCGGAAGGGCATGGGTGAAAAGAAAAAGAAAATTTGAAAGCCACCATTTGTCATATAACGGTGGTAATCCACGTAGACTCATTTTTTAAATAAATTTATATGCTAATTAATATAACTACGTCTTATTTTCATTGGATATACAGATTTAATGTATATCAACTGAAGATGTGACAGAAACAAAAGAGAAGTAGTTTTATGGAAAGCATACAATTTTAAATAATGCGAGGGGTGTTTAGCAGTTAACGCAACACATTTTTCCTCGGCAACTTCGGCTACAAAAACGGGGAATTTGTTGTGGGATATCGTTGAATATTCCCCGTTTAGATTCTACAGTTCCATGAAGTTTTGATATGTGGCGACAACGTGTAGACTCGAAAATGGTGACTATGACGAACGTGAGTTCCAAGCAGAGAGCTGTCACTGAGTTTCTTTCGGCGGAGAACCAGAATATGGCAGGTATTCAAAGGCACTTGCAGAGTATCTACAGAAACCATCGAGTGAACAAAAGCACGATGAGTTGTTGGCGGAGGCATCTGCCATCATCGGAACAAGGCCGCCCGAACCTGTCGGGTTTCCAGCTTGCCAGCCGGCCGTCCACAGCTGTCACCCCTACAATGTTGGAACGTGCGGATACTCTCATTCGAGGTGATGAACGGACCACGATCAAACACCTCGCTGCGCAATTGGAGGTCTCTGTTTCTTCTTTTTCGTGACATCGTGAGTCCTCACACAAGTCCGCGCACCCGAAAGGAGCTTAGAAAGCTTTATTGGACAGCTATTCCTCATCCACCGTACAGCCCAGATCCCGCACCTTCCAACTTCCATGTCTTATGGCCCAGTGTAAGATGCGCTTCGCGGGAAGCAGCACTTGGATGACGGCGAGGTTACTGATGCACCAAGACGTTGGCTCCAATGTTGAGCAATAGAGTTTAATCGTTCTGACATACAGGACCTCCCAGTAAAGTGACCGTAGCATTGAACGTATATTATGTTCAAAAATAGGACATTGTAGCCAAAATACAGGGGAATAATACAGCGTATCGTAATCCTGAGTAAAATAAACCTGCTTTCAGAAAAAATACGTTGTATTTCTTACTGAATGCCTTTTGTAAATATGAAAAAAAGAAGTAAACACGTCACATTAAAAGGACATCAACACACTGCATTTCCTCATATTCCTACTTGTGGTTGAAAATGGCTCTGAGCACCATGGTACATAACTTCTGAGGTCATCTGTCCCCCAGAACGTAGAACTACTTGAACCTAACTAACCGAAGGACATCACATACATCCATGCCCGAGGCAGGATTCGAACCTGCGTCCGTAGTGGACGCGCGTGTTTAGACTGTAGCGCCTAAAACCGCTCGGCCACCCCGACCGGCATTCCTACTTGTGAAAACATATGTTGGAGTAAGGGTAGCTCTTAGGCAAGGCAGCCTGCATTGCATGAAAGAAATTTTGGCCAACTGGCAAAAGTAGTCAGTTGCGCATTTTATTATTTTTATTTATTATCACATTTTATATATGACTGTATACCTGATAGCATAGCGTGCCTGAGAAATTTAGATACAAAGCATGAAAATTGATAAGTAAATCACCCCACCCTGGGACCAAAATGTAATACATTTAAATTTGATATAAAAGTTAGGTCACATTGAAAACAAATGATGGAAGGATTAAAAAATAGAAACATTTTCAGTTATTGTTATGCCATCCATACAAATAACATAAAACCAGGGCCGATTTGACCGGGCATAGACAGGACTCAGTACCAATGCAAGAAGGGAATGGAATATCTCATCTCACTATTCGACAGAGTCAGCTTTGCACGAAGGCATATGTGGCGAATACGAGGTCAGCGCAGCGCATCCATCAACCCTCGTTGTTTATGTAGCGGCTGGTTGACAGGCGGCAGCTTTCATCTTCTGTATTATACAGCTTTGCAGTGATGTCCCGGACGGGTTAACTCGTTCCTTCTTCCACACTGGATGATTTAATCTCTGAGGTAGAGTGGGCTCAGCAATGGACGCGGTGCTGTTGCGCTTGCGGTGCCAGCAGGTATTGTCTGCGGTAACAGTCTTGCAATAGTGGTGTTAGCATAATATTTGGAGGCTGATGTCAGAAAAGGCAGTATATTTGGATGTTTAATGATCAAAGTACCGGACAATAAGGAAGTCCATTCGACAATGAACGTAAATTTATATATAAGAAGGTCGCAATAGACATTGGAATGAAAGCAGGGAGCCGCACGGTTTGAGGCGCCATGTCACGCATTGCGCGGCCCCTCCCTCCGGAGGTTCGAGTCCTCCCTCGGGCATGGGTGTGTGTGCTGTTCTTAGCATAAGTTAGTTTAAGTAGTGTGTAAGTCTAGGGATCGATGACCACAGCAGTTTGGTCCCTTAGCAATTGACCCACATTTGAAAGCAGGGATCTGACTCAGAGTTTGAAGACAGTCTATAATAGGTTGGAATGCCTGAATAAACTCATTGTCTGTTCTGATTCCTCTGACTGCCTGCTCACTGCCTCATCACAGTCTCCTTCCCTATTCATTGACTATTGAGCATCAAATCTTTTATTAAGACCCTATGTTTTCATGCTCGTCCTCGATGTGGCACGTTTTCCAGAGCTAGCTGCAATTCCTCGAAACGAATTATACGTCGCTGGACATTGTTTCAAGGATTTGTCTCTGTTCCTCGATTGTCAAGAACACAGTCATCCAATGACAAAGATGTTTGTTTGGAAAATGAATGCCTATGATTCTCTCAGGTGTCCCCATGTGATAGTGACTTAGCTGCGTCCATCATAGTTCGTCAGACATTAAATGCGGTGACCTTACCAAGTCAGGCAAATACTTTGGTTAACACTTCTTTCTCTGGCTTCTGTCGTCTCGTGTACCATTTACTGCTTAAGCGTCCCCTCTCGTTTTCAGTACTTGGTGGTGAACCGTTACAACATTTTTTACCAGTTATGTTCGAACTTTATAACAAAAACAGTGTTGCATTAGTGTTGCCAGTAGACCATATTTTGTTTTATTTAACCCTCCAGTTCTATGCTTATATATCAATTTCGAACCCTTTCGTGTCTACACCTTCGTCGATTCGAATACTGCACATAGGTCTGGCCAGAAAAATGATTAAAAGCAACGCAACGGTAGAACTTCAAACCCATTATTGCAGCAAAGTTAAAGAAAAACACATTTCAAGGTTTACACAGTTTTCCATTGCAATAAATCACCAAGACTCACAACGCCTACGTTCACAAACAAAAGGGCGTTGATACATTTTTTTCCCCGCCGGGAATACCATGATACGTACCCAAAAGAAAACTGCACCAAATCTTAGACGATGATTTGAATGATCACGAGGCAGGAGTATTGAATACAAACAGTAGTTACACAAACAACAAAGAAGAATGTGATCTGAGAAAAATAACTCAAAACGTTTTAGAATGCCACAAGTATATCCAATGGAAGCAGTCGGTCCTTGGTGAATATGGTCTATGTTCATTGCTGGTGTTGGACCAGTGGTTTCACGTCGACTTTTCGTTTTCCAAGCCATTACTCTCTTAGATATTAGCTCACCTTCAGATGCCAACAAGATGTATTGCAAGTTGTCTCCAGACGACGTTGTGGCTGATAAGTGGAAAGCTGCTGAGGAACTCTTCTTTCTTGGATCACTCTCATTACTTGTACTTCCCACATTTTTCAGGCCAGTATTTTTGGGGAGAATAGTTGACTGGTTTGCCGTCTTCTTGTTTTTTCCAACAGATGCTTCCTTCTCAATTCGGGCCACCGCTACGTTGAGCGTTTCTTCATCCCAATCTGATGCAAAGTCAATAGCGTCATGGGAAACGATGTTTCCTTCTTCAGTCACAAAAACTCGTCTTCCACAAAATCATCTGATGATATGTCAAAATCTGATTCCATTGCATCAATAATTCTCCGTTTAAGGTAACTCTTCAGAACATTAGAAGAAAATGAAAGTTACGGAATAGGTACCACAGCCCACTTGAAGCCAAAACATTCTTTTCAAGAAATATCCAAACAGGTGCCTGTAGCAAAGCGATCGCTCATTACTAAACTTTCGTCGAAACGACGATTCCATTTTGTTCGTGAGTACTACATGTTAGTCGTTTCAACGAATCAGCACTTACGTGCGCATTCTTACCTTCGACGATTCGATGCTGTAACTTTGGGACGAAATATGATTTACCTGATCGAAGAACGGAATCACAGATCCAACTAGATTCCGTAGGCACCACTGCAAGGACGGCGCGCTTCTGCCGTCTGCAACAGGGGGGAGGGCTATTGAAGGGTAATGTGTTCGTCGAATCGAGTACCAGTAGTATCCTAGGGTTAAGGCAAGCTGTCTTAGGCAAAAGATAATATTGTTCCATAATATTAAACTCATTTGACAAAAAATTAGTCACGCACAGATGAACTGTTAAGCCTTTGCAAATGACACAGCGATCAAGTCACTTGCTCAACCGCACGCGCACTGTCTACATAAGATCCAAAGAAGAGCTGCGCGTTTCGTCACAGGGTTATTTGGTAACCGTGATAGCGTTACGGAGATGTTTAGCAAACTCAAGTGGCAGACACTGCAAGAGAGGCGCCTTGCATCGCGGTGTAGCTTGCTCGCCAGGTTTCGAGAGGGTGCGTTTCTGGATGAGGTATCGAATATACTGCTTCCCCCTACTTATACCTCCCGTGGAGATCACGAATGTAAAATTAGAGGGATTCGAGCGCGCACGGAGGCTTTCAGACAGTCGTTCTTCCCGCGAACCATACGCGACTGGAACAGAAAAGGGAGGTAATGACAGTGGCACATAAAGTGCCCTCCGCCACACACCGTTGGGCGGCTTGCGGAGTATGAATGTAGATGTAGATGTAGAAGCAATTTCAAGGGGACATTGTACGTAAACATAGGTAAATATAACGACGTGACACAGTGGCAGAAGAGGGCAATCGTGTTTAGCTGTCCCCATGGATATAATGTGTGTGAAGTTGCTGGATTTGTTGGTGTTTCGCAGCGGACTGTTCAACGTATTTACAAGCGGCGGTGTAACACAGTGGCCACGAAACACGACGTCAGAATTGTGAGGGACCAGAGACGCGATTCACGGCTTGTGAATCAAAATTTCTTCGAAACCCGAGAGGAATTGCTAGAGGCACTGAATGAAGATCGATCGCCACCTATCAGCAGGGAAACCCTGCAACGGGAATTGCAAGCAATGAACATGTGGAGCCGGCCGTTGTGGCCGAGCGGTTCTAGGCGCTTCAGTCTGGAACCATGCGACCGCTACGGTTGCAGGTTCGAATCCTGCCTCGGGCATGGATGTGTGTGATGTCCTTAGGTTAGTTAGGTTTAAGTAGTTCAAAGTTCTAGGGGACTGATGACCTCAGATGTTAAGTCCCATAGTGCTCAGAGCCATTTCAAACATTATTTTTGAACGTGTGGAGTCGGGCGCCTCGCAAGAGGTCATTGCTCACGCAGGCACCTAAAGACGACAACAGCGAAATCCATCAGGCTGGAAGAATATGTGACTGGTTTTCTGAACACTCCACCATCGTATTACATTTCGTCTGGCGTGCAAAATCACCTGACTTGAACCATACAGGAAATTGTGGGACATGCTGAAATCAGCAAACCCATAATTTGCTGGAATTGCATGACGAAAACCCCAGCGAGTGGCTTAACCAGGATGTGACGTACTTGCGTAACCTAGTGGACTCACTTCTTAATCGAATCCAGGCAGTTATCAAGTGCAGTTGCGGAATTACAAGGTATTGTATGATATTCGTAATGATTTCTCTAGAGATGATAATTTTTTTTTTTCTGGTGAGCTGATAATGCATTATTGTGAGAAAAACAGGCCGACTGCAGCAATGTGTAAGGCGAGCAAGCAGGCGCATAGGCGCTGGTATGTGATTTCGTAAACGACCCTATTTACCGACCACCAGGCCAGGCCAGGCCGAACCAAGCAATCTTTGGCGACTTCGCAAAAAAACGGTGGAACGATGAACTTGTCTGAGAGGGGTTACCACACACCTTTGCCACGAAGGTATGTTGTACCTAGAAGCAACATATCGGCACAACAAGCGTACCATTAACTACAATAAATACACCCTTATCCTACAAGAGTTATGTCCAGTCTGGCAGCACGCCCCGAAACACCAGGGCCACGAAGTTACCTCCACAATTCTGACCAGCGAGCAGCTGACGTCGGTCTGGGCAGCCATCCTTAACAAACCATCTTACGGGGTTAAATCCGCACCCGTGGACTTGGAGAAGAACAACAGATGAGCCGTCTCCAGGCTCTACGGCAGCAGCCGAACGTCTGCCACGGAGGGCAGCAGTTTGCAGCCAGGGTGGAATAACTGGCACCCATCCACATCAGGATGAGCTTTTCTCCCGGCATCACTGGACCTCTACGCGAATCACGGCAGACGTTCGCGTCTCTGGCACTTCTCGCCCACGGCCGCGAAGTGCTAACTGGAGCACGTATTGCTGAGTGAAGCAAATGGTGAGAGCAAAGCAGGACACAGGCTTCATACGTCTGCTGACAGTACACCAGGAGACGACATGCCTGCAGAGGACATATCCGTGACGTCACAGCATTTCGGTCACTGTAGCACAAGACTGAATAAAGATGTCTTACATTTCAGCCGAGTTTTCTTAACCACCCGCGGCCAGCACCACCGCCTCAACTTCCCATCACCCAAAATCTCTACGATGTAGCAGCACCAATCACCCCGAGTCGCTGCAGTATGTTCTGATACATAGAAATGTGCTGATATACTTTACATCAGTTACCTTTTTTTGTACTATGGTTTAATTTCTTATATATGCATTTAAAGATATATGCTTTGTATAAAACTTCCCCTTACTTTTTCCTTTTTATCTGCCAGATCTCTGACTATGTCGAAAGATGAAGAGAGCCCAAAAAGTGATCAAGATGGAACGATCCAGCAATGTTATTATGAGAGTATTTCCTAAGTTACTTGACCTTTGTACCACATTCACTATGTTAACTTGAACGTTGGTAGCACTTTGGAGCTCACGAGTGACTCCTTCCGCTGATTTCGTGCGATTTCTTACAAACACCCTCCGTAATGATCGACGGTACCTGTCAATCAGTGCATGATTGCTCTTTGATTTTTGCTGTAGCTGTTCCATCACGCTGAGACTTCACAGTCACATCACGAACAGTCGCTGATAGATTTTTTACCCAGGTAACAAGCAATGATTAGTCCACATTAGAAGTCACCGAGCCGTCTTGACCGACCCACTCTGCTGTTATTACTTCTATACTGACAACACAACACAACACTCCCTGCCAGTTTTTATGCGGGCGAGTTCATCTCTCGTGATCTAGAGGTCAATTTCAAATTACATTTGGGTGAGTGAATATTCTTGATCAGAGAGTGTATAGTGCAGTCTGCCGTATATGATGAGGCCATGTAGACCTTCCAGAGGAAGTCTGCATAGAGTGTGATAAATGCTATATGTGCTCGGGTGAGAATAGCTCAAAAATGTTCAAATGTGTGTGATATCTTATGGGACTTAACTGCTAAGGTCATCAGTCCCTAAGCTTACACACTACTTAACCTAAAACATCCTAAGGAAAAACACACACACCCATGCCCGAGGGAGGACTCGAACTTCCGCCGGGACCAGCGGCACAGTCCGTGACTGCAGAGCCTCAGACCGCTCGGCTAATCACTTTCTAAGAATAAAACGGTATTCAACCTTTATCAGTACTGTAATATGGCTCCGTGGTCAAAGTCATCTTGCCCCAGTACTGGAGCATCATGACTCTTTTGCACTAGCTTTTAAAATTTGCAGAATAATTGTGACTGTATTAAAATAAAATTAATGTAATCACGTACAGTGCAAATAATATCATGCTACTAACATTAGCAGAGAAAAACAAACTATCTACAAAAAATTAATTTATTGAAAATGGTTAACCACGAAATTCATTAATTTGCCCTCGTCTCCTCTACACAGAATATATATATATATATTACATCGTACTGAAGACAATTCGTATATTTCCGTGCACTACTTGCAGAATAATCTCGTAATGTGTTTAGCTTCCGAAGTTGACCAGTTTGTTTCTGAACCAGATTTCGCTATCTCAAATTTATACATTTTCCCCGTCTCCATCTTCCCATAAGGTTTGTGCGGTCATCACGCAGGCACTCAATATTCGAATTCCTCATGGAATTAATGGAATTTTGTAAACAGTACTTTTATGAACTATCATGTACATTTATGTACATTACAAAAAATATTTTTCTACCTTGTCGTTCTCCATATGAAATGAAAGAGATAAAAAGATGAACTGCACGAATCCGAAGGTTATAATTTAAGAACTCAGAGTGAACAAACGAACAATGTTTAATTTTCCCTTTAACTCGGGCAACTGAAGAAGTTCTTATTACTAAAATATCAAGATATGCAGCACATTCCACTGAGTTTAAACGAAAGTTTGCACCATTAGGAACGCTTTCTAAACTAGTACAAAGCTGTTGGTGGCGACGACAGACGTAAATGTCGGCCACCGGAGTGATGGGCCATTAGCCTGTGGCGAGCCAGGAACAAACAGACCACGCTTTCAAAGACCAGGAACGTTACAGCCCGGTGCTCGTAAACAGACTAAATGGAGAGAGGTCACACCGTTGGGAACGCTGGTTGCTGAGTACACACCTCTGCCGCTTCGAAGCTGTCCTCTGCCAAGTACAAGAAATGCTGAAAAACCTGCCTAGTACAACAACCAGAAAACTGCTTTAGTCAAACAATGCCATGTAGTTCTACAGTCGGATAACACTATGACTATTTTTTATTCTATACAGAAGTTTCTTTGCGTAGGGATATTTCGCAGAATATGCCAGAGCTCGGAATCCATCCCAAATAGCACGTACTCCCAACAACAATTTTTCATGATAACTAGAATTGCAGTAACCATATGTGATTATCAAGCAGAACAGACAGTGCCATGATACTTTAAACACAAAATACTTTTGTCCTTACAAAATCTAATTAATTTCTCAGTATGGTCTCCATGTTTAATGTATTTCGTTCATTCCTTCTCTTACTTATTCAAGCTCTCTAATACGACGCAGTTTTTCAAATTGAGTATTAGGTCACACGGGGTCAAATTTTGGAAACAGGATGTTATTGGAACAGTTCAGGCAGACGATGATGATTTTGATGGAAAGGTTGTTTGATTGCAGGACATCCAGGTCTTTACTTCAAAATGGTTCAAATGGCTCTGAGCACTATGGGACTTAACATCTGATATATGACATACACAAAGGCCGGATGTATCAGTATTCTTTTGGCCTTTAGTGCCTGTGATAAAATGGCAGAGAGTTGCTGCACGTGAATATAGAGCTAGGTATCCTGGTCGACGTCATCCAGACAAATATGTGTTTTGTCAATCTACTTCTACCATCACTGAATAGAGGTCATCGATGGACTAGCCACACTCCAGCTGACAAAGAAGCCATTCGAAGGATTACACTAAGGACACTAGCGCTGCACCACTATTATAACTTATGTATGTGGCATCATCAGGATAAAGATCGCTTTCTGTGGATGGAGTCTTCTGAACGATTTCGAAAACAACAGTAACTTAACGACAACCTCGCAAAATTTGTAATATGATCGGATGAAGATATGTTCACAGATGATGTTGTGTTCAATAAGCACAATATCCATAACTGATGTGAAGTTAACCTGCATGTCACCTGAAGCCTTCAATATTATGTCATCTTAGCCATCAACATATGGGTCGGAACATTGGAAAAGAGCCCCTATGTGGAGTTCTCATAAACAGGTTCCCTGAAGCACTAGTAGATATTCCACGTCATATCCGGCAGAGGTGTTAGTTCAAAAATGATAATCCATCTGCACACTTTGGAAGAAATGTGCGACGGTGTTAAAGCAGAATTGTTGTTGTTGTTGTCTTCAGTCCTGAGACTGGTTTGATGCAGCTCTCCATGCTACTCTATCCTGTGCAAGCTGCTTCATCTCCCAGTACCTACTGCAACCTACATCCTTCTGAATCTGCTTAGTGTACTCATCTCTCGGTCTCCCTCTACGATTTTTACCCTCCACGCTGAACTCCAATGCTAAATTTGTGATCCCTT
This sequence comes from Schistocerca gregaria, assembly GCF_023897955.1. Lineage (NCBI taxonomy): Eukaryota > Metazoa > Arthropoda > Insecta > Orthoptera > Acrididae > Schistocerca > Schistocerca gregaria. The sequence continues at coordinate 521,380,378 of NC_064922.1, read as the reverse complement.
GATGCCTCAAAACATGTCCTACCAACCGATCCCTTCTTCTAGTCAAGTTGTGCCACAAACGTCTCTTCTCCCCAATCCTATTCAATACCTCCTCATTAGTTACGTGATCTATCCACCTTATCTTCAGTATTCTTCTGTAGCACCACATTTAGAAAGCTTCTATTCTCTTCTTGTCCAAACTAGTTATCGTCCATGTTTCACTTCCATACATGGCTACACTCCAAACAAATACTTTCAGAAACGACTTCCTGATACATAAATCTATATTCGATGTTAACAAATTTCTCTTCTTCAGAAACGCTTTCCTTACCATTGCCAGTCTACATTTTATATCCTCTCTCCTTCGACCATCGTCAGTTATTTTACTTCCTAAATAGCAAAACTCCTTTACTACTTTAAGTGTCTCATTTCCTAATCTAATTCCCTCAGCGTCACCCGATTTAATTTGACTACATTCCATTATCCTCGTTTTGCTTTTGTTAATGTTCATCTTATATCCTCCTTTCAAGACACTGTCCATTCCGTTCAACTGCTCTTCCAAGTCCTTTGCCGTCTCTGACAGAATTACAATGTCATCGGCGAACCTCAAAGTTTTTACTTCGTCTCCATGAATTTTAATACCTACTCCAAATTTTTCTTTTGTTTCCTTTACTGCTTGCTCAATATACAGATTGAATAACATCGGGGAGAGGCTACAACCCTGTCTCACTCCTTTCCCAACCACTGCTTCCCTTTCATGCCCCTCGACTCTTATGACTGCCATCTGGTTTCTGTACAAATTATAAATAGCCTTTCGCTCCCTGTATTTTACCCCTGCCACCTTTAGAATTTGAAAAAGAGTATTCCAGTCAACATTGTCAAAAGCTTTCTCTAAGTCTACAAATGCTAGAAACGTAGGTTTGCCTTTTCTTAATCTTTCTTCTAAGATAAGTCGTAAGGTCAGTATTGCCTCACGTGTTCCAACATTTCGACGGAATCCAAACTGATCCTCCCCGAGGTCTGCATCTACCAGTTTTTCCATTCGTCTGTAAAGAATTCGCGTTAGTATTTTGCAGCCGTGGCTTATTAAACTGATAGTTCGGTAATTTTCACATCTGTCAGCACCTGCTTTCTTTGGGATTGGAATTATTATATTCTTCTTGAAGTCTGAGGGTATTTCGCCTGTCTCATACATCTTGCTCTATGCAGAATATTTCAAGGGAAATGGGTTCCGCTTTGACCTCCACGGTAACCTGGTCTATTCCACATGACGTCTTAATGTGAGTACACGTGAAGGGGCACCTGTATTCTACTCCACCGATGAATATGGAAGAACTGGCAGCATGCTTCCATGCAGTGGTGCTGTTGTAACTGTCGATGCAGCTATGCCGCAAAGAATTCAGAAGGACATTATTGGTTCAAATGGCTCTGAGCACTATGAGACTTAACTTCTGAGGTCATCAGTCCCCTAGAACTTAGAACTACTTAAACCTAACTAACCTAAGGACTTCATACACATCCATGCCCCAGGCAGGATCCGAACCTGCGACCGTAGCGGTCGCGCGGTTCCAAACTGAAGCGCCTAGAACCACTCGGCCACCAGTGGCCAGCAGAGGGACATTATTCTGTTAGTCGATAAACGTTTGGAGGTGCAGCGAGCATCTCCTCTGAAGACTATGTATGTTTTGTAAAACACATGCTGTCACTGACAGCGTATTTAGAAGATTACAACAGGCCACTGGAACGATATGTTTACGTAATGTGTATACATAAACATACAGTTATAAATGTCCTCGTTCGTAGTCGCTAATTATAATAATATGTTTACTTTTGTGCTGTAACATATAGCTATAATCAGCGGTGGAAATATATTTGCGAACGCCGACATTGTGCGGCTGTTTCTTGTTGGATCGTCTGACCAGTCGGAAGTTGCATTGCAGAGGAGACTAAATGCCTGTTCAAAATATAATTATTTTTGGATAGCTCATCATAAATTTCCTAAGGGACTGTAGTTTATCATGCATTTACCAGTAGAATATGGGGCGGAGAAAATATTTTGCCGCATGCAACTTCCGTCCGATTTCGACGAAAGAATTCGTGACTGTAAACTCTCTATTTGTCAGAAACATAAAGAAAATTAAATAACTTCATGAAGGAGTGAGACATAGATTCTATATTAAATAAATAGTCCATACACCAGTTCCATTTAACTCTGAATTTATGGCAATTAATAGACAAACTTACACTGCAATGAAGGATTTAACATGGATGCCGTTTTGACTGGCACTTCTCGTAATAAAAACAATTTCTTTGACGTTTTCAAATACACGTCGCACAATAAATCTATTGCTGTGCAGTGTTGCACTTTCAGTATCGCACTTTTACTTTGCACTAAAATAATATTATTTTTTTTACAATAATAATACGGCGGCAAGACATGCGCGTCCGACACAAGTTACAACAGACAAGAAAAAAAATGAGTAACTGTTCATCGAGAATATCTCGAACATAAAAAAAATGTGTAAAAGTGTTCTTCTTCTGACCGTTTATCGCGCCGCGGTTTTCAAAGTCAATAACTAACTGCGTCTCTGACGGTTCTTCGACAATAAACAAGTTACCAATCAAGGAGATTACCAAGATTCAGATGTCGCCGTTAACATTATGGGACTGAGTACTTTACAGATTTACATTTATAAATCACAGTATTACTCAAATATGGTGATCTCTCATTCATAAACTGAGACAATTCTTAAGGTAAAGATACACAAAAAATTTAAAAACTAAGACAGTAAATCTACCAAGTTTACAATGGAGATTATACATTATGCTCATTACAGTCTTTTTTTCTTTTTACAGAATTCATAACGACCATCTTTGTGGCCTCGAGTTATTGTCCAGAGCTCATAGGCTCCTTGCTCCTGAAAGAAAACACATAGGATTCATCTTTTTATACACACATAATTCTCACACATGGAATTTTGCACACGTGTCCATTTTACACACACATATAATTCTCACGCTTGGAATTTCTCACACGTGTCCATTTTCCGTTGCTCACTAGTTCTCATGATTTTTACGCTTTCATTGTTTGTGTATTTGACATGTAAGTTAAAATTTGATTGTTCTCCAGGTGAAGCTTATCCCTTGAGAAGTTGGATCGCTGCTTTGCGCTCTCCGAGTATAAAACTTTTCATCAGCACTGGTCGGCGATTCTCGCTCGCACGTTAGGTACACACGTTACATGTGACAAAAAATATAAATACCCATTAGTCCAAGAACTAAGCTTAAATCTAAGTTTAGGACTTGAGATTCATAGGAATCTGACTTTGTCACTATTCACGAGTGGTTTGGCTGTTCGCATTTCATTCACGGGATGTAACATTAGCATAGTATGTGATATGTTGTGAACTCATATAAGAGTCTTTTATTTTGGGAGCGGCTTTCATGGAAAGTCCGTTTTGACGAACTGCAGCGGGAGTGCTGTGCTAGTATATCACTTTAAATTTAACTCGTTTGTTGCGTCGATGGACGTTGCACAGGCTGATTGTTAGAGCTGAATCGCAACTCGAGGCGTTCACTAGCCTGCACGCGGTATTTCAGCTCTTCCGCGCACCATTCAGTGAACACTGCACGTAATCACATCACCGCCTTCGGTTACACAACCGGACTATCGCTGTCCGTCGGCCTATCTGCACGTTTAACACTTTTTATTTTCATCGTGAATGAAATTATCACTTACTTATTACAACGACGCACTGCTTCGTGTCTGTGGCAGACTTCCACACCATTTTAAGCCTTCACTTGTACACTACTATGTACACAAATTTTTTAGTTTATAATCAAATAGTTTGTCTCACTTTGAAGCTTGCTAATTGAGAGCTTCGATTCTCATATCCATTTCAATTTCTGTTGCTTTGTTGGTAACTACCTTAACATTTCGCTTTGCATTGTTCATCATCTTTCTCTAAGACTAATTATGCTTTTAGTTCACAGTCACAATGCATTAGTTTCTCCGATCTGTTAGCAATTATTATTATTATTATTATTATTTTAATTCATTTGAATCGTTCTTTCTATGCATTAGATTCATTTAAGTTATCACTGTCATTTCAACAAAAATTTTTTTTACTAGATGTGAGGATCAATCAGTCACATTTGATCGTCCTCTCGCATGAGAACAGAACACCATTCAAGAAAATATTCAAATTCCTCATCGCGATCTCGGTTTGCGTCTCGGATTGACTTTAAAAGGAAAAATAAAGACATTTCAAAACTAGCTTTTCACGATTTCGTTCACGCGTTTCCTTTTGAAAATCGTTTGTCAAACCAGCCTTCCACGTCAACCGCATTTCTCAATCTGTGACGTCAAGTCTACGGGATGGGTTTAGGCGGGTTAGGATATTTACACAAATTCAGAAGAAAGACATAGAAGAATAAATCTAGCAAACAACTCCTTGTTCCTTATGACTTAGAAATTAATTTTCCTTTGCGCCGTACGTCTGCGTACGCGCTCCAATAAAGAAATAGCTGCTTTGTTTTGCCGGCGGTTTCATTGTCGTTTTATTCTCGCTTTGACGCCTGCTTGCGCTACACTGCATAGACTTCTATATATGACCTTAAGTCATCATTTCTTTGGCCTTGTCGCTTACGCTCTTATACTTGGTATTTACTTCACTTATGGCTTTGAATGTATCTGACCTGCGTATTGCAATTACAATTAATGCTACTTTCTTTGTGTAGCTGAAGGATAGCGCTTTCGTGGTCATGTTGGTACGTACAAGTAATTCACTTGCTTCGTAAACATTACATTACTTTAATGCACAGATGAACCTGTTCCAGATTTCTATGTACATTACAACTTGGTTCAAATGGCTCTGAGCACTATGGGACTTAACTTCTGACGTCATCAGTCCCCTAGAACTTAGAACTACTTAAACCTAACTAACCTAAGGACATCACACACATCCATGCCCGAGGCAGGATTCGAACCTGCGACCGTAGTGTACATTAGAACTGAATCTAGTCATAGTTGACTTAGAAACTAGTTGAAACTCATTCTAGAAACTAGTTACTTGTTTTCCTTTTTAGTGGGATCAGGAACCAATAATTGTCAAGCGACCCTTGACGAAAATAAATTTCGTTTCTCGATCATTGCTCCTTGAACTTAAAAAAAATTCTTATATATTATGTTTTATTTTCACTTCTTTACTATTTCATATCGCAAAAGCCGGCTTGTTAGGCACATCCTTCGCTTCATATTTCATTTTTCTCTCTTAAAAATTATCTCCTTAAACCTAAATCTTAAAACTAGTGTTCTTGGAGTTGATCTCTTCCTTTGTTAAACAAGATTTTTTTTTATTTATCAGCTTGTCCGTACTTAAATTATGGCTCAAGATAACATATTTTAAATTCTCTGCTGTATAGCAAGATAGACTCACTGTTGTGTAATTTATTCTAAGCATTTTTTTAACGAAGTCAGATCAGTTGTCACTTAGTCACTATCGGCTAACCCTTTCTTGTCATTACAAAGCTTTCCTTTTGACTTATTCTGTACCATGCTACTTTTTAAGATCAGAGTGGTGGTATAACCCTTTTATTTTTCCATTTGCGGGATCAGAAATTAGATAACAACCTGAGTGCGGTATACGAAGGATCTCGTAAGGTCCCTCAAAAAGACTTGGCCATTTTAGATTTATGCGTAAGAGCAACGATGGTTTAAAGTGTGTTTTAGCAAGACCTTTCCGACTACTTTATAAGTTAACACCTTATTAATATGTTTGTAATACGCCTTCTTGCGTAAACTGGCTTGTGTGGTCAACGTTGTTAGAGCTTGTCTTATTCTGGCGTCTAAACTAGCGCTTGTGTTGTTACACTTAGGAATTGAAATGACCCATTCATTTTTCTCTTGGTCAGAAGACATCAACTCACTCGGAGTCAAACCAGTAGACAGGTGTGGTAGATTATCCACAATTTCCTCGAAAGGTGACACAAAGTCAACCCAACGAGTCTGCTGATTTGGTATATACGTACGAATAAAACGATGAAACTCCTTGAAGTACTGCTCAGTCGAGTTCGCCTGCGGTCTGAACTTGGAGATAAGGATTTACCTAATTTGATGACTAGCAACGAAAAGTCTTCATCTTTTGCAGACAATGTTAGACCCATTGTCTGAGAGAATTGATCCAGGTTTTCCGAATCTAGGAAAGTAGTCACATTCTAAACTATTGATGCTTGGTTGACTGTTTGCAGATCTCATAGCCTACAATCTCAAATGTTTGGTAAATAGATCAATGACAGCTACAAGGTACCTTAGTCCTCCACGACCTCGTGGGTGGGGTCCTACCAAATCAATGCCTACGATTTTTCTAGGTTTCTCTGTGATAATAGGATTCAAAGGCATTATATTCGAAAGATTAAAAGGTTTTGCCTTTTGACAAATGATACAGTGTTTCAAGAGTTTGTGAATTCTACTGTGAAGGTTAGGGATGTAGAAGTACTTTGCTATTTTACGCTTACACTTTTCTGGACCAAAGTGTCCCCACGAAATATGTGTATGGCAGAGTAAGTGGTCTACATATTCCTGCGGAATGCATACTAGCCAATTTTCTGATGACAATTATGTTCGGTGGGAAAGAACTTGATTATGCAATTTGTAATATTTGCACATGCGATGGGTAGGATTAGTTTTGAGGATCTGTTTCACACCTCTCCATTTTGGACCAGTTTCCTGCAGTTGGACAATCTGGTCACAAAGATCAAGAAAATACACTCCTGGAAATTGAAATAAGAACACCGTGAATTCATTGTCCCAGGAAGGGGAAACTTTATTGACACATTCCTGGGGTCAGATACATCACAGGATCACACTGACAGAACCACAGGCACATAGACACAGGCAACAGAGCATGCACAATGTCGGCACTAGTACAGTGTATATCCACCTTTCGCAGCAATGCAGGCTGCTATTCTCCCATGGAGACGATCGTAGAGATGCAGGATGTAGTCCTGTGGAACGGCTTGCCATGCCATTTCCACCTGGCGCCTCAGTTGGACCAGCGTTCGTGCTGGACGTGCAGACCACGTGAGACGACGCTTCATCCAGTCCCAAACATGCTCAATGGGGGACAGATCCGGAGATCTTGCTGGCCAGGGTAGTTGACTTACACCTTCTAGAGCACGTTGGGTGGCACGGGATACATGCGGACGTGCATTGTCCTTTTGGAACAGCAAATCCCCTTGCCGGTCTAGGAATGGTAGAACGATGGGTTCGATGACGGTTTGGATGTACCGTGCACTATTCAGTGTCCCCTCGACGATCACCAGAGGTGTACGGCCAGTGTAGGAGATCGCTTCCCACACCATGATGCCGGGTGTTGGCCCTGTGTGCCTCGGTCGTATGCAGTCCTGATTGTGGCGCTCACCTGCACGGCGCCAAACACGGATATAACCATCATTGGCACCAAGGCTGAAGCGACTCTCATCGCTGAAGACGACACGTCTCCATTCGTCCCTCCATTCACCACTGGAGGCGGGCTGCACGATGTTGGGGCGTGAGCGGAAGACGGCCTAACGGTGTGCGGGACCGTAGCCCAGCTTCATGGAGACGGTTGCGAATGGTCCTCGCCGATACCCCAGGAGCAACAGTGTCCCTAATTTGCTGGGAAGTGGCGGTGCGGTCCCCTACGGCACTGCGTAGGATCCTACGGTCTTGGCGTGCATCCGTGCGTCGCTGCGGTCCGGTCCCAGGTCGACGGGCACGTGCACCTTCCGCCGACCACTGGCGACAACATCGATGTACTGTGGAGACCTCACGCCCCACGTGTTGAGCAATTTAGCGGTGCGTCCACCCGGCCTCCTGCATGCCCACTATACGCCCTCGCTCAAAGTCCGTCAACTGCACATACGGTTCACGTCCACGCTGTCGCGGCATGCTACCAGTGTTAAAGACTGCGATGGAGCTCCGTATGCCACGGCAAACTGGCTGACACTGACGGCGGCGGTGCACAAATGCTGCGCAGCTAGCGCCATTCGACGGCCAACACCGCGGTTCCTGATGTGTCCGCTGTGCCGTGCGTGTGATCATTGCTTGTACAGCCCTCTCGCTGTGTCCGGAGCAAGTATGGTGGGTCTGACACACCGGTGTCAATGTGTTCTTTTTTCCATTTCCAGGAGTGTATTTCCGATGTATTGGGTCCTTCATCAAAAGAATTCTGTAATTAACATTTGTTCCAAAAGTTCAGTATTGTCCGAAGAGCATGCGAGATAGAGCATCCGCAATAATGTTATCTTTGCCTTTTATATAGATTATTTCGAAGTCATATTCCTGTAAGAAAAGACACCACCTCGTTAATCGAGGATGTAGGAGTTTACACGTCAGAAGAAAACTAAGAGCCTGATGATCAAAACAGACTTTGATTTTCTTGCCATTTATGTAATAGTTCATCTCTTGAAAGCCCAAACTACTGCAAGAGCTTCCAACTCAGTAACAGAATAGGATCGTTCAGTTTCTGTAAGAATCATACTAGCAAAACTAATTACTCTGACATTTGGTATTCCATTGGCTTCATGGATCTGGAAGAGACATTCGCCTAACCCCTGAAAACTTGCGTCAGATGACACACAAAATTCCTTTTCCATATCCGGATGATAAAGAATGTTGCTATTTAACAAAGCTTCGTTGATATCGAGGAATGCCTTTTGACAGTCGTCAGTCCAATTCCACTGAGTATTTTTCTTTAAAAATTTCAAAAAATCAGGGTTGTTCATTACATGTTTTGGTAAAAATCTTCTGAAGAGTGAAGCGAGTCTAAGATAACCTTTAAGATGACGTTTTGAAGATGGGATAGGAAAATTTTTAATTGCACTTAACTTAGCCGGATCAGGACGGATTCCGTCAGATGAAATGACGTGTCCTAAGAATTTGACTTCTTCTGAAGAGTGAAGCGAGTCTAAGATAACCTTTAAGATGACGTTTTGAAGATGGGATAGGAAAATTTTTAATTGCACTTAACTTAGCCGGATCAGGACGGATTCCGTCAGATGAAATGACGTGTCCTAAGAATTTGACGTTTTGAAGATGGGATGGGAAAATTTTTAATTGCACTTAACTTAGCCGGATCAGAACGGATTCCGTCAGATGAAATGACGTGTCCTAACAATTTGACTTCAGCTCGGCCAAAGTGTGACTTTTGCAAATTGGCAGTGACTCCGTATTCCAGTAATCGCTGAAACACTTTCTGTATTAGTTCATTATGGCCTTACCAGGTTTTCGTGGCAATTAGAAGATCATCAACGTAGAGAGTGACTTCATCAATAAGATATGGACCAAGAACATGATCTAGGGCAGAGATGAATACTCCAGAACTAACAAATGGTTCAAATGGCTCTGAGCACTATGGGACTTAACAGCTGTGGTCATCAGTCCCCTAGACCATAGAACTACTTAAACCTAACTAACCTAAGGACATCACACACATCCATGCCCGAGGCAGGATTCGAACCTGCGACCGTAGCAGTCGCACGGTTCCGGACTGCGCGCCTAGAACCGTGAGACCACCGCGGCCGGCCAGAACTAACATTCAATCCAAAAGGCATGACCTGAAATTGATAGGATCTGCCGGCGAAGATAAATGCCATATACTTTCGTGAGTTAGGATTTAGTCTCACTTGCCAAAATGACATTTTCAAATCTATGCTACTCAAATATTTAATTCCATAACATCTCTGCAGGTGTCCTTCAATATCCTCAGGTCTCGTTCGTACTGGCACAACAATTTTATTTATGTTTCGTGCGTCAAGTACGAGTCGTACGGTGTTATCCTGTTTCAAAATCGTCAACAAGGGGCTACTATATGGCGAATTAGAATACTCTATGACTTTCCAGTTCAGCATTTTCTTAATTTCATTACGAACTGCTTCCCTTCTTGCATACGGTATGCGATATACCGTGCGACAGGAAGTTTGGTGCGGCAGCACTTCCATAGTATATTCATAGTCTTTTATAATACTGGGTAGTTTTGAAACCACGTTGATATAGTGTGACAACAAACTGAATAATTCCTGTCGCTGAGGTTCGGATAACTCTGTTGATTCTGTAGTCTTATTTGTTATTTCCTGCTGAGAGGGTAAGTCACTGACTGTTATTGTATCATTAAATGTATCACAGTTACCATAAAACAAAAATGAAATGATTACGACAAGGAGGTTTTCTGTTTATCCTTTGTAATCTAATGCTATTACAAGTGCCAAAGTATTTTACTCTTTCTTTCACTATCTGCAGTGCAACTTCTGTTTGCTATACTAACAGTGTGCAAATGGCTGTATAAAAATCTATTCAGGATTTTTATCGCCGTACAAAATCCATTCCCAAGAGACATGGCACTGCCAAATTCTTGACAACGAGGAAAATACATTTTATGGGTATTGACTGAATCTCCAGTGGTACCCAAGCTTGTATACTGACCTTTTGTGTCTGGAAGCCGATGGCTCTGTTATTGAACATCCTTGTACGGGTAATGTTGGAATTTTAATTAATGTACTAATTTGCTTATAGAAACATAAGGACATAGCATTAATATTTGCACATGTATCTAGGATTACAGTCCTCAAAATTCCGGCTATAGGAAGTTTTTTCATAGCTTGCACTTGGTCATCTATCGGTTCATTACCGTCAGTCGTCTCTTTCTCTTGTAATAATTCTTGTCTCATGTCAATCCCGTCATTGTATCTCAGTACAAGTACGTCATGGTTAGTCTCTCCGTCGAAGTGGTCGCCCCCATTCTGTCTCACAGTATCACTTAGGGAGCTTTCAGATGCTGAACTTAGTTTTCCTGTTTGTGTGGTTTTGACTGGCCTTCAACATCAGAAAGGTCGACCAATCTGACATTATGAGAACACTGAGGAACAAAATTACTGTTATGCAAAAATCTTGTGTAAAAATGTTGCTGCGTTTGTTCTGGTGTCCAATACGTGTTACTGTCTTCCGCGTTTGCGAAAAATACAAGCGGATTGTACTGCCTTCGCGGGGTCTGATGATTTTTATTACTATTATGATTTGCGGAATTGTTACGGTGAAATGCACCTTCACACTGTGGCTTGCCGTTAAACTGTGTGTTCTGTATATTCCCTGCGCTTGATTTTTACTAGGCGCGGAGTTGTGTTGGTATGATTGGGCGTTATTAGCTGCTTGTTGCTGAATGGAATCTGAGAGCTGGCTGCGCGAGTACGGTGCGATCCGCTCTGCTGTTGCCAACCTTTTTGACTGAAGTCATTTCCAAACTTCTGCTTGTACGGTTGATTGCCGTACTGATTACCAGTCGTGTTATACACGGGATTGAATCAGTTGTGTTGATTATGTCTATTCCTTTTGTGCGGATACCCATTGCCTTTATTTCCGTTTTGCTAATCGTTACTATTTTTGTAAACTTTCCCTGGCTTTTCATAACCGTTACTCTCGTAATGTTGTGGCCAAGAATTGTGCGGAGTATTCCGCGGTTTGTTAGCCCTCATGTCCTCATAGATCAGGTCTAGGGAATCTAATATCGACGGAAAGATATCTGGATCATCATCTGGTATGGCTAGCAGCTTTTCACGAATCGATATGGTTAATTTAGACTTGAGAATCATAATTACATCTTTACTATTAATAGGGTTATCCCAATACCTGATTTTGCCAAGATATTTTTCGAAGTACTTTTTCAGGCTACTATTCCTGGGGTCAAATTGTTCTGCATTATAGACTTCTTTACGAAGGCGCTTCTGAACACCTTAGCTCCAAAATTTGCTGAGGAAACAGTGCTCAAACTCCTCATACGTTCGACACTTGTCAACCATTTCGGTTCCCCATATTGCCGATTCGGCACCTATATATCCGGTATCAAATTGGATACGCTGTCTATCAGTCCACGAATTTGGAAAAATGCCAGAGAATCCACGAAGAAAAACAATTGGGTGGATATTTCGTTTTTCCGGGTTAAAGGTTTGAAAAACTCGATGCTTTATTATGCTTTCTTCTTTCATCATTTGTACTAGTGAGTCAGATTCTTGGTTTCGGTGACTAACTGGAATAGGTGGTGGTGAAGTTTGTTCATTAGATACAACAGGTATTCGGAATTGCCGAAACAATTCATCTTCTACCTCTGAGGCTAATGAGTTAGGATAATTCGGTCTCTGTATTCGGGAACTACTACTGACTTGTGCCTTCAGGTTATTTAGCTGTTCCGTTACCTCTTGTTTCCAATTTGGTAATTCTTGCTGAATGGTACGCCTAATGCTACCGAGTTCAGACATTACGGTATCTCCGGAGCTTCCAGGAGCTGGCAAGATACCAAGAGTGGTGGCTTTCACAGTCTCTACTAGGTCTTTGTTAATTTTATCTTCGACAAATTTGTCCTTTCCAGCAATCCAGTTCTCATACTTTTCTCTAAATTCTTTCTCATGACTATCTAGCCTCTCCTTTACTTTCGTTTCAGTTTCCAGAGTCAAATTTGACATTCCCTCGGTTAGTTTTTTTTTACCTGCGTAGTTACTCTGTCTAATCTGTGATTAACCGTGGTTACGGTGGAGTCAAGATTCTTGGTTGCTTTTCGGATATCAGCTGTCTCGCTTATTGTACAAAGTTTATCTTCAATTACTGTAAAAAGTTTATCTTCAAGCGAGGCTAACATTTGTCTATTTTCGTCTTTCATTTGACGATTTCCGTCCTGCATCATTTGACTTATTTGACTCAGAAGCTGTTTGAATACATCGTCTGTCACTACCCCTGAATTGCTTTCGCCTGCCTCCTTTGTAACCGGTATATGGCTACGGGTACTAGTGGCGGGAATTATGCTGGCATTGTCTAGTTCAGTAACGGTAACATTATGGTGTGGGGCATCAAAGTCCATAATTTTTCCCACTTCACTTTCTACAATTGCTTCGATTGGTGACCCAGCCCTACTAATTATCCTGCGGGACCGTAAGCGACGCGACACTTCACTCGTTTCGTTTTGTTCATTTGAATCTAGTGATGACATTTTATTGTCTGCCATAGCTCACATATTTACAAACAGTAAGTCAATGAAGTTGGTTTGAGCTACGGCCGTCAGCTGTCGACAGAGATGTAATTTATCGGTTGCGAGTCGGTTGTCACTGCTACGTCACAACATCGGAAAGTAAGGAGTTGCACGTCACGAGAACAAGACTATTCTGGCTGCACACTGGTCAAAATAAATGGAAACTAAGGCTGGTCAGCTCCGTGAACAGGCAGCAGGCATTTACAGACAAGTGATATGCAATACACAACAATGGAATTTAAACAATACTTTAAAAAATTACCAATCTACTAAATGCAATCTACTGAATTCAAAGCAAATTTTTATTGCAACTACTAAAGATCGTCACAAAGTGATTAATGTCGGATGAAATTAAGGAAGCTTGGCTATGGCTAACGAAATTTTAACTTACGTTGCTGATGACTGCCTTGGGCGTTGCAACAAGATTGTCGCACAAATTGCGTTCCAAAAAAAAAAATCTCTCTTATGTAATTTTCTCTGAATATCTCGTTTCTTTTCCTCAATGGAAATTTTATTGGATGGTGTTTTATGACATGTAAGAAATAAAAAGCACAAGATAAGCTACAATTCTTTATGAATATTTCCACAATGCGTATCTTATATAAATTGTTATTCCTTCGAGGTTTTTTTTTTTTTTTTAAATTCGCGTCCCTGTTCGGGCGCCAATTAGAACGATATGTTTACGTAATGTGTATACATGAACATACAGTTACAAATGTCCTCGTTCGTAGTCGCTAATTATAATAATATGTTTACTTTTGTGGTGTAACATATAGCTATAATCAGCGGTGGAAATATATTTGCGAACCCCGACCGTGTACGGTTGTTTCTTGTTGGATCGTCTGATCAGTCGGAAGTTGCATTGCAGAGGAGAGTAAATGCCTGTTCAAAATATAATTATTTTTGGATATCTCAACATGAATTTCCTAAGGGACCGTAGTTATCATGCATTTACCAGTGGAATATGGCGCGGAGAAAATATTTTGCCGCATGCAACTTCCGTCCGATTTCGACGAAAGAATTCGTGACTGTAAACTCTCTATTTGTCAGAAACATAAAGAAAATTAAATAACTTCATGAAGGAGTGAGACATAGATCCTATATTAAATAAATAGTCCATACATCAGTTCCATTTAACTCTGAATTTATGGCAATTAATAGACAAACTTACACTGCAATGAAGGATTTAACATGGATGCCGTTTTGACTGGCACTTCTCGTAATAAAAACAATTTCTTTGACGTTTTCAAATACACGTCGCACAATAAATCTATTTCTGTGCAGCATTGCACTTTTAGTATCGCACTTTTACTTCATACTAAAATAACAATATTTTTTTTACAATAATAATACGGCGGCAAGACAAGCGCATCTGACACAAGTTACAAGAGACAAGAAAAAAATGAGTAACTGTTCTGGTACATAAAAAATGTGTAAAAGTGTTCCTCTTCTGCCCGTTTTTCGTGCCGCCGTTTTCAAAGGCAATAACTCACTGCATTTCTGACGGCGCTTCGACAATAAACAAGTTACGTCACAGGTCGTTCACCTTTTACATTCTCGCAACATTATTTGCTAGCTGTAGCTGTTGCGACTGCTCGGTTAGTGAATGATTTAAAATGATAAGGCAATTACATAATGTTACACCACTCTCACTGAATATACAATAGTATGTATCTTTTACATCTCCATATTGACGAGTTTTGTAGGTATTTCTTTACGACAGCAAGTAATTTGTTCTTAAGTGGCAGCAAGTATTTCTAAGATATGTGACTAGTTCCCCAATAACCAATGGGCCGAGCTGAGGCAAGGTGGCTCTATGTCTCAATGATACAGACTGCTGTACCGTAGGTGTAACCACAAAAGAGAAGTATCCGTGCAGAGGAGCACCTGCGGAGAGACCACACTATCTAGTACTCCCTGAACGAGGACAGCAGAATTTACAGTAGTGGCACGGCAACAATCTGGATGATTAACCGCTATGGCCTTGTAACACTAGCCAAAATGCCTTTGCTGTCCTGGTACTGCAGAAGGGTGAAAGCAACGAAAAACTACAGCCGTATTTTTTCCCGTGACTATACAGCTACACATACAGCTAAAAGGTGATAGCATTTTCTTGGGTAAAATATCCTGGAGATAAAATAATCTATTCGGGAGGATGTCGTCATCAGGAAAAATGAAACTGGCGTTCTACAGGTCAAAGTATTAAATTCTAGAACCTTAATCGCATACAAAAGGGTACGTTGAAGTTGTATATAGTAATAATTATCGAAGTGCAGTGGCAGGAAGAACAGGGCTTTCGGTCAATCAGAGATGGGAAACGTAGGAACGAGTCTAACCGATATTATAAAAGTAAGCGTACAACGTGCGTGCCGCTAAAACTCAGAAACGAGTCCCGGTACGATCAAGGAAGTTACATGGTCTGGTAGCCCTCTATCCCCCGTCCATGAAAAAGTTTCCCGTTTTTATCTTAAGGGCGTGCTTTTCAAATATAAGCGCTGGTAAATTTCACACTCTAGAAATTTCTAGAACATTCCAGAACATTATAGAGTATTCTATAACATTCAAGAACATTCGAGAATATTCGAGAGCATTTCACAACGTTGCAAAATTTTCCAGAAAGCTCCACAATGGTCTGGGATATTCTGCAATGTTCTGGAACTGTCTGGAACATTCGAGAAGATTCCAAAATAGTCGGGAACAACCCGGAACATTCCAGATCATTGTGGATGCCCTCCAATATCCATTGATATTTCTGCACGGAGAGGACGGATATCATTTTTATGTGACTCCTAATCTTCACAGAGAGAGTGCGACGGATTTGATACGCATTTTGGTGTGTCAATCATTAAAACAAAGGCGTTTTTAATTGCGGCAGGATCTCATGAAATTTCAGTCAACAACTTTCCCCTCCGAATACGAAAATATTTTGTTGTCGCCCATCTACGTAAGGAGAAACGACCACTATAATACAATAAGACATAGCAGAGCTCGCATGGAAAGACTTACGGGTAGAGAAATAGCCTGAAGATGATTCGGTGAACCCACTGCAGGCACTTAATTGTGAACTGCAGAGCATTCATTTAGATGTTGATGTAGGAGTGGGCAAGGCAGATAATAAGAAACTAACATCTTGTTAAAAAACACGTGCATCACATCCCGTAACTTTCTTTTGTTCAAAATGCGACACAACTCGAGAAACAATAAATCTATTCTCAAAAGAAAGGCGCTGTTGCTTTTCTCGTGTAATTCCGTATCTGCCTGATTTAAGAAACAGGAGTTTCAACTAAGATGGAGGCTACCAAAATGGTCGTGTCTGTATCACAGCCACACATGAATTTCGCTCCCTCATTCATATCATTCTGCTTGAGTTCACAGTTTTTATTTATCTCTCTGCTTTTATTTTATATGGAATTTTACGCGTCTATATTACCCCTTTGAGCGTTCTACATAACAAACGCTCCAGATCAATGTCGATTGTTCCTTGGTTATATAGTGAAACAAGTTACTCATAAATCATCTTAAATATTCCCTCTTCTTCACGAATCGTTACATGCTTTGATGAAAAATGTAGAGACCGAAGCTGATGGAAAATAAATTTCATACGTCTCAATGTCATCAGGACTGCATACTGTTCCATTTTTTTATGCGAAATCCTAAATATATGGGGAGTGAATGCAACTGAGCAGCCAAGAATGTTGCCTTGCTTGAATCCTTCGATGTTGAATGTAGGTAAACAGTGTGTCTAAATACGAACATTTTAGGTCAGATGGACTGCGGGCAGTGTGAATATCACTTGAAACTGCAAGCAACTGTAGTAAATTATATTTATTCCATTTTCCACAACTCGTTTCGGAATATTATACCTTAATTATCAATTGGATCAGTGTCAATTAATAAGGTATGTATGTGCCTGAAAAGTCAGTCGTGACAGCATTTGCCCCCATGAACCAAAGGTTCAAGTCCCTCTACAGGTGGTTCGTCTGCCTCCGTATATGAGTGGTCAGCGCACCTGTGTGTCATGCAGAGGACTTGGCTTCAGTTAGTAGTGTGGTGAAATTGGTCGCACTTATAACACTGGGTCGATTTATGACCACTGTGGGTTGCTTTACGATCACCTGGGAGCAATCTGTCTTCTGAGAATCCCAACACCCCTTCCCATCCCTCTTCCCCCTCCTCTTCCAACCCACATCTGAGAAAAGGGACACTTTCTTTGTCATCCCTTTCCCAGTTCAGTTCTGAGCCACTTTTCTCCCTCCTGGGAAATCCCTCATCCCTGTCTTCTCTCAGCCCCATTTTCTCACGCACCACATCCCCCCATCCTTCCCCCATCTGGATATTGGCAGAAAAAAAGGAAGTAAGATAATTTCTTTATTTATTTACTTTGAGTTCTGGCTGGAAATACGGTGTTATGCTGCTGCTGAATTTTCCTACAGCCATCCCCACACATTCCGATTTTCCACCGCCCCCACCACCCACTTTTTCCGATCGCGCTTGTTTGAGTGCTCACCTCGAAGATTAAATACCGACTGCTCTAGCCCACAATACTGCCAACAGACGTTACTCAGAACTGTCCTACAGCTACTCTCACCCACCCCAATTTTTTGTCGCCCGCTCCTCCTCCACATCCACTTGTAACTACTGGGGGGAAGGCTGGAAAGAAATGTACTGTCTTTACTTTTGGTGGGAAATGTGTTCAGTGGATGAGATTTGGAGCTTCATAGAGAGGAGCTTAATAATTGTATTACCTGTAAGCATGCAGCTGTGGACTGCATACATAGCCTCCTATACAGGGAATGAAAGGAGCTGAAAATGGATGAGTGTAGGGGGATCACTTTTCAGCAAATAATGGTGATGTAGCAGGATGCACTGAGAAAGTGTTCCACAACTCATAATGACTACTGCCTGTGCTGGAGCTATTCGTGGTATTAGAAATGGCCAATCGATCCACAGTGTAGGAGACAACTTCGTCCTACTCCACTGACCCAGATGCAATGAACCTTGGTGCATGGAGCTCCACAGAGGACACTTGAAACGTGTTTTGTTCCCTTTCTGCGTGTGTGTGTGTGTTCACCTTGCTGTGTGCAGGACAGCAAACTATCACTAAAGTGTAGGAATACTAGCCTCCTGAGGAAGTTGTACACAGACACGTTCCACGTTCATACGTGGTAACAAAGGACAGGAAAGCAAACTGTAACTGAAGTGTAGGAAGAGTTGGGTGCTACCGATCTATAAGTGAATCAGTTGCTCAGGAACGTGTACAAAAATACATTCTAGGAAGGGATGGGATAGCAAACTATCACTGAAGTACAGAAAGAGTTATCTTCTACTGATCTACAAATCTGTAGGTACTGAGGAACTTGTACACAGATAAATAGTAAGAAGGGATAGGGCAGTAACTACCACTGAAATGCAGGAAGGCCAATCAATACATGCTACCACGACTCACGGAAAGTGCATCACTGCTCTAATTACACGTAGAAATTGTCATGAAAAAAAACACCACTCGTAAGCAATGCGTCATAATGCAACACAGGTACTGGTTGTTGAAGAAAATCATTGTAACTACGTAACTGCTGCAGAAACGAACCCCAAACGATGTCACCAGGAGAGAATGGTGGCAGATGCATGTGTGTTCACCTCGATGTGTGGATGCAGACTAATCAGCTTAGAACTAGTCTTACCACCCTACCTCCTCTCCTCTCTCCCTCACCTCCTCCCATAGGTAGGAATACCCGTTTTCCAGGCCTGTTCTAGCCTCTCGCTGATGGTACACAAAGAGATCCATCTGCAGGCAGTGATATTCTGTTTCCAGTCTCCAGAAATCAGTCACAAATGGACAAAAAACTCTAGAACAGAACGCTTCCTGCAAGCTGTTGGACATATTTCTCGGGAAGACAGTTCCCCCATATCAATAGTGAAATACTTGAATATTCATCACAAATGAAGAACTGAATAGTCAACAGTACCCCGCTTTCAAACGTTCTGCATGTGTCAACGCTGTCTGAATGTGGTCCTCAGTAAAGAAAAGTCAGTCTCTCGTAGGAAAAACGTTGAAATAATACGTCCCACGTCTCACTGAGTGCCAGTCCACCCGCTCTGCCTCCAAAAGGTGGAGAGCAGTGTTTGCACTCGCTAGCCTCTGCTACTACGTGCGGTTATAACCTGTCATTGCTCACATCTATTCTAATTCTTCAGGTAAGCTGTCTGAAGGCTGTTTAGCAGAGGTTTTAGACGCTCCACTGCAGCGAATAACGGCTTTGTGTGTGTGGAGGGGGGGGGGGGGGTGTTTTGTTCTCGCATATTGTGGAAAGATGAGATCCCTGGTGTACAGACGGTAGAGGAATAGACAGTCGAGAAATCTTATGCAGATCACTTGCTCCCTTCTACCCATTTACCTGTGTACAAGTTCCTCAGCAGTTATACAATTGTAGACCGGTAAGAGGTAACTCTTCCTACACTTCAATGATAGTTCGCTATCCTATCCCCTCTTACCATGTATCTGTGTACAAGTTCCTCATAAACTACACATTTGTAGATCAGTAGGAAGTAATTCTTCTGGCAGCGACTGGAGGACAGTTTTCCACCAATTTCGAGTGGTATTGTAGGGTGAACATATACACACACACATACACACATGACAAGAAAGGAGTGCCCTGAGTAGAGTTCTACACACCAAGGCGAGTACCTATGGTTCATTCAGTATGGGTCAGTGGAATAGGACGAAGTTGTCTCCTACGCTGTGGATTGATCGGCCATTTCAAGAAACATGAACAACCTCAGCACAGGCAATAGTCTCTATGAGTTGCGAAATTTTTCTTCAGTGCGTCCTTGCTACATCACCATTATTTGCTGCAATGTATTCTCCCTACGCTCACCCATTTTTACCTCCTTCAATTCCCCATGTAGGAGACTATAGACACAGTCCTCAGCTGTACGCTTACAGATAATACATACATTTGTTAAACTCCTCTCTGTTCAACACAAACAGCTCATCAATTGAACATAATTCTTGCCAAAAATAAAGACAGTACCTTCCACTCCAGCCTTTTTCTCGGCAGTTTCGAAGCAAGTGTGAGGGGTGATGGAAAGTGGAGGCAGTTGGAGGTGGTTGTAGGGCAGTTTTGAGTACCCTGTGGTGGTAGTATTGTGGGCTAGAGCAGTCGGCCTTAAAAGTCTGAAGTGAGGACTCACACATGCTTGATCGGCAGAAGTTATGGGCGCGGGTAGTGGAAAGTGGGGGAAGGTGAGAGTGAATGTAGGACAACCCAGCAGTAGGGTAACACCACCAAGAACAGATTTTTCCACCAAAACTCAAAATAAATAAATAAATAAAGACAGTACTTCAGAACCTTTCTGTCCAGGAGATCAGCACAGACTGGATCTTTTTCCCACCAATTTATAGATTTGGGAGAGGATGAGGCAATTGGGAGATGCGAGGGGAGGGCTGAGTTATTTTACAGGAGGGGTAAAAGTGGCTCAAAACTAAACTGGGAAGGGACTGACAAAAGAGTGTGATCTTTGTCCCAGATGTGAGGAGGAGAGGAAGGGGGAGGGGGAGGGGGAGGGAGAGGGAGAGGGGTGTTGGGTTTCTCAGAACGACTTATCCCCAGGGAATCATAAATCAACCTTCAGGGAGTCATAAATCAAGCCTCATGGTGTCATAAATCAGAACGAAAGATTAAAGTGAACCAATTCGCGTACCAATTTGATATCATATGTGGCTTAGAACCCAGTTTGCCACAATACTTGAAATCCTGGTAATGTCAGGTGGGAGGACTGGATTGGGTCCAGTAAGCCACGTGATGCCAATTGAGGGACTGTTTGAAAGAGAAGTAATGGCTCCAAGGGGCGGAAAAGCGACAAATGTGGGGAGAGAGGCATCCTGACCTCATGACACGGCGGTCGGTCGGCATCGAACGATCCTCTGTGTCTAATGGCGAGTTGAGTTATAGTTTTAGTAAAGTGTGAAGGTATTGTATGTACGACTTTGGATGATATGTAGCTCTGTCCTTCCACTATCTAGAAGCTGATTTACCTGTTCCATTTATGTCACATGTACTTTCTATAAACCACATGCACTTATTAAGCTTTCGACATCGGAAGAGAAACTGTCCATTACTTATGTTTGTTTACCTCAATAGCAATCCACAAAACTAATTTTCAACTGGCTGATAATTTCGACTCTATCTGCAGCGATGCCATTGTGACTATTATCTTGCTCTGCTCGATTTGGCTAGTACTTCATATTGTGAGTGGAACACTGTTCCTCTGGTAGAAGTGAACATTCACTTCCTTCTGTTGATTATAATGTTATCTGTTCTGTAATGTACCCTTATGGCTAACCTCAGAGCAAATTCATTGTCAGGAATAGCTGACACAGTGTTTGTACTCAGAATAGATAACTACAGTAAAAAAAAGTACCACTGAAACATTGAAGATATGAACAGAGAGGAAAATATGATATTCGCTAAGAGCCATAGAACCTGGAAAAAAACAATAAAGGATTAAATACAAACGCACATAGGAAATGCAGAAAAATAAACAAGAAGTATAAGACTGACGTACTGTAATCATTTTAAAGGATGTGCTACAATAAACTAACGAAACAGAGTGTTAAGAACTTCTTGGACATGAAATTATCAAGCTGCGTCTGAGACTTCAGTAAAGGCCCAGAAACTTACTAAATTAAAGAAGATGTAGTAGAAGAAAATTGTAACAAAGTGCAGGTATTGGAAAGAAAATTCTGAGTCAGAATAGACGAAAGTGCATTGAAGTAATAAGGAGAAAAGGAAAAAAGATATGATAAAGTGGTGAAATAATGTTTGAGGAAAAAACAGGAGAACATTAGACGAACTATTGGTGTTGATAAATAGCCATTAATGGCTGACAGGAAAAGTAAACTATTTTAACATGTTGTTGGTTATAGAGGAGAGTTTGTAGAAAAGGGCACAGGAGTAAATATGACCACTCCTTCCCAAGAGGATAGCGGAGGCGTTACAAGCTAAATGGTGCCGCTTGTTGATAAACGACAGCAGTGACCTTTTGGAATCTTTTTTTCGAGTAGTGTGGTCCAAGCATCCATTACAGTACGGTTTCACCTTTGTTCTGAACTGGAAGGCTTCAGTAAGCACGTTAAATTGTTTTATTTTAATGTTCTTGTGATTATTTTGAAGTGATTTCACAGTAATATCCAGAAAACAGAATAGTAACACACTTTTATAAATAGGTCTGTAGGTTACATTTGTTAATGACATTCTTACTTCCTTTTATTTGGCGTAGATATGGGCAAAAATTTAAACGCTATACCATTTTCTGGGGATTTCAAATGCACTTGTTCCATACTTCATATCTCTTGTCCACAATATTAAGAAATGAACTACCACTCGAGGTTGAAAAGCAGCCACATCATTGGAACACTATACAAAAATCAGTTGACCAAGTCGCTTTACAAAATCGCTGTCAACAAGAGGCTATTGAGATTTTCTGAGACAGGGGACGGGCTAGGGAGCAGGGAAGACTATAGGCCTTTAGACAAAGAAAATTCTACACATGATACGATTTCACTCTTCGTCAGATTCATGAGAATCCTGAGGTCTTCCATTTGTGGATAACAACAATGACCTGGTTATAAACGATGGGGATACATCCTACTCGGGCGGTGCAGTTTGCACCTTCCGTGATGAAAAATTCTCTCAAGACACTCACTGTGAAGCGTGGTTTAAATGTGTTATGTGCCAGTTGAGGGCAAACTTATATTGAGCTAGGACTTTTAAGAGCTCATTACGTTTGCGATTTCTGTAAATAATTTCAGATTTGATGTACATTTAAAATGTTTAAGTACACAATTTGCTCTTTGTAGATTAGTCTACCTATTCGGCTGTATTATAATATTTTAAAAGATTTTTCGTGACTTTTCGGGGGGCGCCATATTTACACCCCATTTTTATTGCTGTTTTACGGAACTTTTGAGAATCTTCGTTGTCACATAGAATTAATTGATATTAATCATCGTTTCGCTTTATATCATTAAATAAACTTGTCAAAAGCCTATAATTTTTAGAAAAGAAAGTACCTTTAAGTCAGGAACAAAAGTGTGGGCCCATATTTACACCTTCTAAAAAATGGTTTAAATGGTTCTGAGCACTATGGGACTTAATATCTGAGGTCATCTGTCCCCTAGAACTTAGAACAACTTAAACCTAACTAACATAAGGACATCACACACATCCAAGACCGAGGCAGGATTCGAACCTGCGACCGTAGTGGTAGCGCGGTTCCAGACTGTAGCGCCTAGAACCGCTCAGCCACCTCGGCCGGCTACACCTTCTCCTCTAATAAATAGAAAGGTTTAGATTAGTCATGGACTTGATTGAGTTTTCTATAGAATGGCGATACCTTGCAACCGTTGCTAGTTACAGAGTGGATAAACAAAATTTTTAAATTACGTTTCTCTTGAGAACTTCACCGAGTAACTATCTGGCGCGCTTTTAATGTAGGCAGTGTTTCGGAACATTAGGAAATCATGTTCTCTGAATAAAAAAATACTATTTGCAAATCAGCAAAAAATGAATTTGAAGATATTTGCTCGCAAATTTATCGCAGATTAGAAATGGAAACTAGTTTCGCACTGGAATATATTCGTGGAGAACACGTCAGAAGATAGAAGAAGAGGGGAGACAGGAAGTCAGTTTTTATTTCTACGGAGCTATAAAGTTGGCACTGAAATGTTACTATGTTTAACTCCCTATTTCTCCCACCCCGCTGTAAAGCAACGAATATGTGAACATGCAGCTCCGAGCACTTCCATTAGGGACCGGAAAGGGGATACCTACTCTCCTGGCAACCGCATCCTAAATGCGTTCAAAATGATACCGGAAGCTGATATACAAAAATAGAAGCACATCCGGTACGGCGACGACCTTCAGGGTCGGAGAGAAGAGCCACCGGCAGCCAGAGCCAGCGAAACACGAAACACGGCTCCCAACTGAATTACGCCGTCCGCTGATTGGTGCTCGGCAGCGCTGGCGTCAGCCTGTTATTGATTTGCGTGCATATTGCCTGCCGCTGAGCCTGTCACACACACACACCAAACTCACTCACACACACACACACACACACACACACACACACACGAGATATATCTACCTGTTTGCTCGGCCAACCGTAATCGCGTTGTGTTACTTTGTTTTGGTCGCCCCGAACAAATGCTGTTATTCCTATATGTATACACTCTTCGATTTGCTTCTAAACGTGCGCGTGTTGTATGCTGTTCACAACGGGTTTCCTGTTTCACTACCTTCTGGCAGATGGACCATAAATCAGAATACTGTTTACTTCTACTCCTCTAGTTACCGTTATAGTGAGTGATATTTCTCTTAATATGTAACGAAATATTTCGGTGTCGCTACATCGGAATCAGAAATGATGTGTAGAGAACGAAGCATGAAACTAAGTTAGTAAAAAATATAGCCTTTCATTTCTTCAGATTTTTGCAAGAAATCCGTAGTATTTTCAGAACATTTTCCAATTACATTACCTTTGGGTTCAGCAGCCCAATTTGCTTAGTATGGCTACCAAAAAAGGGAATTTCTCAGGAAATATTTTTATGTTGTGGGGATTACAACAATATTTCCTTGTAGGCAAATAGAAATCTAGTTCAGCGAAGTACTCAGTACAAATGTACATCTTGTAACTCTCCAGCTGTTTGTTTAAAAACAGAAAAGATTCAGTCACGGGCGTTGCGGGCAATATATCCACCTCGTCAACTTGATCACATCTTCATGTAAATGCAGCAATGAAGAACATGTTAATCACATACTCTTCGACTGATAAAGAAGGTATCAAGAAACTACGAAACTAATACAACGTCTGATCATCTCTCCAAATGGTTACCAATAAACACTGACCTCAATTCAAGTGGATGTAACAGATAATTGTGTGAGACGAAAATTTAATTGTGATGGGAGATTCGATACTAGGAAGAGAAGTATTTGGTTTAACAATCAAGAAATAAGTTTGTATACTTGGAGGAGACCTGAATACTCTGGAAGGTTTCAGACTGATTATATCGTGGTAGGACAGAGATTTTTGAAGAACCAGATTTTAAGCTGTAAGACATTTCCAGCTGCAGGTGTGAACCGTGACCAAAGTTTATTGGTTATGAGCTGTAGATTAAAACTGAATAAATTGAGAACAGGGAGGAAATTAAGGAGATGAGACCTGGATACGTTGAAGAAAAGGGGGATTTTTGAGAATTTCACAGGAAACGTTAGGCAACGATTAACTAGGACAGTGGAACGGAATACAGTAGAAGAGGAATGGGTAGCTGTGGAAGATGGAATAGCAAAGGCAGTAGAGGATCAAATAGGTAAAAAGACAAGACCAAATAGAATTGCTTGGACATCACAGGAGGTATCGAAATTCATTGATGAAAGGGGAAAATATAAACACTCATCAAATGAAGAAGACAAAAGTGAATACAAACATCTAGGAAATGACATTAACAGGAAGTGTAAAATGGCTAAGTAGGAACGGGCAGAGGAGAAATGAAAGGATTTAGAAGTATATTTCACAAAGGGAAAAATATATACCGCGTACAGAAAACTTAAAGGGGCCTTTGGAGAAAAGAGAGGCTACTGAAATTTGAATGTTGAACGGCACGGACAGCGTCTTGAAAGAAGGATCTAGATGAACACCAACAGTGTAGCCATGTATAGACGTAAAACGTACGATGAACAATGTAGACAAGAAAATAGACGCTCTTGAAATGTGATGCTGCAGAAGAATGATAATGATTAAATGGGTAGATAGCGTAAATAATGAAGAGGTATCGAATAAAACTGGAGAGTCAAAAAATTGTTGGCCCCTTTTAAGTAAAGGAGGGATCAATTGATAGGACACATTTTGAGACATCGAGGGATGAAGTGTGGGGATAAATATCATACAGGGAGACCACGAGATGAAATAGTAAGCAGATTTAAAAGGATGTAGGTTGCAGTAGGAGATGAAGAGGCCTGCACAGGGTAGGTTAGCATGGAGAGCTCCATCCAGTCTCCAAACTGAAGATCGCAACGTCAGCAACAGATAATTGTTGTTTTTTATGCTTCTGAGGCTGCTTGTGGGTGACGCCCAGAAGCCATTAATAAACCGAAAAGGAAACGTCATAACATCGCTCTGGAGTAAGCATTTAGTGGGTATTCTGGACCAAATTTGCACTTAAAAGGGGTGTTGAAATTTGCGATATCACTGATTTCACAATCCAACACGGCAGCCCCTTGACCTGAAAGGGCAAGTGCTGTTGCAAGTCACCTACATGCAGGGGCAATATTATCAGTGATATCACAATATTTATAAGAGCAACTCACATCCCTTTTCCCCCTCCCCTCCCTTCCCATCTTCCTTATCTCCAACCAGTCACAGTGTAGTATGACAGAATGAAAGTGCCAATCAGAACGAGACCGCGGAAATAGCCCATTGTGTTTATGGGAAATTAAAAATCTTTACCCCATCCTTACCCTTACCCTGTATCTCGAGAAAATCACAGTGAACTATTAAAATGACGCATAATAATAGTATTAATGTGGATTAATCCAATACACACACTCACAACTGGCCTAAAATGGCGTCAATTTGCATTACTTCATTATACATAATTCTGGCGTAATATTAAATTGACTCCAAGGTCAAAGATATACATCATATACGTGAAATACACAAACACACACACACACACACACACACACACACACACAGAGAGAGAGAGAGAGAGAGAGATACACAACTTAATGTACCAGCTCTGCAAATATTATACTGTCTCCTCATCTCTCAAAACATTTCCTCGCTCCTCATTCTCTTTCCATCTGTGCCTCGTTATTAAAATTCACCTCACGCATGTGTGTGCACAAACTCATAAACAGAGCTCACTTCTCTGCACTGCAACTTTATATTTAAAAAGACTGTGGTAAAAAAGTCACTCCTTTACAGCGTGCTATACTAATACCATACATCTGTGAGTGTGTTACGAGAGATGGTAAGCTCTCGCCAGCGCCTTCGCAAAATATGATACTACGACTGCCTGCACCTTAACTCATAAACTTACCTGGAGCGCTTGCCCGCTGTGCTCACTACACACCGCCTGTCTCTACCATTCGTCCAATATTTTAAGTTCTTCTGCAGAAGTTAATATGATCCCTCACATATAACTGAATGCATACTGAAAAAAAAAAAAAACGTTTGAGCTGTTTCTGAATATGAGGAATGAACCTTTTATTTATCACAGGACATCTCCTTTACTTCTAAATGCTGGAGGCATGTTGTCGGGAAGCTGATTCTAGAGGACGGTGTGAGTCTATTAGATGCGGGCATCCTGAACAGATGGGACCATTGAAATAAAAAACAGTAGATTCAAAAAACAAACCTGATGGGTCTCTTCATGAAAAAAGGGGGTACAACTGAGGCACATGGGGAACGAGCCAACTATTTGGAAAGATGGCCTTTACGAGGAAAGCCCTCGGGATGACAGGGGAGAGTGGTTGAGGGCGTGTTTGGCAGATCAGGCGCTGGCGAACAAGTCAGGAAGGCAACCACGTTTCAGGGCCCAGCTACGCACATCCGTTGCACCGCGTGATTCTCTCTTGCACAGTTACTGCCAAGGATGGTGAGTGATGTGCTCCCTAAGCGTTCCCTGATCGGCAGTCGTGTTCATGTGAACAGAAACAAATTAGTAGCATGTGGTGAGGCAGTGAGTGGTTGGCGAACGGTCTTCGCAGTTCTCTGTTTGAAGTAAAGGAATTGAAGCTCTGAATAAAAAGTTTTAAAAGTTACTGGCGCTACCCCCTCCAACCAGTTCGTACCAGTCAATCCTTCCCCCTTCCGCAGGAGTCGGTTATCAACGTTAGCAAATGTGATCAGACGTTCAGACAGTGTGAGTATGGGTCCTCACCGACTAAGAGGGAGGGAAGGGGTGATTGTTGTAGTATCATATTCTATTGAATTTGTGGGGATGGATTTCCAAGTTTAATAAAGGTTTCACAGTTTTATAGTGTTTATGTATCTATATCTACATCTACGTGATTACTCTGCTATTCACAATAAAGTGCCTGGCAAAGGGTTCAGTGAACCACACTCAAGCTATCTCTCTACCGTTCCACTCTCGAACGGCGCGCGGGAAAAATCGAGCTCTTAAACTTTTGCGAGCCCTGATTTCTCTTATTTTTTCCTGATGAGCATTTCTCCCTATGTAGGTGGGTGCTAACAGAATGTTTTCGCGATCGGAGGAGAAAACTGTTGATGGAAATTTCATGAGAAGATCCCGTCACAGCGAAAAACACCTTTGTTTTAATGATTGCCAGCCCAGTACACGTATGATGTCTGTGGCACTATCTCCCCTATTTCGCGATAATACAAAACGAGCTGCCCTTCTTTGTACTTTTTCGTTGTCATCCGTCTGTCCCATATGATGCGAATCCCACACCGCACAGCAATATCGTTGTCATCCGTCAGTCCCATATGAAGCGAATCCCACACCGCACAGCAATATTCCAGAATAGGGCGGAAAAGCGTGGTGTAAGCAGTCTGCTTAGTAGACCTGTTGCACCTTCTAAGTGTTCTGCCAATGAATCGCAGTCTTTGGTTGGCTCTAGCCACAACATTATCTATGTGATCGTTTCAATTTAGGATATTTGTAATTGTAATCCCTAAGTATTTAATTGAATTTACAGCCTTCAGATCTCTGTAACTTATCACGTAATCGAATTTCTTTTAGTACTCATGTGAATAACTTCACACTTTTTTTTATTCATTGTCAATTACCATTTTTCGCACCATACAGATATCTCATCTAAATCATTTTGCAATTCGTTTTGGTCATCTGATGACTTTACAAGACAGTAAATGACAGCATTCTGTGCAAACAATCTATGACGGTTACTGAGATTGTCTCCTATGTCGTTAATATAGCTCAGGAACAATAGAGGGCCCATAACACTTCCTGGGGGAACGTCAGATATTATTTCTGTTTTACTCGATGACTTTCCGTCTATTACTACGAACTTTGACCTTTCTGGCAGGAAATCATGAATTCAGTCGCACAACTGAGGTGATATTCCGTAGGCACGCAGTTTGGTTATAAGATACTTGCGAGGAACGATGTCGAAAGCCTTCTGGAAATTTAAAAATATGGAATCAATTTTACATCCCCTGTCGATAGTACACGTTACTTCATGAGTATAAAAAGCTAGTTGTGTTTCGAAAGAACGATATTTTCTGAATCCGTGCTGCCTATATCTCAATCAATCGTTTTCTTCGAGGTACTTCATAATGTTCAAATATAATACATGTTTCAAAACGCTACTGCAAATTGACGTTATTGATGTGGCCTGTAATTCAACTGATTATTCCTACTTCCCCTTTTGGGTACTGGTGCGATTTAAGCAATTTTCTAGTCTTTAGGTACGGATGTTCCTGGAGCGAGCGGTTGTATATAATTGCTAAATATGGAGCTATTGTATCAGCATACTCTGAGAGGAACCTGACTGGTATACAATTTGGACCGGAAGCCTTGCTTTTATTAAGTGATTATAGCTCCTTTGCGACATCGAGGATATCTATTTCTATGTTTCTCATTTTGGCAGTTGTTCTTGATTGGAATTCAGGAATATTTACTTCGTCTCATCTGGTGAAGGAGTTTCGGAAAACCGTGTTTAATAACTCTTCTTTAGTGGCACTGTCATCATTGACTTCACCGTTTTTATCGCGCAGTGAAGGTAATGATTGCGTCTTGCCACTGGTGTCCTCTATGTATGTACAGAATCTCTTTGGGTTTTCTGCCAGATTTCGAGACAGAGTTTAGTTGTGGAAATTATTGAAAGCATCTGGCATTGAAGTACGCACTATATTTCGAATTCTGCAAAACTTCCAATCTTGGGGATTGTGCGTTCTTTCAAATTTGGCGTGCTTTTTTCGCTGCTTCTGCAACAGAGATCTGATCAGTTTTGTGTACCATGGGGGATCAGTACCATCACTTATTAATTTATATGCCATATATGTCTCAATTGGTGTCGATATTATCTCTGTGATATCATTCCACAACTTTTCTACTCTTAAATTATTAGATCGGAAGGAGTGCAGACCGTCTTTTAAAAAGGCGTAAAGAGCATTTTTATCAGCTCTTTTAAATATATGTATATTGCGTTTCTTTATGATGGTTGTAGAAGTTACGGTATTCAGCCTAGCAGCTACTGCCTTGTGGTCGCTAATCCCTGTATTCGTCACGATACTCACTATTTGTGTTGTAACTGCGACCAGGACGGTCGCGGGTTAGCAAAGACGGAAGGCGCGGCGGGACCCGCGGAGAGGCCCGGGAACAACAACACAACGGAAGAGGACGGACACGACCAACGTAGGACGGAACGAATACAACAAGACCGAACAACAGAGTCACAAGGAAACAAACAGGTCCACTCGTACACGAACCAGGAAGTAAGCAGTCTAGCGCAAAGCGAGGTGTAACCTGAGGTAAGCGAGACTAGACTGATTGGCTGAGGGTTTTTTTTCCTTTATTGAATTTCGATTCCCCCCGAATGAGGCGAGCTGGCAGCAGCTTAGTACGCTGCTCTACAGTCTACAGACTTTATAAAACGTAAGAAGAAGAGAAGAAACAATAAAAGCAGGCGATAAAACGGTGACTTAAATTGTAAAACGGCGGAAAATTGTGGAAAGTTAAAACATAAAGTAAAGGGTTGGCAATGCTAATAAAAGTCACAGGAATCAGACAAGTAACATAGGAGACACACAATTAAAAAACATGGCGACAGTCTGGTTTCTGTTCGCAAGAGATAAAAAAATCACACCCAGCGACAGTATGATGTCTGTTCGCAACACTTCCGAAAAGACACTCACAGTTAACACTGCACGCAAATGTCGGCACTAAGATGACACTCCCTAGCCAAGGTCAAATGGGGGGGGGGGGGGGGAACCTGGACATATGAGAGGGAAAACAAGGAGGGAGGAGAGGCAAAAACGAAAGGGGGGGGGGGAACCAAAGGAGGGAGAGGACACATAAAGGGGGGGAGGGGCAGAGCAGATGTGAGAGAGAATGGGAAAAGGCAGAGGAGGGAAATGCAAAAGGATTCAGGGGAGAGAAGGGGGGCAGAGAGAGGGTAGGTGGGGAAAAAGAGGATGAAAGGGGGGAGAGTGAGCCTGGGAGAAGGACAGAGGAAAGTAGGGGAAGTGAGGATCATACTTGATAGGAGGGATAAATGGAGGGAGAGAGGGCATCATCCGGGAGGGGGAGTTGATGGAAGCCACCTTGGGAAAGGAGATGAAGGGTGTAGAGATGGAGGGTAGGGGGGACACAACAGTGAAGACGTGGCAGGGGGCGGGAATGGGAGAGGAGAGGAACAACCAGGGGGTGAGGGGAATCAAGGCGGCGGGAGGTGCAGAGTATGCGGATATGTTCGAGGAATAGGGGCAGATGGGGAAAAGGAATGAGGTCACAGAGGATCCGCGTGGGGGGCGGGAGGTGTATACGGAAAGCGAGGCGGAGTGCATGACGCTCAAGCATCTGGAGGGGCTTACAGAATTTGGGGGAGGTACTGGCTGAGCGAGTGGCCAGCGTTTAAGTACGCTATCGGGGGCGCCGCTATTGGCCGTTGGGACCTCGTGTTCCACTGTGGCGCCCCCACACTAAAAGCGGGCCAGGAGGCGTGCGTCGCCACAGCTTAAGGCGCGATGGTGCAGAGACCCCTATGGGTCTTCGATGTCCATGACGTCTGGCGCGGATTCAAATTCCGCGGTGCACGGCAGTAGAATTTGTCCAGGAATATTTGCTGCTGAGAGGCCAAGTATGCTTTCTCAACCATTTACGCTTCAAGTAGGCTCATGAACTAATTGTTCAAAACATTTTTCTGAGGAAACATTCAGTATAATTTTGGATGACGTTTTATGCTTGCCGCCGGCTTTAAACGTATAATTTTTCTATCATATCGAGCGAAGATTGAAGTCACCACTCAGGTGATCCATGTTGAAAGGTTTCCTACGTGATTACGGCCGCACGTAGGGTATTAACAGACTTTGAATGCATAATGGTGTAATGGTGGTTGGAGCATGGGACGTTCCGTTTTGGAATTCGTTAGGGAACTAAATGTTCCGAGATCTGCAGTCTCGAGGTGTGCCGAGAACACAAAATTTTAGGTATTACCTCCCACCACGGACAACGCAGTTATTGACAACCTCCACTTAACGACAGTGAGCAGCGGCATTTGGGTAGAGCTGTCAGTACTAACATAGAAGCAACGCTACGTGAAATAACCGCAAAAATCAATGTGGGACGTACGACGAACGTATCTGTTAGGACAGTGCGGCTAAATATGGTTTTAATGAGCTATGGCAGCAGACGACAGATGCGAGTGCGTTTGCTAATAGCAGGACATCGCCTACGGCGCCTCTCCTGGCTCTTGGCCATATCGGTTACACTGGATGACTGGAAAACAGTGGCCTGGTCAGATGAGTCCCGATTTCAATTGTAAAAGCTGTTAGTATGAGTGTGGCGCAGACACCATCAAGCCATGGACCTGTCAACAAGGTAATGTACAAGCTGGTGGTGGTTCCATAATGATGTGGGCTGTGTTTACATGGAATGAACTGAGTCCGCTGGTCCAACTGAACCGATCATTGACTGGAAATGATTATGATCAGCTACTTGGAGACCATTTGCAGCCATTCATGTATTTCATGTTCCCAACATGTCACCGGACCACAATTGTTCGCGAGTGGTTTGAAGAATATTCTGGACAGTTCAGGCGAATGATATCGCTACTGATATCGCCCGACATGAATCACATCGAACATTTATGAGTCGTAATTGAGAGATCAGTTGTGCACAAAATCCTGCACCCACAATACTTTCGCAATTATGGACGGCTATTGAGGCAGCATGGCTCAATATTTCGGCAGGGGACTTCCAACGACTTGTTGAGTTGATGTACTACACCGGCCAAAAGGAGGTCCGACAAGATATTACGAGGTATGCCACTTCTTTTGTCATCTCAGCGTATAGGTATTGTTTTAGCTGTCATAGTTGCTTCGATTTACTAAGCGATCACCGCATAACGCGTATGTAGCTATGTTCTGTTTAGCGATAACCTAATGATAAATATTTTCTAAGGTCCATGCTAAGTGTCATGTTATCCTCTACAGTTGCAGACTGTCCTGTATGACAATCGTTTCACTTACTTCCCAATAAATATTTCTCTTACTAATCTTTCATTGCATTTGGAGCATGAAATCTTTCTTTTCCCGCTGCAGCAAATTCTAGCAATCAAAACGGACTGTTTTATTTCCATTCCAAATGTTATCCAAAAAAGTGACTCTATAATCACCATGGTACTTACGTTGCCTGCCATCTTCGTTACATCAGTGGCCAAAGCCTATGGCTAGTATCTTATTTTCCACTTTAACATTTGGAACGATATAAAAAAAATCGCATCTGTTACTCTTTTATAGTCAGTTCAAATAGAAATCATAAACTACTTTTCTTTTCACAAACTCAATATCCTGAGCGCTTCTGAAAAGATTAAAGTCTTTGTATCGGGTGAGAACAACTGCAACAGGGGTCTAATATTAAATCCCCGGTTGGTGCGCAACAGATTATTATAATGAAATGTCAATACATGACCCAATATTTTCATTTGATTGTGTTTTTCAACTCACATTCTTCCCTGTGCGATATCTAAACTGCAAGTTCTCTCAGTGTACTTATAAACGCCAAGGAATAACTATAACTTTCAATTACTCAAAAATTTTCAAATAGATAAAAGATTGCAAGATAAATTATTCTTCTGACCAATGATCACAGTTCCTTACTTTCACACAACCAACTTCAACCTAGGAGTAAGAACGAAGACGGCTGCTGTAATGGCTTCAAGTAAATATTACTCCCTTAGCACCTCGTATTTCCCTACATATTTTTAAATATTTCAGTCGGTATTAATTATCAATGTAACAAAGAGATTGGTGTGACACAACAGAAACGTATTATGTTAGTTACACGAAGGCAGCACTGACGTTACAGAGTTTAATTTTAAATCATGAATATCAGAGTTGACGCCCCACACTCCATGTTAGCCGTAGTATTGTCTCCTGCTGTCACTACACACACACACACACACACACACACACACACACACACACACACACACACACACATTCCTGGCCGGTTACTGTACCATCCACAGAGCTTCCGAACTCTGCATGGCATTCTACCTTTTCTTTCTAAAACATGTTAAATACTAAACTGGCACCGGTTAAATCCCCATACTTTTAGCTTCGTCTGGCCACCAAGCAATGTATTTCATACGTTCTCCTACCTTTTAGTTTACAAGAGAAATAAAATTAACGTAGTAACGGTCGTCATAGGCAAACTGTTACATATGCCCCCTGTAAAATGAAGCAGGACCATCTAAACTGCTGAGTTGGTAAAAAAATGCGCAAACAGATTTAATTCACAACTCGCCTTCACATGAGGAAATAACAATAAATATATATATTTCTCAGTCTTGCATTCGTAGAATCAGATTCCTGTGGGTATCTGGTTTCGAGCATATTGTACATTCTCAATATCATTAGTCTTATACATTCCAAGAAACCCTTCTTAGAGTCGAGTTATACTTTCTACACTGAGTACCTAGTTAGGATCTTGTAATATCTCTTATTGCCATAAATTATTATCACAATTTACTTCGTATATAAATTTTGTCACTTGAGCTGCACCTGCACCTTCCTTCCCATGCTACATCAGCTCCACAATAGTGACCAAAATCTCTACCTACCTCTACCTAACAGCTCCACATAAGACTCTGCAAGATTCTCGCAGTTTAACAGCTGCACCTGGTAATTGCAATATTTATCTTGAAAGCTCTACCACTGTGATTGCAATGTAAATTTTAATCAAATACATCCAGTGACTTCGGTATCTACTTAACGGCTCCACATCGTGACTGTGATGAGGTTTTTAACAAATCTGAATTC
Organism: Schistocerca gregaria; assembly: GCF_023897955.1. Classification (NCBI taxonomy): domain Eukaryota; kingdom Metazoa; phylum Arthropoda; class Insecta; order Orthoptera; family Acrididae; genus Schistocerca; species Schistocerca gregaria. The sequence continues at coordinate 521,345,321 of NC_064922.1, read as the reverse complement.
TCGGCATAATCTTTACTATACACATAATTTGCAATCAGAACATAAACATAATAACTTCAATTATTTCTTCCATCTTATAGACAAATAACACAAATATACTTCCTTATATGATTTCGGAACGACTGGTCACTTGCCCACTCTACACCTTCCTAATATTTCAGCTTTATCTCCATACTGTCTACCATTAAATTCACATAAATATAAATCACTTATTTTCTTAAAGTATTAATTGATCCTGTTGTTATTACGCAGTACCATTGTTACTGATCTAGCCAGTAAATAATTTTTCTAAAATCATCGTATTATATGTTAGTAACGATAATAAACCTTCAATTCCCAGCATATATGTTTGCTTAAAGCGGTAAATCTACTAATACTTAAAGCTGTTTATTGCTCTGTCATTATATGATTTATTCAGTCGCCAGTATTAGGAAAAAATTTATCCACCAGCATACTTACATACTAACATACACTATGTGACCAAAAGTATCCGGACACCTGGCTGAAAATGATTTACAAGTTCGTCACGCCCTCCATCGGTAATGCTGGAATTCAACATGGTGTTGGCCCACCCTTAGCCTTGATGACAGCTTTCACTCTCGCAGGCATACTTTCAAACAGGTGCTGGAAGGTTTGTTGGGGAATGGCAGCCATTCTTCACGGAGTGCTGCACTGTGGAGAGGTATCAATGTCGGTCGGTAAGGCCTGGCACCAAGTCGGCGTTCCAAAACATCCCAAAGATGTTCTGAGGTCAGGACTCTGTGCAGGCCAGTCCATTACAGGGATGTTATTGTCGTGTAACGACTCCGCCACAGGCCTTGTAGTATGAACAGGTGCTCGATCGTGTTGAAAGATGCAATAGCCATTCCCAAATTGCTCTTCAAAAGTGGGAAGCAAGAAGGTGCTTAAAACATCAATGTACGCCTGCGCTGTGATAGTTCCACACAAAACAATACTGGGTGCAAGCCCTCTCCATGAAAAACACGACTACGCCATAACACAGCCGCCTCCGGATTTTACTGTTGGCACTACACACGATGCCAATGAGGTTTCTGGGCATTCGCCATATACCTACACCCTCTCATCGGATAACCACATTGTGTACCGTGATTCGTCACTCCACACAACGTTTTTCCACTGTTCAATCATCCAATGTTTACGCTCCTTACATCAAGCGAGCCGTCGTTTGGCATGTGCCGGCGCAATGTATGGCTTATGAGCAGCCGCTCGGCCATGAAATCCCAATTTTCTCACCTCCCACCTAACTGTCATAGTACTTCCAGTGGGTCCTGATGCAGTTTGGAATTCCTGTGTGATGTTCTGGATAGATGTCTGCCTATTACACATTACGACCCTCTTCAACTGTCGGCGGTCTCTGTCAGTCAATAGACGAGTTTGGCCTGTACGCTTTTGTGCTGTACGTGTCCCTTCACGTTTCCACTTCACTATGATATCGGAAACAGTGGACCTAGAGATGCTTAGGAGAGTGAAATCTCGCGTACAGACGTATGACACAAGTGACACCCAACCACCTGACCACTATCGAAGTCCGTGAGTTCCGCGGAGCGCCCCATTCCGTTCTCTCGCGATGTTTAATGGCTACTGGGGTGGCTGATATGAAGTAACTGGCAGTAGGTGGCAGCACACAGCACGTAATATGAAAAACGGAAGGTTTTGGGAGTGTCCGTATACTTTTGATCACATAGTGTAGCTTTATTGAGATTTCATTTCGGTATAATAGATACTTTACTCTTGAGACAAGTTAGTACTTGTAACTGAAAATATTACATTTCATGTCAGTATGATGTGCCTCTTATTATTATTAATACTTAATTATTTTTCTCACCCAGCATCTTATAGACTCTTATTGTTATTAATACTTCATTATTTTTCTCAGCCAGCATCTTATAGACTTGATGCAAAGTGACTGCAAAATTTATTGAGGAAGCAGGTCAAGTAATGTGACTACCATATTTATTACACAGCTGTGAAAACGTGCCTGTGAGGGTTTTGTTTAGCGCAAGGTTTATGCACGTTGCACGAAGTCAACGATTTTATCGTAACTATGCTTCTATTGCAGCAGTTAAAGAAATGAGCACTTAATAAAGGCTATTACATTATGTAAGCCTTTAAATTCTTGTATCATTCTTTCTTTTTAAGCAATAAATAAACAAATAGGAAGCCATTCCACCCAGATAAGTAAATACAGTAAATAAAGTTTTATAATTTTTACTAACTCACTTTGAGAGAAATAAAATTGTTCTTCTAGTTACGTCACTAATTAAAATGACGGACATCGTATTTACAATAATTTATGATGCCCTCAATAAGAAGTAACATGACATTCATCCAGATCTGCGCAATTAATACTGCCCTTCTGTGTTTCCCTTAAATGATACATTTCCTACTAGTAAATATAGCGCGTCTATGAAATGTAGCATGCCTGACAACACAGATTTAATTGGCAATAAACCTTCCTTTATAAACGGACACACACGGACATATCAAGATACATAATATGCCCTACACAGTCTTGGCTTGATGCTCTGTTTTATTGGTCAAGAAAAATGACATAGTAGTTTGGATTGCGCTGTTGACATATTCGGGACTGACACTGGTAAAACTGTATGTTAATTGTAACATTGTCAGCATCCTTTCTACTCCTCGACCTGTAATTTTGTTTGAAGTTAATATTAGTTTTTATACCGGAAAAGTTATTGAAAACCCTCTCATCCAATTTTATTTGACTGCCAGCCACCTGGATACTACGAAAGTCACGGAGCATGACTCCCTCCACTGCTCCCCCCCCCCCCCCCCCCTCCCATAGGTCTATATAGGTAGCTAAAATGTTATTCATGTGACTCTCAGTTACTAGTGTACTGTGAAGCAGACTGTAATAACTGACTTTCAACCTGGGGCACACACGGCGACCTGGGGCAGCCGATGTAATACTCGTCGTTCAGAGCAGAAGAGTCGTTCGGGGCAGGCGGAGGATGAGCCGCAAGCAATCACCGGCTCACCGCAGCGGTGCCGCTGCCAGCCGTTCAATCACAGATTCCCTGTTTGTTGCGTTTGCATAACGATTACAGTCAATACATCAACGCTGCAGCAGAATTGTAATGCGTTCCGAAAGTAAGCCCCGTAAATTTATTTTTCCGTTTGTTCTTTGCGGACGTTTTTCTGTGGTATGCCGCCTATTTAAAATATTCCCATCATACGATATGGAATATTTCACGTACATGCGTACATTTGAAAATGAGGTTATTAATTCACCAAATTAAACTCGGTATGATTTCACTTCAATATAATGAGCAAAAATACATGGAATGTAAGTAATCACACCCAAATTGGCATTCGCCCATATACAAATTAAATTACTGAAATAATCAAAATACTTTTCAACGGCTACAACTCCCTTACAAAGGCGATGACTCGTTTTCGAAAACAAATTATTTTAATAGTACGCCTCCCCAAAACCTTTTAATGTTTAAAAATAGTTTGAACACAAAGCATTTCTTCTTGATTCATAAATAAGTGATTCAGCTCCAAAGAGAAAACACTATTAGCTACTGCGTCCGCCCACTTAGCTAAGTGGTCAGCGGGCATGACTTCCGCCGAACTTCCTTACGTGGGCACTCCCGGTCGTGCCACACCATCATTATCATCAATTTAATGTAAGTCAAGTAACATTTAAAATGATGTGCACAGATTTTGAAGCTGTAACTGATAAAACCGCGAACCATAACCTGAGCAACCCATATGTTCGTCTAAATCTTAATCTACAATCATACTCTGTAAATTATTGTGAAGTATGTGCAACAGAGTGCCTCTCACGTGACCAGTTATTAGGACTTGTTCATTTTACATTCACGTAGAAGCGCGCAAAAAATGATCTGTCAAAGTACCTTCAATGTACTCGTTACATCTTATTGGTAACTTGTTCAGTACTGACTTGACGGCTTTGTTTGAACATACTCTCTCCTCAAGCTTCTTCTTAATTAATAACGAATTCTTCGAACAAACAGACTGCGTCGTCATGGGGAGCCCTTTGTCCCCTGTGGTGGCTAATCTTCTTATCGAAGACTTTGAGGAGAAATCACTTGAGTCTGTTGTTTTGTTTAAAAGCGCTCGCATTTCAGGCGTTAAGTAGATGCTGCTGTCGTATGGTCTCGTGACAGACAAGAATTGGAGAAATTCCTTTGTCACTTAAACTCATTACATTCTAACATTCTGCGTGGTGTCTGTTTGTTCTAAGTCGTGTCTCCCTAAAACTTTCGCGCAACGACGCTCTGAACGTGTTTTTTAGGGAATTGACTAGTTTGAATCTGGGACCTGTTGCTGGTAAGGAGACGCCGGACCACACATGACATGTAGAGTTCAGAAGAGTTCAGTGAGACTAGCGATGATATAATCAAATACTTAATGATTTCAGCGTCAGCTCCACTGCACTCCCTGTAAAAAGAATCTTAATACTAACTAAATTTAGTGGAAGGGGTTCAAGGCTTTCCTATTTTTAGTTAGCTGGTAAAATAACGTCGAAAAAGCAGTTAAGTTTACCATTGTAAATTTTATTCTCCTCACAAAACATTGTTTATAAATTGTTCTATTGATAAAAGGAAATATTTTAATACAGGATGATAAAAACCAACTGCGTTCAAAAAAAATGTGAACGAAAATTCCCTGAATGGGTTTCTAAGTTTTCCAAGTTCTATATGGATCGAAGGATGACCTATGCCACATCACGTCTACCATCTAGGTTTAAATTAAGTTTCACAAAAGAAAAAACTATCAAAATGGTCTACAGTGACCCTCAATTATCTTTAATTACTTATTTAACTTGTCGTAAATTACAGTGGATGATGTGGCTTCTCGATAATTATATAACAGAAAAATCATCGCGTTTCAGATTTTAGCTTACGTAGCGAATGTGAATACCATAAGCTTTAATTGACGATCGACACTAGTATTACGCAAAAATGGGGTGTAACACATGAGACTTCTGCAGTTCTGAGTGAAGCTTTATGCGCTGTTATGCGGTATCGCGTGCGTTCATTACCTTGTCGTTGGTTAGGCAGCGTCAGGGGGTGGCGGACGGCGCAGTTCCACACCTCGCCGTCTCGGAAGCAACTCTCTCCTAACTTCTCCCTACTACAATTACCGAAGTTGGTTTTAGAAAAGCCATCTGGCTGTGTTTTCAACTGACCAATCAGGGTCTCAATGTTAACCTTAAGCTCCGTCTACAAAACTGCTGTCTATCCAATGAGAAACGTTATGCTTTTCGTGGTGGGGCAATGTTTTTAATGTCTGCTACGTCACAGAGACTTGAAAAAGTCTCACGCTGAAACTTGCAGCTGGTGTGACCCTTTTAGTGTTATAGTAAGATCTATACTGTTCTTCTGGAGGGCTGTATCTTTTAACATGGGATGGGGGGTGGTTTTGGCGGTCGGCTGGCGATGAGGGTGTCCGTCCCTTATCGTAGGGCCTCCTAGCCTACACGATTCTGCTCTCGGCTTCTGTTCTCGTTTCTCCCCTCAGAACTGCGTCTGTTTCACGGTGGGAAGGTATGACATGCATTTAGGCGTTCTTGTGTTAGTCTGTGGTACTCCATTTGCTCACTCGATGATCGTATTACTTTGGTTAATTTAATGTCAGGATTTATTCGGAACTGTGTGACATACTACTGGATTTACTTATCATGTCAGGGTTTTCATGGAAGGTGTTGGATTTGCCTGAGTTCCCGGGTTCGATTCCCGGCGGGGTCAGGGATTTTCTCTGCCTCGTGATGGCTGGGTGTTGTGTGATGTCCTTAGGTTCGTTAGGTTTAAGTAGTTCTAAGTTCTAGGTGACTGATGACCTAAGATGTTAAGTCCCATAATGCTCAGCGCCATTTGAACCATTTTTATTTTTTTTTATTTGCCTGATACCTTACAAAATGGCTCTGAGCACTATGGGACTTAACATCTATGGTCATCAGTCCCCTAGAACTTAGAACTACTTAAACCTAACTAACCTAAGGACATCACACAACACCCAGCCATCACGAGGCAGAGAAAATCCCTGACCCCGCCGGGAATCTAACCCGGGAACCCGGGCTTGGGAAGCGAGAACTCTAGCGCACGACCACGAGCTGCGGACTGACACCTTACAACATGGGAACATTAGGTTTACCGTAGAGGACTGAGAAAGATGGGACTGTTCACTTACTAGAAGTGCCAGTGCCCTGTAAGCATGACGGGTCGTTCGAACATTCGGTGCACAGAAAAGCCACGCACACAGATTTATATCTCCAGTCATCTAGCTGCCATCATCGTGCACAAACCGCCAGTGTTCCTAGTGCCTTAATACATCAGGCGCACGTAACATCGAACGATGAAAACCTTCAAGCAGAATTAAAATACTTGGGGAAGTTTTGTGAAGAGGATGGCTACACTTCACGCCAGATAAGGACGGCCATGCACAGCTGTAATAACAAAAGCAACGCACTGATGATTTTAACGACGACCATAAGTCACTAGCGTTCCTTTCATACAGAGGGAACGTGTGTTCTAAAATTGGCCGATTGCTTAGGAAAAATAAAATCAATATTATGTTCTGTCCACTAGCGAAGAGCTTGGCCGCGGTTGGATACATTAAAGACGACTTACTACTGTAAAAGCTGGCGTTAACAAAATTCCCTGTGAGTGTGGTGCTGCATATATAGGCCAGACGACACGAACTGTCCAGGAGCGTTGTACAGAACACGAAAGATACAACCGCTTTCTGCAACCATTAAGACCAGCAGTAGCAGAACACTGTATTTCAATGGGGCAGTCAAATGAACACAATATTACAAAAATGTTAGTCCCAGTTTCCAGTTTTTGGTATTCAGTAATCAAAGCATCGATGGAAATACGTCATGCCGATAATCTTAAAAATAGCGACAACGGCTTACAACTGGATAAAAATTTGAATCTTATAATTAAACCTATAATCATCCAGTCACAGATGTATAGCAGGGTCATTCGATTAGATCATCTCTCACTTCCACCACCGAGGACACCATACATAACTAGGCTGTCCCGCGCATCTCATTACCTGCCGTATGAGCCGAAAAACGACAGCACATTTCACATGCGAAAGATTCGGCATAAATAACGTGAATGCACCTGGACTCTTCAGTGGTTGTCTACTCACCTTAAAATAGCCTGACATCTCTGGGCTGAACTATCGTGGTAGAATGTCGGGGGATCCGACTGCACACCCGAAAAATTATTAGAAGAAGAAATGCGACGAGAAAATTTCAGAAGTTAATGTTGTCCTCGTGAACCGTAAAGAGCGACACGTAGGGGGATGTTATTTCGTAAGTCATTATTTACAGCTGGTACTTGCAATTTTGTAAATAGACATTTTTCTGAGTATTTTTCATCTATATTCAAGCACCTGCCATTTATTGTTTTCTCTACCTAAGTGACGTTTTCCCATGTCTCCAACAAACTTGTGACCATTCTCGTTCCTCCTTTTTATATACATTGGGTATCCCGTATTATACAAATTTGCTATGGGTCACAACATCTCGAATAATATTCAACGATGGGTCACACGTGTGTTTCGTAATCAACTACTGTAGACTGATTTCATTTGTCTAGTGTTCCAGCAATGAAACAAAGTCTGCCAGTCTGCCACACGCTTTACCCACGACTGCGCCTATATGACTGGCTCATTTCATGTCCCTGCAAAGTGTTACACCCATGCATTTGTATGAGACTGCGAGATTCCCGATTCCAGTTGTAACTCAATAAAACTGCAGTCATTGGATAATAGGCTTTTTTTCGTTTCACGAAGTTTACGATTATACATTTTTTAACATTTTAAGTAAGTTTCCAATTTTTGTATCACCATTAAATCTTATCGAGACCTAAATTAATATCAACATTTTTTCAAACAGAACATTGCTATGGGTAACTGTATCACATGCGGAAAGTCTGAGGTTATTTTTACGCGGTTCAGTGACATTAAGGTGACCACCGCCTTTGTTCGACGTCAGCCTGCAATAACTACTCACAGTCAGTAGTTCGCAGCAGTAGCAGTGAAGGGTGTACAAAGCGTGTCGTGAGGGACGAGGAAAACAATGCAGTGGTTGTCGTATTGCGGAAACGGAGCGATTTATCTGACGTTCAAAAGGGTGTCGTCATTGACTTTCGAATCGAGGGTGGAAGCATTTCCGAAACGACTAATTTTGTAAACTGTTCGCTTGCCGCCGCGGCTAAAGTACACGGCGCATGGCAAAATGGTGCTATCCAAAATCGGCGCTGAGGCAACTGTGGTGCACCAAGGCCATAGATGGAAAAAAATGGAAATGAGCGTTTGGCGTCATTGGCTGGGAGGCCCTTTACGGGGCCGGTCCGGCTGCCTTGGTGCAGGTCTTATTACGTTCGACGTCACATTGGGCGACTTGCTAGCCGGATGGGGATGAAATGATGATGAAGACAACACAACACCCAGTCCCTGAGCGGAGAAAATCCCCGAACCAGCGGGGAATCGAACCCGGGCCCGTAGGAGAGCAATCCGCCACGCTGACCACTCAGCTATCGGGGCGCACAAGGCCATATATGACAACAGTTAACGACGGCTGCGGAGATGGGTACGGGCGAAGAGACGTGCAAGTGTTGGGCAACTGACCGCCCGGATGAACCAAGAGGCTACCAGCAGCGTCTCCTCTACGACCGTTCAGCGAACGTTGTTGCGTATGGGCCTCCGCAGATGGTGCCTACTTCGTGCACCTACGCTGACTGCAGTTTATAGGCGACATAACCTGGAATTTGCATGCCATTTCCACAACAGGACTTCCACTGGGTGGCAACAGATGGCCTTTTCAGATGAATCACGTTTTATGGTCCATCGGACAAATGGCTCTTGGCATGTACGGTGTGAAACATCTGAAAGCAATCACCCTGCGACAGTCTTCGGAAGGGTCCACGTCGTCGGAGTAAGCGTTATGGTCTGGGAAAAGTTTTCGTAGCATTCACTGAATGACCTCGTCATTCTGGAAGACACAATGGATCAATAGATATACACGTCTCTACTTACGGACCATAGTCAGGCAGGTGGTCGCATCAATGTGACTGGAAAGTTTATATCGTTCGGAAGGCCATTAGCATATTGCATCAACAGCAAGCGTCCCAGTACACATCCCTGGGGCACACCTGAAATTATTTCTACGTCTGTCGATGACTCTCCATCGAGGATAACATGCTGCACCCTCCCAACAAAGTACTCCTCGATCCAATCACAAACTTTGCGTTATACACCACACGGTCGTCCTTTAGATAACAAGCGTAATAGATGTGGGAATGAGCCAAATGCTTTTCAGAAGTCAAGAAATGTTGTACTATCTGACTGCCTTGACCCACGGGCGTCAGGATGTCATTTGAGCAAACAGCAAGATGGAGTTCACATCATTTGTGTTTTCCGAATCCGTTATGTTTTCTTTCAGTGCTTCTGGTGTTATAAGCTTCATCTACTGTTTTAACTATCATTTGCAACTATTATTTGCAACTAAACGACGTCGCGGTAAACACGACACGAAAAAACCAACACTAGTTTTGCTTCATAATACCTCTGACATCTTCACCTGTGTTACATTACCCAGTGTAGGTTGCGCAAAAGAAAATGAGAGGTGCAGTAATATCACATTAGGCTATTCAGATTCGCAAGTAAGGCACTGAAAAAATGTTTCACTGTACCCGGCACTGCAAAAGCCCGAGTTTTCAGTTGTTTTCGGTATGGTCATAATGTAAGACTCTTGAAAGGCGAAGAAATACCTTATCGCTACAGTCACTCGTCTACAGGGTGGTGGGAAACAGTCTGAAAAGCTTGTAAAATTCTTACAGTGTATATTTTTCTGAGAAATAATTCGTAAGAAAAAATGCGATACGTTGCTCCGTTTCCGAATTAACACTTCTGTTAGCCAACAGCCCGTGGCTCGCGCAAGGTCAGTCGGCCCGTCAGATGCAATAAGTATTAGTTGTTGTCATAGCACAGATGATAGTGCAAGAGACTGCTCAGCCTTTGGCTTTGGTTCGATCCTTACTACCATCCCACATCCAGTTTTTGTATCGCTCTCTTGTTCGATTTTAGGAAAGCAAACGGCGTACACGTTCGGAAATACCGGCCCTGGTGCGCCGCTTGAATTTGCGCGCAACAGCTTGATTGGTTAACTTCAATGCAAATTAACTCGGAAACAGCGAACCTATCAAATTTTTTGATTAACAATTATTTCTTTGGACAACCTACCCTGCAGCACTCTAACAAGCTTTTCGGACTGTTTCTGAGCACTATGTATATTTCGTGCCGGGACTCAGCCCGTCAGCTTAACAGACGCGCATCGCGGGTAGCCTGTCCCATATATCGCAGGGGCTACATTGGTGAACACTAACTCTGCAACTACGAGCGCATGCCTAGCTGGCAGGCAGCAGTGGTGACTCTACAGGGAGGGCTCAGTCAACGCAGGCCTATTCTATTCTGCAGGCTCAAGTGTTCAAAAACAGGTCCCAATTGCCCTGGCGCCTTAATAAAATTTAGGCTAGCGCTCAGTTACGACGAGAGACTGGCAGCCAGCAGTTCATCAGCCAGTACTTAGTTCGGTTCATTCGAATGCGAAATGTCGAAAGTGGTGGATGTTTCTACAGCGACCGGGCTCGGCCGATCGGCAACCTTCGGACAAATAACCGCCAGAGAGCACAGCCAGTCGCTTCAGTATAACGAAGCAAGCTATGGAACAAGCTGTGACACTATAACGGATGTGATACCTAAAAAAAATTTAACCGTTTTGTATATCGTAAATATTACATGATTTTATTTTCCGTAACCCTCAAGACGCTATTTTTAAATGAAAATAGACTGTGTTTTGTAACCTATACGTTATTTTTGTAATATGATGTAAATTTATTGGATTAATGCTTTAAAGGAGATGCAGTATCATTTGGGAGAGAGTGAAGTTGTGAAGGTACCGCTTTCTGTGGATGCCAGGGTGACATCAGAGCGAGCGGGCGTGGGAGGTACTTCACTGCAAGACGTGTGAGTGAGTGGTTACGCGAATTGCGTGTTCGGTGAAAATTTAGGTATATATGAGGCGGAGTTGTTAATTTCGGGGCAAAAAGAGCATGATGAATGCTGGTAGATGCATGAGGTTGCTGCAACATCATGATTCTGCCCCATAACTGGTCATCGGTAATCAAAATGTGCTCGCAGTATTATATGGAGCAAAGGCGTACTGTCGACGACAGCGAAGATAGTGCCTTATGATCTGTAACGAACTGTAAGATAGTTGTATTTTCGTTCACGTTTTGAAACATTGTGAGGCATTACCCAGTGACACTTTTCAGTAAACTTCATTTGAGTGATAAGTGACATGTAAAAACTTTAGATCCTCAGTCTCTTCATTATCCTATATCATCGTCACTTACTTAGAGTCCCAGTCCTTCCTGTTATTGAATATCCGAGTGTTTCTGCTTAAAGATAAAATAATTTTGATGAAAGAGAAATATTGCCAATTTTTTTTCTGAAAGTAGTTAATAATGCGGCCTCAATAAGCTAACTCTCCTGTTCAGTAATAATATTCTGAATAGATCATCGTAAGTTTGCCGAATTTTGCTGCCAGAATAATGTTCCGACCCATCCTTCGCAAGTTTCGGGACTTGCCTTTCAAAATGGACCCGACAAACATACAGGATATTCTAGGTGCGGCATATTTTACCATAAAAATGCTGACTCGCCTCATATCTCCAAAAACTCTCTCTGCGACTCTGCTGTTTCTGGTGGTGGTCCCAGACACCGATTTCAGCCGGAAAATGTATACCATCGCTTACCGTGCTACCTGCAAAGTTACGATCGAACATCTTCCCGCCAAACGTGGTAACCCCGAGAGATTTTGGTGTCAGGGGATTGGATACGTCGCCCGCCAGCGCAGTTTTACACCCCGCTGTGTCAAGTGTGACGATCGTCACCCGAATTCTGACTGCAGCCTGAAGACAGGAGTCGAGAAACCGGGATGTGTCAAATGTGAAGGCCCGCTTGTCACCAGTTCCAAGTGCTGTGAAGCCGTCAAGAGTTTAGTTATTCGAACTGAGATCACAGGATGCGGGACGCTGATGTTGACTATACGGCTGAGTAAGACTACCCACTAATAAGGGCATTTTAGGAAGTAGTAGTGGAAAGAAACATACGAAGAAATAGCGGATTGAGGGCAGCGGGAAAAAGTGTCCAGCCAAGAGCTATTGGAAGAAAAGACGTGTGAGACAGTGTGGACGGGTAGCAAGAGCAGCAGCGGATTGCTTGCTTGCTATCTGCAACAGATAATGCCAGGGTATCATGCAGCTCGATGCCATGTCACTGCCACCCGTTCCTCATAAAGGAGTCAGTCTGGATCTGTGCAGCTGGATAGTGCGCTGCTGTGGGGCCACTTATGCTGCACTGTGTCAGTGGAGAGCGTGCGCAGCAGCAGGCCCAGGTTGGCAGCAGCTTCTTCATCCGCGACATCCACGTCGGCTGGACCAACGGCCGCGGCCGCCACCCTCCCCATACAGGGCTTGCGGGTGGAAATGTTCTGCTGGCACGGCCCGTCTGCTTACGGCCAAGCGCAGTACGACTCAGCCCAGTCTGTGATTTCCGAGTCAGCTGACAGCATCGACTTCTTGTAAGCCAGATGTGTGATCAATGTATTAGGCAAAATTCAAACATGAAAGTTATTGTTAAATGCACTCAGAGTGAGAGACCTGTATTTTTCCTGTGTAAAGTAATACGTTAAGGTTCAGAAACAGTTGTAAACACTCGAGATATTCATGTAGAAACGTATTTTACAAAGTTAAGTAATTCTTCTTATCTATGTTCTAATAAAGTGAACCAATACTCAGGTGTTATAGTATGCACTCTTCCCATAGCAAACCAAAGAACTCAACATTATATTGGCGAGTGTATTTTCTTCTGGCACAACAAAACAACTTTCGGCTCTGCCTGCCAGGGTTCATTGGCTTATGACGCCACTGGCCCCACAGATGGGATGCCAGCAGCAGCAGATGTTTTCCCCTTTGTGACCAGGCCAGTGGCTTCTCGCATCTATGCGGCTACCAAGGGAGTGAGTGTTCACTTGGAGGAACCTTGCCCTTTCTTTCGTTCCGAGACTGGGCAGCGGTGAGTGCAGGCCTTCCTTCTACGGAGCCACGGAGATCAAGTGCAAGCTCTGTGTGCAATTTCCGCAGCTAGTGGAACTCCTCCTTCATCTCTGTATCCAAGGCGTTCCTGAGAGCAGACCTCTCAACCGCCATGACGGCTTTGAAGGCCGCAGTTGCCTGATCTACTATATTGTGAATTGTTGCGCCAATGTTGTCGGTCTTTTGCTGAGCCTCTTAGAATAGGCAGCTTGTCCTGCACTTTCTCTTCCAACCGGTCTGTCACACGATTGGTGTGACATTCTGTCTGCACGTATGCATGGGCGACTGCTGCCGACTCCTCTTCCTGGTGCGCCAGCTTAAGGTTTGCCGGTCTGGGTCGTCTTTTTTGCCTCTGTGTCTTTGGTTGTGGAGACACCATCATACCTCTGTTGGTCTGGTTGTAGCTTGCAAAAGCCGGGACAGCCTCGTCAGTTAGCAACTTGGGGTCCAACAAACAGACGTACGACGACGATTATTCTCTGCCTCTGCCACAGCTCCACCAGTGTTGCGACACTTCTTCGCCACATAACTTTCTCTCTAGCATCAGAAGCACTGGGGCTTGCAGCCCGGGTCAGTTGGAAGGGCTTCCACTTTGACACGGAAGCCAAGGATCTTAGAAAGCTCAAGGATGCTGCCGGAGCTGCTTACCGTTTGTGCGATAACGATAGATTGTAGCGATCTCTTCTTATTTTTCCGGTTACGTTGCCATAGCGCCGCATCCCTGAACCCTGCTCGAAGCAATCCTTTGTGGACTGTCACCTCATCACAGTCCCAAGGCAGCTCACTGAAGAGAGCCTTAGTCATCTTATCGTGCTGTTTTGGCAGCGTCGTCTTCTTGTCAGGCGCCTCTACAATGTGGGAGACTACAGCTCTCTTTAGTGCCCTGGAGTCGGCCAAACTCGCTGCCTGCAGCTCGATCGTCGCTTCAGAGTCGACAGACTCCACATTGACTCCATGCTCGCAGCTGATGGCTCTCGATATTCCACCATAACTGAGTTCATCAATATGAGGTAGCAATTATGAGGTGGAAACGTGGGTTCTACAATGCCTAGACTACTTGGTAGCTACAACAGGAAAACACAATTAATTAGCAGGAGTACAAAATAAGAAAATATTTATTACTTAACTTTGTTGTAGTCGATAATCTGTTGGTTGACACTGATAGAAGACGTGATTAGACTAAGCGTCTTTAGAATGACATAATTTACAAGTCACAAATCTTGCAGTGACGAATTAATCTATCGTTGGAAGACGTGAGGCAATACTGACCATACGACTTATCTTAGAAAATAGATTAAGGAAAGGCAAACCTACATTTCTAGCATTTGTAGACTTAGAGAAAGCTTTTGACAATGTTGACTGGAATACTTTCTTTCAAATTCTGAAGCTGGCAGGGGTAAAATACAGGGAGGGAAAGGCTATTTACAATTTGTACAGAAACCAGATGGCATTTATAAGAGTCGAGGGGCATGAAAGGGAAGCAGTGGTTGGGAAGTGAGTGAGACAGGGTTGTAGCCTATCCCCGATGTTATTCAATCTGTATATTGAGCAAGCAATAAAGGAAACAAAAGAAAAATTCTTAGCGGGAATTAAAATCCATGGAAAAGGAATAAAAACTTTGAGCTTCGCCGATGACATTGTAATTCTGTCAGAGACGGCAAAGGACTTGGAAGAGCAGTTAAACGGAATGGACAGTGTCTTGAAAGGAGGGTGTAAGATGAACATCAACAAAAGCAAAACGAGGAAACTAGAGTGTAGTCGAATTAAGTCCGGTGATGCTGAGGGAATTAGATTAGGAAATGAGAGGCTTAAAGTAGTAAAGGAGTTTTGCTATTTGGGGAGCAAAATAACTGATGATGGTCGAAGTTGAGAGGATATAAAATGTAGACTGTCAATGGCAAAGAAAGCGTTTCTGAAGAAGAGAAATTTGTTAACATCGAGTATAGACTTAAGTGTCAGGAAGTCGTTTCTGAAAGTATTTGTATGGAGTGTAGCCATGTATGGAAGTCAAACGTGGACGATAAATAGTTTGGACAAGAAGAGAATAGAAGCTTTCGAAATGTGGTGCTACAGAAGAATGCTGAAGATTAGATGGGTAGATAACATGACTAATGAGGAAGTATTGAATAGGATTGGGGAGAAGAGAAGTTTGTGGCACAACTTGACCAGAAGAAGGGATCGGTTGGTAAGACATGTTCTGAGGCATCAAGGGAGCACCAATTTGGTATTGCAGGGCAGCGTGGAGGGTAAAAATCGTAGAGGGAGACCAAGAGATGAATACACTAAGCAGATCAGAAGGATGTAGGTTGCAGTATGTACTGCGCGATGAAGAAGCTTGCACAGGATGGAGTAGCATGGAGAGCTGCATCAAACCAGTCTCAGGACTGAATACAACAACAACAATCTTGAATGTAGAATCCGGTGAATTTGAAGATCACCTTGGAACTGGGCTGCAAAGACTTGATGGCAGCAATGACTGAGCTGCAGACGATGGCTGACTAACATCGGCGCTGGCTGACCATTGAGAACGGCTACGAACTGCAGACTGGAACAACTGCACTACACTCCTGCTAAGCATGAAGTGCCCTAGCGGCGCCTGGCGGCGAGCATAAGTACTGCGACTGGCTGTGTACTCTTTGGCCGGCACAGCCGTTCTTCTGTTCCGCATACAGCTCTGTCCACGCTGTACCTCTGCACTGGATACACGGAGGTGGAACAGGTGTGTGGTCGCTTCATTGTTACGTTGATCGGCAAACTCCCAGAGTTGCATGACACAATACCCATTCACAGCGTCAGTGTTCTTCCGTCCACCTCGCCTGCCCATTGCACGGTGCAAAAGCACGGCAATCAGCCTATGTCGTCAGAACGATGCACGAAAATTTGCATTTCACGAACGAAATAGCACGAGCACGTCTTCACCGTTCTTCTTTAGTCCAAGCACCGGAGCGCACAACACCAGTGATGTTCTCGCTTCGATTTCTCGAGCTGACCTCCTTAGTAAGAGTGTCGGCCTTCTCGTTATCAGCGACTTGTGCGACTTAATCCAGTACATGGAGACCGCACGTCTATGCGTTTCCAGTTGTTTTATATATGCCATTATCTCGTGGTCTATCGGCTGGTTGTTATTCCCTCGATGAAAATATTTAACGAGAGTGAGCGCAAATCGAGAGTCCGAGAAGATGACAAAGTTTTCCTCCAGCAACGCGTAGCAGTATTTATTGGCACCCAAGCTCGCCTTAAGCTGTGCCGTCATTGTTATCATTACCTTTGGCAGTTCGTACTTAAATACTACTTGTGCATAAGTATCCTGAAAGACTCATCCTGCTCCCTTCCGGTTCTTTGAGCCATCTGTGCAACCTATCATAGCCAATGGACATATGGCCAACTGCCCGAGTAAGGCATGAAGTGAAATAGGTTAAGAAACTGGCAGATCAAACATCATGTCAAGCTCAGCTACAGTACGAAAGGAAGTTATGCAGCAGGGTCAGTGAAATGAAATGGAAAGGTGGTAACGATTTCTTCTCAAACTAATCAAAAGGGGCAGAAAATGGCATTCTAGTAATAGGATTCATTATGAATAGCAATGTAGGGCAGAAAATGTGGTACTGTGAACAGTTCTGAGATGGTATTGTTCTCATCAGATTCGACAGCAAACCGTAAGGGCACTCGGGATGTTGTCCTCTAGCGTATGAAATGTGGCCCTGCTGGTCTAATTAACTGTTGCCCTCCCTACGAAATTAAACAAGAATCACAATTAACTGAGTTTACTACATCTTACAAAGATTGACAAATCAAAGCTAATCCTTTGCAAGGCTTTGTTAAAGAATCTGGGGACTGATTCCAATAGAAACGTATCAGTACAAAACAGTTATAATTGCGAAATCGTATCATTATTGTCGAAATGGTAGTATTAAAAGGCAAACAGCGCGATAGAACGTCATACGTTTCCACTGTGACCAGAGTTGAAATCACATTGATCGTAAAACCTATTAGCAAGTCTTCTGACTGGAGCCTGAAGTTACTAAAACAGAAAAATATGAGTTGTCTGTCCCTACAGCTCGGCATGCTGTCGCAGAAAGATCTCACCATGCTAATCTTCAGGTAAAGGCTGAAGTGACTGCCGTATCAGAGATAAGAAGTGTCTGCGACTAAGTTCAAGTCAGCCAGAAAATTTTCTACGTCCCTTGTTCACATGCTTGAGGAAGCACCTGGCTGCTCAGATGCTCAGTTGATGGGTTGCGGAGTGGTCTGTTGGTGAAGAGTTCCTAGAGTAACTGATGTCCACCGCCAAATCACACACCACTGCTAATTCTCTCTAAATCCCATTACTTTTCGACAGCACTCTTACATCAGTTAGATGGATGTCTAGTCCTCCGCCTGTCACTGACTATGTAGGCATCTATCACAACGAGGAAAATTGCACACTAATATAAAAGTGGAAATTCACAATCATAGATAGTATACGAGGGCTGCACAAAGAAACTCAGAAGCATGACACCTATAATTCATCGATATCGAATGATAGTCTATAAATATCACCCTCTGCATCTGGTTACTGATACTGCCAACATAAATTTCACCTCAAGGTATACTACTTAGAAAGAAGAATGTAAATGTGCTTACGCCTGTTAAAAAACCGTTTTGCGGTAACATTATGGCTTTTAAATTCCGTGATCAAGTGGACTATCAAGAACAATTAGGAAGAAGGAGATGTGTAGCTCATTTAACTGTTATCTACGTAGTAAATTATTCAATTTTGTCGCTGCGAGAGATGGCGTCAAGGCAAAGTTATCTTTTCTCCCTCACGGAACGACAGTGTGACAGCATGGGGGCGGTTCTATTTGCTTCAGTCCGGAACCGCGCGACCGTTACGGTCGGAGGTTCGAATCATGCCTCGGGCATGGATGTGTGTGATGTCCTTAGTTTAGTTAGGTTTAAGTAGTTCTAAGTCCTAGGGGACTGATGACTTCAAATTTTAACTCCCATAGTTCTCAGAGCCATTTGAACCATTTGACAAGAACAACATTATTTCACAAGTCCTAAAACAAAAAAGAAATAAACGTATCACACCAACTTAAGCCATCCCCATTAAAGAACTTACACTTCAAGTACATTTAATGTGTTACACACATGAAATGGAAACTGGAGATGGAGAACATGGTAAAAAAGAAAAGAAAACTGGGGTATAGGGTACTGCCATCAAGTATGAATATAAGCTGCCATTGGAAAAGAAAGAAACTATTGTAGATATGCAGGCTAGATTTACATATAGCTTTCAACACACTGTATGGAGAAATCTGGTTATGAAAGGGAATACAAAATATTTGCATTTACAGTAAAAAAGCAATGGAAATTGGTCACATGTTGGCGTACTGGACCAAATAAATGGAATAAAAAATGTTTCTATATTGACGGATACACGAAAAACTTGTTCATTAAGCTCTGTTCCCGTTTGGATTGGCTTGAAAAGGATGGTTATATTTTATCCAAGTGTGGCGAACTCGATGTTGTCCACCTAGCAGCAGAACTCACATTTACCAATTTCAGAACTGAAGGAATAACTACATTTAGTGGACACTCGTTTGTAAAATTTGTAAACTTAAGGTTCTGTACAGAAATCCCACAAGAATATGGAGAAGAGTTCCTGACATACATAGAGGAAGATGTAGAACGCTACAACAATAACATCATGGAGGAGATGATAGGAAAAATTAAAATCGCTGGATGCTCTCGTCTATAAGAACTGCAGGAAGGCACGGAGCAAATAGTTAAAGCCACAAAACAAGTATTTTACTAGAAGAAAGATATGTATTAGAATTCGGGAATATACTTTCTCTGAATTTATCAAATTACTGCCTAGAGAAAGAAATAGATGATTCAGATACGGATTTAAATTATAAGGTAAAAATTAAATTAAAATAATTATTTAAATTAATTAATTAAATTAAAATTTTTAACACTACACCTAATAAAATAAGGAAAGAGTTATTTTCTGTGTGGAAATGTATATGCAAAAGTTATTAAAGATTTTGTAAAAGAATATTTGCCTGTCTTATTCACTAACCTACCAAATATCCTAAGGCATTTCCTATACACAGTGATCTATGAGCACGCATTTGAGATGGAGGAAGTGGGTGGTTGGATGACAAGTGTGGCGACCCCCCTTCTCATACCTATACGAATGAGATTGGTTCCCCAAAGGCATTCGCTATCACTGGGTATTTTAACTGCAGTATGCACTCCTCAAAGGCATCAGCAGTCAACAAGTATTCTAACTGCAGTATTGGGTCACTGATCTGACATTCTTCACTACAAGAACAGGAGAAGGAACTAACCGCCCCCAGCTACAGGATCATTGCCATTACTGACACTATAGCTACAAGTAGTTGATGACGATGACCCAGAGGGTGCTAGGGTAGCAGCAGTGGGGGCAGCAGCAGTGGCGGTGGCTGTGGGGGTGGCGGCCACGCTTTACTGCATGGTGATTAGCGGCATCCTGTACCCCACTTTGGCGAAGCAGGTATTGCCCCCCCCCCCCCCCCCCCACCTATGCTACGTCATATTGTGGGAATGGTTCCCTCGAAAAGAACAGTGTAGAAGAGAGAGGGAAAGAAAGAACACAGATTATTATTATTTGTAAGTGGAATGAGTATATGTATATAAATTACCTATTTCGCTCTGGCTCATTGGTATCTGCCTCAGGTCATCCAATACCTCTTCACAACAACGAAAATCTCTGTCCATCTCCTCCACCCACTGTGGTATTTCGTTCTTGCCTGAAATAAGAATGAGCCATCTGTCTGTCTCACTGATATAACCTAAAACCACATATTAATTATTTAATTATAAGAACATACACACATGCAAAAAACAATGAGAAAAAAATATTTTTTAGAATATGCATTTGCAGGAGTTCTGTGATGGCTTCTGCTTATCCTCTACACATACCCCTCCCCTCTCCTCTGCCTACCACAACACCAATGAATATACATCATATTACATGCACAATGGAATGTTTGTCAAGCAGCATCGTATTGTCCGCCCCCGGTAGCTGAGTGGTCAACACGACAGAATGTCAATCCTTAAGGGCGCGGGTTTGATTCCCTCCTGGATCGGAGATTTTCTCCGCTCACGGACTGGTGTTGTGTTGTCTTAATCATCATCATTTCATCCCCATCGACCCGCAAGTCGCCGAAGTGGCGTCAAATCGAAAGACTTGCAACCGGCGAACGATCTGCCCGACAGGGGGCCCTAGTCACATGACATTTTTAGCATCATATTACATGTACACAGTACTATGAAGAAGAAAAATACATATACTACTTACAATGCTGGTACTGCTGCTGTTGCCGGCTTTTAGCAGCCAGATTACCAATTATATGTCGGAGATATACTGAAACAATAAGGTGACATGTATTAAGTGCTATGAAATTCTTAGTAAAAAAAGTTACAATTGTCGATTTTGATATTCGAAATCATATACAACAACAAAGACTCATTGGCTGACAACTAAATGACAGCAGCATATTACACGTAGAAAGAAGAATACATATACTATTGGACAGGTTGGTTCATGCATGCACAAACAGGGAGTGGCCACTTAGGGTGGCAGAGGATACTGCTGCAGACAAGGGATACTGCAGTGGCTAGGTGATCTGGCTACCGGATTGTCACAAAAAATGATCATAGCATTCTGAGACTCTTATTATCTCCCGCCTTGGACCTGTTGCCTGGAATTCCCCCAAGCAGTAGCATGTGACAGGAAGTGGTCACTTGAGACATGTGAAAACTGGGAGAGAGCTGGCAGCCAACACTGGTGAAGGGCCCGAATGGGCATAGGGCAGTCTCTTGGCGGCCTCAGACACTGGCACATCGTGCAGCCCAGCAAAGTGGGGGGCGCTTGGGCCCACAAAGACGCAATGTTCAGCAGGGTTCCCGACACATCTGCCATCTATTTCGTGATGATATTCCTTGTGCGATCAGAAAAAAACATCTCTATTTAATGACTTCATTTCGATAAATTTTATAAGACTTGTATCTTCCAAAACACCAAAAGAGAGAGATCGAACCTCTGTGAATTGAATTTTATAAATAAACAGTATATCCTTTGCTATGTTATTGACATTAATCTAAATTTCCTGTCATGAGGTCATACCTCTCCACGCTGAGTCCTTTTACCGGCAATTTCCAGGTGGGGGAGGGGAGGGAGTTGGGGGATTTTCCAGAGGTGGAGGGAAAAATAATTTATTGATTTAAGTAATTATTCAATTAATTTAATATCAGAGTTGCGCTTTTACCGATTAGAGGTTTCCCAGAGGGGGGGGCGAGGTGAAGTAGGAGAGGTGGGGAGCTTTTTCAGGATGGATTATCACCAGAGGGTTATAAATTAATTAACAAACAGTAGGTCAACGGGAGGGGGTCATAAATCAATCAAGTTTGCCCCTGAATGTATGCTTGCCCTTGGATGTATGCAGTTCCACTAAAAGTATGTCCCAGAACATAGTTTACCTTACTACTAGCAGCATATCACACTGTCCAAAGGTGGGCTAAACCTAGTGCTCTTCCTCCAGTTACTCTTCTTATCTGATGAGGGTCGTTGATATTGGAGACACTCTGCTTTTTATATTTGGTTCATAACAGCATTCTTCTGGTTCTCACCAAAAACGGAATTTTTCCTCTCTCCACATTAAATTTGTTAAAAACAAACTCTGTCAGTGGGCACACACTAAAGGATATTGTATATGTCTTGTGATTTCTGGCAGGTAGCACACTGCGTCAGTTCTTCAAAGTAAGGTCATCTGACCAAGAGATCTTGACCGTCGCAGCTGCCAGTGAGCTCTTCTGAGAATTCTCCCTAGAGGCAGCCTCCCCTGTTGCCACACATGAGCAGCTGTCCCATGTGCTTTCAGCTCAGCTCAGTGTGCCTTCATAGATGCCACCTGTTTAGATGAACCATGCAATTCAGTATACCAAAGTAAACCAAGTTCACATAGTACTGGCAATCATTGGTACTAATACATACCTCATTTATCAGTGGGTAATAATTATCCCAATTTGACTGGTATTTTGAACTCTGGTTTCTATCAGTTAATGACAGTCTTAGAATAAATTATCATGTATCAAAACTAATGCTGACAACCAAAGTCCATGTATACATGCCGACATAACAAGAAATAGATGAAGAGGTAGAGAAAGAACATGAAGATATTGAGCAGACAATACATTATGAAAAGGGAGAAGATAATCCATTAGCCATGGGAGATTGAAATAAAGATGTAGAGGAAGGAACAGAAAACAGAGTTATAGGAGAATATTGACTTGACAGTAGAAATGGAAGAGGAGAAAGAGTAACTGAGTTCTGTAGTAAATTTCAGATGGTAATTAGTGAATACTCTGTCAAGAGTCACGTGAGGAGGAGGTATATTTGGAAAAGACCCAGAGACATCGAAGGATTCCAGCTGGATTACGTCACGGCCAGACGGAGATTCCTAAATTAGTTACTGCATTTGTAAGCCTTATTTATTTATATATGCTCTCTGATATTGTAAATGTTTGTTAATAAAACAAGTCATTTGGTCAGAAACCCAAGTTTAGACAACTTCCAGGCAAATACCATTCCCTCCGAAACCCAGCGCCACAACGTGTTCACTGGCTTCTTAATAATCCTCATTGACGTGGCAACGTACGGTTGTCACAGTACGTCATTTGTCACAGTACAATCGATAACGCAGTACTCTGCGTCCTTTTTTCGATACTGGCAATCTGCCAACGGTCCGTCTACGTGAACACTTTCACTGTCTGAAAAGTGCTGTTTTGTAGGACATTACTCCACCACAAGGCATTAAATCAGAAATGAGATGCGATTTGTGGAGAACTCCTTGACTAATAAGTCCCCCATGTCAGTACAGTCTACATCTGTGAGCTTCTAATCATTCTTCTTTTCTTATGCATAGGTTTGGCCTTAGAAGTCTGGTTTAACTGTTTCTCTTTTTCCTAGTGTTTTTTGAATTGCCCTGCAGGTAGGTTGACGAACAAAAACTTTCACTGGGATCTGATTCGGAAACATTCGAGTTAAATGGTCACTCTACCGTTTCTGTATTCACTTCATTAGTTTTTCTACTGTATGTATTTCCTTTTCTGTATAGACCTTCGTTTGTTTTATTATTAAAGACTAGTGTGTGATTAAGAGACTGGTTTGGCCTCAAGAGTCCCGACTCATATCTGATGGCTTGGGGGAGTAAGACTTCAGGAACGCCACTGTCATTTCTTAACAGTTCCGAAAATAAATTTATTTTCCACGTACATGAAGGAAAAGGGCACTTGATTCACTGTTAATATGTTCCTCTCAGACTGCAACAAGTGGGAGATAAATTTAAAAGAGGAACATCCAGTTAAAGGGCGGTTCACACGCATCAATTTATCGTCCGACCGACCGACCAATTTTGTGGCAGACTGCATACTGCCTGACCGACTGCAATGAGTGATTATAGAGTCGCCCTGTTCGTATTGCTTACGGACTGTTGTTTATGTTAGGTTAGGTTATGTTGCATGAGATGCCGCTTAATATAACAAATGCGCAAAAACTTGGATTTATCTTGACTGTTTTATAAATGACAGGTTCTGAAAAGGCGAGAGAAAGCAGTGGGAAAAAATGATTCCTGAAAGGAAGGAACTCATCTACGCTTGATTACTGAAGAAGCCGAGATCCAACCATTTCGGATATTTCTTAATAATGAAAGTGAAACGCTATTCTGATCTGCTAAAGCTCGTCACCGGCATATTTGATGAAAATGAGAGAAGCTAAGTTAGGAGGAAAGAGTCTTGGCTACATTAAGGTTTCTGGATACTGACAGAATAGACCAAGATCTTCAACTGAGTGCACTTATACCTCAACAATTATTGTGCAAAATTATTCCTGAAACCTTCAAGGTTATATACTAATACCTGAGGAAATAAATCATGGTGAACCGAAGCACATAAACCAAACGGTGTTCAATATAAAATTTATGTATTTGTTTATTTATGCAGCGTAAGAGATTTGCACTATAATTTTAAGAAACTCATTTCAGATCAGGGGTAGAAAGCCTACAAATTGCAGTGCTGCGCATCATGTAATAAATACAGCAACAGATCCATAAGCAATGAAACATTTAGCAGCAGGTAAAATGTGAAAAAGTTCTACATTGTGCTCTTCATAGCATAAGACGTGGCGATCGACAGGTTTCTCTAAAACTTCCAACAACGGTGATCTATGCTTTATCAATAGAAGTCTGTCGATTGTCATTGTTTCGGTTCTTAGATTTCATTTCCGATAAATATCGGATGTAAAACCTAAAAACAGAAATTCAGGCAGTCGATGGCCATTTATTCATAACATGTAGAACTTTTACAGTCTCTGTGTGCCATACAAAACCATTATGAATTATGTAAAACTGAAACAACTGTATCATTTCTTGCATCTCTATTGTTATGTTCCCTGCGCGATGTGTCCCACAAACATCTGTAGACTCTAAACTTTTTCAGAAACTCTAAATAAAGTTTATCCTGCGTCGCAGTTTATCGTGTAAGCCACATTTCAGCGTCGTTTATTCCCGTGAGCAGTGACAGGTGACAAACTTTTGTCGGGCGGTTGGCACGACTGTGCTACGCACGGCACAGTTTGTTGGGTGAGGGTGTGAGGCGGTGGTGGGAGTTGATGGCGGGGAAGTGAAAGAGGGGGGAGGAGGACTTTCGGCTGTTGGGTGGCCATAAACAACCGCCCAGCGAGAAAACTCGGCAGGTCAGTCTACCAACAAGCCTGCACATCCGATCGGTCGGTCAGTCAGTGGTACTTGTGAAGGGTCCTTGGAGTAGACACACCATTCTTGTGAACTGCTCTTAAGGCTTGGTTCCTCGCCGTATGACAATGATAGAGGAGACAGAAAATATTCAAAGAAGAGGAGTGAGTTTGTTTGGTAAGCACGACGGACGTGATCAGTCTCCAGCGGGAGACGCTACAAAAGCGGCATTTTGCATCATCGAGAAGTTCAGTCTTGAAATTCCAAGGGCGTATATTCCAAGAAAAAACGGGCAACACAATACTTCCTCCCACATACATCTCACGAAAGGACAATCAAGGAAAAATCAGATATATTTAACCCCTTACCGTATACTGTGCAAGATATGGCACATACCACTTTTCTCTTTGTCAATCTCATATCTGAGAATATATTTCCAAACTGCATGTTGGGACAGATATAGCACACAGTCGAGAGCAGCTGTGCAAGTAGTGTATGCCATCTGTTGGGAGAGTAAGGAATTACGTGTTTTGAATCTTTGCTTTGTGTTGCTAGCTGTTTACATCCAAGTTTTGTCACACAAACAGTTGCATCAGGTGCAGTAAACGATTGATTTCAGTGTTTATATTATTTGCAGAGGGAAAAGGACATCTGTGGACAGTTATAAAGAGGTAAGTTTATATATTTGTTCATTAGAATACATATAATATTGAAAAATAGGTCTGTGACAGATGTGGCACAACATGCAGCCTTGAAAGTGTAGAGTAAAAATTGAAAAAGGAAGGATAAAGAATACAAAATGGTACATTATCCACGCTCTGTGATGATTTACAATGACTACATGGGGGGTGTCGATCTGTTAGATTCTATGCTAGGATATTACGGAATTCAAATCAGATCAAAGAAATGGTACTTGAAGATATTCTTTCTTTCATGTAGTTGACTTGGCTTGTGTGAACAGCTGGCTGTTATGGAGAAGAAGAAATGCGGACTACATGCTCCTTGTTGATTTCAAGATCGCAGTTGCAGAGGCCCTCTGTAAAACTGGGAAATCCTTATCCAAGAAACGTGGTAGATCAAGCAATGAACTACAAAAACAGCTTGACTGCAAGAAGAAGAGAGACCCTACAGCAGATCTTCCACAGCGTCAGGTGCGACTGGATGGGATAGATCACATGCCTATCTGGCTGTAAAACCGTGGTCGTTGGAAGTATGCAGAATGCAAGGGAAAATCCTATATAACATGAATGAAGTGCAGTGCGACATTGTGTATGAATAAGGAGAGAAATTGCTTCATCAAGTTTCATAATGAATAGAGAAAAATGGAAACAGAATTTGTGTTATTTTCTCAAAAGATGTGTATTGTAATGAATAGGAAGTGTAATTGTTTTTATATAAATACAGTTCTGCTAGTTCATATACGTGTCTTGTTGCATATCTTCCACATTGTGCATCATCAATCCCAAAACTGGTATCACGTGGTATTAATTATTACTGCATGCTGTCCCATATATGACACAAACCCTTAATTCTAAAATAACCGCCCCTACATAAGATTTAGAATTTTTTAAGCATTTTTTATGAAATCAGAACATCGAACATAACACGTAACATTTTTTTTTTTTTCAGAAAAATAAAATAAATCATGCAGTAAGGGGTTAAGCTAAAAAGGATAGCCCATCCTTTGAAAGGGCACACCGATTCCCATTCCTTTCTAATGATCTTGTCATCGACAGGAAATTAAACGCAAATCTCTTTAAAGCTCCCCCTGTTTTTAAACGAGTTCCTTTCTCATGTCTATGGCAAAATTAACACGTCCAGAAAATGCCATGCTACACCGCCTTTAACCATTGAGCTGTGGAAGAGACTCCACATCTTTATTCAGAAACGTCATCTACGGCTCAATGGTTCAAATGGCTCTGAGCACACTGGGACTTAACTGTTGTGGTCATCAGTCCCCTAGAACTTAGAACTACTTAAACGTAACTAACCTAAGGACATCACACACATCTATGCCCGAGGCAGGATTTGAACCTGCGACCGTAGCGGTCGCTCGGTTCCAGACTGTAGCGCCCAGAACCTCTCGGCCACAGCGGCTGGCCATCTACGGCTCAAGCCATTCGTTGATAATAAAGTCCCTTAAAGCTACTACAGTGCGGGGACATCGACTGTGCATAAGCATACATTAAATCTTTTTTTTTTAATTGCAAATCTTATATGAAGAACGCTTTATTAAAATTTAATACCTTGTCTACAGCTTTTTTGTGTAGACTAAGTACCCTATTTGCACAGTGTTTAGATTTACACATAATGAATGGGCAAACCTACAAATAAATTTGATTAAAAATGCTATGCAGAACATACACTCTACACGAACGAAGCTAGTGGCAATAAGGTAGTGAACAACATCCATAAGAATCAGTAAGAACCAAGGGGGAACAATAAGACTGGAGGACCAAGAACGATTTGTTCTAATTAAAAAAGATGAAAAAAAGCTATGCAGTCTTTCGGTCCTACCGTCCAATCTACAAATCGAAGAAGAAATCCCGTAAATAAAAGAAATGTTCAAGAGTGGGATTAAATTTCAGGATAAAAAGACATTAATGATAATATTCGTTGTGGCATTGCTATTATCAGTGAAGATGAAAAAGAATTACATCTGTTGACTGAAAAGAGCAGTCTAATGGAAATGCAGTATGGACTGAGGGTGAAGCAAGAAAGAAAACCAAATGAGGAGTAGCAGAAATGAGATTAGCGATAAAACTGACATCAGAATTGAGGGCCATGTATGTAGCTGAAGTGATGGAATTCTGATACCTTGGAAGCCAAATAGCCCCTGACGGACGAAGCAGAGAGGACATAAAGTGCAGATTAGCACAGGTAAAAAGGGCATTCCTGGCCAAGAGATGTCTACTAGTATCAAACATAGGCCTTAATTCGAGGAAGAAATTTCTGAGTATGTACGTTTAGAGTACATCATTGTATGGTAGTGAATCATGACAGTGCGAAAAACCGAACTGAAGAGAAACGAAGCATATGAAATGTGATGCTACATAAGAAATTTGATAATTACGTGGTAATGGATGGAATGAGAAGTTTCCCTTCGCAGAATGGGTGAAGAAAGGAACATACGGAAAACACTAACAAGAAGAAGGAAGAAGATGAGACGACATGTGTTAAGACATCTTGGAATAACCTCCATGGTACTAGAGCGAGATGTAAAGAGTAAACACTGTAGGGGAAGACGAAGATTTGAGTACTTGCAACGAATAGTTCAGGAGGTAGGTTGCAAGAACTCCTCTTACATGAAGAGGTTGGCTCAAGAGAGGATTGGTACCAGGAGCGTGCAACCTTCGAACAAGACTGTTCATATCTTGAGAGATGTGAGTGTCCCCAAGATTCTCATCGTGAAAGTGTAGAGCAAATGGAACATTTTGCAATCGAGAATGTAGAAACAAAGATGCTTGTTAAAGATTACTGTCACCTGAATCATTAGACTCAAGTAATGGTACCAAACACCTTAAAAGCACCAGCGGAAACTACACCATTCACACATTGCGGGTTGAACATCTCGTTGGGCATTCAGTGTAATCGTCGCCTTAAATGATTTTAAAAAAGCAAAATAGTGTTTCCTTGGACCACACTATACGCCGACCCTCAGGTACTGCAAGTTTTGGTGTTGTTTGGCCTATTAACTAGGTGCGACTTCGTGTGCAGCTGCGAGCCATGGCCTTTTAAGAAGAACCCGACTTCAAATGACCACGCATGCAATCGGGCACTTTTTGAGAGAACTACGTTCAGTGAAAACAACGACTCCTCTCAAGTGTGAAGCAGTTTTCGCCTATGGTTCATATGGCTCTGAGCACTATGGGACCTAACTTCTGAGGTCATCAGTCCCCTAGAATTTAGAAATACTTAAACCTAACTAACCTAAGGACATCACACACATCCAGGATTCGAACCTGCGACTGTAGCGGTGGCGTGGTTCCACACTAGCGCCTAGAACCACTCGGTCACCTCACCGAGCGAGCTGGCGCAGTGGTTAGCACACTGGACTCGCATTCGGGAGGACGACGGTTCAATCCCGTCTCCGGCCATCCTGATTTAGGTTTCCGTGATTTCCCTAAATCGTTTCAGGCAAATGCCGGGATGGTTCCTTTGAAAGGGCACGGCCGATTTCCTTCCCAATCCTTCCCTAACCCGAGCTTGCGCCCCGTCTCTAATGACCTCGTTGTCGACGGGACGTTAAACACTAACCACCACCACCATCGGTCACCTCGGCCAGCTTTTCGCTATTGCTGCTGGAATCCCGTCTCCGCTTATTATTTTTTTTTTTTTACGACGACTGTCCTTCTGTCCATATGTCACGTTACATGACTGGTGCTGGTACACCATTATCTGTAGACGCGTTGGACGTTCTGCACTTATACACCAATAAATTGGGCTAATTCATTGACGGTATGGCCTGAGAACGTCCAAACACGAAACTTCCTTTCTGCCCCTCTGTCACGTCTCCACATCGATCTATCTTACTGCGTTGATTACTTGAATCTGACTGCCACGTACACACTACTCCGCTGCCATTACTTCATTACTTACGACAGCGGAGATTTGGGGGAAGTGGGGAAGGGGGGGGGGGGGGGGAGAGATGACCGCCTGTTATGGTACTAATTCCACTTCCACATCATCTACAGCGCTCCAAAGCCACGAGTGTGCTCTTTTAGGAGCTGACGAAAGGTGAGCTTATGAACTATCTTATAACTTTTCATCTGTTGGGCTTTACACGGACGTACAAGCTATCCTCATCCTATTGCGACGCTCGGAGAATTGTTAACGTAGCATTTTCTTGCTGGTTGCTGGATTTGTAGTTGACAAGAGAGAAACTGATGAAGTTTACAATAGATTGATGCTGGCACGATACGTCATGCCGTGTATTTCGACAATATTAATGAAGCCCAGTTGCATCTTCTTCCATGGAAGCATCCTAGTGACGTTCTCGAATACGCTGCGTATGCTGTCTGCAAAGATCGTAATGACGAGATGCGAGTTGTGAGACACATTCTGTTGCATCTGCAGGGACCTTCTCTTTTTCACGTCTGTTGCTGACACGAGGGGCAACCCGTTGGTGCACTGGACAATGCTAAGTTGACGAACACACACATCTGCCTCCCGATACGGAGGTAGACGCAGAGTTACAGTGTTAGTAGCAGTACAGCATGTAGTTCTGATATCGGCAGCTGCGACTGCTGGAGTCGCAACGAGCACTTGATATGGCCCTCTACTGAAAACAAATAACAGGTCTTGAAACAGACTTATTTGGCTTACGCTGTTGTATTGTACAACTGCTACAACTAATCGTTTGGAGTTCTGTAAAGCGTTACTTTTGATTTTTTTTTCTCTTTTATCTGTTAATGCTGCTCATCTTGGATTTCAATGGTTTTGTATGTGCAGATGCCATGTACTGTATTATGCACAATCAATATTGTTATTTATTGTTTAATTTCACGCTCCAATCGGTGACAAAGGGGATACATATCTCGTAAGGATAATGTTCGTTTTTAATTATTTTCTCTTTAGTTAATAGAATAGTGATTACATTTTTGAGTCTCATGCGTTAGTAAGTTACCAAGATACATAAATTATCATGAAATACACGTAAAAACAGCCGAATCACACTGATTCAGCATGCTACAACTCATTTCATTCGAATATTTCTATATTTATGGCTTATTCCACTCAAAGCAAGATAATATAAATACATGTCATACATGAGAAGCAAATATTTCAGTTGTTGTCTGTTATTATCGTAGGCACTTTCCTCAACACTTAAATATTTTTGATGGAGTCCAATGATTTGCCCTTTCTTACACTTCCCTCGACCTTCTGTTAGATGAATATTTTTGTAAATGTAGTTACTTTAGCTTCAAAAGCGAATGATTTGAAAATTCTTGCGTTTGGGGCTCAGATTCAACAACATTTGTGCAATTGTTATCTACTCTGTTTTTTGCTTTTGACAATTTATTATCAAATCGTTGGGATTCTCTCATACGCTACAGTTGTCGTTGCTTATTTGTTACGTTGAATAATATAGGTATTAGATTCTGTGTAGGTTTCCTACGTTACAAATTCACTGATTTGCCTGAAAGTGTAGCGAAAGTGTGCTTTGTTGGACAGATATATGACATCTTTCTAAAAAGGTCAGGTCTTCTGGTGTTTACTAGCAATATTTGTTATTAAAGGAAAATGACATTCTTAAATAAACATCTGTACGTTACAGGAGCATCTTAAATTAACTGTCCTATAATTCACCGTTTACTATCTCCCTGGGTCCCTTAGACGACTAAATAATCACAAATGTGATGTAATTTTTAATTATTTTAGATTTTTATGGGACTACATACACAGCCTATTTTAAAACTGTGTTGCAAATCAATATAAATTTTACTTTTCGCACTCACCCGATATTGTATTCAGAAGCGCCGTTTGCTGACAGCTTGGGGTGCTGCTGTCACTGGGGGTAACAAAATCGATACGGAGTGTAGCGACCATAGAAAACATAAACGCATCAAAACAAGTTCTTCATCACCCCGGTCACCAGTACTCCTGAAGACAGATGTTGTCTATGGATATTGTATCACAGACACAGTCCCTTTGACTGTTCAGAGATGTCACAAAACACACCCAAAGATGTAAACAACCATGCATGAGCAGCGCCTATTAGACGGAGGGGTCCGACAGCCGATCAGTTCCAGTTATTCCACCTGGAAGGAGGTACACGGCCCGTGTTGTCTGTAGTTCAACCATGCCTAGACGGTCAGTACCGCGGTTCTATCGCGTCCGCATGGTTAATCTGTGCCAGGAAGGGCTCTCAACAACGGAAGTGTATAGGCATCTCGGAGTGAACCAAAGCGATGTTCTTCGGACATGGAGGAGATACAGAGAGACAGGAACTGTCGATGACATGCCTCGCTCAGGCTGCCCAAGGGCTACTACTGCAGTGGATGACCGCTACCTATGGATTATAGCTCGAAGGAATCCTGACAGCAACGCCACCATGTTGAATAATGCTCTTCGTACAGTCACAGGATGTCGTGTTAAAACTCAAACTGTGCGCAATAGCTGCATGACGCGCAACTTCACTCACGACGTCCATGGCGAGGTCCTCCTTTGCAACCACGACACCATGCAGCGCGACACACCTGGGCCCAGTAACATGATGAATGGACCGCTCGGGATTGGCATCACGTTCTCTTCACCAATGAGTGCCGCATATGCCTTCAACCAGACAATCGTCGGAGACGTGTTTGGAGGCAACCCGGTTAGGCTGAACGCCTTAGACACACTGTCCATCGAGTGCAGCAAGGTGGAGGTTCCCTGCTGTTTTGGGGTGGCATTATGTGCGGCCGACGTACGCTGCTGGTGATCATGGAAGGCGCCGTAAGGGCTGTACGATACGTGAATGCCATCCTCCGACCGATAGTGCAGCCATTGTCGCGTCCCAAGCTTGGGTTTTGCGAGGGATTGAGCGACACGGTTCGTAAACGGGAATTAGCCGGTTGACCTAATTGAGAGGGAGACTTTTGATCTGGCTAAGATGTTAAATTCCCTGGTGTGAAGGTACAAGGCTAGGATGTTGGTAGAAGTAAACTCGTATGGACGTTATAAAAGTTCTAATTTATTCATAAAGAATACAGATCACCCTAACTGCGTAGTGATTGAACCTACAGAATAGCCAAGCCCATTACAGAGACGGTGACTGACTTCCACCGTTCTGGCTGCCTGATAGAACTTTCCAGCACTTTGCTGCCCACACTAGCACCCTACGTCAGAGTCCCGCGGTCGCTGCCTAAACGCTCATCGGCGACTATCTCCAACTGTCTGCCTGCAGCCCGCCCTCAGCCCAAGTCGGCTGCTACTCACGCTGACTACCGTCGCTGCCTAAACCCGAGAGAGAGAGAGATCCCCGGAGCGGCGTGCCTCCGAGTTTTGTTAGCTCTTCCCCTTCGACCCCGCTAGCGCTTGGCATGACGTAGCGTCGAGTGCAACTTTTCCTTATTAGGGATTGTTTTAGTATTAACTTCAGTACTTTTCTTCAGAAGCTGGGTGGAGGGGTAGAGGGGCCTCTCCCTATATGGTCACGCACTGCGTCCTGAGCCCTTCATTGGCTCCTCATGACGTAGTGCGGTCCCCACCTAGGGCCCTCTTTCTTTCTCTCTCCGCTCCCAGACTTCTCCCTCTAGCCAAGAGTGTTGATACTGCAAGTTATTGTTTATTAAGGGACCTGCCCAGAGCGCCCTGTTTATCTTAATAGCTGAGTCTGCTTCCTTGCTTATCACGCGCAGCTGCCTGGCCGCTTGGACCGCCGCCTCGGCTATTTGGCTGCGTCGTTATCTTTTGTGACCCCTCTGACACGCCTGGCGTCCCCTGTTAACTCTATCTCCCCGTATGATTTCTGGTGTATCGTCTGAGAACAACTGCATTTAGACTTGGCTTTTCTGCGGTTACAACACCATATCAGCGGCATATTGGCGAGGAATTCGCCTTCATGGACGACAATTTGTGCCCCCATCGTGAACATCTTGTGAATGACTTCCTCCAGGATAACTATGTCGCTCGACTAGAAATTCAAATGGCTCTGAGCACTATGGGACTTAACTTCTAAGGTCATCAGTCCCCTATAAGCTAGAACTACTTAAACCTAACTAACCTAAAGGCATCACGCACATCCATGCCCGAGGCAGGATTCTAACCTGTGACCGTAGCGGTCGCGCGGTTCCAGACTGTAGCGCCTAGAACCGCTCGGGCACCCCGCTCAACTAGAGTGGCCAGCATGTTCTTCAGATATGAAACCTATCGAACATTACTGGGATAGATTGAAAAGGGCTGTTTATGGACGACGAGACCCACCAACCACTCTGAGGGATCTACGCCTAATCGCCGTTGAGGATTGAGACAATCTGAACCAACAGTGTCTTGATGAAATTGTGGGTAATATGCCCTGACGAATACAGGCATGCATGAATGCAAGTGGACGTGTTATTGGGTATTAGAAGTACCGGTGGTACAGTAATCTGGACTACCACCTCTGAAGGTCTCACTGTATGGTGGTACAACATGCAGTTTGTGGTTTTCATGAGCAATAAAAAGAGCGGAAATGGTGTTTATGTTGGTCTCTATTCCAATTTTCTGTACAGGTTCTGAAACTCTCGGAACCGAGGTAATGCAAGGCTTTTTTTGATGTGTGTACAACGTAGACCGCGCATGTCCCTATCACTGTCGCGTTACTCCTTGAAACCAACGTCTAAGTCGTGTGACTAGGAGCAGAAGGCCATGTTTCTGTCATCACGCGCTGCGTGAAGTGGAGCTGACAGTTACTGTTTCTCTCATTTATAGCTGAAATTAGTCATTGATTTTAACAATTCAATGAACTGTAGTACTACTCTTACATGTGTAGTAGTGCATTTAACCTAGTTTCTCCGAAATCCCCGATAATAAAGCAGTGGTTATCGATTTTATATGTGGTTAAGCTGAAACGTATTGACAGCTCTTTTGACAAGGGACAGAATGACTATTCTGTAGTGAATACTGTTTTTTCACTGTTCATAATGTCAGGTATTTATACAACATACAGCATATGTTTTCTCACTTTTGCTTAATCTTGTAAAGATACCGACACGATATCAAGATAGGAAGGGTAATATATTACGAAACGTTGATTATAGTGGTGTAGTGAGCTAGATATTAACTATATGTCGTCACAAAATCTTAATCTTTCACCAAGTTTTACATCTGAAGACAAACTTCTATCTTAACTTTCAAGTTACGGAAATACCTCTGCAGGTATTTTAAAGTAGTTGACTTACATAACTGAGATTTTCGTCACTTTACTTAATCTGTAGGATACAAAACAAGACCTATCTGAGCTTATGTGAAGATATTTATTTCTGCAACTACTAAAAATAACAACATTAGATCTGTAACAAAAGTGACATAAATTGTGCACTATAAGTGCCCGATGACATACTCGGCTTCACGCCCCTAGTCACAAGACTTAGATTTTGGTTTCAGTAAAATGACGTCATGCGTAGTATATGTTACCTATGATATATGGTCGCGATTGTTGTGTTACACTGTGATTCCACGTATGTATGTAATCTCGATGTAATTTTAGGGGCTGCTGCCGTTTAGGAGAATTAATTTCTGTGAATAATGCTACGAAGAGACAGATGAGGAACGATGGTGAGCTACGTTGCGTTGCAACTACGAGTTAAGCAGTATCTTACGAATGAAATGGGCTGTCTACGTTCGAGCCAGTGAGTTATCTGTGGCCTGGTTTCATATGCACAAAAGTGGAATGGAATCTGTGAGAGGGCCGAGCGCCTGAATTGTTTAATTTCGGTGAAGTGAAATATAAACGGGCGGACTGCGCGTCGAGGATGTTGCTCGGCCTGTCGCCCACAGTTTTCCTCGAAATCTGCGTTCTTGGTATCAAATTAATTTGATTCGTCTTGTCTGGTTTTGGACTAGGGAAGTTTTATTTACGGTGTATTCTGACGGACCGTCGAACGGCGAGACAACGGAGCGTCGGCACCAGAGATCTTGCAGCAGTCGTCTCAGGTAGGAATTTGCCGAACGTACATCTCTCGATCACACAGTCGACTGTCAACCGACATTTCCTTGCTGCTGAGTGTTAACACAAATAAGCTCCTACGAACAAATATTAGTAAAATGTCTTACGTAGGTTCAAGGCAACCTTTAGTTTACAGTTTAACAATTGCCCTTCTCTAACACCTCAAATTAATGTTACATTTGTGCTGTTAAGGGCAATTTCAATGTCAGAACTTTACGAAGTTGTCACGTAACAAATTGTGTTGATTTAACGACTATAATTTAACTAACGATGTTTTGAAGACACAAGGGATAAAGAAAGAACAATTTTTTTCTATTGTGCTGTGAACTCACATTATTAAAGAAACAGTAGAAGCATTTACAATCAGTTAACAACAACTTGAAGTCGAAACTGATTACAGCTGCGTCATTTCAGGCTGGGTCATCACTCATTCGTCAGTGCTGACATTAACTTTATTCCAGTCAGGGATAATCAGTGGCGAAGGGTCCATTGAGGGTCTGAGTCGTATTCTACCCACAAAATTCCAAAATAATTAGCTCAAAAAAGAATCTAATCCGATCTAATCACGTACCCTCGTAAACGTTTTCACATATTTTACGTTTGAATTTCGTTTCTGCACTCGCCAGTATAATGCATCACTCCGCTAGCTTTGCGATCAGTAACAACTCGAATTCCGTACTTGTTATGAGCATGCGCAGTAAGCCCGTTTCTTTCACGTGGCTGACTTGCGTTCTCCACACCGTGTATACGGTTTTTAAAAACTGGCGCTTGATTTGTTTCTACTTCTCGCCAGCACGTCGGTACACGCTTAAGTGAAATGGTAAGCTCAGTTGGTAGAGCACTTGCCCGTAGAAGGCAAGGGTCCCGAGTTCCAGTCTCGGTCCGTCACACAGTTTTAATCTGCCAGGAAGTTTCATATCAGCGCACACTCCGCTGCACAGTGAAAATCTCATTCTGAAAACATCCCCTAGGCTGTGACTAAGCCATGTCTCCGCAATATCCTTACTTTCAGGAGTGCTAGTTTTCCAAGTTTCGCAGGAGAGCTTCTGTTAAGTTGGGAAGGTAGGAGACGAGGTACTGGCAGAAGTAAAGCTGTGAGGACGGGGCGTCAGTCGTGCTTGGGTAGCTCAGTTGGTAGAGCAGGTGCCCGTGAAAGGCAAAGGTCCCGAGTTCGAGTCTCGGTCCAGTATACAGTTATAATCTGCCAGAAAGTTTCATGTCAGCGCACACTCCGCTACAGAGTGTAAAATCTCATTCTGAGCACTCCTAGAAGCTTGAACCGACAAAACGGTTGATCGAAACGGAAGTATAATAAAGAGATTTATTTCGACTGCCTGCCTTTTATTACGGCAAGAGTTAGCTCTTCGAGGTCGTGAAGAATCTTAGGTGTCAGTAAATGAAAGAAGTTAGTTAGAACTTTTGTATTTTTTGGCAGAAGAAGAACCATACGTGAAAGATCATCTAGCATCTGATGAAATATTTAAAAGCACTTCCTCTGACACATCGAATGAACTAATTGCTTTATTACGGATGTTGCTAAAGAGCCAATTTCAAGTGAAGTTTAAAATAATCTTTTTTTATCAGTACAAGCCGACTAAATACCTGATGTCTCAGCTAGAAGTCAAATGAGTGTAGTTTTTCGTTTTGCAAATAACTAATCGGGAGTAATACGAGAGAGATTAGTAGGAGTTTTATGACGTACCGAAAGAGTGGAGTGGGCAAGGCGTGACTACTGTTTTGTTGCAAGTGCAAAGCAATTGGAATATTGATGAAAACAAATCACTATTGCAAACATACGACCGCTGCAGTGCAAGGGTGGGGAAAAATTGTGGTGTGAAACAGGCGTATCCTCATGCCTCTCTTTATCCACTACTACGCACATCAATTGAACCCAGTCCTCCTCGATGCATGTAAAATAAATTACGCAAGTACATCGTTTTGTGGGAAATCTATGAGTATTTCATGCATTTTTAGCCGTTACATTAACAGAAGTGAACTTTTGAGTGAAAGGGGATTTAAACTAACAAATCCTTCCGAAACAAGGTGAAATTTTTATTCATGCGCTGTTCAGACTATTATTCTTCACTATACAGACCTTAGAGCAGCATTTAATGATGTGATAAACAATGAAGGGTGAGATGGTAAGTCCTTACGTCAAGCAGTTGGGCTAAATAGTATCCTTGATTATCTAACTTTTCTTTTTTTGTTGCAACAGTACTATTTGATTTTCCAGGACACAAATATCTCCTTTGACATTTTCCAAAATGAAACTGTGTGCATAAGACACTGTAAGCTCTAAATTGAAAACTGCATTAAGGGTGTTGAAAGATTAAGATGTGAGGAAATTATTCTGAAATGCATAGTGGAAGCTAAGAGCCTTATAAATTCAGCAGGAGTATCTGAAATTAATTTTAACGAAACAGAAGCAAGTACTCAGAAATTGTAACGGTATAACGTTCTTTTATAAAAAATAATTTTAAATTTCACGATTACGTTGAATGACTGTCTGAATTGGGGAATGGATACTGAACTCGAATTACCGTGTAGCGTGTTGTTAGTGCAAGTGATGTGCTTACTCTGTATCACTGTACCAAAAACTTTATACGAACTGTTTGCGCAATGTAACTCTGAATACCAATAAAGAAATAGTCACCGTAAATACATTCAACCACTTAGACACTGAATCATTTGGCCCTGTTAAAAACTGATAACTTTGGTCTCTGTGCACATAACAATAAATTAAATTGTCTTACCTCCAAAGCAGCAACGGAGTAACGCGATATAGTCTGGTCTCTCACGGAAAACAAAAATATGCTGGCTACTGGCTCAACAGTATACAATGCTGGCCATAATACTTCGAAATGCACATGAAAGTCTTTTGGAAGATAAAAAAGAACATTTAAGAAAATCCAACTTCTTAAAAAAAGTATGATCTGGATCGGGAGGAGGTACTGATTATCGTGAATTATTAAGACTCAGTTTCTTAGTAAAAATTATATTGCAAGTTAAGTTTGTCTTTCCAGAAACATCTGGCAACTGAAGTTACATTAATCATAATTGATTCACAAACAATGAGATATAAACAGCAAGTAGTATCTAACCTCACTAATCCAACATAAATGCAAATCATGAAATTACACATAGCTCTGTTAACAAATCTTAAAAGCATTACAAAAATGAAATATCTAACAAGCCTTTTTATCAAAACGCTTACGCACATTCTGGGGTTACTCAACGATTACAAATTATCAGCTAACTCATCTATACTAACGCGCTAGCAAAAAAAAAAAAAAATTATTATCTAACATCTTTACTTTGCTTGTATGAAGACTTCTGCTTCCACGTTCAATAATACTGACATACCTGAATTAATCTAACAATCGGTGACTTCACACCGTACACCAAAAACTGCCTACTCCATCGTATTTCTCTCACAGACGGCTACCTACAATTGTGCTCAAGCGCACTCTTACTCTAACACTATAGTATCTTTGGTTCTGCGGTCTTACACCGTCAGCGATATAAAGCCTATCAAAAACATACATCGTTTTTAATCATATTCGGGTGCCACCTACAAATATGTCCCAGTAGACTCCTTTCAAGGGCTAACTCTCGAATAATTGACACAGTAGTAGTAAACATGGAAACTAGATTCTAGGGCTTGAGTGAAACAGATTTACAGAACTTGTAAAAGAGAAAACGTTCTCAGGTTATAGTAGGCCAAGCAATTTCCCGATACGTGAAGTTGCAAAACTACTTAATATATGTCCTTCCTTTGATTCTCGAGAACTGAAATGAGAACTAATATTTATTTACAGCAGTGAGGATGAACGTTTACAGTCTCAGGACCTCCTTATATCCATTACAAACAACGGATTAAAAAACTAGTTACCTGAATGTGCGAAATTACTGTCTTTCGTTCTTGCAGTTCCGGCAACCACCGAGTCTTCTGAAGGTAGCTTGAATACATTATAACACGTTAAAACCTACCTTCACAAAATAATGACCAATTACAGACCATCAGACTTGGCGATTTTGACTCTAGAGAAGGGAACTGTGATATCTTCAAGAAACAGCAGAATTTCACATCTCGTGTTATCGACGTTTGCGCCCAAAAGAAGGATAAAAATAGAACTAATTTAAAAAATTAATTACTATGTGCTATATTTTTGGTAATGTGTAAATATTTTTATGCGTTTATTTATAACAATGTCTGTAGCAGTTACTATCCTGGTAGAAATATGTAGCTAAGTTACCCTTTGCAACGTTTCTGTTTTACAAGTTCTTGTTTGAAGTTTTCTGTTTCTTTTCTCGAAATTCGTAATTCTCAGCCTGCCCTACAAAAAATACTACGCTTCGCCAATGTGGATCATTTACTTGTTTGTGGAGTCCAGTGCTTCATAATTAGTTTTCCACCAGCGACGTTTTGAATTGTAACAGATATAAATTGCCTACAATAATAAGCCAATACACATCAAATTTACCGGTCTTCTGAATGGCTTTTAGAATATCAATGTTTCTCTGCCTACCCATACATCCCTCTTCAAAAACAACCATTAACCCAGAGTTGTAAAGCAGCCATTGCTAAATAATATTTGTAGATATTTTATTTGTTTATATTCTCACATACGCTATATGGTCAAAAGTATCCGGACCCCTAGCTGAAAATGACTTACAAGTGCGTGGCGCCCTCCAACGGTAATGCTGGAATTCAATGTGGTGTTGGCCGACAGTTAGCCTTGATGGCAGCTTCCACTCACGCAACCATACGTTCAATTAGGTGCTGGAAGGTTTCTTGGGGAATGGGAGCCCATTCTTCACAGAGTGCTGCACTGAGGAGAGGTATCGAATGTCGGTCGGTGAGGCCTGGCACGAAGTCGGCGTTCCAAAACATCGCGAAGGTGTTCTATACGATTCAGGTCAGAACTTTGTGCAGGCCAGTCCAATACAGGGATGTTATCGACGTGTAACCACTTCGCCACAGGCCGTACATTATGAACAGGTACCCTCGATCGTGTTGAAAGTTGCAATCGCCATCCTCGAATTGCTCTTCAACAGTGGGAAGCAAGAAGGTGCTTAAAAAATCAATATAGGCCTGTGCTATGATAGTGCCACGCAAAACAACAAGGGGTGCAAGCCCCCTCCACGAAAAACACGACCACGCCATAACACCATCACCTCCGAATTTTACTGTTGGCACTACACACGCTGGAAGATGACGTTCACCGGAAATTCGCCGTACTCACATCCTGCCATCGGATCGCCTCATTGTGTACCGTGAATCGTCACTCCACACAACGTTTTTTACACTGTTCAGCCGTCCAATGTTTACGCTCCTTCACCAAGCGAGGCGTCCGTTGGTTCAACGTGACATTACTAAATTTTAAAAATATGTTCCCATCCTTCTTCCTGTTGTAAGTGATTCCACGAAGATTTTAAATCCCTACAAGTTTGTTCCTTATCTGTACAGGATACATCCAAGGTCAATTCCGGTCTCTCATCTACGGAAGCACAGTCAATATTTTGGACACCTAGCATACCCACACTAAAAGTTCACAACACTGCAACAAAAAGATTTTCAGTAGCAAAGCGACTGTTGCTGTTTACTACCATACTGACACACTAGAAAGACGGTCAGTCCATGCGCCATGGCCTTACGGGGTAGCCGCGCGGTAAAGGCAGGCGCCTTGTCAAGGTCCGTGGGTCTCCCTCCTCCCTCGGGCATGGGTCTGTGTGTCGTCCGTAGCGTAAGTTAGATTAAGTAATGTGGAGGCTTAGTGACCGATGACCTCAGCAGCTTGTTTCCATAATACCTTACCACAATTTTTTTCCATGTGCCATTGCTGGCAATTCTCTCCAAACCCTGAATCGTCTTACTGTCTCACGTTTCCCTCAATTATGCTGCAAGTTCTTATGTTGAACGCTACAGACAGCTGATCTCAGCAGCGTTGTGTTCCTTTGAAATGTTCAAAATGGTTCAAATGACTCTAAGCACTATGGGACTTAACATCTGAGGTCATCAAACCCCTAGACTTAGAACTACTTAAACCTAACTAACCTAAGAACATCACACACACCCATGCCCGAGGCAGGATTCGAACCTGCGACCGTAGCAGCAGCGCGGTTCCGGACTGAAGTGCCTAGAACCGCTCGGCCACAGCGGCCAGCTCGTTGAAATGTGTACTCGCTGATGTCAGATGGGAAGTTATCTGCTAATAGTAGATACTGAACAGTCGTAGTACAATCATGTTAACAGACTCTATATTATAAAGTGTTCATCTTCGCACTCTCGATGGATGACGCTATAAGAAAACAAGCTAACAAATATAAGAGACACACTTTCGGATTCAGAGAACAGCAGGAAGCAGTGTTACCGAATCACAGGTGAAGAGCTACATAGGAGCGGCGTCAAGGAGAAGATGATCGACAATGGGATCCGGCTAGTACGTCATCCTTAA
Source organism: Schistocerca gregaria (assembly GCF_023897955.1). Lineage (NCBI taxonomy): Eukaryota > Metazoa > Arthropoda > Insecta > Orthoptera > Acrididae > Schistocerca > Schistocerca gregaria. The sequence continues at coordinate 521,303,269 of NC_064922.1, read as the reverse complement.
GTAAAAACAATCGCAACCCTACACGGAATCCACAGTCAGCTAACAGGCGGTGTAAACATAAATTTAACCTTTTTTGGAACCATAAAAAGAAATTCTGATGAATTTTTTCTTGTTGTTTTATTGTTGCGATAGCCGAAACGTAACTCTCGTTTTCATAGGGCGTTTACCTTCATCTTCATTGCATCGTCGAAATCATCAACGTTTGAACTGATGGCAAATGATTACAAATGTTTGTAAAGCTGGAATAAAAATACGTAATATAATCATAAAAAATTAATAACCACCTTATATAGGTAGTGGTGTTCTGGCCTCGAGCTAACGATGGTGAAACTGGTGATGTTAAAAATATGAAAAATTGCGAAAACGACGTTAATGGAGAGACAGTGTTAACTGATTGATTTTTTTTTGTCTTCAGTGCAGTTGTAGATTCCACTTTACGCACCATATGTAATCAACAATTCGGATTAAGATCCGAAAGTACATCTTTAATCAGTCTCGCTGGGAAATCTTGAGAGAAAAATAAGTGGTTCGAGAGATGGATAAATTTTTCTGTGAATTGTTTAATGAAAGGAGGTAGGTTACGGTCATTCCTAAGGTGAGAACAGGAAAGATGTAGATACTTTTATTGTGACCACTGAAACATGAGCGAAAGGTATCGGTTTATCCAGCACAAGTGTTGCAGGAAGACCGAATTTACAATAAAGATTTCATGTCAACACTAATAATAAAATTAAATATGGTAAGTTTTTATCTGCCTTCATTTGGTCATGCTCTTGTGAAGCAAAACACGAATTCTTAGTTCTTCCAAGCTAAAGCATGACGAAATTGATGAAACTTAGACTGGAATAATAAAAAATAGCAACAAACACAAACAACAGTCACCAACAAGGCGCTGCCCGCGCAGGTCTCTGCTGGCCTGTTGTTCGCAATATGTAGCACTTCGTTACACTTCATTGGCATCTTCGTTCTTGCGACTAAGCCACTGATACCCTGATAAAATGCACTACTCTGATGTACCCTTTTGATAATGTGTGCCCATGTTCTTGCAATTTATACTATCACACTTCCTGGATATTTAAAGTTATCCTCAATTTCAATCTTCTGTCTTTAAATGTTAATTTCTCCCTCACCTTCTCTGTCTCTTCTGTTTGTTTGTGTACTTCCTTATTGTTGTTTCCGCACACCACAATATCATCAGCAAATAGCAATAACTTCACCTCCTAGTACCTATGAACTTCTTTGGTCTCTTTCAAAATTTTTCATTTATACTTTACGGTTTGGTCTTGTAGTCTATTGGTAATGTGCGTGACTGAAAACTGAAAAGTTGTTGTAACCTTGCCAAGTAATATATTCGAGAAATTTCAATCAAAAACTGTGATTATCTTGTGCGTGAGATTCACACTCACGTAAAATTTTGTAAATGGCCACGTGACTTCCTTATGACTGTAAACGTATTTATTTGTAAAACTCAGTGTTTCCTCTGTGTGGTCATTATCCAGTGGAAACAATTGCGTGCCTTAGCACAAGTCAAAACTAAAAAATCATTTGACATGTCATGTAACAGAAGCTGGTTTCATCACAACGTGTTCTTGATTACGACTTCTTGTGCGTACTGCACTCTATGAATTGCATTTTCAATAATTGTTTCTACTCTGTTTCATTTTTGCATGCATTTCTAATATAGAGGAAAGTAAAGGAGTCCACATTTGTTTTTGTTTCATATAAAACAGAAGATCGCTAAGGGATACAGTGTCCTGTGGATGTTTCTTCCTGCCTATGAATCCGTGTGTGGAATTCTCGATTTAACTGCAATGTAAGCATCTCGTTGATATTCTACTTTCTTTTAGTTCACATCCGGTTTTAGTGTTTTCTTGCATTTATTGGAGAACTTCTTGTTAGCAGATTTTTATAGGAATGGTATTCAACTTTATTACACCTTGCCATGTCATGTCATGTCATGTCATGTATTTCTGCTATGAATGGTGTTGCTTCTTCCTAATGAGTATGCTTTGTAGTCTTAGTAATTAAGGCATTCTTCCTCGCAAATACCACAAATGCAACAGTAGTTATGCAAATGGGTTCACACGTTATTAACAGGTATCCAAAATCATAAACTGTTGAAGAAATCACTGTACTACAATTATCTTTCCACTCCGTGGAAGGTGGATTTACTTTGTTAAGGAAACCGAAAATCCTGAATGCAAATGCTGACTGCAAAAAATATGCGAGTATTTGTTTTCTCCTCCAGCACACAACGCCACTGTGGAAAGAGTATTTTCGCTGACGTCGGCCCAGTGGACCGATGAAAGAAATCGACTGTTGCCATGGACTGTGGAAACAGTGTTACAGTGCCAGTTTAACTACAAGCTGACTTGCATGGACTTTTATAAATATGTATAAGGAAAAAAAGACTTGCTGAAAAGAAATCTTCTGAAAAGTATGGATAACCGACTACTGCTGCCGCAACGAATTTCATGTAATTTTGTTGTAAGTAAAAATTAATTATACAAAATAAAATTTTTACTTCATTTCTACACCCCCATCTCAGAGTGTCCCGACGAGGTTCCAGCTACATATGGCCACTCTAGTTTCACGGTATTTCTCAAGTAACAGTGCTGATTAGGTTCACTCTACAATTTTGTAGGCATATCTGACATCTGTATGTGCACTGGATGAGTACCAATATTTCTCTTATAAAACCTACTCACAACTAAATTTAATATGCTGTGACGTATAATATATACTTGATATTGTACAGCTCGGCAAAGCTAAGTGTTTCCTGAGCCATAGCGGCTCAAAAATAATATTGACAAATTCTTTTTTGAAGCAACACTGGGGTATTATTTTTGTTCCATGAAAGTACAAATACCTATAAATCTGTCGTCACTGATATTATAAATAAACATACAGAGTTTTTTTCTTGCTAAGAAAAAGGCTGTATTACTGCTCTTGCTCTGCTTGCTAGATTCACAATTCAACAATCCTTCAGTACTCTAGGAAGAGTAAAACTGTGGAGATATTGTACAATGATTGAAAACAGGTTATGTGAGCTGTACATGATAACTGTTCGCAGGAGAAAAGTGATTGAAAAATCTGATTTTATTAAGTTAGTTGTTGCCAAATTTGTGCTTTGACGAGGAGAGTACATTTTGATACTTGGTGCAAAATGTGTTTTTTTGTCATTAAGCTGAATGGCAGAACATTTAATTTCTTCAGATTCTCTATTAATGAGTCTTTATCAACGTTTTGAATCTTATACGTATAGATTTCCCTTTGTTTGATTTTCTCATGTGTTGAAACTCCGTGTGCTCTGTATTTTGTGAGCGTTAATGTTATACGGATTGTCAGACTTAAGGGGTCTCTGAATACAATTATGTTTATTTATAGTCAAGCGTTCATTCAAATCAATTTTTCCTTGCCAGTCACTTTCCTATTCAACGGAGTTTACGTGACCTTACTCAGTAACCAACATATGATCGCTCGATGCGAAACGTACTACTTGCCTTCAGCAGTTTGTAGAAGTCTATGGATTTCTCATTGCAATTAATATCAAAACTAGCTTCAGTCGCTGTGAAGGTTATAGCTCTCGTTTCTGTGCATCGTCTTTCTATAGAAAAGGCAGGTACGTGTTGAAGATGACACAGATAGCTGAGTGGCAGTCCTTCACTCCATATAGTGTGTAATTATTTGATGCCTTGTAAGTGTGAGCTATTAACAGACTGGGTCCACATGCCTGCAGCACTGCACAGAGCCATAAGTCACGTTGCTTTCCATATGAGTATTTTTCATGGAAAGTGACGCACTTGTTACAACTGTTCCGGTTCATATAAATTCAGTTTCCTTTTGCTATATCAAAAGTAAATCGTTGGGCAAAATAAAAATTTTTACTTCCTAGGTAATTTTCCACAACATATTTGCAATCATATCGCGTTACAGGTCTCACTCATGGGTCTAAATATTGCGTATGAGAGAGCATACTTTCCAATTCAGGACATATCTGAACTTACTTTCATAGGTAAACCGTTTTCGAAATCTGTCAGGTACATTGCATCAGAAAAATTACATTCCATAGAATGAAGCGAATGCAAACAGATTTTATACAAATAAAAATTGGAGAGAGGGGTGAATATAAAAAGCAGTGTTAATCTTCGTATTGTTTCTATTTGTTGGTCCTATGAATGAATAGGAACACGTCAAAATCTGTTTTGCTACTAGGAGAATCAGAAACGAAATTTATTCTGTAAGACGACGTGGTCTCCTGACCTTCATTGCTTACATATTCCGCGCTCACAATCATATTCCGCACATCAAGACGCTTTATTCGAACCCGAACTCGATAAGATAAAGTCAATGTTGTATGTATTCATGTAAACGATGTGCAAATAACAAGTGCGCACCGGGGTTGAAATATTCGAGCCTGGCGTACACACATAAATTCCAGATACGACGGTCACAGGAGCTTTTAGTTCGAGAGAGGCAGACCACACACCAGGAGGACGGTCCCTTCAGAGGACGAGTCAAACCTTGGCCGCCTGTAGAGCACACAGCGTATGCCCGAGTGAAAGGGGGAACGACCCCATGTTCTGCTTAAAAGCAAATTCCGCTACATTGTGTGGGAGCGTCCAGCCTACTCATTCTTTGCACATAGCACGCAGTTTCAGAGATTTTCACAGGGAGACAGCAAACGACAAACGCCGATACCACAGATTTCCGGATTGGTCGCCTTAAACGAAACGTTAGTCTCCCGTTTTAGAAGAGCATTGCTGATTGGAGGATGATATTTGTGACGCCTTGCGCTGAAGGAGTAATGGAAGAGACCAAAAGATATACCCCTTCACGCCTGGCGTGGAGAGGCGCCGTTCCGTTGTCGCTCTTGGGGCGAGGAACAAGTCTCTCCTCAGTTCTTCATTGGGAAAGCACCTCTGTCGAGAACGAATCGAAGTGCGACTTTGTATTGAGTCCTTGCGATTAAGCGTTGTTCACTGTGTTGGCCGACACACTTATGGTGCGGTGTAAATGGACAGAGTTATAGTTAAATGCCTGCGAGCGAATTTTTGAGTGGCATTGCGGTGGACTGGTTATCTGACCAGTGTACCACGCCAGTAGTTAGACTAGGGGCGAATAGGAACCCTTGACTTCATCAAGGCATAGGAAGAGTTTGATTGGCGAAGGTCAATCCAGATAGAACGAGAGTTATCTTATTTGGCAGCAGCGAGCTGCGCAGACAGCAGTCATCGCAGCTTACGGCATTGTGCGCTACAGCTACTGCGAGCCCCATATTTCCTCCACAACAGTACACTTCACTGCATTTCAGACGCGACAGCCTCGACCGTACCTAGCAACATTTTAAAGGATAATTATTCAAGTTGAGGAGGCGAGCCTCTTAGCCATTCTGCCAAGTCAATAACAATCTTAGACTTTGTATAGAAATTTCATTAGCGAATCCTATCCTTGAGAGGTAACTTCACATTCCGAAAAGAACTAGTATATAACTTGTTCAATTCAAAACTAAAAGTGCCATTGTTAATTCTCTGAATTTTTGCAAAATAAATAATAATTTTCGTTAGTTTCACGTTTTTCTTACACTAACTAGCACTACTCCAGTACTCAAGTATCCCATTAGTTACGTTAAAAATTTTGTGAATTTTTATGTCGTTACCTTACAGCGGACACTCCAGAAGATATTTATTGCTGAAAGTTTTTCAGGCATTTCTCTTTAGAACGATAGGGGCGTCTGTCTGACTTCTGTAGTAGTGTGGGGGTGGAAATTGCATCTTGCTGGAGCCACAGGGTAAAGGGTACATCTCCGAGTAAACCGTTGCGCAGAATAACAGAGTAGCAGATCAACGCCACGCTCATAATTTAATATTTGTTAAGAAAAAATTAAAAATATGTTATGACTTTTGATTTTAATTTGGTTTATTTGTTAATACGTCACTGACATCGTCTTTTAAAATGATCATGTCTTTAAATCTGCAAGTCGAAGTTCCCTCAGAAGTGGTAGACAGCTTTCGAACGACACCTCCTGCACTAAAAACTGACTCCTGATCTGATAAAACATGGGTATTTAACCGATCTTAATTTTTTCCAAAAATACGTCAGCATATCCTTTTCATTATAAATTAAAAATTATACATTAATGGACCACTTACTTCTTCTATATACTCCATAATCTAGTTTGAGAACAGTGCCAGGTGGTTCTATGTTTCCGCCAGACTCCTGGTCTTCTTCTGAAGAAAAACTGAAGATCACTACTGCTATCAATCTCACAAATTCCAGAAACGTAACTTTCGTTTTCAGTTAGCGCGAACGCAAGTCAGATGTAAATGTCGTGTAACTAGGGCCTCCCGTCGGGTAGACCGTTCGTCGGGTGCAAATCTCTCGATTGGACGCCACTTCGGCCACTTGCGCGTCGATGGGGACGAAATGATGATCATAATGATTAGAACAACACAACACCCAGTCCCTGAACGGAGAAAATTTCCGACCCAGCCGGGAATCAAACCCAGGCCCTTAAGATTGACATTCTGTCACGCTGACCGCTCAGCTAGCGGGGGCGGACGCAAGGGGGATTAAACTATACATTAAAACTGAATTTTGGTTAATAAAACAGAAATTACACAATTAAAATTGGCACTTACAAATAAAATTCGAAATAAGCAAATTCAGCACTACACCCCATGTTTGTGATAGAGCAAACAAAAGATCAGTTGATAGAGTCGCCATCTTTGAAATTCATAATTTATCTGTTGGATTGGTTCACTACCAACCTAGACAAACTGATCTTTTAAAGGTATTCCCATTGTCGTCCTGCAAGACAGCAGAGAACTTTTTTTACAGTTTCAGTTCTATTCACCGCATTGTTTCTATTTTCCGCATTGTTTCTGTTCACCACATTTTACGATTGTCATCGCCAAACCTCGAACGGCTCGAAAGACTAACTAATTTAAGGTACTCTCTTGATCGCCAGAAATGAACACGTACACATTGCTGGTATCACTGGAAAGTACCGCCATTCCTCCGTATGTATTCCTGCGCGCTCTTAAAAGCATCGGGAGCGACTGATAGCCTCGCTGGTGGGACAAAAGCTGCCAGATGAAACAGGTATCGATCGGTGGTGATGCGCAAAGAGTGGCCACCGCCAATCACGGGGGAACCGCGGCGGCGGCCAGCGGCCAGCGACGCAATCCCATGGCCGCGCATTCCGGCGTCTCCCCCGATTAACATACGAGGGGCGGCGCGGCACGGTGAGCAGGAAATGAGCAGCGCGAATACGACGTCACAACTCGACAAGGGACTCGTTGCTAATTGCATGCTCGCTGATGAAGCGAAAACAGGAGACACGGCCCTGCTCACCATAATATACTTCGCGTCTCTTGCTTGTAACTCTCAGTCTCGAAATGCTGTAGTTTCTAAACATTTCAAACTTTCATCTTTTCTCCTCGATGTTTGTTTACATTACTCCTCTAGCTATAAGGTGAGGTGACAGAAGTTGTGAAATAGCGGCATGCACACAGACAGATGGCTACAGTACCGCATACACAAGGTATAAAAGAACAGTGCGTTGGCAGAGCTGTTCACTATCTACGGCCGTCCTATCAACCTCACCCCCACCCTCAAGTACCTTGGTGTTACCCTTGAATGTCGCCTCTCCTACACCCCCCATCTCCGGACAACCCAAGCCAAGGCGCACTCCCGACTCCACCTCCTCGAGTTCCTTTCTGGCCGTACATTGGGTCTGGACCCCTCCACCGTCCTCCACACCTATAAATCCTTCATCCACCTTATCCTCTGTTATACCCATCCCGCCTGGGTTGCCGTCCCTCCTACCTTTTACAAATCCCTTCAAATCCTGGAAAGCCATGCTCTCCGCCTCGCCTATCGCACCCGCCTATCCTCCCTCTGTATGAGTTAATTCCGTTCCCACACTTCCTTTCCCTCGAACGGATAAACATCCTTTACACCTCCCGCAAACTGAATCCCCCCTCACCTGATTGTCTCTCCCATCCTTTCCCACCCCCGTCTGCTGCCGCACCTCTACTCCCACATCCCACCTGTCCTCTATCTCTCCACACTCCATACCCTTGTCCAAGGTGGCTTCCGCCAACTCCCCGTCCCTGATGATACCATAATCTCCTCCATCTACCCCTCCTACCAACTTTGATCCTCGCCTTCCTCCCACTGTGTTTTCCCCTCAGGGCACTGTGTCTCCTCTCTCTCCCTCCTCTCTTCCTCCCTCCCTCCCCTGCCCCCCAGGCTTCCACTACCCCCCTATCATATCCCCTTCCCCTCCCTACTCCTGTGCCACTGGCATCAACACCCTCCCCCTCTCCCTCCTACCCGCACCTCTTCCCTTTGGTGGGTCCCCAGCCTTGTGCATGAACAGCGATTCTTCGTACGCCGGAGATCGTCGCCAGTGCTAGTGTGGGTCTTCGCGTCAGTGCTTTACTGTCTCTCCGTTTGTGCTCCTCCGTTCACGTGTGTAATTTTTGTCTTCTCCGTTTGTGTACAGTGATGAACGTCTTTTATCCGGACAGTGCGCCTGTGGACGGCTTCATGTATTTTAATATGTCTTGTCTCCCGTTTTTATCCACCATGTTTGTTTGTTTTTCTGTCCCTCTTTTTACTGTCTGTGTTATCTATGGCCGAAGAGCGGCGTAGATAGGCCGCTGCCGGCCTACCTTTATTGTAAAGGTGCCGATATCACAATAAAGAAAAAAAAGCGAAGCTGTCATTTGTACTCAGTTGCTTCACGTGAAAAGGTTCCCGACATGATTAAAGCCGCGCGACGGGAATTAACTGATTTTGAACACGGAATGCTTGTTGTAGCTTGAGTGTGAGACATTCCATTTCGGAAATCGTTGGGGATTCCAGTACTCCACAGTGTCAAGGGTGTGCCGAGAATACAAAATTTCAGGCATTACCTCCCACCACGGACAACGCAGTGACCGACAGCCTTTACTTAACAACCGAGAGCAGCGGCGTCTGCGTACAATTGACAGTGCTAATAGACAAACAACACTGCAATTTCATCGTCAGTGCGATCAATGTGAGACTTGTGGCCACATCGGTTGGACCCTGAATGACTGGAAAAACGTGGACTGATCGGATGTCCCGATTTCAATTGGTAAGAGCTGATGGTTTGGTTCGAGTGTGACGCATACTCTGCGAAGCAATGGATCCTAGTTGTCACCAAGCCACTCTGCAAGCTCGTAGTAGCTCCATAATGATGCTGTCTGTGTTTACATGGAATGCACTGGGTGCTCCGGGCCAAATGAACCGATCATTACTAGGAAATGGTTATGTTCGACTGCTTGGAGTCCATTGCAGCCATTTATTCCAAAACAGCGGTCAATTTTTATGGATTACAGTGCGCCATGTCACCAGGCCACAATTTTTCGCTGCTGGTTTCGAGAACACTCTGGTCAGTTCGAGTGCATTATTTGGCCACCCACATTGCCCGACATGAGTGCTATCGAACATTCATAGGAAAATAATCGAAAGGTCAGTTGCTACACAAAATCCAGCGCCGGCAACTCTTTCGTAGTTGTGGACGGCTATAGACGCAGCATGCCTCAACATTTCTCGAGAGCACTTCAAACGAATTGTTGAGTCCATGTCACGTCGCGTTACATCACTATGTTGAGCAAAAGATGGCCCGACGCGATATTAGGTCATATTTCATGATTTTTGTGACGGTAGTGTATGGTCTGTACCCTTAACGCATCAACGAGGCTGCTTATTTGCTTTCTTGTCTTACTATTCCTATAAATTTACAGTGCCCGCCATTAAAACTTCAGCGGCATAAAGACAACATGCAACATATGTCATATTGCCGTGACGCATACTACGGAGTGATTATAATTAAAATTAAACATTCAGCCGGCCTCAGTGGCCGAGCGGTTCTAGGCGCTTCAGTCCGGAACCACGTGGCTGCTATGGTCGCAGGTTCGAATCCTGCCAGGGCATGGATGTATGTGATGTCCTTAGGTCAGTTAGGCTTAAGTATTTCTAAGTCCTAGGGAACTGATGACCTCAGTTGTTAAGTCCCATAGAGCTCAGAGCCATTTTAACCATTTTTTAAACTTTCAAAACGCTGTATAAATAACACCACTGGTCAGAATGACGTCAAATTGCAACGGAATATTATCGGAGAAGGGGGAAAACGTATGGCAGACGAAAAAAAATTGTGTGAAAATTGATCAATAGATGGCGCTGTTTATGTCAGAATATGTCAATGATAACAGACACTTGTCATGCCCAAGAGCGATTGAATTTGGTACAAACACGCCGGGTACACAACTTTTCCTCCTTTGACGTCTGCGACGTTCACCATGACTGTCTCAATGCAAGATCGCGCTCTGCTTGTAAGGCTGTATTACATGAATGATGACTGTGCACACATCGCTCTGCAGAACTTCCGGACACTGAAGGGTTTGGAAAAAGGGTCTGGAGAATGTGTTTCGGAAACTCGAAAACACGGGTTATTTTGGTGTGCAACCCCTAGAGGGAGGAAACGAATTGATTCGACGTCAGTGGAAGCAGTGGCCACAGTAATGCAGAAGGAGACGAATGGTGGTGTGCAGACGTGTAGTGCACGGAGAATTTCCCGAACATTGGACATACCCATAAGCACGAGAATTTCCCGAACATTGGACATACCCATAAGCACGGTGCATAAAATTCTACGAATCCTCCTTCTTCGTTATCCATTCAAAATTACCGATGTGCATGAGTTCCTTCCTGTTGACCTGCCACCAAGAGAGACCTCCGCTTTAGAATTTCTTGATCGCATGGAAATGGACAATGATTGATCGTGGAAGATTTTGTGGACGGACGAACCCCACTTCCACCTGACTGGATACGTCAATACACAGAATTGTGGCCTATGGGCAACGGAAAATCCACATGTAAATCAGCCAGTAGCAGTTCGTCCTGAAAAGTTCACTGTGTGGTGCGGGGTTACAGAACCAATTATCATAGGGCCATATTTTTTCGAAGACACAGGTGCTTCCTGTCCTGTTACCTGTACAGTCACTAGTAAGCGCTATGAGTGTCTTTTGCGACACCACGTCATTCCAGCTCTCCAACAGCGTGGATGTGTGGATGGGATCATTTTTATGCAAGATGGCGCACCTCCGCACAATGCAAATCCAGTTAAGCAGCTGCTGAAGTGCGTTTTCGGAAATGCTACAATTGTCAGCCTCCTGGCCGTCCCGATCACCTGATCTTAATCCGTGTGACTTCTGGCATGTGAAGCATGTTATGTTTAGTGTTCCGACTGCAAGCTTAACTGCATTGAAGGCAAGTTCTCAACGTGACCCCGGAAACACTTCGATTAGTTGTGGAACGTGCTGTTTCTCGATTTAAACTTGTTGCAGAAAACGATGGACAGCATACTGAACATGTTTTGCGCCAGTCACACGGAAACCCATAATCCGATTTGATTTTGATTGGAGCTTTTTATGTGGTTTTTGGCCTCAGGACAATTGAAAACCGATGTGATTGATGCTTTATATGTAGCTTTTGGCCTCAGGACAATTAAAAACAGATTTTTCCTATGTGATGTGATATGACCTTACCGTGGTGGATTGGCTTACGTAACCAGCACTATCACACTTGAACACCCATGCACACTGAGTACTACAGCTTGTTTAACGTCAAACGTACACCTTGGGCATTTTTGTATGATTGATTTGTCAGTTTTAGACGACAATTATTAAATTATGATGCTTAGAGCGCCATCTATTCCTATATTTTGCAACTATTTATTTTTCTTCTGTCATACTTTTTCCCCCTTCTCCGATAATATTCCGTTGCACTTTGACGTCATTCTGACCAGTGCATTTATTTCTACAGCGGTTTAAAAGTTTAACTTTAGTTATAATCACGCTGTACTTATTTGGATATAACAATGATTAGCAATTCAGCAATACCGCACAAATGTCTCAGAAGAAATGCCCTCTATATTGTGTATACAATGAAAGATGAAGCTGCAGAAATTGCTTATGAATGTTGACTGTTTGTGAAAAGATAGTTTTATGACTCGTGTAAGAAATCGAAAGGTCTGTCGGCAAGTATTGTGGAATATCAAATCTGTGACTTACCGCTCCGTGATACCGCTTCTCGCCTTCTACATCTACATCTACATCCATACTCCGCAAGCCACCTGACGGTGTGTGGCGGAGGGTACCCTGAGTACCTCTATCGGTTCTCCCTTCTATTCCAGTCTCGTATTGTACGTGGAAAGAAGGATTGTCGGTATGCTTCTGTGTGGGCTCTAATCTCTCTGATTTTATTCTCATGGTCTCTTCGCGAGATATACGTAGGAGGGAGCAATATACTGCTTGACTCTTCGGTGAAGGTATGTTCTCGAAACTTTAACAAAAGCCCGTACCGAGCTACTGAGCGTCTCTCCTGCAGAGTCTTCCACTGGAGTTTATCTATCATCTCCGTAACGCTTTCGCAATTACTAAATGATCCTGTAACGAAGCGCGCTGCTCTCCGTTGGATCTTCTCTATCTCTTCTATCAACCCTACCTGGTGCGGATCCCACACTGCTGAGCAGTATTCAAGCATTGGGCGAACAAGCGTACTGTAACCTACTTCCTTTGTTGTCGGATTGCATTTCCTTAAGATTCTTCCAATGAATCTCAGTCTGGCATCTGCTTTACCGACGATCAACTTTATATGATCATTCCATTTTAAATCACTCCTAATGAGTACTCCCAGATAATTTATGGAATTAACTACTTCCAGTTGATGACCTGCTATTTTGTAGCTAAATGATAAGGGACCTATCTTTCTATGTATTCGCATCACATTACACTTGTCTACATTGAGATTCAATTGCCATTCCGTGCACCATGCATCAATTCGCTGCAGATCCTCCTGCATTTCAGTACAATTTTCCATTGTTGCAACCTCTCGATACACCACAGCATCATCTGCAAAAAGCCTCAGTGAACTTCCGATGTCATCCACCAGGTCATTTATGTATATTGTGAATAGCAACGGTCCTATGACACTCCCCTGCGGCACACCTGAAATCACTCTTACTTCGGAAGACTTCTCTCCATTGAGAATGACACGCTGCGTTCTGTTATCTAGGAACTCCTCAATCCAATCACACAATTGATCTGATAGTCCGTATGCTCTTACTTTGTTCATTAAACGACTGTGGGGAACTGTGTCAAACGCCTTGCGGAAGTCAAGAAACACTGCATCTACCTGTGAACCCGTGTCTAAGGCCCTCTGAGTCTCGTGGACGAATAGCGAGAGCTGGGTTTCACACGACCGTCTTTTTCGAAACCCATGCTGATTCCTACAGAGTAGATTTCTAGTCTCCAGAAAAGACATTATACTCGAACATAATACGTGTTCCAAAATTCTACAACTGATCGACGTTAGAGATATAGGTCTATAGTTCTGCACATCTGTTTGACGTCCCTTCTTGAAAACGGGGATGACCTGTGCCCTTTTCCAATCCTTTGGAACGCTTCGCTCTTCTAGAGACCTACGGTACACCGCTGCAAGAAGGGGGGCAAGTTCCTTCGCGTACTCTGTGTAAAATCGAACTGGTATTCCATCAGGACCAGCGGCCTTTCCTCTTTTGAGCGATTTTAATTGTTTCTCTATCCCTCTGTCGTCTATTTCGATATCTACCATTTTGTCAACTGTGCGACAATCTAGAGAAGGAACTACAGTGCAGTCTTCCTCTGTGAAACAGCTTTGGAAGAAGACATTTAGTAATTCGGCCTTTAGTCTGTCATCCTCTGTTTCAGTACCATTTTGGTCTCAGAGTGTCTGGACATTTTGTTTTGATCCACCTACCGCTTTGACATAGGACCAAAATTTCTTAGGATTTTCTGCCAAGTCAGTACATAGAACTTTACTTTCGAATTCATTGAAAGCCTCTCGCATAGCCCTCCTCACACTGCATTTCGCTTCGCGTAATTTTTGTTTGTCTGCAAGGCTTTGGCTATGTTTATGTTTGCTGTGAAGTTCCCTTTGCTTCCGCAGCAGTTTTCTAACTCGGTTGTTGTACCACGGTGGCTCTTTCCCATCTCTTACGATCCTGCTTGGCACATTCTCATCTAACGCATATTGTACCATGGTTTTGAACTTTGTCCACTGATCCTCAACACTGTCTGTACTTGAGACAAAACTTTTGTGTTGAGCCACCAAGTACTCTGAAATCTGCTTTTTGTCACTTTTGCTAAACAGAAAAATCTTCCTACCTTTTTTAATATTTCTATTTACGGCTGAAATCATCGATGCAGTAACCGCTTTATGATCGCTGATTCCCTGTTCTGCATTAACTGATTCAAATAGTTCGGGTCTGTTTGTCACCAGAAGGTCTAATATGTTATCGCCACGAGTCGGTTTTCTGTTAAACTGCTCAAGGTAGTTTTCAGATAAAGCACTTTAAAATATTTCACTAGATTCTTTGTCCCTGCCACCCGTTATGAACGTCTGAGTCTCCCAGTCTATATCCGGCAAATTAAAATCTCCACCCAGAACTATAACATGGTGGGGAAATCTACTCGAAATATTTTCCAAATTATTCTTCAGGTGCTGAGCCACAACAGCTGCTGAGCCCGGGGGCCTATAGAGACATCCAATTACCATGTCTGAGCCTGCTTTAACCGTGACCTTCACCCAAATCATTTCACAATTCGAATCTCCGTCAATTTCCTTCGATACTATTGCACTTCTTATCGCTATAAACACGCCTCCCCCTTCACTGTCCAGCCTATCTCTGCGGTATACATTCCAATCCGAGTTTAGCATTTCATTACTGTTTACGTCTGGTTTCAGCCAACTTTCTGTTCCTAGTACTATACGGGCGTTGTGACCGTTTATTAATGAGAGCAGTTCTGGGACCTTTCTATAGACTCTCCTGCAGTTTACTATAAGCACATTAATATTGTTATTCCTTGTTGCATTTTGCCTACTGCCTTGCCGCGTCTCAGGAGGCGTCTTGTCGGGCCTAGGGAGGGAATTCTCTAACCTAAAAAAACCCCATGTGCACTCCACACGTACTCCGCTACCCTCGTAGCCGCTTCCGGCGTGTAGTGCACGCCTGACCTATTCAGGGGGACCCTACATTTCTCCACCCGATAGCGGAGGTCGAGAAATTTGCAGCCCAGCTCTCCGCAGAATCGTCTGAGCCTCTGGTTTAAGCCTTCCACTCGGCTCCAAACCAGAGGACCGCGATCGGTTCTGGGAACGATACCACAAATAGTTAGCTCTGATTCCACCCCGCGAGCGAGGCTTTCCGCCTTCACCAACTCCGGCAGCCGCCTGTACGAACTGAGGATGACCTCTGAACCCAGACGGCAGGAGTCATTGGTGCCGACATGAGCAACAATTTGCAGTCGGGTGCACCCAGTGCTCTCTATCGCCGCCGGTAGGGCCTCCTCCACATCTCGGATGAGACCCCCCGGCAAGCAGACAGAGTGAACACTGGCCTTCTTCCCCGACCTTTCCGCTATTTCCCTAAGGGGCTCCATCACCCGCCTAACGTTGGAGCTCCCAATAACTAATAAACCCCTCCCCCCATGTGCCTGCTCGGACCTTGCTGAAGGAGCAGCCACATGTCCACTCACAGGCAGAGCGGGCGATGCCACACGGCCAGCCTCCACATTGACCCTCCGCCTCGTGCGCCGCGAACGCCGCTGAACCCGCCACTCCCCTTGGGGAGAGGGTGGCCCAACCGCGCCCGGTACCCGCGAAGATGTCTCGACAGCAGGGACAGTGGGTCCGGAACTCACGACTGTCATGTGAACATGAAATGGATGGGTCCACAGGCCCATACACAACGCTAAGCTGGATCTGGGTTGGTACCGATTGGGCTCCTAAAGATTTACGGTTTGCTCAACTACGCGCAAGCAGTTTCAGCATTACCTCAGCAAATAGACCGGCTGCGCTCAATGAGGTATGTCTTAAACATGTGCAAGCTCACGGTTATCATAAGTTCTGTGTTGTGCTGTGAGTGTAAATTCCTAATCCTCGCAGGACTGGTGGAGGAAAATTCAGGCTTTAGGGCTATCTTCCGATTATAAACAAAGTAACGGTGATATAAGTAAATTGTTACACTGGATGTCTGGCTTAGCATTTCTTCTTCCCGGTGAAGTTGAGGGTGTTTATGTTGAAGGTTTAATGAGCATTGAACTTGTAAATGTCACATGTTTTGCAGATTATTTGACAATAAATTTCATCGAATGTTGGTTTCCGCCCGAAATTTGTGCTTCCAACATGGTAAGTTCCCAAAGAACAATGAATTCATGCTCGGAATTTCACAAGTTTTTCGGTCTTAACTTTCAGTGTGCACCACCTACATCACACTGAATGATACAGATAGGCCTCACCGACATAACAATAAACGTGATAAACATGTCAGAATGCTCAGGATCTGATTTTAAAGTACAGAAATGGAACTATGACACATTTAAACTTTTTAAAAAGCGTTTCTCATTATTATCGTAGGGAATGTTTCCACGTCTCTTTAAATACATTGACGAGTGTCCCAATATAGGCATGTTATTTTTATGAAGTATTCTTCACCGTACCTATTACTGGTTCTGCTTAACAGCCACAGAGAGTCCTGAGTCTTTGAAAATGGGAAGGAAACTGCTGTAGTGCCAACTTAACTTATGTTTTCCATTGCGGGCAGTTGGCTAGAGCTGATGCAAGGATGAGGTCTTCAAGTGGCTGAGTACAGCTGTTCCATCTCGCTAGTTCCTGGCGAGTTCTCTTGTCCTGTACAGTGTGTTACCCAGTCAAAGGTACTTGTGCTGTCTTAAACCCTAACAGATCCAGCCGCCAGCCAATACAGCGGTGGACGGCTGCGACTAATGGGGTCACAGTCAACGGGGAGACGTCGGAGACGGGAACAGCCGTCGCGGGCAGTTGCTTACAGCAGCAGCGTTAGAAGAATCGCGCCGGGAGACGACGACGAGCAGATATCGTGGGGCACTGGTTGCAGCAGTTCGACACTCCGTAGGCTCTTCGGCAGCCCAATATGCTGCTGCAGATGCAGTTACAATACGCCGAACACGACGGTCTTACCACTCGGTAGTGATACATGGTTGCCCGGAGTCCTGTCTTCTTGCGACCAGGCAGCAGTCATGTACAGTGGCTATATTCCTGCCAAGTCTGTCTGCAGTAATGCAGAAGGACCATGTAGCTTCTCATAGCCCTTTTCCACGACCTCGTTCAAACTCAGATGTTCATAATGGCTTCTTTGTTATCTTAAAGGCATTCCTGATTAACATCAACTCACCACGTCCAATCTCACAGGTGACTAACACTCACGACAGTTATAGGGTGTACTTGAAGCACACATGATTTGCATCCTCATAGTGGTAGTAATAGGGCCACTCTTACGAGACTGGTGCGAAACCTGAATAGACATCATCCTTCAGATGTAGAAACAGGCCTCCCAGTTTTCCAGTTGTTGTAGCGATTTTTTCCCGTCAGTGTGAACATGGGGGTTTTCGGCCTCATTTCGAAAGGTGTATGAAGCTTGCAAAGTATCAGCAAGATCATCTGACCTCGAAACACTTAGTGCGAATATTAGTGAGTTCAGCATCACACCCGATGTAAAAAAAAAAAACGTCAATAGACTGCGTCGTCAATAGCGAAATTCATAATTTCCCTGTTAGACTGGTTCACTACCAACCTAACTGGTGGATATCTAAGTGACACTCAGTGGTTAGTGGATTATCTGGACCAGTTAGATGGTCTGGAGAATGGTACGCACAACAAACACCCTTCTACATCAAGAATGGGAGCAGTTTACACGAATGACACTTTACTTACTCTGTCGCACTGAGATTACTTTTTGACTTCCGTGAGTTCTTCGCATACAGTCACAGTTATAAATTTTTCCTCACGATGTTTCCTGATTAGTCAGATTTGGGTGAGACAAGTCAGGGTTTATTACAATTAGTAAATTCGTAAATGATAGGGGAATTTGATGAAAGTCCTGCTACGTGTGGCTTCTCCCTGAGTCAGTGACTACATCTCGTAGCACTCAGGGGCCAGCCGCTGTGGCCGAGCGGTTCTAGGCGCTTCAGTCCGGAACCGCGCTGGTGCTACAGTCGCAGGTTCGAATCCTGCCTCGGGCATGGATGTGTGTAATGTCCTTAGGTTGGTTAGATTTATGTAGTTCTAAGTCTAGGGGACTGATGACCTCAGATGTTAAGTCCCATAGTGCTCAGAGCCATTTGAATCATTTGAATTGTCCCGATAATCTGACTCTCGCACGGATTCGGTGACGTTCCTGGCACAATATGATGATAAAATTTATTGAAAACGCAGTGGAGAACGTATGATCGACAAGCTACAAAGGAACACCAAGTATAGTAGACGGAGCATGTAGCTCTTCCTTTAAAATCAGGAGTTATTTTTTGGCTTCTCAATTCCATTGATGTAACCTTGTAAATCAGCTACTTCAATGGTAAATAAATATTCTTCCAAACAACAACTGCAATGAGGGGTCTTAGAATTACCGCGCGAACGCTGCGGTCGCAGGTTCGAATCCTGCCTCGGGCTTGGGTGTTTGTGATGTCCTTAGGTTAGTTAGGTTTAAGTATTTCTAAGTTCTAGGGGACCGATGACCTCAGAAGTTAGGTCCCATAGTGCTCAGAGCCATATGAACCATAGGCGAAAACTGCTTCACACTTGAGAGGAGTCGTTGTTTTCACTGAACGTAGTTCTCTCAAAAAGTGCCCGATTGCATGCATGGTCATTTGAAGTCGGGTACTTCATAAAAGGCCATGGCTCGCAGCTGCACACGAAGTCGCACCTAGTTAATAGGCCAAACAACACCAAAACTTGCAGTACTTGAGGGTCGGCGTATAGTGTAGTCCAAGGAAACACTATTTTGCTTTTTTAAAATCATTCAAGGCGACGACTACACTGAATGCCCAATGAGATGTTCAACCCGAAATGTGTGAATGGAGTAGTTTCCGCTGGTGTTTTTAAGGTGTTTGGTACCATTACTTGGGTCTAATGATTCAGGTGACAGTAATCTTTAACAAGGATCTTTGTTTCGACATTCTCGATTGCAAAATGTTCCCTTTGCTCTACACTTTCATGATGAGAATCTTGTGGACACTCACATCTCCCAAGATATGAACAGTCTTGTTCGAAGGTTGCATGCACTCGCTCCTGGTACAAATCCTCTCTTGTGCCAAACTCTTCATGTAAGACGAGTTCTTACAACCTACCTCCTGAATTATTCGTTGCAAGTACTCAAATCTCCGTCTTCCCCTACAGTTTTTACCCTTTACAGCTCCCTCTAGTACCATGGAGGTTATTCCAAGATGTCTGAACACATGTCGTCTCATCTTGTTCCTTCTTCTTGTTAGTGTTTTCCGTATGTTCCTTTCTTTACCCATTCTGCGAAGGGAAACTTCTCATTCCTTCCATTACCACGTAATTATCAAATTTCTTATGTAGCATCACATTTCATATGCTTCGTTTCTCTTCTGTTCGGTTTTTCGCACTGTCATGATTCACTACCATACAATGATGTACTCTAAACGTACATACTCAGAAATTTGTTCTTCGAATTAAGGCCTATGTTTGATACTAGTAGACATCTCTTGGCCAGGAATGCCCCTTTTACCTGTGCTAATCTGCACTTTATGTCCTCTCTGCTTCGTCTGTCAGGGGATATTTGGCTTCCAAGGTATCAGAATTCCATCACTTCAGCTACATACATGGCCCTTAAGTTCTATGGGACTGATGACCACAGCAGTTAAGTCCCATAGTGCTTAGAGCCATTTGAACCATTTTTTAAAATTATTTCTAACCAGAGAGTGGTTTCAAAGTTTCAGTGAAAAGGATCTCTTTCTAAAATATTCAGATTTATTTTGGAATAAGAGGCATGTAAAACAGATCAACATTTAACCCTTATAATAGGATCGCGTACTGAAAGGGGCGGTCAGATGAAAACCAAGCACATGCTACAATGGGGCCATGGAATGGTTTCCTTCAATAGTAATCACCACACCCATTGAGAAATTTATCCCACTGAACGAGGAGATGTTGCAGTGTTTCCAACCAAATCACCGAAGAGCAGCCATCGTCTGATTGGCAGTGTGGGAGCGGGTGTTAACCATGCATCAGGTGATTCCGTCCGACATCATTCCTGTGCGTTTTCACTTTATGGCGCATCGCAGTTTCTGCAAAGTGTCTTTATAGCGCTGCGCATTCATTGTGACTCCACGTTCGAGGAACTCGACTAGTAAAGGGGTCCTACAGTCAGAGAATATCGTCGTGAGCTAATCGTATCTTTCTTTGGCTGGGGAGAAGTAGCATATTTTCACTGTTGGCTTTTTAGTTTGTCCTAGGGCTGTCAGAATGCTGTCGGTTTGGACCATTCCGTTGCAACATATGTCCCGCCCCCACACAGCCAATTGGACGAATGCCACGCTTCAGCGATTTGGTTGGGAAACACTACAATATCCTCGGTACTGCCCCGATTTTACAGCGCGTTATTTCCACATCTTTGGCGAGCACTACATAGATACGCCTGGACGTCGGTTTTCAGACGAATAAGGATGTGCAAGAGTGGGTGCGCTTGTGGATTCGTCAGCGGCCGACCGCGTTCTACGAAACAAGAATTGACCACTTCGTCTTCTACTGGGATAAATGTCTTAATGTGTGTCACGATTACTCTTGAATGGAACCATTCCATGATCCTCTTATAGTGAGTGCTCCATTTTCACTTGAATGCCCCCACCCCTCCCATACAATCCATAGAATTAATGAATTCTACAAAAATATTTGGGCTCCTAGCAGAGAAAGGTCATCGTCACATACAATTTAACAACAGGATCGGGGTGAAATCTCACGATTACACTCATCAGTACATCACGAATGCCATCTTGCAAGCACTTGCAAACTAACCCAGAAGTACATAATGCGATGAGCTAATTGGGCAAGGATTCTAGGAATCTATGTGAGATTTACATAACAAACATGAAAAAATTGTTTTGCTGGCCGCTGCCTTTAATAGCCACTTTTATTAAACGGCATACTCAAAAATAATCCTCTCCTAACCGGTGGTCACACGTCAATAATTAATTTTTCGTCATCCTCATATCGGAACTCACTTTTTGTTGAATCAGGGGTTCGCAGGCTATCTCTCCTTGACTAGCTAACGCGTGGATAGGTCGCATACAAAGGGACACCATGGAACTGAATAAATTGAACTTATCAAGCAGCAGTGTTTCATACAGAATATTCGTCAGACTAAATAGTGGTAAGAAAGACACGAAACTAACTCTTGCCCAGATGGGTGCATGCCTGATACTACCATAACGTGATATTATCATGCGAACTTATGTCGTCTTCCTTTCATATTTTATAATCAGACACCTAGTACAAGAAAATTCACGTTAACCATACGATTGGTGACAACCAAATAATTAAACGTAAATGGCGAGAACATATGGATGAACAACACATACATAGAAACCACACTGAATTCTTACGTGAAACGGGGGCAGCTTCGCTAATTTTCATTGGTTTGACCTCTAAATGTAAGAAACTCACTGGAATAAATCATTTGGGCTCGTTTTACCTACCACACGACGAATGGAGGCAACATGTGGTTAAACACTACTTACAAAGAAACCACAGTAAATTCAATGAGAATCCCACATAATTCCAATACTAAATTAACTAACCTTTCAATGTAAGAAGGATCGCTTGAAAACGTAAATTGGATATAGTTCATCTAACATTATACAACTGGTGGAACATGTGACCAAGTCGCGTATACAAAGAAACAGCCTTAATTTTCATAGTACTGGACCAAAATGAAACTCTCAGGAAAAGTCCATGAGATTTTTCGCTTCGTACAATACTTCGTAACGACGAGAAAAATGTAATTCGAACATTAACTGATGATTCACTCTCGAACTGGATGATCACGCCTGCGTCTCTTTCTACCATCTAAACCACCAAAATAATAGTAATTAACAAACCCTCAAAAGTTCCTCTGACTACATCAATGCTGAAAGGTAAACGATTAGTATTTTATATGGCTAAACAGCACATTCCAATATCTTCTTCACACATTTACATGAGGATCCCCGGTGGGACTTCCACACACTTACCCAGTCAGGTGGAAACTCCTCAGTATGGCAGAACGTAAGGAACAACGGCTTTTCGTTCAGACCCAGTGGAGGGGGCACATCTCTCATTTGCTTGGCCTGCCTGACACCTTCTAACTTGTAAAGTCAGTTATCTTTGATGCTGACTTCGAACATTTGCTCTGCTGAATTCGCCCACAGGATTAAGTTGGTAGATACAATCCGACCCCAACTATCTATGGTTAGCCCTCTACATCCCTATCTTCACCTCAATCGCGCTGTCATGCATTCAGATACACAGAAGAAAAAATGAAAGGAAGACAGGGGACTGTGACAAAAATCGGTATCGTTTGAACGAAGTCAATGGTGTGGATCTGACAGTACAGCTTCACGTTTTCTTTTCCATCATGCTCTGCAATAGTGCTTTTGCTTGTTACTTTTCTACAAATTTCCGATGTAATTGTTGTATTTCATGTCACCTTCTTTGTGTACAGACGACCTGATAGTAAGTCAGTATGATTAGCTAGAAGTCGAGTAAATGGTTTCGTAGTACTCCTTTCACTGTTTAAGCTGTCACAGAATTGTTCGCTTATTATTTTTCGATAGATTTCCGGTTCAACTGTTCAATTTCATCACACCTCCTGTTTGTACCCAACCACGGGGCCGTAGATCAATTTAGTTATGCTATAAGACGAGTAAATATATTTTTATAGTTCTTCATTCACTGCTTACAAAAAAAATTACTCTAAATACCGAGTGCACCATACCGTGTCGATGTGGAAAAGTCTATGTTGGAACGACCAGAAGATTTATCTACACTACTGACCATTAAAATTGCTACAGCAAGAAGAAATGCAGATGATAAACGGGTATTCATTGGACAAATATATTATACTAGAACTGACAAAGATTACATTTTCACGCAATTTGGGTGCATAGATCCTGAGAATTCAGTACCCAGAACAACCACATCTAGCCGTAATAACGATCTTGATACGCCTGGGCATTGAGTCAAACAGAGCTTGGATGGCGTGTACAGGTACAGCTGCCCATGCAGCTTCAACACGATACCACAGTTCATTAAGAGTAGTGACTGGCGTATTGTGACAAGCCAGTTGCTCGGCCACTATTGACCAGACGTTTTCAGTTGATGAGAGATCTGGAGAATGTGCTGGTCAGGGCAGCAGTCGAACATTTTCTGTATCCAGAAAGGCCCGTACAGGACCTGCAACATGCGGTCATGCATTATCCTGCTGAAATGTAGGGTTTCGCAGGGATCCAATGAAGGGTAGAGCCACTGGTCGTAACACATCTGAAATGTAACGTCCACTGTTCAAAGCGCTGTCAGTGCGAACGAGAGGTGACCGAGACATGTAACCAATGGCATCCCATACCATCACGCCGAGTGATACGCCAGTATGGCGATGACGAATACACGCTTCCAATGTGCGTTCACGGCGATGTCGCCAAACACGGATGCGACCATCATGATACTGAAAAAGAGACCTGGATTCATCCGAAAAAATGACGTTTTGCCATTCGTGCACCCAGGTTCGTCGTTGAGTACACCATCGCGGGCGTTCCTGTGCAGCGTCAAAGGTAACCGCTGCCATGGTCTCCGAGCTGATAGTGCATGCTGCTACAAACGTCGTCGAACTGTTCATGCAGATGGTTGTGGTCTTGCAAACGTCCCCATCTGTTGACTCAGGGATCGAGACGTCACTGCACGATCCGATAGAGTCATGCGGATAAGATGACTGTCATCTCTACTGCTAGTGATACGAGGCCGTTGGGATCCAGCACGGCGTTCGGTATTACCCTCCTGAACCCACTGATTCCATATTCTGCTAACAGTCATTGGATTTCGACCAACACGAGTAGCAATGTCACGATACGATAAACCGCAATCGCGATAGGCTACAATCCGACCTTTATCAAAGTCGGAAACGTGGCGGTACTCATTTGTCCTCCGTACACGAGGCATCACAACAACGTTTCAGCAGGCAGTGCCGATGAACTGCTGTTTGTGTATGAGAAATCGGTTGGAAACTTTCCCAATGTCAGCACGTTGTGTGAATGTTCTGAAAAGCTAATCATCTGCATATCACAGCATCTTCTTGCTGTCGGTTAAATTTCGCGTCTGTACCACGTCATCTTCGTGATGCAGCAATTTTAATGGCCAGTGGTATAGTTACTTTCACAGCGCTATGGGATCCTCGACATAATCTCACTGCATTGGAAGACAGCTAGATGGCTTTTCTTTATGTAGAATATCGCGTAGTGGCGAAAGTCGTGGGACACCTCCTAATATGGTGTTGGACCTCCTTGTGCCCGGCGTAGTGCAGTAACTCGACGCGGCATTGGATTCAACAAGTCGTTGGAAATTTGCTGCACGAACAATTAGCCACGCTGCCTTTATAGCCGTCCATAATTGCGAAAGTGTTGCCAGTGCAGGATTATGTACATGAACTGACCTCTCGATTATGACCCATAAATGTTCGATGAGAATCATGCCAGGTGATATGGGTGGCCAAATCTTTGGCTCGAGTCGTCTAGAATGTTATTACATAGCGCATTGTCATCCATAAAACTTCCCTCTTTGTGAACATGAAGTCCATGAATGGCTGAAAATAATCTCCAAGTAGCCAATCATAACCACTTTCAGTCAATGAACGGTTTAATTGTTCTTTAGGAATGGAATGGTGCATGCAAACACAGCCCACACCATTATGGAACCACCACCAGCTTGCACAGAGCCTTGTTGACAACTTGGGCCTATTGCTTCGTAGGGTCTGCGCCACACTCGAACCCTACTACCAGCTCTTAACAACTGATATCGGGACTCTATCAGGCCATGGTTCTCCAGTCATTTAGGGTCCAACCGATACGGCCACGAGCCCAGGAGGGGCACTGCAGGCGATTTGGCACTGTTAGCAAGGGCACTAGCGTCGGTTGTTTGTTGCCGTAACCCGTTAACGCCTTACTTCCCCGCAATGTCCTAACGGATACATTCGTCGTACGTCCCACATTCATTTCTGCCGTTATTTCAAGCAGTGTTGCATCTCTGTTAGCACTGACAACTCTTCTCAAATGCCGCTACTCTCAGTAGTTAACTGAAAGCTGTCGAGGACTACGGTGTCCATGGTGAGAGCTAACGCCTGTTCTTTTGTATTCTCCTCACACTCTTGACACTACGGACCTCATAATACTAAATTCCGTAACGATTTCCGAAATGGAATGTCCCATACGTCTTGCTCCAACTACCAACCAGCGTTCAAAGTCTATTAATTCTCGTTGTACCGCCGTAATCCTGTCGGAAGCCTTTCCACGTGTATCACTTGAATAAAAATGAGAGCTATAGCAATGCACTAGCCTTTTGTACCTTATTTACTTTGTACTACCGCCACCTGTGTGTATACATGTCGCTATCCCCTGACTTTTGTCACCCCAGTGTAGATCGCGCAGTGACTTTTTAGCGACCAGTAAACTGAAATTTTCATTTCCTTTTGCGGGATGGTGCCAACGACAATTAAGGTTTGCAGTCCATCGTGAATCACCTTTTATCACGGGAGAAAACGATCATAAACCAAATACGGTATGGGTCCTTTCTAATTTGTCATTTCCTACTTCAAAAAAAAAAATAGCTCTGAGCACTATGGGACTTAACTTCTGTGGTCACCAGGCCACTAGAACTTAGAAGTACTTAAACCTAACTAACCTAAGGAGAACACACACATCCATGCCCGAGGCAGGATTCGAATTTGCGACCGACCGTAGCGGTCGCGCGGTTCCAGACTGCAGCGGCTATTTCCTACTTCCTACACATGTTGCTGCATATGTATGTCAAGAATATACGTTGACCATACACATGCTCCCGTAGTATCTGGATAAAACCGCTTCTGGGCCACGTTTAATCCAGTCACTTATTAAATGTGTGCCTCCTTAGACCACAAGACCATTATGTCCATGTTCTAACTGTGTAAAAAATCGTTTGCGTCATTAGGAACCTCAAGCCTGATGTTTTTAAAGCGATTCCTGGAATCTGCATCTATACCGCCTCACAGAAAAAGTGAAGCATCCAGAAGACATGGTCGGATGCCTGTGTAACTCTGTACACGTACAGAACATCGGCGGGTCTGCGATATGCGAGTCACAGTTCTCTATGAGACGTATAACGGCCACCATAGTCCTTCAGCGTTATTGATGTTTACTGTTGTTTCCATTCCTGATGGAGTATACGAGTATCGGGTGTGTGATCGGCGATAGATTTTAAGAGACCAATGCAAATGGTACGGAGGTGGCACCTATTCGTGTAAAACAGCATTAGCATCTCGTGACATAGTTTAAAATATACCTTATTGTGGGTCTCTACCTAGCCAGCAGATCGAATCATGCAATGTCCAGGTTTGTAAGGCATTTGGATATGACGGTGGCCCAGTGTTGGACAGCATGGGAAAGTGAGAGAAAGCTCACTAGTCGTCTAGTTTCCTGTCGACCACGTCTCACCACGACGATGGCGGACCGCCATATTGTCCATCAAGCATACGTTAGTCATTTCACATCTGCCCTCGCCACCGGAGAGCAAGCAATGGACTCCCTGCAATAATTATGTGTCACCCCACACCGTAGGACGTCGTTGCACACCGTGGGTAAGAGACCAGCAGAAGCCGATTTGGGCTATCGTTGACACCACAAAGAAATGGCTGCGTTTGGAGTGGTGTATCGACCGGGAAGCATGGAGTGCTACTGAAGGGCGTCGCATTGTGTTAGACAATGAACTGCAGTTCTGCACTACCTCTCATGGCTATCGTTGGCGACTAGGCGGTGACGTGAGGAGAGTTCACATTTCTCCAATGCTTTGTAGGTGCAGAGCGGTGTTATTCCTGACGTCGTGCTGCGAGGAGCCAACGAGTTTCACTTCAGGTCATCACTGTTAATGACTGAGGGAACTCTGACAGCACAACAATATGTCACAGGCATCTCAAGTCCTGAAGTAAAGACGTCGTGGTCTCCTGACCTTCTTTGCTTACATATTCCGCCCTCACAATCATATTCCGCACATCAAGACGCATTCGAACCCAAACTCGATAAAATAATGTTGTATGACTTCATGTAAATGCTATGCAAATAACTAATAAATCGCAAGTGCGCACCGTGGTTGAAATACTCGAGGCTGGCGTACACACATACATTCCAGACACGACGGTCACAGGAGCTTTTAGTTCGAGAGAAGCAACCGCACGCCAGGAGGCCATTCCCAAAACTCATCTATGTCGGTCGGTGGCCGCCCGTGGAGTGGACAGCGTTGCCCGAGGGAAAGGAGGAACGACCCCGTGTTCAGCTTAAAAGCAAATTCCGCTACAGTGTGTGGGAGCCGCCAGCCTATGCATTCATTACACATAGCACGCAGTTTCAGAGATTTTCACAGGGAGACAGCAAATGCTAAACGCCGATACTACAAATTTACTAACAAAACGTCATTCTCCCGTTTTAGAACAGCAATGCTTATTGGCAGATGATATTTCTGACGCCTAGAGATGAAGGAGTAATGGAAGAGACCAAAAGATATACTCCTTCACGCATGGCGTGGAGAGGCGCCATTCCTTTGTCGCTCTTGGAGCGAAGAACAAGTCTCTCCTCACTACTTCACTGGGAGAGCACCTCTGTCGAGAGCGAATCGAAGTGCGACTCTCTATATTGAGTTCTTGTGATTAAGCGTTGTTCACTGTGTTGGCTGACACACTCGGTGTGTGGTGTGAATGGACAGAGTTATATTTAAACGCCTGCGAGCGAATTTTTGAGTCGCATCGCGGTGGACTGGTTATCTGACCAGTGTTCCACGCCAATAGTTAGACTAGGGGCGAATAGGAATCCTTGACTTCATCAAGGCGTAGGGAGAGTTTGATTGGTGATGGTCAATCCAGATAGAACGAGAGTTATCTTATTTGTCAGCAGCGAGCTGCGCAGACAGCAGTCATCGCAGCTTACAGTATTGTGCGCTACAGCTATTGCGAGCCCCATATTTCCTCCACACTCCACACTTCACTGCATTTCACACGCGACAGCCTCCACTGTGCCTAGCAACATTCTAAAGGATAATTATTCAAGTTGAGCAGTCGCGCCTCTCAGCCATTTTACCAAGTCAACAACCATCTTAAACTTTGTATAGAAATTTCATTAGCGAATCCTATCCTTGAGAGGTAACTTCATATTCCGAAAAGAACTAGTATATAACTTGTTCAATTCACAACTAAAAGTGACATTGTGATTTTTCAGCATTTTTGCAAAATAAATAATAACTTTCGTTAGTTTCATGTTTTTCTTACACTAACTAGCACTACTCCAGTACCCAAGTATCCCACTAGTCACGTAAGAAATTTTGTGAATTTTTGTGTCATTTCTCTACAGCAGACGACTCCAGAAGATATTTATTGCTGAAACTTTTTCAGGCATTTCTCTTTAGAACGTTAGGAGCGTCTGTCTGACTTCTATAGTAGCGTGAGGGTGGAAACTGCATCTTGCAGGAGCCACAGGGTAAAGGGTACATCTCAGAGTAATCCGGTGCAGAGAATAACAGAATCGCAGATCAGCCCAACACCACAAAATATTACCTTTCATGGGACAGTATTGTGGTCCCATTTTTCAACAGGAAAATGTTCGTCCACATATGACATGTGTCTCTATGGGCTGTCTGCCTGATTTACTCGCATGGCTAGGAAAATCCCCAGAACTGTCCCCAAAAGAGCATCGGAGACAGAAGATTGGAGGTCAGCTCCATTCCAGGACGTCTATGACCATTTACAACAGTTGTGGTCCAACTTTCTATGTCAGATGCTATAGCTTTCTGACACCTTTCCCATCTGAATCAGTGTAGGCTTCCAGTCCAAAGTGGATACTACATCCTACTGATAGATGAGCTCCTACTGCCAAGTTATTTGCAAATTTGACTAGATTTTGTAGTCACTGAAACAACATCACATACCCTCTTATCCTGTGACATTTTAATTTCATGTTCTTCTCGCCTTTGAGTTTTTTCCTTTTTTGTCTGTCAGTGTATCGTACAGACTGGCAGCCAGTCAAGGAATATTTTAGGGAATTGGTTTAAAATATTTTATTTGAAGGTCCCAGTCAAATTTTCTTCGACTATGCCTACCTGACCCAAGCTGCATGTGTTTCAAAACAGTAACAGTCATGTCTTGTTAAAGCTGCTGACAAGAGACACCTTCAGTCCTCTGCCGAAGTTGCTGGCGAATTGATGACGTCAGTTAAGCTAATAGCAAGCGTGGGATGATGGTCACGTGTGTGGATGATAGCGAGTTCTGGAGAGCAGAACATAGCCGTTTCTCTCTGATGCGATCCAGACCTCGACTAGAATGGACATATCTCTTTGGAGGCAGGGTCTCTGGCTATGTGCCCCATGACTGGCCACCAACAGTAATGACCATGAACTGCCTTTGTGTGGCCAGTGTGACGGTACAAACCCCCGTTACTAGATGAATAGGTCTAGTATGCAAGGATTGCTTTGTGGTGAGCGAACGCGCGATATGGTGCGTGATTCGCGGAAGCGCGTGGCGCGCCCGTGCGAGATTTGCAACGGTCGGTGGGATGGTCTCCGCCGCCGGGCGGCCACATGGCCTGCAGCTTGGGGCATTCTTTAGTTTTTCGCGCATTACGCGAATGCTATATAACAGAGGCCAACGAGAAACACAGGCCACGGCGCGTAATCATGATGTCACACTCAGCGTCTTATTTTGCTAGTGGAAGCAACGTGTGTGAAATAGCATTGCTGTTTGCTGCGTTTGTTTTTCGTACTACAAAAGTGGATTTTAACTAAGTACATCAATAGAATACGAGTGTATATGTGTATGTGTTGTGGTGATACATCCACAATTTCCTATATGTACGGTGTTGTGTGCGAAACAATGATAATTGAAAGTAAGGTATGTTAACCTCAAATGCATCTTTCTTTAGTACTTTACAAGATTCTAACCGTTTGCGTGTGTTTAACCTCACGTGATTTCGAGATATTCAACCTCACTGTAACTTCGAGGTAATGTATTGAAATACGGTTTCATTTTATTTCTACATCTACCATGTCGATGTAGTGTGTTCGGATGTCGGTCGAATTATGATTCCGAAACAGAGAGAATGACTGCATTTTCTTTGCCGTCTCACGAGAGTCGACGCGTTAACTGTGGCTTCGAAATATCCCAACAGACTTAACCAAACTAAAACGGCCAAATATTTGAAATATTTGTGTAAAATACTTCAATGAAACATGTTTAATTCGAGTGGACATAATTATGGACAGAGGACAACTGAAAGAACTTCCCAGAATTATCCTGAAACTCACCAAAAATGCTGTGCCAACTATTTTTCCCAACACTCCCTCATATTGTTCTAAATCAATTACAAAAGTGAGACGTCTTGCTGACGTGGAAGACGATAATTTTAAAAAAGCTATTCAGGACAGTATTGAGTCAAACAACTTACACCTCCAACAAAATTCACTTTCGTGTCTCAATGACATTTCTGTATTTCTAGAAGGCCGGAAAATTTGCAGCAACAAGTGGTCTGTGATTAGAGATGATGGAAAATTGCACATTTGTCTTTTGGGATTAGGCAGGGGAATACCTGGTGTTACTGCATTCATCATGATCAAAAGTGATTTGAGCTTTAGGGTAAATGTTAGTGAAGAAATTCATTTTGCAGTTAATGCATCCATCGATGATGTGAAGAAATTAACTTCCATAAACGTTTTAGAAAATGTATTGTCAATGGTTAAGAAAGGAGAAATTTTGCCTAGTCTTACAGATAACTGAGCTGTCAATCGCCTGCATATTATCCCAAATTATGATGAAAACGCACAACTGAAATTTATTGTAGAACAACTCCATGTATCCACCAGTTCACAATCACCTGAAGGAAAGTGACTGTCTGATTTATCTGCTCAGTAACATTAGGCAAATCCTTTGTTGCATGTTTTAAAGCTACTATGTTATTATCATTGAACATTGTCAAAGCTAATTTCACATTTTGTTTCTGAATAGATGATGGATACAGCACTCTAGCTGATAGTGTGTGGACATATCTGACTAAAGAGTTTCTTTCTTTCTCATGTACCAACTCCAAATGCTTATACTGTGCTGTCAATATTACTGAATGATCAGTCATGTCAGGAAACTATAGTCCGCAGCTCGTGATTGTGTGGTAGCGTTCTCGCTTCCCACGCCCAGATTTGATTCCCAGTGGGGTCACGGATTTTCTCTACCTCGTGATGACTCGGTATTGTGTGGTGTTCTTAGGTTAGTTAGGTTTAAGTAGTTCTAAGTTCTAGGGGACTGATGACCATAGCTGTTAAGTCCCACAGTGCTAAGAGCCAGCCAGGAAACTGTAACACTCAAAAAACAACAGACACTATGGCAACAACACCATGATAGTGGCATGCTGCTTGTGTGTACATTCTGTCAGTGCATACAATGTCTTGAGGAAATGTGATTTAATGTTTTTACCCCACCCACGAACCCTGCAGAAACTAATTTGCAATTACCAGTTAGTCACTTCATCAGTTCAAATTACTCCTTATTTAGAAAACAGGGTGAAATATTTAAAAATCAGGAGTTGTTAGTGTCTCTGTTGTTAGATGAGATTTATGTGCAACCACAACTTTCATTTAAATCTGGCTCAATACATGGGAGTACCTTTTTTCATCCTGAGACATGTGCCAAAACAGGACAGGTTTTTATTATCTCTTCTTTTTTGTCTAAATATGTTAATGTTATTTCAGTTATACCAGTAGCTAATATGACAAGTGAAGAGCTAAAATCTTTGATCAGTAACGTTCTGTGCATGGTGGAAAGAGTAGGCTTCAAAGCTGTTAGGCTGATAGCAGATAACAACAGTGTAAACAGGAAGGCATATGAACTGTTCACCCCCAGTAGAATTCTCCAACCCAGTATTGAACATTCTTCCAGGAAACTTTTTTATGTTTGACACTGTACATATTCTGAAATGTATCAGGAACAATTGGCAGACGAAAAGAAGTATTAATAAAGTGTTACAGTTTCCTGACATCACTGATCATTCAGTAATATTGACTGCACATTTGGAGTTGGTATATGAGAAAGAAAGACACTCTTTAGTCAAATGTGTCCACACACTATCAGCTAGAGTGCTGTATCCATCATCTACTCAGAACCGAATGTGAAATTAGCTTTGAAAATTTTCAACGATAACAACATAGTAGCTTTGAAACATGCAACAAAGGATTTGCCTAATGTTACTGAGCACATAAATCAGACAGTTACTTCCCTTCAAGTGACTGTGAACTGGTGGAAGATTGTGAATGTTAGAAGTGTATTTGAAGGACAGTGATTCAATAATCCTTACACAGAAGTAATCAGAAAGACAACAGAGAATCAGGTGACATTTCTAAATAAACTGTGTCATTGGCGAAAAGTTTGGAGACTGTAATAAGTGATGCTTTAAAATCACAGACATTCCAGTCTTGATTATTAACAACTGAATCTTTTCTGCAGAAAATTCCAACTTATTTGAGAAATATGTCATTGATTACACATTGCTAGGAAAATTTCAAAGTGATGATTTAGAGGGCCGCTTTGGGTGCTACCGACAGTTGAGTGCGGCAAATTACTACATTAGCTACATCCAAATTTTAGAAAATGAAAGAAAATTAAGATTAAAAAATGATGTACTGCTTGCAGCTCAAAATGATAATGTACACTTGAAACACAAGATTCCTGTCCAACATCAGTTAGATTGTGATATAGACATTTGCATCTTTTCTGATATTATGGACATTACCTTTGGTATGAATGATGTTCCACCTAGCATGTTACCTATTTTGACATACAAAGGAGGTTTTGCAGCTAGGAAAGCCCTTCAGAAGTCTAAGTGTGACATATGTACTGTATGGTTGCAGCTGAACAAAGATGTTGAGATATATTCTTCTTACAACTTTGTGAAGGAGCTGGACAGGGGTAAACTGACCTTGCCTACAGAGACAGTAGTGATCACAGTTGGAATAGTGTGGCATACAGTCTGTTTGTGAATGACTTTATTCAGCAATTTATGTCATGTAGAAAACAGCTTTCCATTTTTCAGTAGATATGTATGTCAAAAGTAGTGAAAGCAGTGGATAATGCTGAATGTATGTGTTTGCTTCACAACACATTGTTAAGCAAACTGGAATATATATCTCTCCGTGCCAACAGGATACTCATTAACAATTTTGTGAAAATACAAAATGATGAGGCAAGTAAGTCCAAAGTAGATTCAAGGAAAGTGAAGAAGCTTAGGACTGACCCATAATTTTGAAGCCCTCTACAAGGTACCATTTATTTTTTTGTACTTTCTCATGTTATTGAGTTTCACAGATATCTCACTGTTCTTATTGTACAATTTTATTTCATTATGTTTCACAATATTTTGGATTTTGGATTTTTACTTTGTTTTTCCTGTGGAGGTGTAAATAGTGGCCAGATGTGGTTCCATTTTCATGAAAGCAACTGTTGGTTTAGTACTGGTCAATATTTTTCATTATGTATCTCACTGTTTGAAAATTGTATTCACATGGAACTGTCAGGATACCCAAGTTTGTAAACAGCATTCTACAGTGAGCTCTCTAGTTACTGTTTAATATAATATGTAAGTGTTTATATTTTCTGCCCATTTACCTCCCAGAAGGTTATACCATAACTGATTATAAAATGTACATGTGCAAATTATTTAGTTTTTATGCATGAGTTGCTACACACTGCTGCTGTTAATCAGAGTGTGCAACATGATGTTGCAATTTATTTTGCTTGGGTGACAAATTATGTTTCAGACTCGGATCAGTTTTGTGGTGAAAATTTCCATATCACTGCTAGTAGAATGGTGTATATATAATACGGTTAGGCTTTGGAACATATTTGTGTCCCATATTTTTATGACTGATATTTCTATGTTTTTCTTCACTTAATGAAATAATGTCATTTTTGACTTCATACATAATCCCTTCCTTAACATACATGCATGTGTGTCTATTGTCCTATTGACCCACCATCGCACATAAAGGTTCTTCTCTATGGAGACATAGCACTTTAGCTCATGCTAGTATGACAAGGAAAACACCATAAACACAAGTTAGTTGAAAATGAGGCAACTAATGAAGAAACACAACCACAACAGCCAACTGAAAATACGCAGCAAGATCCAACAGTTATAGATACTGACCAAAAGGGAGAGCAACACCCAAATGTTACAGACACTTTTCAATAGGACAATAGACACACATAAAACATAGTTATTCAAGGTAATGAAGAACAAGGCTATAGTACCCAAATGAAACTTAAGGAAAAAAATTACACTGATCATGAGCATACAGTTTGCGTTTCATATCTAGAAAAATGTGAAACAACAAAAACATTGTACACTAAATTAAAACAAGTAAATCTGGCTTAAGAAATAAAGGACATAAAATTCAGTCGAAATGGTCGTGTTATTCTCATCAGTAAAAACCCAACTATTGAGGAACTAACTGTCAAAAAACTAAAGGCAAGTTGCCAACCAGAAATGAAAGTTGAAGCAATGATACCCCATTACAATTCTAGACAACAGCAAAGAAATTTCAGGAATTTTGTTCCGAGTTTAAGTGTAGTAGTAACAATGGTCGATTTTGATGTTACAATTAATGACGTGGAAGAAGTTCTTAAGAAACTAGACCTCTATTTTGTCAGGGTAGTTAGAATGAAATCCAAAGAAACAGGGAAGGAAATTGCAAAAATACGCGTGATTACTCGTGATCAACATACAGTGGATTATCTTCTATAAAATCATTTGAAGAAGTTTTGCAAGGCACATACAGTAGAAACTTCAAAGCTTCCTCCTCTACAACCAGTACAATGACTAAAATGTTATAGCTTCAAACACTCTACTAACAACTGCACAAAGCCACCACAATGCAGTAAACGTGCAGCTCAACATTTTACAAGTAGGTGCAGAGCTAAAAACGTAAAACCAAATGTCAGACATGTGGGGAAGACCACCTAGCTAGTGATGTCAGATGTCCCAAGAGACCAAAACAGGCTGCATCAATTGGCACAACTGCCAAAGCACACTGCATCAGTACACCAGTTACAAAGGAAGCTGACACTGACGAAAAATATGTTCAAGTAGATGATCTGCTTAGAGCAGTTACTACAGCTCTGATTAATATAGTACCTGATAAGAAGAATAAAATAGAAATAGCCATTGGAGAAGTAGTGAAGAAATTCTTCAACAGAAAAATTGCTATTAAACAGAGGTTAAACTCCATGCATATTTATACAAACAACCTTCAGGACCGATTATGTACAATACAAGAACTACTATAGTTGGCACCAAAGCAATGGCCACCTTTAAAAAACAGTAGTCCACAGAGATACATACAAGTAGAAGAAACACCTTCTCCAAAAGTTGACAGTACTTAAAACAATCATCTTAAAGAATAGAAACCAGCTCTAATTTTGTAGACAGCATACAAAAAATGGATCCTCGAGAAGATAATGTAATTTCTCAAGAAACCATTATTGCCTTTCTAAATGCAAATGGTATACTATCGAAAATTAATTTAATAGAACATCTAATAGAGTCAGAAAACATTAATCTGATTGGTATTGCAGAGACAAAGTCATCTGAGTATCCAATACAGATAAAGGATTTTATATTCCATAGATATGATACTAATACCAGTGGAAGGAATTTTATTGGAGGAGTAGCAATACTATATAGCAAAAATTTTCCAGCAGTTAAGATTGATTTGCCAGAAAATTTGCAAAATGTACAAGCTGTGATATTAAAGACACAAACAAGAACTAAGAAATTCATCTTTTCAACAACAATTACATCCCTCCAGGGGACAGATTACCTATAGACTTTTTTGAATATATGACAAGTCTGGGCCCTTTCATTGTTATAGGTGATCTAAATGCAAGATCTAATCCTTTTGGAGAACCGGGAATGAATATAAATGAGAGAATACTAGAGTCTATTCTTAGAAATTTTAATATTCGATGAGTTTACAATGAAGAGCCTACTTTTATATACCAGAGAGGTACATCAATGCCCGATCATATTTTATACAGTAACAATATACATCGATATTTTACTGCTCACTTGATAGGCAAAAGTATTGCTAGTAATCATCTACCACTATTAGTAGAAATACAATGTATCATTCTACCAAAAGCCAACAAAGTGCAAAAGTAATATACAATTTAAAAAACATGGATCTAGAAAAATATAAAACATTACTTGATGAAAATATACCAGCTGTGATTGATGTAACGACAATTGAAGAATTAAACCAATACAATGATGCCATTGTAGCAGCTATAAAACAAGTGGAATATGGCAGTGCCCCAGTAAAAAGAATAATAGAATAAAAGATAATCTAGAAGTGATACCTGAAAATATTTTGGCAACTATAAAGCAAAAACGTAGGATATATTGACAGTTAAAAAGATTTCAATCTGAAGAATTGAGAATAGAATGGAACAGGTTGAATATGCCTGTTAAAAGACAATTATCAGAATTTTGTTCACAAAGATGGGCATAAACGTGTGCTTTGTTAGATCACAAACTATCAAATAAATCCTGGAAGATTTATAAATGTATTATAGGAGATAAAATAAACATTGATTGTCCACTACACTATAATGAGAATATAATAACAGATAGTCAAGAAAAAGTACAAATTTTTAGAGAAGTTTTAATAGAAACTCATAAAATACCAAAGGATCCACTTTTTAGTAATACACACAAACAAAAAATTGAAGAAGAAATGTCAATGATGTTAACATCCCCAGAGGTTTTAAACGAATAACAATTAGCACTGATTCAAGAAATACAGAAGAGGAAATACACTCATGGAAATTGAAATAAGAACACCGTGAATTCATTGTCCCAGGAAGGGGAAACTTTATTGACACATTCCTGGGGTCACACTGACAGAACCAAGGGCACATAGACACAGGCAACAGAGCATGCACAATGTCGGCACTAGTACAGTGTATATCCACCTTTCGCAGCAATGCAGGCTGCTATTCTCCCATGGAGACGATCGTAGAGATGCTGGATGTAGTCCTGTGGAACGGCTTGCCATGCCATTTCCACCTGGCGCCTCAGTTGGAACAGCGTTCGTGCTGGACGTGCAGACCGCGTGAGACGACGCTTCATCCAATCCCAAACATGCTCAATGGGGGACAGATCCGGAGATCTTGCTAGCCAGGGTAGTTGACTTACACCTTCTAGAGCACGTTGGGTGGCACGGGATACATGCCGACGTGCATTGTCCTGTTGGAACAGCAAGTTCCCTTGCCGGTCTAGGAATGGTAGAACGATGGGTTCGATGACGGTTTGGATGTACCGTGCACTATTCAGTGTCCCCTCGACGATCACCAGAGGTGTACGGCCAGTGTAGGAGATAGCTCCCCACACCATGATGGCGGGTCTTGGCCCTGTGTGCCTCGGTCGTATGCAGTCCTGATTGTGGCGCTCACCTGCACGGCGCCAAACACGCATACGACCATCATTGGCACCAAGGCAGAAGCGACTCTCATCGCTGAAGACGACACGTCTCCATTCGTCCCTCCATTCACGCCTGTCGCGACACTAATGGAGGCGGGCTGCACGATGTTGGGGCGTGAGCGGAAGACGGCCTAACGGTGTGCGGGACGTAAGCCCAGCTTCATGGAGACGGTTGCGAATGGTCCTCGCCGATACCCCAGGAGCAACAGTGTCCCTAATTTGCTGGGAAGTGGCAGTGCGGTCCCTTACGGCACTGCGTAGGATCCTACGGTCTTGGCGTGCATCCGTGCGTCGCTGCGGTCCGGTCCCAGGTCGACGGGCACGTGCACCTTCCGCCGACCACTGGCGACAACATCGATGTACTGTGGAGACCTCACGCCCCACGTGTTGAGCAATTCGGCGGTACGTCCACCCGGCCTCCCGCATGCCCACTATACGCCCTCGCTCAAAGTCCGTCAACTGCACATACGGTTCACGTCCACACTGTCGCGGTATGCTACCAGTGTTAAAGACTGCGATGGAGCTCCGTATGTCACGGCAAACTGGCTGACACTGACGGCGGCGGTGCACAAATGCTGCGCAGCTAGCGCCATTCGACGGCCAACACTGCGGTTCCTGGTGTGTCCGCTGTGCCGTGCGTGTGATCATTGCTTGTACAGCCCTCTCGCAGTGTCCGGAGCAAGTATGGTGGGTCTGACACACTGGTGTCATTGTTTTCTTTTTTCCATTTCCAGGAGTGTAGATAAAGCAATAAATAATTGAAAAAAACACTTCACCTGGCATGGATGGAATCAGCAGACTACATTTTAGAGCAGCACCAAGGGGGGAAATAATTAGAACATTTCAATGTTTTTACAACAATGTTTTAAAACTAAAACAAATACCAAAACAATGGAAAACAGTGAAAGTAATTATGATACAAAAACCTGGAAAACCATTAAATAATCCACATCATATTGCCCTATAACACTATTATCAACTATTGGAAAATCTTTTGAGTCCATA
Source organism: Schistocerca gregaria (assembly GCF_023897955.1). Lineage (NCBI taxonomy): Eukaryota > Metazoa > Arthropoda > Insecta > Orthoptera > Acrididae > Schistocerca > Schistocerca gregaria. The sequence continues at coordinate 521,264,579 of NC_064922.1, read as the reverse complement.
TTAAACAGAGGATTACATAAATTTGCAGAAGATCAAAGACTGATACCTAACATACAAGTAGGTTTTAGACAACAACACTTTATTAGAATACGTACTAGTATTACCAAAGCCTTAAATGTCATAGATTGTGCACCAGCCTTATATTTGGATATAGAAAGAGCTTTTGATAGAGTATGGCGACCTGGATTATATTTCAAGCTTATAAACTTTGGTATCGCAATTCAATTTATCTTACTCCTTAGTTCTATTATTGACAATAGACCTACATATATATCGGTCAATAACAAACTCTCTAGTCCGCTCATTCCAGAAGCTGGGGTGCCACAGGGTGCTATTCTTTTACCTTTAATGTACACCTTATATACAGCTGATATTCCACAGCCTACACATTGCAATGAAGGCTAACACTTTAGGCAAATGATATATTTTATTGGTGTCATGAGAGAACATCTGAAGAATTGAATAATACAAACACACAATACCTCATAAACTTAAAAAATTGGCTCAGCCCCTGAGATATTAAACCTAATGCGCAGAAGAGTCAATTGGTGATACTTAGACACAAATGTTTTACTAGTGATAAATTACAAACACAAGATAAAGTAAAGCTAAGACTCTGGGGAGAAGAAATCTTACCAAAACCAAAAGCAAATTATTTAGGTGTTATAATGGACACAACACTGGCATGGAAGCCTCACCTAGATAATATCCTAGTAAAGGCAAAGCAAAGAATCGGACTTATAAAGTTAACTAGAGGATGTATAAGAGGAGCACCCAATATTACATTAATTTATACTTATAAAACGTTTATAAGACCAGTCTTGCAATATGGGGCACAAGTATGGTTTGCAAGTAAACAGCAAACAGAACGAGTTTTAATCATAGAAAGAAGAATCCTACGAATTGCTACTTGATCAAGTCTCTATACTACAAATCAAGACATACATAATTCAGTAAATATATTACCACTACAGCACCTACTTACTGAGCTTGTCAGCAATATAGGAATGAACAGACTCCACTCTAATATGTTAACAACTAAAACATTAAAAGAAGAATTTATGCATTTTAATTTTCCATGCTACCAGTATAAATGTCTGTCACACACTATAGCACAATGTATTAGGGAGACTAATGAAGGATTTGTAGAACAATTCCACTTGGACCTTCTAATAGTATTAGCCATTTAGTTAATGAAAGCTGAAGTGTAAATGTCAGTTATATAATAAAAATTAACTAAATTAAGTGAGATACTAGAGATAAAACACGATATAAAGTAAAACATTATATAAGATACATTATCCCAGGTGGGGTTTTTGAGTAGTTTTCCCTATCCGTACGGTGAATGCCGGGATATAACATCATTTCCCCTCAGGAACAAGAAGAAAAGAGGAAAAGCAGATTAAGTAGGAGAAAGGAAGAAAGTAATAACGGATAGGAATAGAAGACATATAAGGTATAATTAAAGAATTAGTTTTATTTAACTGGATAATCAATACTTTAAGTAAAATAGGAAATATCATTTTTTTCCAAATAATATAAATAAATGGAATCCGAACAGTATTAAAGCACCTATGGCTGAAAAGAGCTAGCTCTAGATACAGCCCAACCTCGTAAGAGGGGATGAAAGTTAGATAAAAAAAGTCGTTGGTCAGTCGTTCGGCAGTCGGTGAGCAAGGGTGGCCGAGTTGGCTGGTGGGTAGCCCATGTGGTCGTCTGATTAAGAATTTCTCGCGCCGATTTATTTCGACAGAGAGTATTGTTTAATAGTGCAAGTGTGCAAGCACATATTTGGTGAACTGGAAGTGCTACGATTATTTGAGTGAGTACGGATTACAGGGTATACATCGGCATAAGTGAACATGTGGCGATCTGTTATTTCGCTCCAAAACTGTTAGATCAAAGAGGACAGTGTAACTTGTGGTTCTGTTCGAATTGATTGAGTAATTTTCGATTTTATCACCTATTGGGGGCTCAGCGTCAAATTATTATTAAAATAAAACTGTAAATCGTCTCACCAGTGCTTACTTCATTGTGTGAAAGAAAAGGACGACGCCAGTAAATAGTGATAATAGAAACCTAATTGAACTGTGCCCTGAAAAATGATTTTGCTATAATAAATTTTTGTTCCCTAGCATAAACCGTACTCATGTCTCAGTGAATATTAATTCAAAAACTATAACTAATGCGCTGGTGTGGAACAGTTTACTAATGAACCAAGTATGGAAATCATCCCCTGAGACTTACGTGAGAGACAAAATTTGCACTTACATTTATTAACGTACATCTGTAAATGCACATTCGTGTGAACTCTTCAACCGCACTTATTTTGCACCCCGTCGCAACAGTCAGACGCATTCGCCGCCGTTACTTCACTGTGATCTTCCTAGTATTGTTAAAATGTTAAAAAAATATATCGACTCAACCATTTGTTTATAGTGTAAAACACTAAGATTGACGCGTTTCGGAAGTGAAACTTCCATCATCAAAATAATAAAAAGTAAAAGAACCTGTTAAAACTCGCTAAAATGGAACATGCACCAGGCACAATAAAATTGATAATAAAATTAAATCATCGTGGCTACTTCCCTTGTTGCAGCCGTGTCTTCCAAGGTGCATCTGTTTGTATAGACATCTCTGTGACTTCCTTGTTTACTTGCGCGTGAGATCACTCGCGTTTCAGTGTCGTGTTTGGCTACGTGGTGTGTGGTATCAACGAAGACGCACGGGTGGTTTACGACGATAAAGGAGAGAGCCATGTGGTTAGATGTTGACAGTGCTGCCACAAGTCAGCCGTGCCACATGTAGCGAGAAGAGACACACGCACAGTGCGTGCCAGATGACGTCGGTCTGGCCCCAATTGACTGTACAGATACCTGCGCCATGTCATCGTCTAGTCATTCGGAAGCACAGGATGCGCAAAAACGCGCTATAATTCCGTGTTGCTCTTGCTACCATACCGAGCGCAGAGCCGCATTAGCCATGGCCCACTTGTCACTTCCTCCTCCCAAAGACACAGCTCACCAGCTGCATGTCACCAGCCTGCGTCGCCCACTGGCGCCGCCCGTCTGGTGTATGGGGTGTGGGTGGCTATGCTCCCTTTCCGCCACGCTGCTTGCCAACCCTGGTGTGGCTACCATGAAGCTTAGAAACGGAGCCTGCCCTCGCAGTCCTGCAACCAGCCTCTCCTGCCACCCATGCCGCTGTTACGTGGACATCGCTTGAGTTCGGCCACAAACAGCCGCACAACCATTCCCCCTCCCCGCCACATCATCGCTGCCTCTCTTCCCCTACACGTGCCGCGCACATGAAGTTGGAGCTCGGCGCAGCTATTGAACGTGGTGTCTTCAGAGCAGACTTCTTACTGTATGAAGCCCTTCCTCTTTAGGAATTTAAGAACACTGCGTTTTGTAACTAGAACTTCAACTCAGAGAGTTACTAACTCAGAGAGTAACTATACCAAATTGTGGTTTATGCACCATTCGTGGTGCTGTTTGTTTCCCTAATAATGTTGGAGGATGGTATAGGAATAATGACATAAGAGTGAGCTTCGTAGGTTATCTGGTTATTGAATTTTATTGGGTTGAAGAGATTTGTCGATCACGAAAAGCGGATTCTCAATCCCCCAAATGCGTCAATATTGCTTATTGACGAAAGCATCCAAATGAAAGTGGGCTTTGTCTCTAAACCAAACTATACTAATGCCCATCATGCCCTGCGACCAACTGTGCGATTTGAACTACCTAACTCAAAGCGTTCGGAAGTTATGACAATTTTATTTCATATAGTTCAATAATTGTCACCCTGTAATTATGTGCAGGTAGCGTAGGTTGTTTTCAGTAACGTTATTTCTGTTGTGCACATAATGTTTTGTGGTAGAAGCTGAGGAGGATATATTAATGGATCGAAATTTTGTTTCTAATTGTATGAGTGGAGATAACTGAGTGATTTTCAATAGTGTATCAGTACGCTGTGCTGTTGCCCCTAGAGATCAGAGCAGATCCGTTAACCATTTTTCATTTTACTGGGGAGCAAGTTTCCAGTTGAGACAACTATGTGCTTTTGGAGTCAATTAAGTTGCTGCCTCTGTCACCTGTGAACGCTTGTTAAAAGACTGCATGGTGCAAACACGTGACTGGCACAGATGTCACCTTGCGATAAGCCATCCACGCACGGGTATGCTCCCATTTCGCTTTCTCTTCTTCGCTTTGTCTGCCATGAGTAAGTTTTAAGTGAGTATAAACATTAATGAACTTTATGGGAAACAATCCTGTTTTTCTTTGATCTATCTTTTGTCTACATGTGTTTTAAGTTATAGTTTACTCTGACAAAGAATTTATATGGTGCAATGTATTTGTTCAGTTGACATCATTTTCTCTTAGGTTTCAAGAGTTAATGGATATAAGGGACATTTGGAGAAATAATCTAGTTTTCTTTCAAAGGACCAGCACACAAGTCAAAAACTGCAATATTCGAGGCTTTAAAAGCTATCCCCGCACAATTGTTCTACAGATAAATGGTAAGAGCCTGCACGACAAAGTTGTACTATATTTTTCTTGGAAAGACCAGGACATGGACATCCTACCATATTTCTTTTGTCGATAAGGATTTATTTTTGCCCATTTTCAGTTTATTTTGAAATAACGCGTTTAGTTTATCTTGCTACCTAAGTTTCCCTAATCTTCTACTTTTTTGCTTTGTTAACTATTTCGTTTTGTAGTCAAATATACGCTCGATTGTGACCGAGCAAGGTGTGAAAGTGGTTAGAACATCGGACTCCCATTCGAGAAGACGACGGTTCAAACAGGAGTCCGGCCATCCTGATTTAGGTTTTCAGTGATTTCCCTAAGTCGCTTCAGGTAAATGCTGGGATGGTTCCAGTGAAGGGACATGGTGACTTCCTTCCCCATCCTTCCCTATTCGATGGGACCGATAACCTCACTGTTTCGTCCCCAACCAATCCCTATAGATGATGCAGCCTCTTTTTGCTGTGTCTATTCTGTTTGTCTTTTATGTTCAATGGACTATTATACTTCCAATTTGCATCTAACGTTTGTAACCAATGTTGTGCTACTCAGCAGATGCAGCAGATACGCTAAGTCCCTAAACAGTTTTGAAGCACTCATTTCTTTACCTTTCTTCTATAGTATCAGTAATAGTAGTTAAACAATTTGACACCCATTTTTAATTCTTATGTATAATGAACTTCTTATCCTCTATATTTCTCTAAAATATTCTCTTGCCTTGTGGGCGGTGAAAATAATAAGCACCCTTTTCATGCCCATCTGCCTTAACTGACGTTGTTTTCATCTGAAACTTGAGCTGCAATATCTCTCAACACTTCAGATCTTTATGTATCAAAAGATATGTTACCTTGGAGCGTCTGTTCCGTGTCAGTACAAACAATAAATTCTGTAAATGGTGGTCAATGTCCCCTGAGTTTGGAGTTACAGAGATTACACACATAAACCCATTAGGAACCAGTGAAATCTTAAACTGTGCATTGTTTGTTTACCCGTATGTGTTACTACACTTTGTCTTCATTATAAATGTGAAATTCTATTGTACCGCCCCATTCATTCCTGCTATTGGGTTTCAAAATTAAAACAAGTACTGTACTAGCAATCTGGAGGAAGCCTCCTTAAATCTTGTTTCTTCTGCCGCCTTTATGTGGTTTTTGTCATACTAAAATTAATATCCTTTTATGTACGAATTTGGTGTTGCTCTGTGATGATTTTTATCGTTGTTTAACCTACTGTCAGAAAACATTGTCTTACTTTGTTTTACGTGTTGTTGGCGACATTGTTGGTGACTTGGAGCCAGTATGTGCAGTCAGCTGTTCAAAACACACGTCTTCTTAAAGGCCGATTTGGTGAGCTCACGCCCATCTTTAGCACACAGATTTGCCGCCTCAGATCTCAATCCTCCCCATCTCTCTCTCTCTCTCTCTCTCTCTCTCTCTCTCTCTCTCTCTCCCTGCCTCTGTTTCTCTGTCACCCTCCCTGCTTCCTCTTTGATTGCATTGCCTCCTTTCCTTCCCCACTAACTCCTCCAGCAATACCTCGAACCGTCCTCTAGTTCCCCGTCCACCCCACTCTACCTGTGCCACTCCTCCTGTCCATTAGGCGTGCAGGCTGCCATTAAGTTTACAGCGACCTCACACACACATATCTCTCCTCCCTTGCGTAGCCACCCACGTGGATACAATGCATCAGTTGGAAATTTGCGTACAATCGTGCACACCTATCACACTCATTGAAGACTCAGTGCATACTTTCCCTTCCTTTATATGAAGTATTATGAACAGAACAAGAGTACTGTTGGTTTTTTTTCCCTATGTGTTTCTGCATGTCTATAACGTTGTATTTTGTATTTTCCTGGTGTATTTTCACATTTTATCTCCTTGGTTTCAGATGAATTAGTAATTTTTCATTTGTTTTCCTCCCAAAAGGACGCAGAGTGACACTGAGCTAGTGGACTATGGTTTTCCCTAATGTTGACTAACGATGCAGTGAGCAGTGGGTTTACATAAGATGTGGAATAAGCCTAGTGGTGCGGGGTGCAGCCAGCTGCAGATGGTGTCTCATGTCGGTACCAATGACGTGTGCCGCTTTGGATCGGAGCAGATTCTGTCTGGTTTCGTGCGGCTAACGGAAATGGTAAAGACTGCCAGTCTTGATTTCGAGATTAAGGCGGAGCTCACCATCTGCAGCATCGTCGATAGAACAGACTGTGGTCCTGTGGTGCAGAACGGAGTGGAGGGTCTGAATCAGAGGCTCAGGCTGTTCTGTGACCGTGTAGGCTGCAGATTCCTTGACTTGCGCCATCGGGTGGTGGGTTTCCGGGTTCCGCTTAATAGGTCAGGAGTCCACTAGACACAGGAGGCGGCTACATGGGTAGCGGGGGCTGTGGGCAAGGGACTGGGAGGTTTTTTAGGTTAGAGGGTCTCAGGGAACCACAGAAGGGGCGCCCGTCATAAAGTGGGCAGGTAAAACATAGTAAGGTAGTTGTACAAACGATTGGTATTGTTGCTGTAAATTGTCGAAGCTGTGTTGGGAAAGAACCAGAGCTCCAGGCCCTAATATAAAGCACTGAAGCTCATATAATTGTAGTTACAGAGAGCTGCCTAAAGCCGGAAAAAAGTTCAGCCGAAAGTTTTTCAAACGATCTAACAGTGTTCAGAAAGGGTAGATTAAATACAGTTGGTGGTGGAGTATTTATTGCTGTCAGAGCTAGTTTGCCTTGTAGCGAAATTGAACTAGAGAGCTCATGTGAAATAGTATGGGTAGAGGTTATACCTGACAATCGGACTAAACTATTAATTGGATCGTTTTACCGAACCCCTCCCCCCCCCCCCCCCGACTCACAAAAATAGTTGCTGAACATGAACAGTTCTAAGAAAGCTTGAGTCTCATTTCAAATAAGTAGCCCGCTCATACAATTATAGTCGATGGTGACTTCAATCTACCCTCGATATGCTAGAAAAATTATACGTTTAAAGCCGGCGGCAGGCATAATACATCATCCGAAATTGTACTGAATGATTTCTCAAAAAATTGTTTTGAACAATTCATTCATTAGCTCACTCGAAGCGTAAATGGTTGCAAAAGCATACTTGACCTTTTAGCAACAAATAATCCTGGATAAATAGTGAGTGTTGTGACGAATACAGGGATTAGCGACCACAAGGCAGTTGCTGCTAGGCTGAATACCGTAACACCAACAAACATCAAAAAGAAACGAAAAGTATATCTATTTAAAAAGGCTGATAAAAATGCTCTTAACGCCTTTTTAAGAGACAGTGTTCGCTCCTTCCGATCTGATCATGTAAGTGTAGAAAAGTTGTGGAATGTTTTCAAAGAGATAGTATCAACAGCAATTGAGATATATATACCAAATAAATGAATAAGTGATGGTACTGATCCCCGACGGTACACAAAACGAATCAGATCGTTGTTGCAGAAGCAACGAAAAAAGCATGCCAAATTTAAAAGAACGTCAAATACCCAAGATTGGCAAAGTTTTACAGAAGTTCGAAATATCGCGCATACTTCAATGCGAGGTGCTCTTAATAATTTCCACAACGAAATTCTGTATCGAAATCTGGCAGAAAACCCAACGAGATTCTGCTCATATATAAAGCACACCAGTGGCAACACACAATCAATACCTTCACTGCGCGACAACAACGGTGAAGTCATTGATGTCAGTGCCACTAAAGCATAGTTAGTCAACACGGTTTTCCGAAACTCCTCCACCAAAGAAGACGAAGTAAATATTCCTGAATTCCAATCAAGAACAAGTGCCAAGATGAGAAACACAGAAGTAGATATCCTCGGTGTAACAAAGCAGCTTAAATCACTTAATAAAGGCAAGGCCTCTGGCCCAGACTGTATACCAGTCAGGTTCCTCTCAGCTCCATATTTAGCAGTTATATACAACCACTCGCTCACAGAAAGATACGTACCTAAAGACTGGAAAATTACTCACGTTACACCAATACCCAAAAAGGGAAGTAGGAGTAATCCGCTGAATTACAGGCCTATATCACTAACGTCGATTTGCAGTAGGGTTTTAGAACATATACTGTATTCTAACATTATGAAGTACCTCGAAGAAAACGATTTATTGACATACAGTCAGCTCGGATTCAGAAAATATCGTTCTTGTGAAACACAACTAGTCTTTATACTCATGAAGTAATAATTGCTATCGACGGGGGATGTCAAATAGATTCCATATTTTTAGATTTCCGGAAGGCTTTGGACACAGTTCCTCACAAGCGTCTTCTAATCAAACTACGTGCCTACGGACTATAGCTTCAGTTGTGCGACTGGATTCGTGATTTCCTGTCAGAAAGGTCACAGTTAGTAGTAATAGACGGAAAATCTTCGAGTAAAACAGAAGTAATATCCAGCGTTCCCCAAGAAAGTGTTATAGGCCCTCTATTGTTCTTTATCTATATTAACGACACAGGAGACAATCTGAGTAGCCGTCTTAGATTGTTTGCAGATGACGCTGTCATTTGCCGTCTTAAAGGCATCAGATGATTAAAACGACTTGCGAAATTATTCAGATAAGATATCTGTATGGTGCGAAAAGTGGCAATTGACCCTGAATAAAGAAAAGTGCGAAGTTATTCACATTAATACTAAAAGAAATCAGCTAAGCTTCGATTACGCGAGGGCTGTAAATTCAACTAAATACGTAGGGATTACAATTACAAATAACCTAAATCGGAACGATCACATAGATAATATTGCGGGTAGAGCAAACCAAAGACTGCGATTCACTGGCAGAACACTTAGAAGGTGCAACAGGTCTACCAAAGAGACTGCCTACACTATTCTTGTCCGCCCTATTCTGGAACACTGCTGTGCGGTGTGGGATCCGCATTAGGTGGGACTGACGGATAACATCGAAAAAGTACAAAGGAGGGCAGCTCGTTTTGTATTATCGTGAAATAGGGGAGATAGTGCCACAGACATGATACGTGAATTGGAGTGGCAATCATTAAAACAAAGGCGTTTTTCGTTGCGACGGGATCTTCTCATGAAATTTCAATCACCAGTTTTCTCCTCCGTTTGCGAAAACATTCTGTTGGCACCCACCTACATAGGGAGAAACGATCATCACGATAAAATAAGAGAAATTAGGGCTCGCACGGAAAAATTTAAGTGCTCGTTTTTCCCGCGAGCCGTTCGAGAGGGGAACAGTAGAGAGACAGCTTGAAGGTGGTTCATTGAACTCTCTGCCAGGAACTTTATTGTGAGTAGCAGAGTAATCACGTAGATGTACATGTAGTGTGATAGACATTAACGTTTGGCCACAGATCTGTTCCCTCAGTTACTCTTCTTACTTCATGTTCTTATTATAACTGTGTTTTAATGAGGTGACTCTTGTTGATAATTCTACTTTAGTTGTTCTGGAATTTAGAAAAGCATTCAAAGGAATGTGCATTTACGGCACTGAACGAGTGTAAATTGAAAGTGTATGAAATCTGGGAAATTGTTACACAAGGTGCATTCACCTCACAATCGTTTAAAGTCATAGCAGATCCTCATTTTGCAATTGGACAATAGTTTGTCGAGTCTTGAGCAGTGACTTTTCCAACCTTGTTAATTTCCACTTGCTTCAATTATGTCTTGTTAATTTACATATAAAACTATTTGTATAATTTTAACAAAGTGTTGTGCATATGGTCTGTTATCTCATGAAGTAATTTAAGACGTTTTTAAGTGTGCAGCTACATCTTCTCTTTTGTTCTATATGATGTCTAGCCCTTAATGTAATTTTGTAGAAGCTGTAGTCAAACTTTCCAGTAATATCTGAGTGGAAGAGATTTTGGGTTGTTCACTATGCTGAGGCACGTTATTGGCCTGAGTTTTCTTTGAATAGCGTCTATGAAAGTTATTAACCTCTGACTTCTATAGTTTTCAGGTACCCATTATAGAAGTAAAAATAATGTATCGGCTATGAAGACCACAGTGGACCATCTTCCCTGACAGTTGTTCAGAACTATTAGAGATACAGTACCTCTGCCATTTCCAGACACACGGTTATTTTAGGGTCACGGAAGATAATAATCTTGATTGATATGGGTCAATACACTTGGGATTATGTATGTTCGTTCTATGTTTTGCCATTCCTCTGACTTTATGATTGATGTTGTACTACGTGCAAAGCCCAAAAATGTTGGCCCCAAAGGTCAAGCAGTCCTCAAGAACATTTTCAAACTGAACACTAGACTCTTACTCTTATTTTTTAACTATTATTCTTGGTAGCACACTCTTTAGTGATTTCCAGTTGGCTTAATTGTGACAATTTTTTTGGCAAGCTTCAGAATGTTCTGTTCTTTTAATACTGATTGCAAACTACTCCATTCTCTATTTTTGTTTTGATTATTCAATATTTTGTACACTAGAGTTACGTATTGAGATTACTTCATGTTCGTAGCTTTTAAGCTCTTGTAGAACTTCCTTGTAACAGTTAGCCAAATTATGGATAGTATCACCCGTATCGAGGTCGAAGCACTTTAATACTACAAATTCGTGATTTTACATTATAGGCTAATTCCATTAACGCCTGCTCTGATAAAACAGACAGTTAGGTAGGCATGAGACGATGGTTTTCGACATGCCCCGTCAAAATTACGCTGTTTTCAAACAATAAATGACAACAAATTTCCGAGACGCCCTTATGTGACTAACATTTTCTTATGAATTTCGGTTGATTCCACTACCCTTGTCTACCATTTGGCAGAGGAGAACGTCCTTAAAGAACTCATTGCTCTTGCACACAGCCTAATTGCATGTGGAAAGGCATAATCCCAGAATTCGAGTTGAAAATGCCGATACTAATACACAAATCAATTTCCAATTTATACATTCCTATTACACTTGAATTCGGTCAACATCGCTGTTTGTAGTGTTGTGTATCTGTCAGTCGTGTTCTTGTGTTTCAACATTGTATCCCTGATTAATAAAGAAATTCTCACTCTTCTGAGATGAACTGCGTTTACTTTGGGGTCTATTGTGTACCTTCTTCTAATTATTAGCTGTTATTTTATTGTTACTGTACTTCATCACCATTACGTCAGAGTACAAATACCTGGCATTCTAAGAAAATCAACTACCTTCTTGTATTCAGTAACTAGAAATTTTTCTGTTACGCTGAATAGTGACATACTAATGTAATATAAGAAATGATCTTGTACTTCTGTATTTTACAGTGGGTTCACATAGTTTCTTTTTGGGTTACGCATTTTATGGTACACCATTCTGACACTTGTTAATTGAATTCTACATGTTATCGAAATTGTGTTACGATTTTGTAGCGTGTGGAACTTTTTGCAGTTGCTCCCCATGTACAATAGAAGGAGGCTGAAACAAGATTTTACCTTCATATTACTCTATTCAAATGTACCTAAACCATTTGTAATCCAAGTTGAGTGTTAATATTTTGCAGTGGGTTGATTTGTTATGCTTATCACACAAACATATTGTGATACAATGTTATACTGTTATATTTTGCATTTTGGCCCATATTGCAGTGTGTACCAACGAGATTCAGATTTACTAAACAACCCAAAGAAGTACACATTCCTAGGTGCGATTGTAATCCATACAAACATCAGAGTTGATTCGATTCAGTCAGTATCTACTCTTTCATTACTGCGTGTTTAGAACTGTAACAGTAAACCATTAAGAGAAATTGTTTTAATTCATCAAAGCTCGATCCGTTGTATTACTGTAATCACAAGTAAAATTGTGTTCTTAGGATACACAAACAGCTCAAGAATTTTATATATTTTTTCTCAGAGCTGGTAGAACATTACACTTTGGCAAAAGAAGATTGGTATGTGTAAACCACATTGTTTCTCTGATTAATATTAATCATCACATTATTATTATTATGTACAAAACAATTCTCTCACCGCAATCGTTATATTAACTGATGTTTGACCTAATTCCTTTTGCAACATCATTTAAACGTATATGCAACCCTCCCCCCCCCCCCCCCCCCCCCACAATGTTAGTATATAAGGACTCTGCTAGGGAAAACCATCTTTCTGAGGAGTAGATCACACCCTTTTGCAAACAATGTGAGTCACCACTCCTGAGAAATGGGGACGGAATGTACAACATTGTAGCCAGTAAAAGGATACTTAGGGAATTGGTTTCAAAAGAATTATTTCGAATTCCCCAGCCAAGTCTTTACAAGTTTTCTCCCATAGTAACTTCAGCTGTGCGTGCCTGACGGAAGCTGCCTGTGTTTCAGAACCGAATCTGTTGTGCCTGGTTAAAGCTGCTGACAAGAGACGCCGTTTACCCTCTGCTGAAGTTGCTGGCGAATTAACGAGATAGGTTTCGCCAGTAGCGAGTGTGGGATGGGGGTCACATGTGTGGATGCTGGAGGGTTCTAGAGAGCAGAACTCAGTTGCTTATCTCTTTTGTGATCTAGACCTCGAATAGAACAGACGTCTCTGTTGGGAGGAATAGCTTCTGGTTGTGCACCCCACGACCGTTCGTCAGCAAAACTTAACATGAACCGTCTCCTCTCCGTCGTCCACTTCATTAGTTTGTTCAATTTCCAAGAGTGGTCTACAACCGGTAACTTTCTCCCTTCGGAGTACCACATGCATTCCATACATGAAATATATGCTCTTCATCTGACCTAATTACCTGGTCTCATTTAACTTCCGATGGACGCCGATTATCAAGTCCTGACCTTTCAACTACCTGTACAAAATATACCGCAAGTCACCTAACGGTGTGTGGCGAGTGTAGTGCAGTTACCATTATCATTACCCCCGACCCTTTCCCTATCAGAATGGTGCCTCTGAAGAACGATTATAGGCAAACCGCCGCAAGTACATTAATTTCTGCAACTTTCTTGTTGTGATAGTTTCGCGTTATGTATAAGCGAGGATGTAATATGAGACCAGATTCCTCTTAGAACGCATACTTTCGAAGTTTTAACGGTAAACTTCTCGTGTTACAGAACGCCTTCTGCGTAGCGTATGCCACTGGACTTGGTTGAGCACCTCCGAACCGCTATCGCTGGTACTGAGAGGACCAGTGTCGAAACGCGCCCTCTTCATTTGGATTTCTCTGTCTCTTCCAGTAATTATACTTGATAAATGAATCGAACTAATGAGCTATATTTAAGAATCAATCGCCTGAGTGTTTTGTAAACAATGGCGCGAATTGCATTCCCTTTACACTGAGGTGACAAAGGTCATGGAACAGGGATATGCACATACATAGATGGTGGTAATATCACGTACACAAACTATAAAAGGGCAGTGCATTGGCGGACCTGGCATTTATAATCAGCTGATTCATCTGAAAAGGATTCCAACGTGATTATGGCCGCACGACGAGAATTAACAGACTTTCACCTCGGAATGGTAGTTGAAGCTAGACGCATGAGACATTCCATTTCGGAAACCTATAGGAAATTCCATATTCTAAGATCCACAGTGTCAAAAGTACGCCCAGAATACCAAATTTCATCCATTACGTCTCAGCACGGACAATGCAACGGCCAATGGTCACCGTAGTGTAAATCCTTCCAATAAAATGCTTGCTAACATCTGATTTTCCAGCTTTTCCTCCAAACACACGGTCCAGTCACATTAATGTGACCACGTTTTAAAAGACTGAATAACCACCTTTTGCAGCGAAGAAGTTCAGATAGAGAGTCAGTGAGATTCTGGAAGGCACCGAAAGGGATGTCCAGCCATGGTGATTCCTGTGCTGTGAACAGCTGTGCTAGGTTTCTCGGCTGTGAATCCATGGCGCGAACATCCCTATCCAGGTGGTCCCACAGACTCTCGATTGGGTTAAAATCCGGAGAGTTTAATGGCCAGAGAAGTACAGAAACTCATCCGAGCGTTCTCCTAACAACGCACAAACACTGCGAGCTGTGTGACACGTTGCACTGTCCTTCTAGTAGATGCCGTCGTGTCGAGGGGAAAAAAACTGTACGTAGGGGCTGACATGGTCCCGAAGGATAGATTCATTATTTTGTTGATCCAATGTGCCTTCCAGAATGATGAGATCACCCAGAGAATGTTACTAAACCATTCTCCAATCGACAACGCTCCTTTCTCTAACCTGGATCCACATCGTTGACTGTTGCAGGGCCGTAAACGCCTAGGGCCAACTGTTCGATGGAGCATAAAACGTAATTCGTCCGAAAGAAACACCTGTGGCCACTCAGTGGACGTCCATTTCCGGCACTAGCGTGCAAATTGCAGCCTTGGCCACCATGGACAGCAGTCAGCAGGTGTGCATGGACCAGGTGCCTGGTGAGGGGCCCCATACGTTCCAACGTTCGCTGAACGGTCGTTGAGGAGACCCTGTTGGTAGCTCCTTGATTCATCTGGGCGGGCAGCTGCTCAACAGCTACACGATATTCGCCTGACCACGTCTCCACAGTCCTCGTTCTCCCCTGTCATCTGCAGCCTGTGGTACGCCACATTTGTCTCGGGGCCTCATTTGGATGGCGCCAGTTTGATATGCCGGTATCCTTTAAACAGAGCGGCACGTGAACTTTTTATAAATGTAGCCGTTACGGAAATGTTTTCACCCCTGGCCTGAAAGCTAATGATCATGCTCTTTTGAACGTCAGATAAAGCGCTCTCCTTCCACGTTACAACGACTTCGCTGTTTCCCGCCTTCCCCCGACATGTTTTATATACCCTCCACTGTTAGCGGTGTCACCTGCAATCCACGTGTACACGTTGCCGTCGAACATATGCGGTGATCCTATTAATGTGACTGGACTGTGAAATGGTATATGTTCGTTCCACTGTAAGTCTCTCTCGATGGTTATTCCCCGTCCTGTAGTATAATCGCATAGTCGCAAATGCCTATTTGTGCGAAATTCCTTACACTTATTTACTTTCAGGTTCAGCTTCCAGCCCTTGTACCAGTCGTCGATCTTCATCAGGTCATCCCGTATTTTCCAACAGTTTTCTGGTTTCTCGGCTTTCCTAGAATCATCGTCGGCATACAGTCTCAGGAAGCTACCGACGGTACGCACTTCATCATTTACATACAGGGTGAACCAATACTCCACCTACAAAATTTTGGAGGTTGTTCAGATATATGTTCTGAGTATTTTGGTACGACAGACACATTTTCTATGACGGTTCATTACAGAGCAATAATGTAAATACGATTTATTCGTTTTGTTACCCCAAGCAATTTTGCATGTATAATATTTAATTACCAAAACAAACAACGAAGAACACAGAGCAATAGAACAATCCTCAGATGGAAACGTACTGAACTCTTTGTCTTCGCTGTGGGAACCACTAACCATAGCGTCGTTGTGCCGCCTTTCCGTTGTATTCCGTAGATCCATACGCGAGGTGCATATCGGGCAACTATTCATCAGTAGATGTGTCCCTGTTAACGTACCAGCTAGCAGTCCCAGAGAAACAAACCAGGAACAGAACCGAGCATTAGTTAAAGCAGGATTGAGGGCGAAGAGTAATGGGGAATTACTGTTGTCGCCGGCCAGTGTGGCCGATCGGTTCTAGGCGCTACAGTCTGGAACCGCGCGACCGTTACGGTCGCAAGTTCGAATCCTGCCTCGGGCATGGATGTGTGTGATGTCCTTAGGTTAGTTAGGTTTAAGTAGTTCTAAGTTCTAGGGGACTGATGACCTCAGACGATAAGTCCCATAGTGCTCAGATCCATTTGAAGCATTACTGTTGTCAACGGAACGCATTGTAAGTGGCTGAAATCAGTATCTTTCCAAAGAAGACGGTCAGTGCGTATTGTTGAGATGTACACTGTTCTGCAGAGCCGTGGCCGTGCGGTTCTAGGCGCTTCAGTCTGGAACCGCGTGACCGCTACGGTCGCAGGTTCGAATCCTGCCTTGGGCATGGATGTGGTGCCGTCCTTAGGTTAGTTAGTTTTAAGTAGTTCTAAGTTCAAGGGGACTGATGACCACAGATGTTAAGTCCCATTGTGTTCAGAGTCACTTGAACCATTTTTTTGTTGTGCAGATTTTCTTAATGCAAAAAGATACCAAAATAAATGAAGGTAGAAAATCAAATGAATTGTACTCAAGTCATCCTGTCACATGTGGGGAATGTATTGTCAAAAATCGATCGGATTCTCACCAAGTACAAAGTTGAAGTGATCTTCCGTTCTGCTATAAAGTCAGCAGCAGATTAAAGTTCTGTCAAGGATGATTCTTAGAGCCTAACAGTCGGCTGCGATTTGGCCCTCGTATTTAAAATAACGAATGCAAGTGCTGAATCTTAGTGTGTCAGCTCACTTGGAAGATGGTCTAAAGATACAGGCCGAAATTTCAAAGAAGTGGAGTTTTTTGCTGCTGCATGCCAGAATTCTAATGGATAAGTGCATACGCTGCAAAATCTTATGTACGCAGTGAGTTCCCTCATATTTATTGACATCCTACGGACAGTTAAGAATGACAAAAGTTAGTGTGTGAGATAATACGAGCGAAATACCCTCACATGTCAAGAATAATGTAATAATTCCACTCACAAAGACGGCAAGTGCTGATAGGAAAAAACACTACCGAACTGTAATTTAAATAAGGCACCGTTGCGAAATGCCGACAACAATTATTTGCAGAAGAATGGAAAAACATGCTGTAACTGACCATGTGGAAAATCACTTAGGACCCCGAACAATCTAGGACCACACTACGGAATGCTAACCGTTCAACTTATCTTAGAAGATAGGTTGAAGAACGGAAACTTACGTTAATAGCGTTTATAGAATGAAAGAAAATTTTAATAGTGTTAAGTATCAGGATACGATACAGGGAAGGAAAGGCTTCTTACACCTTGTACAGAAACAACATTGTAGCTGTAAAAGTCGAGGGGCGTGAAAAAGAAGCAGTGTCTGAGAAAGGAATGAGACAGTGTTGTATAAAAGGGATGTCATTCAATCTTTACATTAAATAAACAATAAAGGAGCCCATAGACAAATTTGTAATGAAAATCAAAGTTCAGTTAGAAGAAATAAGTATTTTGATGTTCCCCGCGGTAAATGACTTGGATTAGTAGTTCAACGTAATGGATAGTGTCTTGAAAAAAGAATGTAAGGTGCATATCAACAAAATTAAAACTTGGGTAATGAAATGTACTCGAAATAATTCATGCGATAATGCAGGAATTAGATTAGCCAATGAAATACCAATAGCAGTAGATGAGCCTTGCTATTTGGATAGGAACAGAACTGATAACGGACGAAACAGGGAGGATATAATAAGCGGACTGACAGTGAAAGAAAATCGTTTGCGAAAGCGAAAGATTTGTTAACATTTAATACCCTGACGAAACAAGTCTCAGCATAAAGAAAGAGTTGTGGGACGTAAATGAAAGTTGGTGGTCGTGTTTCTACCTCTGAAAGATGATGTTTTCAAATTTTGCGCCAGTCGCGTAAGAGTGGCGCTAATAGTGCCACTATGAAAATGCTAGTCAGGTTTTGCTTTAAATACACTCTGCAACGGTCGTCAGCGTTAGTTACCTTTGTGACTGAACATGGTAAGCTGATATTAGTCAAGAATGCCTTTAAGGTGACAAAGACACCATTATCAACACCTCACGGAGCTTGAATGAGGTCGTGTAATTGGGCTACAAGAAGGTGGTTGGTCCTTCTGCGATGTTGCAGAATTCTTGGTTGGAATGTTGCCACTGTACACTGGTTGTTGGCAGCGATGGTCACGAGAATGTACGGTCGCAAGAAGATCGGACTCCGGGCCTCCATGTGGCACTAAGGGAGGAAAGACAATCGTGTTCGGCGTGCGGCTCTGGTGCATCGTGCAGCAACTTCAACATCAGTTTGAGTTGCAGCTGCACTACAGTGACACAAGGAACTGTTACAAATCAGGTACATCAACTACAGCTCCGATCAAGATGCCCTGTAGCGTGTATTCCACTGACCCCAAACCACCGCCATTTGCGACTTCATTGGTGTCAAACGAGAGGTCATTGAAGAGCTGAGTGGAGGTATGTTCTGTCTTCTGATGAAAGCTGCTTCTGCTTGGGTGACAGCGATGGCCGTGTGTTGATTAGGAGGAGGCCAGTTGATGGCCTCCAACCAACCTGTGTGTGCTAGGCACACTAACCCTTCACCTGGAGTTTTGGTCTCGGGTGCGATTTGTATGACAGCAGGAAAACTCTCGTGATTTTCCCACTCCCCCTGACGGTAAATTAGTCAGCCATTCATGAAGAGTATTCGATGGGGTGTTTTCCAACAGCGTAACTCGCTCCCGCATACCGCCGTCTAAAGTGCGTCGACATGTTACCTTGGCCTTCTCCATCACCAGATGTGTCTCCAGTCGAGCACTATGGGACATCATCGGACTACAACTCCAGCGTCATCCACAACCAGCGTTAGCCGTCCCTGTACTGACGGACCAGTTGCAACAGCGGAGGAACTCTGTACCAGAAACTGACGTCTAGCACCTATACAACACAATGCATGCACGTTTGCATGCTTGCATTCAACATCTTGTAGGTTACACCAGTTATTAATGTATCAGCATTTCACATTTTCAATGGTGTCTCTCACGCTTACATTAACTTGACTAAAAGAACAGATCGGTTGGTGGAATATGCCATTAAACATGAATGAATAATCAGTTTGTTAACAGAGAAAAGTGTGAGATGTTAAAATTTTAGTTGGGGATCTTGGCATGAGTGAATACAGTAAGCAATTTCAACCAGTCCGCAGACTGAAGCAGATAACAACAATATAATGTAGTGTTTAGTTCGCTGGAGAACTGTAACGAACTATTTTACAGACTGAAGACCAATACAAAAACAATTTTCTTTTTGCATCGCACAACTGCCAGGGCTCTGTGGACTTTTCGACTGTGGCATTTCCTATCAGTTGATAAGTTCCGCAGGTATCGTGGCACATCTGACGAACCAGATTTGCACACCAGAACCTCCGCCACTGTTCCAGCTTCCTTTGAAGCGTCATCAGAGGAGTAAACAGTTATTGTTGATCCTTTCACTCGCAGCAGTTTAAGCTCTGCTCTTAGGTTACTGCCTAACACCCCTCTGAAATCGCAACATAGTTGGAAATGAACAGCTATATATTACTGAAAAGTAAAAATACAAATGTCACTGCTGCTGGTTTCACTCGCAGTTATTTATGTTGTACTCTTAGGTTCTTGCCTAACCGCACACTCGAAAATCGCGGCATATTCAAAGCAAACAGCCAAATATTTGTGGGCAACAAGATTAGGCTCTGCAAATATTATAGTTGCTCGTTTCTCTCACAACAGTTTAATGTTTCTATGTTAATAGCCGGCCGATGTGGCCGAGCGGTTCTAGGCGCTTCAGTCTGGAACCGCACGACCGCTACGGTCGCAGGTTCAAATCCTGCCTCGGGCATGGATGTGTGTGATGTCCTTAGGTTAGTTAGGTTTAAGTAGTTCTAAGTTCTAGGGAACTGATGACCTCAGATGTTAAGTCCCATAGTGCTCAGAGCCATTTTTCTATGTTAATAGATCTAGAGCAAAAAAATAAAAATAATTAAACCTGCCAATGTACTGTGTGAGCAGCAAGTCTTAAGCCTGGATAGAATGTGAAGCGATGTTCTACTTTGAAATGGTCGGAAAATCCACAGATAACACCAACGAGTTTTGTACCGCGATATTTTCGACGAGAGCCACCGCTGTATCGCGGCTTCGATTGACGGTCGCCAAAGCTACGGCTAAAATATCTGTTTCCTTATTCGCATGTCTGAAAGAACAGTGACGATCCAATGCTGTACTAAATAATTTTGAAATTAATACGCTAACAGTGAATCCTCCACATCAGCTTTGTGAAATACATATCCACTATCCAGTTCTGACACATGAAAATTGCGTCAGGCTGGGACTAGAACCCGAATTTTCTGCTTAGTTTGCGCGGTAAAGATCAGAAATGAGCTCTATTTACTAGCTTTAAACTCACCAGTGAGTCTTGTGATGATATCTCTGAACTCACCATCTCCGTGTGTTTCGTAGACTCGGCTCGTGAGAGTCCGCCACTGGCGACTTTTCACATGAGTCGGTTGTCGGCAACAAGTGAACTCGACTCGCTTGGAAAGGACAGCGAGTACACGAGTTCGCGAGTACAACCGCGGACTCGCGGTATTCTACATATACAGCCTTCTTGAAAGAAATTTCTCCCATTAGACTGTAAATTACTATTTATTTGTTTTACTCAGTTATGATTTCCACTTTATTGCCATTCTCAGGTGGAAGCTGAAACGTCACAAAATGTGTCCAACCTGCCTAAAAGCCATAAGCAACCACTGCGTATGATGATTATTATATAACAGTATAATAACTGGAGTGTTAGCACTGAACATTGTTCTATATATAGATTTTTGAAGACTTCTGTAAATTAATTTTAATGTTGACATCTATTCGGAGAATTTCTAACATTTACACTTTAGAGGAATTACCAGGTCTGTAGCGACAGTACCAGGAAACATGGCAGGAAGTGGAAGTGCAATCTCTAAATAGTGATTAATTATTAAAATAAACTTGAGCCGTGCTGCGGCTCGCGTAGGTGCTGTTTGTAGGTTTCCGTCCTCTATTGGAGGCCAGACCGTGTTGTTTAGTTGACATGGTTGCAGTTATTTTTCTTCTTCTCGTGTTGACTGGCGCCACTTGGTTTCGCAAACGTTGCCTGTCCGCTAGTGGCAGTAACAGCGGTTATCGATATGTAGTAGCTGTGGCCCTATCTTTGGGCCAACGTCGTGGTCAGTGTGAATTTCGGTTGGGGACTCACGAGGAGCCAGGTCCAAGCAGTGTGTGAACATGCCAGTACCGCTGGCGGCGCGCATGGACTGCCGGATCGAAGGCCTGTGGTCACGAGGGTGCACGACCTCGTCGTAAAACGGATCTTGCAAGCTTTAAGTTGAGTGCATTTGGATTCAAGTAGAGAAACCTCCACCACTGTGAGATCTTGAGATTCTCGAGTGACTCGGGTATGTTTTGCTGCTCATACTGTTGCCAAGGTGAAGAGCAGTGAGTGGAGTGCTTCGGCAAGGCGGATCTGATTAGCTTTCCTGGACTTCTAATTACTATGTATTGCGTTCAGTTTGTTACTATATGTTAAGTTCAACCCGCGGAATTTTTCCTGACTCGTGACCACTAACGCCCCTGGGGGATAGTGTATGTAACGGCAGTGTACTTTTCCTCGCCTTGCCGCTGCTGTCCAGTGAGGCGTGTATGTCTGACAGTTTTCTTGATTGTAGGTTGGTTGGCGATTCTTTTACTCTGGTGGTAGTTATTTCTTTCTCGTTCCGGGTGCTCTAAGTACAGTATTCCGGCTTTGGCTTGTTTTTATATCTTTGCATTTGGCTAATTGGACGTCAGATAGCCTCAGCAAATTATCATTACTCATTCGTTAGACTGCCACTAGTCTGAGTTACCATCTTGTGAAGTGAGTGCAACTCTCGGCTGTCTATCTCATCGCTCGCAAAACTGTTTTTTGCCGGACCTAATCAGAGGTCAATTCCTAGTGCAACGTCTGCGACTGTCCATTGTGTTTTATTATTGTATTTGCTGTTTTATTGCAGGTTTCTAAAATTTTCATATAATTGCCATTATTGGCATTACAGCAGGTTCAAATGGTTGTGCCACCAAGTTTGCCATCATTTTTCCTCACCTGTTTGGTGATCAGTTGCCTTTCTTTTTAAATTAACCTTTGCTATTGAATTGCTGTTTTACAGTGTGTTTGTTAATTTTTTTATAATTGCCATTCTTGGAGTTAAAGGCCTTCAGCTGTGACTGTGGTTACCTGCCTTATAATTCTAATTAGGATCACATTCGCTTGTTTTTAAAACATTATTTGCTGTGTCTGTATTTTATGTTCATTTGGTAAACTTTAACACACTGAAAGCTCTATTAATTATAGTGTTGTTTATTCTTTCATTAATAACGTGTGATATCTTTATTTATTGCTGAGTCTAAAAATACCGTTTTTTAAAATAAATGTGTGTATTTGCAAAAGGGGAACCAATAGTAACTGATTACAGCCCCGTCCACAATCGAACACCGAATTTTGCCTCCCTTGACTACCAGGTTTCAAAAATTATAACAGTTCGAAAAAATTACAGAAATGAATGATAAGCTGCATAGCTCGCTGTTAGCTCATAAAGAGAAGTTTCCATGATCAAAAATAGTGCGCTTTTTGTTTGCAGGGATGTCACAGTGACGTTGCTCTCTGCTCAGTTTTCATCTGACGCAGCACATATGTTTTCTCATGGTGGAGGTGGAATAAACAGGACTGCAGCCATTTTGTTGGCATTGGAGGAAATTTGTATGTTTTTCGGCTGAGGTATGGACTATAACATGAATCTTGTTCCAGAAACCACTCCTTTAATGTAACACATTGGCTGCTGTGTACCTTGCATCAATTAATTTTTGTTTTAAACCATTTACAGTCTCACAACATGCAGCTTCGTTAATGGCTGTGTGATCCAGACAGTCTGCCATTTCACCTTCTCAGTGCTACCTTATAGCAGGAAGATCATGTACTCAACGTCCGTACTAAGAAAAAGTCACCACTAGCTTACTCTTCAGCACGCTTCAGAATGAGAGGACGAGTCGACGAGTATGAAGCAACTGCAATCCCCCAGGATTCAGATTCCCCATACTCGCTGAACACAGCGGTAACGACGGAAGGTCATTAGCACTGATTAACAACAGCGCCTTCATTTATGAAGCGTTTAACCCGCAGCATTAGACTCGCACTCGCTACATCTCTGATCTCTAGCGAGCAGTCGCCTTAACTATCTGTCTGTGCACGTCCCTGCGGCGACTCAAACTTCCATACGACACACTGCTTTCATCGTTATATCGTAGTCCACAAAATTCATCTCCTGTGCTCCCAACATTACTTGAATTACTTTTCATGTATCAATATTGGGTAGGATCTGTACACTTAATACAGCTGTGGTCAAAGAATTTACAGTCAGCGATTTAATTTCGAAAGTACTTCACACAGCTGTGGATAGTCAACAATGTCTATTCTTTCAGACAAGCATGTGGGTATTACAAGCCTAACTAGACACAAGACGATAAGAAGCTTGTTCTCGATTCCTCGTTGTCTCATTCTCCCTGTTGGGGGAACCCAAGTAGTGTTGCGAAGATTAGGAGCTGTATGCCAGAATGACGCCAATGAAAATTTGTGATGTACTGGGACTCGAAGCGGCATTTTCCGCTTATCGCCGACACCGGTCAATTAAAATGTCTCCCCTGTACGGGAATACGCATAATGAAATTACGAGTGCAGGTTATGGTCCCTTAGTTGACGACTTATGGAAGTTTGAGTCTGGCCACGAGTTGTGCCCAGATATCCTAATGGTAAGGCGACCATTCGCCGTAAGCGGGAAATCCGGGTTCATCAACATCTTCAGTGTTCTGCCAGAAGGCAGGTTTTGGCATGGTAGTTCTCCAGGCTGTCTCGCCTTCTGCCATCCTCTTCAGGTCTGCAAACTTTCCTCTTCCCTTTATGTCGTCTTATCATCTTGTATCTCCTTCTTCCTCTCAGTCTTCTCCCACAAACCAATCTTTCCAAAGCATCTGCTTGTAATCACTCCCTTCTCAATGAATGTCCGAACCAGTTCTTTTACCTTTCTCTTACGGCCTTCAGCAGACATCTTCTCTCACCAACCCTTTGCAATACTATTTCATTACTGACTCTTTCCATCCAGCTCATTCTCTCCATTCTCCTCCATATCCACATCTCAAATCCTCTCGTCTCAGCGTCCATGTTTCTGCGCTATATAGTGCCACTCTCCAGACAAAAAATTTGCCAAGCCTTTTCCTTAGACCTTTATCTAATTTGCCACATAAGAGTCTCCTCTTTCTGTTGAATGTCTCCTTCGCTAAGACACCTCCTAGTGATATCTCAAGTCTTCCAAGGTATTTAAATGCACTTACGTGGCTAACGGTAGATTGTCCTGTTTTAATACTGGAGAAATCGATTGGACATTTTCCTCATGTCAGCACGTTGTAGGTGTCGCCACCAGCACCAACCTCGTGTGAATGCTCTGAAAAGCTAATCATTTGCATTTCACAGCATCTTCTTCCTGTCGGTGAATGCTCTGAAAAGCTAATCATTTGCATTTCACAGCATCTTCTTCCTGTCGGTTAAATTTCGCGTCTGTAGCACGTCATCTTCGTGGTGTAGCAATTTTAATGGCCAGTAGTGTACATTTCATGCACAAAAATTTGAGGCCGGGTTGGCAGTGAGCGCGCACTGATAGCCGAAGGTCTCACAGTATATGGTCGCAGTAACCAGGAAATCTATGTTTGAGTCATGGTGTAATATAAATTTTCATATGTCAGTATTGGTAACCAGGTTAATCCCTAATATAGGAGGTGTCATGGAATTCGTAGTCAGGGAATTAATTTTGGAAGTAAAATATTTGTGGTAGGGAACAGTACATTGATGTCACGAGTCAGAAAGTCCACAGACGGAAATAACACGGTCGGGAAGTACACGGCCGGAAAGTACACGGCCGGAAAGTGCACGGTCGGAAGGTTCACGGTTGGAGAGTCCACGGTTGGAAAGTCCAGGACGCCGCGGCAGGCACAGGTGAAAATGGTCACAATAGACACGGTGTCGGGGACCCCTGCTTTAAAACAAAGCCAGTCGCCGGCAAGGTGTTCCGCCGGTGGCCGACACACGCGCCACCCGTGAATGGGGGGCGGAGGAGCGAGCGGGGCGAGGGTAGGTTGCGCGCGCGCTGCCGCCGCCGCTGACGTCACGGCGCTATTGATTGCCGGCGGCGGCGCGCCGCCCCACTTGTTGTGTGCTCAGCTGCTGGCCGGCGCTCGCCGCCGCCGCCCGCTCCACGACCGCTCCGCACCGTGAGTACACACCGGCACGCCGCGCAGCACGCAACCCGCAGCACGCTCGCCGCTCGCGCTGCGCTGCTTTCGCCTCGCTGTCACCACGCGGCAGCTCGCCCTCGTGAATCTCTGCACGGCGCGTGGAACACGCAGCGCTCGTGCGGCCGGGATCGTCGATCCCCTGCTCCCTCCCCCCCTCCCCCCTCACCCCAAACATCCCACGGGGGAAGCTCGCGCAAGGTGCGACTGCTGTCCGGCGGTGCCGGCTGAGCGTTTCCTTTCTCCGCCAGAGGCCACAAATATCGATCTCTCGCGCGTTGCCACCTCGTTTCCCGCCACCGTTTACTCGGCAACAGCTCCGCTCTCATCAAAGCTGACCGCGAAAGGTACGGCTTTATCCGTTGCCTCCGCTGGTCGCGCGCCGTTTTAAGGCGCCGCAGCGAAAGATTTACTGCGCCGTGACTTCACTACGTGATAGCGTCTTTTAATGTGTTCTGGGCTTGCCTTAGGCCACACAGAATCCTAAAATAATTACAAAGAACACCTTGCTTTAACCTATGGTGTAGAATGCCAAATTAAAATGAAACAGTCTTTAGAAAACAATAAAAGCCATTCACTGTCTTCTTAGTGTTTTCGAAATTACAGCTTCACCATGGGGGCTTCTATTGTTTTTTATGGACGTTCACTGCGATATCAACACACGGAAAATGCATATCTGTGGCTTGTGTTGAGCTTTCTCAATTAGATTTAGGAAACTGTGGTGTAATATACACCCAGTTAAAGAACAATATATGTAAATGTATTATTTTATTCTAAACTTTTTTTCCAGGAAGTGTTGTAAATATTTCAAAATAAAATTCAGTTGTCAGTTGCACGGATATTTTTATTTAATTTGTCGTCTTCAGAAAACTGGAAAACAGCGGATATAGATTTGTGTAAAGTATAAGAAGTTAGTTACAGGGAATTACTTAGCATTGACTTAGCAGATGTCAACATCTTCTTCAGAGAAGCATATTGCCATGACATGCCCAAAACTGTACATATTGTACGTGATCATTGTAAACACAGATCGATAGACTGATAATTTATATTTATATTAAAAATGAAAAAATCCTCCAGCTGTATTTAAGGTGTCCATTTTATTTTGGCAACTAGTTTCAACGTTGTAACAACCTCATCTTCAGGCCCTATAAAATATACTATACATACAAGAACCAGTGTGACATCAGTAATCTATGAGTTATTATGTAAACAAATATATTATAAACCTATTACATAATGGACGAATTCAATAAAATTAATTAAATTTTGGACATTTTCATTAAATGCACATTCTGTAAATTACAATTTATGTGGTACCAAAAATTACAAATGAAGTTATATATACATGATCGTTTTTATTTCCGATCAATGTCAAGCATTAAATGAAATGGGAGTATACATAAAAAAACTTAGGTGACAAGCCGTTACGCTTACAGATAATAAACAGTGCTAAAGAGAGGATGCATTGCTAATCAAACATATGTAGGGTAAGATCCATTATTAAAGAATAGTAAAGGGAGGTAAATCTAGAAACAGATTTATGTTTGCATAACAATTCATTGTCATCATACTAAAGTGACAGAGAAGCAAGTTACTGAAACAATGTGAATCATAACGTCGCAAAACGAATAATAAGAAACCGGAAAGCGAGTATGAAACCTAGTTAATAAAACGTTGTCTGTGGTGTAAAATACATACTAATCAATCTAAAACCTACTCATTTAAATAAAAAATGTATGTCACACAATCAAAATAGCGTCCGGTTATCAATCTAAACTGATCATACAGCAAATTTTTTGGGTTTTAATTAGCAATGTTTATATACTTCAAATTCCTTTAAAAGTTTTCGTTTCGTTGCCCTTGTCCACCACGTGCAATATTACCAGCTTACGCAAGGATGAGGAAGAGTCTGTTTCTCGATTTTGAGATATACTGTAAATGTTGACTTACATGAATTCCCACCGTCTTTGTAGAGCAAGTACTCACGAGAGCGGGGTTTAAATGCCCTCACTGTCTGCCCTGTATAAAAACCCGGATGTATATTACATTGTATTTTATGTACTCCAGATCTGAGAAATATGTCAGTTGGGTGTTTCTCGTTATGTGTGAAAAGCAACTTGGTCATATTATAGGTGCTAAAAGACACAGTTCTGTATTACATATGACATCATTATATACTTCAATTATACTTTTTATATATGCGTTTATATATATTCCTTGCTGCTGACACGACAGCTTGACAAGTACATAGATGTGATTCATTTACTGTAAATTGTCAATCAGTCAATCTATGTTTACGATAATCACGTATAATATGTACAGTGTTTGACATATCATGGCATTATGATTTTGTGAAAAAGATATTGGTATCCACTAAACGAATACGAAGAAAGTTTCTGTAACGCACTTCTTATGCTATACATAAATGTGTGACGAAGGTCTAATAACTTATAATATCCATAATATTTAGGCTTCTGAAGCTGACAAATTAATTTGTTGAAACTGGTAAAGCTAAATAAAAATATCTGCGCAACTGACGTCTGAATTTTATTCTGAAATGAAAATTCATGTTAAAACTTATAGAATGCCTTATACCATGTATGTGAATTCAGAGGTTCCATACACAAACCTATGACTCCATAGACGTATTATAAGCTTCAACAAAATTCTAATTGCTTTCTCCTGCAGTTCTGTAATTGTTCCACAACATTTTTGCAAATTTTAATTAAAAATGGGCTGAAACACGTTTCACAAGGAAGGCCCAGGCCCTTAGATAACAACAGAAACATTATTATGAAACACTTACTTCGAAACCTACACTGAAATAGTAAAAATACTACAAAGACCGTACATGGGTATTATCATGTTTCCCATTTCTTTCACTTCTTCAGTTTACGGAGAGTAACCACTACGACAACCAGTAAATGGAGAAAAATTTTCTTCTCTGTAGTTTCAATAAAGTGAATCATGGGAAGTTGGTAAAACAATGAACAAACTTGTCTGAGTTACGTATATAACTATGTTTTGCATTGATGTGGACCTTCATCTCGAAAGTTGGGAATATTTTTGTTACCAATACGCCAGCTTTAGTCAATATTTTACTAGTTCAACTCCTTTTGGAGTTACATATCTGTTCTCCCATTTTCTTGGGCGTTATATCTGCTTCAGTTTATGTGGACACGAAATGTTCGTCTCCTGCGTCGGTGGATGTATTTCACTTAAATAATGTAACATTTTTATTGTTGCAATGTTTTTACAGCGTAGTACAGCCATAAATATTTTAAACGATTGAAAGCGTAAGTGCAAATGTAAAAGTTTTTCGATGATGCGTGTCCAACTAAACTGAAGCGCATGTAACGCCCAAAAAAATGTCTGTGCAGTCCTCGATAACAGGGTTGTAGCTTCGAAATGCATTGTTCCAAAACAATAAAACAAAAGATCGTAACTGAATGTGTATATTATTAACAAAAATTTTCCTAACCTGTAAGTTACTCTCACGGTCTGCTGCTGTCGCAATGCACTTAATAATCTAAATTTCCTTCTTTAATAAATATCTTTAGAACACATAAAAGCAATCAAAATTCATTGATAATGTCCTCATACTTTACTTATGCGACATGTTTCTAGACATAAAACCCAACATCAACCACTCATAGTAGTATAGAACCATTTGAAATAAGTGTGTGATTTTTTTTCTCAGTGGCGTTTAAGGTTGAATGTACTGCGGAACGCTGTATTCATTAGTTTTGCTGTGCTGCCTTTTTACATTACATTAGCTAATTTTATTTCGGTGATCACAACAGGGAATATCGTGTCACCTTGAACAAGATTCCAGAGAGTGACAGCCGACAGACAGTCTCCTACAGTGACGAAAATAGGGCTACGCAACATGTTATCGCCACTTTCCGCAGCATGCACCGCTTAATTTAAATGTTTTTATATGGTCGTGATTGCATGATGATCAGAGATTGATACCTCCAAATATAAAGTATAAATTAAAGTCCGGGATGATGTCAACAATGCTGACTGTTACGTAGTATTGGAAATGTGTTTATGAATCTGAACAGACAGTCAACCTCAAAAAGAAACAACCAATATGACAATAAATCCAATATTGATTTCAGGAAATAAGTACGAATGAAGATATGAGCAGACAAGTAACCCACGAAATCTAATCACCTGGTTATGTTCGTGTGATACTATATTGATTTCAAACAGGGGCAGATTTTCATAACTCTGAAAATCATTGGCTACAAAATTAATATAATCGTACAAATTAAATTAAGTGAAACCCAATTACGCTAACGTTAAGGTAGGAATAGTAAGGTGAACAAATTAACTCTAAGCACGCTCTTTCCCCTAATCATAGTTATATACCTACCAGAATTTCATTCATAAATAATAACCTTCTGGCTTGATATACGGCTATAAATGTTATGGACACTTGTCCTTCGTTTGCAATGACTCAAGATACGGATCTCGTGATGTGTGAAACATACGTAAGGCTGCGAATGTACGAGTATTTTACGAACTAGCGTTACCCGTAGCAGCTCAAGAATCTGTAATTGGTTTCAAAAGAAATGATTATTTGCAACTTATAAAATTTCAGGTCCTTATTTCAATTAAAATGTGTCATGGCTAAATTCAGTCTGCATTTACCCCTACGGAAGTACGAGGATCTCTTTACATTCACTTGCCTGAAAAACTCGATTAGCAGCCGTATTCCATGCTCTGACGCTTTTCAGACATTGGGCGGTATATAATTTCGACTCTTCATTTAGTAAATTTTTGATCTAAAAATGTGTATTTCACTGTTAATCTTCTAAGACGAAATCAGAAACGAAACGTATTCTGTAGCAGTTTTTCTGTAGGTTCTCAAGGAGCTAATCTCCGCAGACAATATTTTAAGGACGAAAAA
Organism: Schistocerca gregaria; assembly: GCF_023897955.1. Lineage (NCBI taxonomy): Eukaryota > Metazoa > Arthropoda > Insecta > Orthoptera > Acrididae > Schistocerca > Schistocerca gregaria. The sequence goes on along the minus strand of NC_064922.1, from coordinate 521,234,254 downwards.
CTGAACGAGGCAGTGACACTTGTTGATATGAGAGTCTCAACGGATGACCTTTTCACCCAATGAGCTTAATGGCTTTTCAACAGCATCCTCCGCACGGAAGTTCTGACGGCATACGACAGCTTGTAGTTGTGAATACAATTGGACAGTTATTAATGGAATATTCCGAAACATGTAAATCATGTGTCGCACATATTCCCACTATCGAAACCCATGTCAGGCAGTAAGAATATATGGCTTCTGGTTTAAACCCACTTTCGCTACTGCGTACCTTCTGTTAACAACACATTAAAAAACCTTCTAATTCAAAACTTGCTAGGATATACCAAGAGCAACTATACCTTTGTGCTACATACTTACATCAGCTTTATGATGATACAGAGAACATTATTGAGTATGCAGGTTGCAATAACTTACTGGCAAATGATCGGGTACAAATTTCAGCACAAACGCGAGCCGCATCTCAAACGTAAGAGCCGTCGAATAGGAAAGCGCACGAATTGCATAAAAATTATTTGTAGCGCAAACATTTACACTTTTTTTCCTATATTTGTTTTGGAAATAAAACAGCCTTTTCTTCTTGCAATTTAATTTATTTTTCCCAGTTGCGTTTCGTCTTTTTCTTGTTCTAATTTCCTAAATAGTCGCCATCATTTTCCAGTATGAAACGGGCTTTTTAAAACTCAGTGTATAGATTTGCGCCACGTGTGACGTCAGAGAGTCGCCACATGTGACGTCAAGGGAGTCCAAACGTTAGCTACATTAGCTTCAAAAATTTGAGAAGAAATTCATTTCTTTTGGTGATGATCACTGCGTGCAAGAACAACGCTAAAATAGCGACCTTCCTAAAGTGTTCCCACGCAGAGTTGCAGATATTGTGGTATGAGTGGCTGGCAACTGTGGACGTACAGCAGCGTGAGTGAAGTAAATGATGACTCCCAGCCTTCTGCGTTATCGCTTCCGAAGGATGTGCCTGACGGTACACTTCATACATTACTGATGTTTTGAAGCTACAAATAGTCCTTTTTTCCAAAAATCCATTTGATACGATTTTTCTTATAACTGTCTCAAAAACACACAGTAACGGCGTGTTTTAAAAATCACCCTGGCGAAATCACGGAGTGGATATAGTGAAGCGTGCACGAAAATGTCCTTCCAGGACTATACATGAAAGCCGAAAACAGTTCCATAATGCTACAATTAATGAAGAAAGAACCTCATAAAATCGCAGCTGAGTATGCTTCAAAAATAAAAAGAGAGAAACATGTAAGCGAGACAGACTTTCATTTAATAGTAGAGGCCGAATTCATATACAAAGATGGTAGAAATAAAGAAGTTAGAGGGTAAAGGACCGAAGATGTCCATTTCGAATGGGTTTTTGCTTGTTTAAACTTTTTCATCTTTGAACAAGTGGGATGACACCACTGAATATTTTGCTCGTCAAAGGCCACATTAACATCAGAAACTCATTCATCACCAGTAGCAAAGTGATAAAAATTCTTTTCGATTCGAATGAAACATACTTCAGACAGTTCAGTTTCTCAGTTACACTTAGCTCTATAACTGCCTGGTATACCTATAAAATTACTGTACCTAATTCTGTAATTATGAAGGAACAATTTTTCAATACAGCTTTATTCAGATGATTGACTGTTTCTTCTCTCTCACCAATACATCTGCAATTCAAAATCTCATTGTGTACAAGGTATTGCTTTCCCTTACTGCGTGATATCATACATTTTCTATTCCTTTGCCTTGCACTGAACATCAACAAATCTTACGGTCCTCTACAGCTACATCTACATGACTACTCTGGAATTCACATTTAAGTGCTTGGCAGAGGGCTCATCGAACCACAATCATACTATCTCTCTACCATTCCACTCCCTAACAGCGCGCGGGAAAAACGAACACCTAAACCTTTCTGTTCGAGCTCTGATTTCTCGTATTTTATTTTGATGATCATTCCTACCTATGTAGGTTGGGCTCAACAAAATATTTTCGCATTCGGATCGGAAAGTTGGTGACTGAAATTTCGTAAAAAGATCTCGCCGCGACGAAAAAGGTCTTTGCTGTAATGACTTCCACCCCAATTCATGTATCATATCTGCCACACTCTCTCCCCTATTACGTGATAATACAAAACGAGCTGCCATTTTTTGCACCCTTTCGATGCCCTCCGTCAATCCCACCTGGTAAGGATTTCACACCGCGCAGCAATATTCTAACAGAGGACGAACGAATGTAGTGTAAGCTGTCTCTTTAGTGGACTTGTTGCATCTTCTAAGTGTCCTGCCAATGAAACGCAACCTTTGGCTCGCCTTCCCCACAATATTATCTATGTGGTCTTTCCAACTGAAATTGTTCGTAATTTTAACACCCAGGTACTTAGTTGAATTGACAGCCTTGAGAATTGTACTATTTATCGAGTACTCGAATTCCAACGGATTTTTTTTGGAACTCATGTGGATCACCTCACACTTTTCGTTATTTAGCGTCAACTGCCACCTGTTCGATGAATTTCAGACCGTCTATCCCCTTCTTTAAAGACAAAAACCGAACCACTGAGCTAAATTGGGACTGTTTACTTTCGGAGTCATTTTCAACTAGCTGTCAAACAAAATCAGCTGCACAGCTATTTATCACAAGGTCTAGTCACATTAATACAACTACCTGTCAAAAGCCTGAATAGCTTTATTTCGCAGCGTGGACGTGCAGGAAGAGATTTAGTAAGCTTTTAGAAGTTACCGACAGAGATGTAGAGCCATAGCGACTCCAGTGTCACAGCCAACTGCGCTACATTTCCGGTTGTGCAACCAAGGTGCGAACAACCCGATCGAGGTGATCTCGCGGATTTCCGGCTGGGTATAAATCCGGGGAGTTTGGCGACGAGGTGAGTACGGTAAACTCATCCTGGTGCTCCTCGAACAATGTAGTATACTGCGAGCTATTTGATACGTTGCATTGTCCTGCTGGTAGGTGCCACTGTGCCGAGGAAAACCGAACTGCTTCTAGAGGTGGAGACGGTCCTGAAGGATAGATACATACATGTGATGATCCACTGTACATACCAGAATGCCTGGGTTACCAAGGATATGCCACGTAATTATTCGCCAGACAGTAACACCCCTCCTAAGGCCTGAAACCTCCCGACGATTGTTGCAAGTACGATCACGCCAATAGCCACCTGTCTGGTGGAGCATAAAACGGGATTCGTCGCCGAGGAATACCAGCCAGCATGGGTGCCTGAACCAGACACCTGCTGGTAGTAGCCCATTGGTTCGTCTGGGCGCTCACTTGCTCAATGCTTGCACGTCTGTTCGCCCGTACACATCTCTGCAGCTGTCATCTAAGACGCGTGATGCGCCACAGTTGCCTTGGCGTGGCATTTTGCCACGCACGGTATGCTTTAACCACGGCGGCACGCGAACAGTTTATACACTCCTGGAAATGGAAAAAAGAACACATTGACACCGGTGTGTCAGACCCACCATACTTGCTCCGGACACTGCGAGAGGGCTGTACAAGCAATGATCACACGCACGGCACAGCGGACACACCAGGAACCGCGGTGTTCGCCGTCAAATGGCGCTAGCTGCGCAGCATTTGTGCACCGCCGCCGTCAGTGTCAGCCAGTTTGCCGTGGCATACGGAGCTCCATCGCAGTCTTTAACACTGGTAGCATGCCGCGACAGCGTGGACGTGAACCGTATGTGCAGTTGACGGACTTTGAGCGAGGGCGTATAGTGGGCATGCGGGAGGCCGGGTGGACGTACCGCCGAATTGCTCAACACGTGGGGCGTGAGGTCTCCACAGTACATCGATGTTGTCGCCAGTGGTCGGCGGAAGGTGCACGTGCCCGTCGACCTGGGACCGGACCGCAGCGACGCACGGATGCACGCCAAGACCGTAGGATCCTACGCAGTGCTGTAGTGGACCGCACCGCCACTTCCCAGCAAATTAGGGACACTGTTGCTCCTGGGGTATCGGCGAGGACCATTCGCAACCGTCTCCATGAAGCTGGGCTACGGTCCCGCACACCGTTAGGCCGTCTTCCGCTCACGCCCCAACATCGTGCAGCCCGCCTCCAGTGGTGTCGCGAGAGGCGTGAATGGAGGGACGAATGGAGACGTGTCGTCTTCAGCGATGAGAGTTGCTTCTGCCTTGGTGCCAATGATGGTCGTATGCGTGTTTGGCGGCGTGCAGGTGAGCGCCACAATCAGGACTGCATACGACCGAGGCACACAGGGCCAACAGCCGGCATCATGGTGTGGGGAGCGATCTCCTACACTGGCCATACACCTCTGGTGATCGTCGAGGGGACACTGAATAGTGCACGGTACATCTAAACCGTCATCGAACCCATCGTTCTACCATTCCTTGACCGGCAAGGGAACTTGCTGTTCCAACCGGACAATGCACGTCCGCATGTATCCCGTGCCACCCAACGTGCTCTAGAAGGTGTAAGTCAACTACCCTGGCCAGCAAGATCTCCGGATCTGTCCCCCATTGAGCATGTTTGGGACTGGATGAAGCGTCGCCTCACGCGGTCTGTACGTCCAGCACGAACGCTGGTCCAACTGAGGCGCCAGGTGGAAATGGCATGGCAAGCCGTTCCACAGGACTACATCCAGCATCTCTACGATCGTCTCCATGGGAGAATAGCAGCCTGCATTGCTGCGAAAGGTGGTTATACACTGTACTAGTGCCGACATTGTGCATGCTCTGTTGCCTGTGTCTATGTGCCTGTGGTTCTGTCAATGTGATCATGTGATGTATCTGACCCCAGGAATGTGTCAATAAAGTTTCCCCTTCCTGGGACAATGAATTCACGGTGTTCTTATTTCTATTTCCAGGAGTGTATATTTCGCCATTTCGGAAATGCTTCCACCTTTGGGCCAATATCCAATGATCATGCCCTTTTGGTCGTCAAAAAAATCTCTCCGCTTCCGCGTTACGAGAACGACTGCACTGTTCTGCGAGTTCCCCCGACTCGCTTTGTCACTGTCATTGTTGAGTATGAATCTACCATAACATTAATCGATTACACAAAACATTGTCTTTTTTCCGCCTCGAAATGATAAAGTGCGATTTAGTTCAAATGGTTCAAGTGGCTCAAAGAAGCATTGCCTCTCATGACTACCTGTACATTGTTCATTTCTCAACAAAACTACTCGTAAGAACTGTTGTTGGTGCTATTATATAAGTTTAGGGATTCATGTTGGTTATTAATTAGAGGAGCAGGAGAGGGGGTAACGGGGCTTTGTGATCAACCTGTACACTAAATCTTTCGGATAGCAGTTTTACGAATTTCTTTTTGGGGCATATTTATTGCTTCGTGTAAGTCTTCTCTCACTTATGTAGTTCACGGTCGGACGTTTTTTACGAAGCAAAACCAGGTTTTCATTCTAGTTAATATTAAGCTTTAAACACAATGAATATTAATTCGGTTTTGTCTCCATTGTTAACACTTCAGCTACCGCAAAAGCAACAAATAATTATTATTGATATTAACTGAGTTGCAAATAATGAGTGCTGGCCGCCGTGGCCGAGCGGTTCTAGACGCTTCAGTCCGCAACCGCGCTGCAGCTACGGTCGCAGGTTCAAATCCTGCCTCGGGCATGGATGTGTAATGTCTTACGATTAAGGAGTCCTATGTCTAGGGGACTGATGACTTTAGATGTTAAGTCCCATAGCGCTTAGAGCCATTTGAACCATTTGCAATAATGAGCGAACAATAACAAAGGACAATTGTTTCAGAGAATCTATCAACGAAAACTGAAATTCGCTTTCCAAATTACGCCGAATCGCGTTGCCTGTTTACCGATACGCCGACAATCTAGGATGTGCGCCTGCTGTGTTGTGCATGCCCTGTCCGCTACAGCTTTGGTAGGGGTGTACAATCCAATCCATTAGGCGAGGTACGAATTTGGCAGTTTTCAACTTTTTTAATACTGCTTTGCATCTTAACAATAAAAATTTGACAGGGTCTTTCTTTTGGTGTATGCTTCCTGTAAAAAAAATATCAGGGCATGTTTCGACATGTCGGATTGGACAATTCCCTTGTAGCTTTTATGACAGATACGGGTACGCCATCGCATGCTACTTCAGCTGTAGGACAGAATTCATCAATCGTAGTGGCTGATGAGTGGTGGTGTGGCAGCCTCTATGTGCAATCCATGAGCAGATGTTTTCAGTGGATAAGAGATTTGGAGAACACGCTGGTCAATGTAACAGTTGAACACTATGTATTGATGTAGGTCAGAAGAACACGGGTGACGTGCGGCCTTGCGTCGTCTTGTTGAAAGTGAATGTCTCACGTAGACCTCGAAGATACGGCACAGTCACCGGTCTGCACACGTCAGAAATGTTGCCCAGACTATAGGTTATGTGAACCAGAAGTGATGGTGTTGTGTACCTAGTGGCACGCCCCAAAGTCACGCCCAACGTTATTAGGAATGCAATGTGACAAAGTGCATTCTCCTTGGAGCTCCCACACTCCGTTACGATCGTTGTGACGCTGTAACTGGAGTAATGTCTACTCCGTTGTCCAGTGTCACTGTCGATGGGCGCACTATTGTTATTGTGTATCCGTTGGTGTCCCGTCAAGGGAAACCGGGACAATAGTCGCTGCACAGTTAGGCCGTGGAGATCAGACGTTGTTCCACTGTACAGGGTGACCCAAAAGTCTGTCAACATTTGAATATTCAATGCTTTACGGAATAATGTACGTAGAAAGGTAAAAATTGTCTCACACGCTTGAAATAACAGGGGGCCTGTTGAAACCATAAAGGCACACAAAATGATCAATAGATTCCGCTTTATATAATATAAAAGCAGTAATTATCGTAATAATTGTTATTTGGCAAAGACCATGTCCCTTATAACAAATGCTCAACATGTCAGCCGTCATTCATCAACTATAGTCAAGGCACAGTGTTCTGAAGTGCACTGTGCAGCATATCAGTATGTATGGTGAGAAATTGCCGTCGAATGCTGTTTTTTAGCATTTTTAATGATGTCGGACGATCGCGGTAGACTTGTGATTTCGGGTGAACCCACAACCAGTAATGACACAGACTGAGGTCTGGCGATCTGGGAGGTCAGGAATAACGGAAGTGGCGGCTCAGCACACGATCCTCACCAGCAGACGTATTTCGCATGTGTAGCAGCATGGTATAGAGTGCCATCCTGCATAAAAGTTGTACCTTCCCGTAGGTGTTTATCAGCCATGCTAGGGATGATACGATTCTGTCATATATATGGCGTACCTCGCACACGCCAAGCTGTCAGTTCTAAAACCAGCACCCCGCATTTCCTCGAAGAGAAAACTTCTGGACACGTCTGATGTGGTAAATCCATACAACACTGACTTTCTCGTTATGCAACGAGATTTCCACAGCAGTTCTAGGATTTTCGGTAGTCCAAACTCTGCAGCTGCGCGCATTGACAGATCCTCGCAGTGTGAAATGGACTTCGTCGGTGTACAACACGTTAGACCATGAATTGTGGTCTTCCCTCATTTCTTGAAGTGTCCACGCCGCGAATACTCTCCGCGTCACAAAATCGTTGGCTAACAGTTCATGGAGACGCTTGATTTTGTGCGGATACCATTGGGGAGCCCTCCTTAGCGCTCTCCAAATAGTAGCGAGTGGAATGCCGGTGCGACGTGCGACTTCACTAGGGCTGACTTCAGCACGCGGAGATGAGTCCGCTGAAGTCGCCATTTCTCCCTCAACTGTCTGAACGCAATGGCGTCTTGTCTGGTCGCCCACTGTGGAGCCTATCATCTAAGTAACCAGAGACTTCGAATTTCGTGATAACTTTCTTCATGGCGACACTTGTCACAGGAACTTTACCCGTTCGTGTACCCTTCTTATGGCGATAGCATCGTAAGTATGCAGTAGCGGATTCTCCGTTGTGCTAGTAAGGTTGCACTAACAGTGCTCTTTCTGGTAAAGTCAACATACTGTGATTGCTGGTGCATCCGACTCCCTCTCTCACTACAGCTCATTTTATACACGATTCTCATGCAGCGTCACTGACGTGACGTTGTCCAGCGCCATGTGTTGACACGTTTTTACACTCGTTCTTCGTTTCCACAAAACCGCATATAATTTCAGGCGTACGTGTCAAGTTATACCTCTCTATTTTACTTCTCTACCAATATGAATAAGTGCATTTTTAAGCCAGCCAGGGTGGCCGAGCGGTTCTAGGCGCTACAGTCTGGAACCGCGCGACCGCTACGGTCGCAGGTTCGAATCCTACCTCGGGCATGGATGTGTTTGATGTCCTTAGGTTAGTTAGGTTTAACTAGTTCTAAGTTCTAGGGGACTGATGACCTCAGAAGTTAAGTCCCGTAGTGCTCAGAGTCATATGGCTAATGGTTCAAATGGCTCTGAGCACTATGGGACTTAACATCTACGGCCATCAGCCCCCTAGAACTTAGAACTACTTAAACCTAACTAACCTACGGACAGCACACAACACCCAGTCATCAGAGCCATTTGTATTTTCAAATGTTAACGCTTTCTGGGTCACCCTGTACCAGTGGATACTTGTCGTTCCGCAAACTAATTTCGTGGCTCAAAGCATCTGACATTGCTGTCCTATACTGCGTGGCCAAGTGAGTAGTAAGTTATCTCAGGGTTATGCACGACAGACTATCGAGATTCTGCGTGGCGCTAAGTATGATTCTGCTGAACGCATGGATTCCATATTCTCATGACAGTCGTGGTTCCCTGACCACCGTGAGCAGTAATATCGCAGAACACAAAACAGCAGTCCCAACAGGCCTCGAACGAACCTTTATAATAGTGATCTAATATCTCGTTTGTGCTGTAGTATCAGCTCGGCCTCCTCCAGAAGTAAATCTAAGAACCAAGCACTGCCGGCCGGAGTGGCCGAGTGGTTCTAGGCGCTACAGTCTGGAACCGCGCGACCGCTACGGTCGCAGGTTCGAATCCTGCCTCGGGCATGGATGTGTGTGATGTCCTTAGGTTAGTTAGGTTTAAGTAGTTCTAAGTTCTAGGGGACTGATGACCTCAGAAGTTAAGTCCCATAGTGCTCAGAGCCATTTTTGAACCAAGCACTGTGCACTGAGATGTTACTTCGTCCGGCACAAAAATTACTCCTTCCTACCTTGTGTGGCTGAAGTGAAATCTAGTCAACTGTATATCCGAACATGTAGTACACTTTGGGTTTGTTTGACGTTTCTTGCATGCCTCCCTAGCGGTGTCGCAATTGTAATCGCTAGTATTTGAGCGTGGTAAAGCGTAAGCACACAGTGTTGCAGCAGACAGTAATTTCTCTCACCACTTAGCACCGCCAGCAATAGCTCTAATCATTTAACACGTACCTCCGAAATGCTTCTCGTTTAAATAGCCCGACGGCAACCCTCGTGAAAAAGCAGTTAAAGGCAACAATACCGGAACACAGCTGTGCCTGACAAGTCTCTAAATCACAACTTCTTTCCCGTTATGCTGTATCGCGGTTTTCCACAGTCTCGACCGCCCGTAACTCATCGCGCTCTATCAGTTTCAGGTGACAACAGCTATCGGACGCACGCCACGTGCTGAGTGGCGCATATTTCAACGCGGGTGGGGTAAATAACAGTGAAATTCACAGCAACAGCTGCTGTTCAATTACATGTGAAATTTCAAGTTATTTACCTCAGGAGCACGCTACAATTCACGTGTGTGCCGCAACACCACATGTGCGCTCGGAAAGTGTGGACATTCTTTGCACAGGAAGGGAAAAAAATGTGACGATTCTGAACTGATGACTGACCCAAAACAACCACTAGGTTATTCAGAACTGAAATCGTGTTTTTCAGGCTTGTTTGATTTTGAAGTATTTCTGTTGTTGTTTTTACTACTGCATTTATCAAATTATAATTAACTCCCATCGCAGAGTCATTCTCTGACAGTATTCTACAGAATTAAAATTGAAACCAAATTTAGTTCGTTTTGAGTATTTGTAGTGATTTTTAATCAAGCACATTTTATCATCTGTTCGTTAATGCTTTCATGCATGAGTTTAACACAGAAATAGTGCCTAAAGAAGCTCACGAATATTGTGTTCCACAGTAGTTCTTACTCTTGTCGGGACAGTAAAGAAGAAAGAGGTCATTATTACATCAACTTTGTGAAGTTTGTGGACGGTGACACAACACGATTATACGTCCCTTGAACTCCAGTATTAACCATTGTTGTTGTTATTTACAATTATTCACGCCGAAGATAATTTTGCATGCAAATAGTGCATGATATTTTCAACTTTTCGATATTAAAACGCCTGATTTTACATATTTTGCAGTCAAACTCGTGTGTATAACATTCTATAGAGCTTCCGCATTTGATGGCCTCACTTTTATGACCTCCCTGTCAAATTCATCCCAATCGAGTTTAATGCAATTTAAGTAATGTGACAGTCTTGTCCAAAATATTGATCTTCAGTTCCCCATATTTCTCTTTTATAATGACATGCCCATTCCAATATTTAGAAGCATGTTTGGGATCATTGTCCTGATTTTTAGCGAGTCCACGACCAATAAGGAAATCTCTTACGAGATGGAACTTAATTGTTGGCCACTAACCTGCGATATCGTTCCTTCTTTAATGTTCCATTAGTTCTCTCTAGGTCACCGACTTTATAGCGCGGAAAACAACCACATACCATGAACGAACTCCAGCGCGCTCCAGCTTTAGCGCACACACAGACTGTTCGTACGTTCTCCACGAAGTCGACAAACAACCATTCGTCATGGCTTCCATATACTTCAAACTTAGATTCATCCGTGAATAACACTTAGACCATTGCCTCACCCACCTGTTCCTATGTTACCGTACCCACTTTCATTTTTTCATCTCACTTTGTTTGGATAGTAAAAGTTTTTTTAATGGCAACTGTACAGTCCTTTAAACCTTGTTCATGAACACGGCGTTGCACTGTTGAGACAGAGACTGTAGCTTCCGCATACTACAGTATTTATTTCCTCGTGGATTTCAGGGGCAGTACAAATCAACTGACATTTACTCTGTACACATATGAAATGATCTTCCCTGTGCGAAATTACTCGGGATCTTACAGAATGCGAAACACTTGCACCAGTTTGCTTGACCTACTGGAATGCATAAAGCACTCCAGATTAGACTACACCAACTTTTGTTACTATTGTCCTTCTATAACACTCTTCCTGATTCAAAGCTACACTAACAATCTTCTGGTTGCGTCCCATTCGGAAATAATATGGTATGTATCCGATCAGGTATACAGATACACTGCCATACGCACACAATGTACTACAAACTAAAGGAATGTGATCGCCTCGCAGGCAGTTGAAGCTACACTAACAATCTTCTGGTTGCGTCCCATTCGGAAATAATATAGTATGAATCCGATCAGGTATACAGATACACTGCCATACGCACACAATGTACTACAAACTAAAGGAATGTGATCGCCTCGCAGGCAGTTGAAGGGATGAGGTCTATTCTGTCTTAAGTAAAGGCACGCCAGTGTTGTTGTGTATACTCATCAGCACCCCTCTATGCGAACAACCAGTGAAATACACAAGGAGGCGCTTAATCTTCTTATGTTATCAGGGGCAGGGGATCGAACATTTTGTCCGGTAATGTATATTGTGGATTCATTCTCTTGTTAAGTATAAGTCAAAAGTATTTACGTACGGCACAAATAAACCTAAGTCCTATTCCAGTACTTCTACTTTTAAATGTGGAATCATCACTGTGTGCATTGCGCCACATGTCTGAGGAGGTCCATTGTTTCTAATGCCACTCTTCAAGGATGAATTAATTCCAAGGTTTACACGAACAAGTTAAATAATAAAGTGCATCCCATGACACGAATGACATTCCACCACAAACACGATCACTATACCTATTAAAACAATACTAGAGGCTGATGCCCTCTCGGGTCTGCCGTCCCTCCTCGCTCCTTTTAGCACAATATATCGACGATGTAACAAGTCATGTGCTCCCTGATGTAATTTGTAATCACCAGGTGGTGACGAAGAGCTTTCTTGTTGAAATATCAAAGAAAACACGATGATAGTCCGACGCACCCGCAAGAGCATCATGCATTATAGGCGTTGGCAAAATCTTAAGGCATGTGTGAATACTGCAGGCCACTTGCGTACCCCAGGATGCTTACGTGAACACCAAGCAACAGCCGGGCGAGCCGCATCTATAGGCGGCACAGCAAGGAATCATCGCCGGTGCAGGCAAAACAAGGTTATCCAACTGTCGTAACCGAACAGCAGTGTATTTTCCGACTATTAAATTGGCAAAACGTTAACCTGTTGTGGATGCTCGAAGTAGTTTTCTGAGTTACTATGCAGGTCGTGCCGCGTGTCTGCAAATGACGGACGTAAAATCTCATCTACGATGGTGGATCAATGAGTAAAGTTCCAGACCTGTCTCTGGTCCATTATTGTCCTTTGCGATTTAAGTTCCATGTTTAGGTAGAAGAGACGATCAAAGCGTTCAAACACCACCGGCAGATGAATCTAGTTTCACCGTTTCACTTCAAAATACAGATTCAAGATATACCACTGACGGGTACATAGTCGACGATTGAAGTACGAACTGTAATTAAGGCTTTGCGTTTAAAGAAAACATCTCTAGCTGCAATTCATCATCAGCTAGTAAACATAAAAAAACAGTTGTGGTTTTGGTAACAGAAATTTGATGAAGGCAAAACAGATGTGTGAAACTAACAAAGCACGTCAACCTCAGGTGAATAAGTGTGGCCTGCCTTGCATTGACGGTCGCATTACCAGGTAAAATGAGTACAAACACACAATCTCCATATATAGTGTAGACGATATCGTGCCCAAGACATTAGACTACCGGAACACGTGTTCTCGTTGGGTACCGCAGCAATTCTCAGGAGAGTAACAAGCCATGCGGCGGTAGTTTTCTCTACAGCGGTATCAGATGGAGAGTGTTCCATTCGTACATCGTATTGTCACACAGTACAAAACGTGTGTACATCTATTGCGAACTGAGACGAAGAAAGCATCGGCATGATAGGAGCACCCTTTTGTCCCATTCCCCGCCCGATAAGAGGTTCAAAACAGCGTACCTGCTAAGAAAGATACGGCATTTGCCTTTCCGTATATGGAGCAATGCTGCTGGTTGTTATCTTCGCCGATGGAGAGACCGTGAATACTCACAGTTACCGTGCGACGCTGTTTGGGTTTTAGAGGGTGTTTCGGAGGAAACGAACGGGGCTGCTTTCTGAATGTGCCATACTGTTGTACGACAGCGCCCGAAAGCATTCTCCCAGGTTACAAGCCATTTGGTCCGATGTTTTCTGCGGACTACATTGGAACACACCCCCATAGCGCCCAGGTCTCACACTAAGAACTTTCATCACTTCGGGCCGTTAAACAAGCACCTGGCCAGTCGCCGTTTCAGAAGACATGCACGACGTTCAGGTGTTGTTAAGTCACTCCTAGACCTGGGACTGGTTTCTTTTACACTGGTTTCGACACATTGGTTTACCAATAGGACAAGTGCCTAGATAATCGTGGTGAATATATGGATAAGTAGTATGTACTAGTTCCTTAGTAACTTAGTGTATCTTTTTGATTTCGTAAATATAATTTTCCTTGCGGAAAACTTGTTGCCTTCCTTCCTGAACCGCGCTCTAATTATCTCTAATTACCACTGATCATGTCCAATCCTTTATGTAATCCACACAACATCCACGGTATTCGAACTTGTACATGGTTGGTAAACAGAAATTACACTTATGCAACTACGACGGAATGCTAAATCCACAGTCTTCGAAAACACAGTGCCAGTTCATCCTACAGTCAGTCCTTTTTAAATTCATTTTTTCCTACTTCAGTTCTGTTTCTTACATTTCCGTTATAAGCACGAAGCACTGCTAGTTTGGGTTCACATAATTCTTGTACTTTCATCTCTCATCGATTTGCTAGTTCAAAAACTAATACAGAACTAGGATACCTGATAAATAGTTTTGTAAATGAGCTTTATATAATAATCTATACCCATATAGTAGGTGTATAGACAACCACTGTGAACTACGTGATAGGTAATATCTGTTCTACATGCAGTTCCGTTCAAATATTAAGCGGACAGCGTGCTAGCTTACGAAGCATGTAGATGAAACAGTCCAGGATCGAATCAGCACGTTGGGTCAAGGACCCTTTTTCACACAGCCCGAGTGCGGTTTATAGAATGTTTCTCATGCTCGTTAAGGCAATGCAGTTCCGTTCAAATATTAAACGGATAGCGTGATAGCTGACGAAGCATGGAGATGAAACAGTCCCGGATCGAATCAGCACGTTGGGTCAAGGACCCTTTTCCACACAGCCCAACCTGAGTGCGGTTTATAGAATGTTTCTCACGCTCGTTAAGGCAATTACTGGAATGATACCCAGCTTCCATTAAACGCGGCACAGGAACAGTACAAATAGAACAACACGCAGAAAATTGCTTTCACGATTCATAGGCATACAGTGTACACGATTTTCCTTCATTACGTTCATTGAGAACTGCAGCGACAGGAAGTACATTCGATTTCATATTAAAAATAAATAATTTCCTTGAATGAAAATGACATTAAATGTATTCCGTGATCGTGAGACAACACAAGGGAGAAGAATGAACGAATACGTAGCTCCACCCTGAAGAATTCTTCGTTGTTCTGGTAACAAATAAAGGGAGTTAAATCTGAAGCTTAGCTAGTTCATAGATCATATAACGCTTCAGGTACGTCAACATATTAGCACGCCCCTTATTCGGTAATCTCATCTTAGCCGCGTTCACCCGGCGCAGCTTTCTCAAAGCAGTCTTCCTCACAATCTCAGATGCCATTTACGCTGTACGAGTCCTTAAACCAGTGCATTACCTCAGACACCTCTATCAAAGCTATCTACAGATTACTAAACACTATACTGCGCAGCGCACCTAAACGGTCAGTTTTTAGAAACCCCATAACGGTATTCCACTGCGGCGCAGAAGTTTGAAATTTAGCCAAAGATCTCTATAACCTTCGTCTGTAATCGTGCAAAAGAATGGCGCCTGCGATGTCACCCTCAGGCTTCTTGTCCTTCGTGTCCTACTACAGGCGCGATTCGATCTTATCTCAACAGTTACTGTGGAGTAGTTCAGATGTTATGTTCGAAATATGGCACTTAATACAAGGACATTCTGGTCGTATGTAAAGTACAACGGCAGCAAGTCGCAATCAATACTTTCAGTGCATGGTAACAATAGTAGTGTTACTAATGACATAGCCACTAAAGCAGAGTTACTGAAAGCTGTTTTCCGAAACTTCTTCACAAAAGGAGACGAAGTAAATATTCCAGAATTTGAGTGAGGAACAACTGCCAACAATAGTAACTTGAAGTATATTACCTCAGTGTTGCTTAAAACACTTAATAAAGGGAATTTGTCCTGTCAAAATGGTATGTCATTCAGGTTCCTTTCGCAGTAGCCTGGTACAAAAGCCCTATACTTCACAATCATATACAACTGCTCGCTCCAGAGGATGGAAAGTTGTATAAATCATACCAATACCAAAGGAAAAGAAATAGGAGTAATCCGCTGAATTGGAGACCCATATCACCAACGTCGATTTTCAGTAGGATTTTGGAACATATCCTGTGCTTGAACATTATGCATTACATCGAAGAAAACCATTTGTTGATAAACAGCCAACACAGAATCTGAAAATATCGTTCTTGTGAAACACAACTAGCTCTACATTCTCACGGAGAAAAGTGTTCTATCGAAAGGGGTGTTAAAAAGATTCCATATTTTCACATTTCAAGAAGGCTTTCTACACCGTTCGTCACAAGCGACTTCTGATCCAACTGCATGGCTGTACAGAATCATCTCAGTTGCGGGTTTGATTCTTGATTTTCTGCCAGAAAACTCACAATTTGCAATAACTGATGGAAAGTCGTTTAGTAAAACACTCCACAAGAAAGTGTTCTTCAGTCCGGGACAGCGCAGCTGCTACGGTCGCAGGTTCGAATCCTGCTTCGGGCATGGATGTGTGTGATGTCCTAAGGTTAGTTAGGTTTAAGTAGTTCTAACTATAGGGGACTGACGACCTCAGATGTTAAGTCCCACAGTGCTTAGAGACATTTGAACCAAGGTAGTGCACAAGGTCCTCTGCTGTTCCTGATCGACAAAAATGATCTTGGAGACAATCCGAGCAGCTCTCTTAGATTTTTTGTTAATGATGCTGTCATCGACCGTCTTGTAAAGTGACCAGGTGATCAAAACCAATTGCAAATATTTAGACGATATCGGTATGGTGCGAAAAGAGGTAATTGGCTCTGCCCAATGAAAAGTGTAAAGTCGTCCGTATGAGTACTAAAAGGAATCCGTTAAATATCGTTCAGAAGATAAATCACAGACTTTGTAAATCTAAAGGCTGTGTATTGAAGTTAGTACCAATGGAGTACAACTTTGAATAACATAAATTAGAAAGATCACGTAGATAATGTTGTGGGGAAAGCGAACCAAAGACTGCGATTTACTATAGGAACATTAAGAAAATGCAACAGGTCAGATATTGCTAACATTACGCTTGTCCGCTCTCTTCTGCGGTAGTGCTGAGCGGTACGGGATCCGCACCAGACAGAATTGACGGAGCTCATTGAAAAATCAAGAAAGAGGGGAAAGAGTGCCACGGATATGATATGCAAATCGGGGCGACAATTATTACAACGAAGGCGTTTTTCGTTGCGGCAGGACCGTCTCATGAAATTTCTATCACCAACTTTCTCCTCAGAGTGTAAAAATATTCTGTAGGCGCCCACCTAAATAGGGAGAAATGATCATCATAATAAAATAAGAGAAATCAGAGTTCGCACGGAAAGCTTTAAGCGTTATCTTTTCCCGCGCGCTGTTAGAGAATGGAACGGTAGAGTAGTAGCTTGAAGGTGGTTCGATGAAAACTGTGCCAGGCACTTAACTGTGAATTTGCAGAGTAATAATGTATATGTAAATGTGGATGTAGATTAAGGGAAGAAGGGGATAGCACAAATCTATGTACATGAAAGTCAGTTACAGACTCAGTTATATATGTACATTTTGATAAAAGAGAAATAATTAAATTAATGGAGAAGCTCATGCGACTGAAGTCGGTTGCAAAAGTGCCTGGATATGAAACAGTAGTTACTTGACAGGCAGACAACACTCAGTGAATCAAGAAAAGTCACACGCATACATAGCTGAGGACACGTAAGTGAATATAATAAAACCCATAATTAAGGAAGAGCAACAGAGACATTGACAAGTAATGGCACATGGCAGTAGAATGTGACGATTACCTAAGCGGCACATGAGTCGTCGGTCGTCCACATCTGATCGTAATTACGAGATGCCATCGTAGTTCGGAATCATCTGACTGTCACAACTAGAGAGCAACAAGGTCATTAATTCTTTCTTCGACAGCCTAGCCATTTTTCATGCACCTACTCACTCCTGTGACACTCTCTTACAGTATTTCAACATGTGGTATGACCATGAGGTCTGGAGACTGATTCCACCCTTCACGAAGGCGTGACTTGATGGCAGAACAACTCGGGTGGCAGTCAGGTAGGACACTTGCTGTGGCAGTTATTTAGAATATCAGACAAAAAAAAACGGCCAACTGCTTAGAGGGTTGTGTTCTACACAGTCAACATAACTGTCCTCAGCTGCACAGTTTTGGGCACGCTGCTCAGATACGTTAGGTTGGCAGACGCTGACTCGTTCTAACGGCCGGAACTGTTCCCCAGGCGCTTCTGGAGTGCGAAGCACCGTTCACACTTAGCATAAAGCGCTCCCTCATAATGGAAAATGTCACCTTGGAAAAAACTATTAACTTTTGCACTAATTGCAATTACGACCACCAAAAACTATGGAGAATATCTCATCGGGGGCTTTATTACTGTCTGTTTGGAATCTCTCGTCCGCCCTCGCGACGCACATTAAATCACGAATCAGTTTATATTCAAAACGAATTATTTTATACACGAATATCATCGGTAGCAGCAAAAGCTTGTTTATCTCTAATTTATCTAATTGTGATGTGGCGATAATTGCTCGCCGACCGTGGAGAGGGAAGTATCACACAAGGTCACAAAAGCCTTACGTCTTTCACCATCAGCCCGCAACCCGAGCATTTGTTCGGTCGATATGACCACTTTGTTGGAGGGAAATTAAACGTTAACCTTCCTCCATTTATTTTTCAACGAGTTGTGTTTCAGGTGAAGTGTAATTGTAGCTTCAAATACAGGGCTGCCGCACATGCTCAGAGAAAATCGGTTGACCCTCTTGAAAACACGATCTTCACATTTCAATCAGCTGTCAATCAACTGCGCAAAAATTTGTGTGTTGTTATCAAGTGATACTGGAAAAGCAGACGGTGAACCTGACAAGTAGTTCCCTCAGCGAATTTAGCTTCACCAGACATCGCGTAATGCACGAGAGCGTGCTGAGAGGTAATGCCTCCGAATCTTTTATGTGGAAACTCTTACAGCTTCTCAAATAAAACAAAAGTTATTAACATTCTACATCTTTATTCTTCATGTCTACACGTTTATTTCTCAACGTAGTCACCCTTTAGACGAACATATTTCTCCCAGTTTTTGATACCGTCACTGCAGAAGTTGACTCTGTTGACTGCCATTTCATCACTATCAAAGTGAAGTCTTCAAAGTTGTTCCTTAACTTTTGGAAACAGATGAAAACGTGAACCGATTCGGGTCTGTATGGAGGGTGATCGATGACAGTGAACGAAAGGCGTCCCATCGTTGCAGATGTCGCTGCGCTTGTCTGTTGTCTGACATTGTCATACTGAAGGAGAGGGTGCTTCATGTGTGGACGGACTCCTCGAATTCGAAATTCTATTCCAACACGCTGTTTCTCACGTACCCACATAGTTACGTTAAGCACCGCCGTGTCATACGCTACAATTCGGGGCGCTCTTGCAACAAACACCTACAGATATGTAGACATATAGAATAAATACAGTATGCACAATGTTAATAATGTTCGTTTCATTTAAAAAGCTATGAGAGTTTTCACACAAAAAATTCTGACGCATTGCTTTTCAGCACGTTCTCATACACATTCGTGCATATGTTATATCCCGTTCACCAAAGAGTCAGTTCTAATAAATTGCAGCTTAAAGTACATTATGACTCGAAACAGCGACCTGTAAGGCGTGATGTTCGGCGACAGTCACTGAATGGCTTTATTAATCTGTTGAAGGGCCAGAGACCATAAACCCTCTTTTATAAAACTTTTACTAGATGATATCCCAAAAGTAGGTGAGAATTACTTTAATTTTGTTGCATCATGTCAGTATTTTTGTCAGTATAAGATCTCATCCTTTGAACATTTAAGTAATTCAAGCACAAATATTGAAGTAAAATTTCAATCAAGACATATATTTTTATACCATTGGTTTTATTGTTTAAAGATTGGTTTTATTTTTTAAAGATTGGTTTTATTTTTAAAGATAGTTGCAGTCTGTTTTGTGTACAAGCTGTAAATAACTTTTCACTCCCTATATTTTATCTCTACTACTTTCAGAAATTGAAAGAGTGTATTCCAGTCAATATGGTCAAACCCTTCTCTAAATCTGAAGATGCTATTAACGTAGGTTTGCTTTTCTTTAATATTTCTCGTAAGATAAGTCGCAGAGTCACAACAGCTCTTTCTGTTCGTGTATTTCCCTGGAACCCAAGCTGATCTTTCCCGAGGTCGCCTTCCACCACTTTTTCCATTCCTCTGTGAATAATTCGAGTCAGTATTTTGCACAACTAATATTTGTGTAATGTTCACACTTGTCAACATTACCTTCTTTCGGATAGACATTATTTTGTTCTTCCGTAAGTCTGAGATGCTGTTTCATATAACTTATCCACCACGAGAAATAGTTTTGTCATGGCTTTCTCTCCCAAGTATCTCAATACTGGTGAGGGACACTATATACTCTAGACGCCTTGTTTCGGCTTAGGTCTCTCATTGCTTTGTCAAATTCCTTTCGCAGTATCATCTCTCCCACTCATCTGATTCCTCTTGCTTTCTATAATAGTGCCTTCAGGTTCAATTCTCTTGTACAACACATATACACATTCATTCCAGCTTTTAGCCTCCCCTTCTTTCCTTTGTACTGAGTTGGCATCTGAGTTCTTGATATTCATACAGCCGCTTCTCTCTTGTCCAAAGGTCTCTTTAATTTTCTTATAGGCGCTATCTATCTTCCCGCTGATTATGCGTCCTTCTACAACTTTTGTCTGCGTCATAAGCTGCAATTTTATATTTTCGCCTTTGAACGTATCGTACGTTATGCAGGGATTTCAAATGGGCTTTGTCTCTTTACCTATTTGATTATCTGCTGCCTTCACTATCTCATTGGTCAGAGCTACCTATTCGTCTTCTATTGTGTATGTGATCCCCATTTCATTCAGTCGTTGCCTAATGAAATGAAATGTCGTGTGGCGAGGGCCACCCGTCGGGTAGACCGGTCGCCTGGTGTAAGTCTTTCGAGTTGACGCCACTTTGGTGACTTGCGTGTCGATGGGGATGAAATTATGAGGAGGAGGACAACGCAACACCCAGTCCCTGAGTGGAGAAAATCTCCGACCCAGCCTGGAATCGAATCCGGGCCCCTTGCCATGACATTCCGTCGCGCTGTCCACGCAGTTACCGGGGCGGACCGTTGTCTAATGTTCCCTGTGAAATTTTTAGCAAACACGGCTTCTTTCAGTTTATCCAGATCTCGCCTCCTTAATTTCCCACCTTTCTGCAAATTCTTCAGTTTCAATCTGCAGTTCATAACCGAAAAAGTGGTCAAATTCCTCTTATGTTGTTAGAAATGTTCAACAAATTAAAATCAGGTTTCGAAATCTCTATCTTATGATTATGTACTCTATTTGAATCCTTCCTATGTCTCTAGTTCTGTTCTACAGGTACAACTCTTTCATGGTTTTCAAACCAAGTATTAGCGATGTTTAAATTATCCTCTGTCCAATATCCTATCCGGCGGCTTCCTCTACCATGATCCCCCCCCAGTCACCCACTTTTCCATTTTCTCCCGCTCCTACTATTAAATGGTATTGACATATCTCAACTAAGTTTGGGTCTGCGCTAGCTATGAGAACGATGTCTTTTATCTCATGAATTATTCTTTCAGTCAGTTCATCATCTGCAGAGCTAGTTGGCATATAACTTTCTTCTCACTTTGATGGGTGCTGGCTTCACGGTGTTTTGGTTATGGTAACGCATTCGTTATACTGTTAACACTCGTAGTAGCTTAGCTGCACACGTATGTTCTCATTCACAGTTAGACCAACTCCTGCATTTCTGTTTTTAACTTCTCTAGCCTACCTACTCGGTTAAGGGATCTAACATTCCACGTTAAGACTGTAGAATTCCAGTTTTGCTTTCCTAAGAACGACGTGTCCTAAGTAGTCCCCTAGTCCCCACCTGGAAACTATTTTACCCAAGTGGATGCCATCGTCATTCAACTGCATACCCTCTGGAAAATAATCGTTATAGTTTCTCTTTGCTTTCAGCCGTCAGCAGTTCGAGTATAACAAGATCGTGTTGACTAATGTTAGAAGGCCAGGTCATTCCATTCTTTCAAACTGATACTCTCGGGACTGCTGAAAGGGCTGTTGACCCTCTCCAGGGATCCCTGGTTAGTCGGACTGCTCCATAGATACCCGTCGCTTTGCATGCAACTACTTTAAGCCCATCTTCATTGTTAAGGCGAAAGTTTATTGTTGTACTTAAACTCGTGTTTGTAAGTCTCAAGTTGGCAACTGAAAAATTTGTTGAACTTACTTTGATTTCCAAATGTGTAAATTGCGGTGCAAGGCAACAGAACTATGTGTGAAAATTTAATTTTGAACGGAAATGTGTGGAGCTCACGCTACACGATGCGAAATCCTGACTAAACAGAACATCGAATAATTCGCCTGCGAGAAAGAAATCCGTATTCAAAGAAATTTACATACTGTGAGTGCACAACAAATGATTCCGATTAAAATTGTTGTTGTGTATCCTTAGTCTTGCGAACAATCACTGTACCAGACCTGGTATTGTAATTACACAGTAAATGAACACAAAAATAAACGGAACTGGCTCTAGTAAAACTGCTTGAAAATTGACAAGATAGCACTTTACTGAGATCTTCCACTAGCATTAAGCCTCTGGACTGATATGACATTATTTTCGCGAATGCACTCTGACAATCACTGTATCCTACAGAGGACATAAACTCGGATGCTAATTAAATTTACTGGCCTATCTCTGCGCACGGAACGCTCGTCTGCTGTGCAACCTTTCACTACTAGGATAAAATCAAATTTCATTTTCGTACTCGCCATGTGTAATGCAAGACGGTATCTTATCAATTTTCATAAAATGTGGCTCAGTATCAACTCGCAATGTGAAATGCGAGTATGCGTACAGAGTCATGTAAGTAAAAGCGAAAGTGGGGAACTAATCTTAACGACTGATAGATGAGAACAAGGACTCCCAATTTCACTACGGTTCATTAAGCTATGACAATAATACACCTTTCCATAAAGCTCTCACTCCTAGATATATTAGCAGAATATTTCCTAGGAACTTTCCTGTTAACAGTTACCTTCCTTGAGACTTCTTTCGACTATAAGTCTATTTCCTAGGAACTTTCCTGTTAACAGTTACCTTCCTTGAGACTTCATTCGACTATAAGTCAAGACCATATGTTGAATTATTAAATTTCTTCAGCGAACTTCGACTATACGCTATGTTCTAAAAACAGGGAGCTACACTGTTACAAGTATAAAAAAAAACTGGATTACCTTAAAAGCTGCCAGTCAGTGTGGCCGAGCGGTTCTAGGCGCTTCAGTCTGGAACCGAGAGACCGCTGTGGTCGCAGGTTCGAATCCTTCCTCGGGCATGGCTGTGTGTGATGTCCTTAGTATAGTTAGGTTTAAGTAGTTCTACGTTCTAGGGGACTGATGACCTCAGATGTTAAGTCTCATAGTGCTCAGAGCCATTTGACCCTTAAAAAGTTGGCTTTTGTCATTCTTCCATTAACTTCATCTCATTTCCTAAATAGCTCTCCCCAAAACACATTAAAAAATCCTCTTTAAGTGGCGCTGCCTCCACTACAAGGCACACCAGCTTCCATCCTTTTCCAACCAAGTACATTGCCAGACTGTCCAACACACACATCTGCTATTCTCTGACTTACTCCGACTAACATCTTTGGTCCCAAACACAGTCGTAAAAACAATAGAAATATATCGATATTTCAGAGTTAGAGCACATTTATCTAATTGGCAACTTCGTTCACATTTACGGTCAAATGTTCGGGAAAGTCGTCATGGCAAATACCCCTTTCAATACCCTCCATTTTGGTGGCAACTACGGTACGGCTATCTGCATTACTAAGGTGCGCAAGTATTTCGTCTCTCGCGGCACAGGGCCGCTGAGTATTAATCTGACTACAAGCCTGATAATATTTCCGAAAAATAACTTTCTGTTGTGGTCTGGCTTCAACAGGACAAAAGCGAAATAAGAATTGTAAAAGTGAATATTATTCTGAATATTATCTTTTGAAAAGTTACTTAAAACCATTTCTACTATCTACGGATGCCAAAGCTGCTGTAACTTGGGTGCTCTGATAAACAAACACAAGAGAAATAATTTTAGATATTTTCCTGCTGTTAATAAAAATGTCTAAAAGCAATATGTGAGTAAATTTGAATTTGCCGCTCACCAGCCATGCCCTGTTAACTGGCGGTGTTGTACTTAGAAAATGTTAGAAATGCTGATATAATTGAAATCATGACATGGGGGATGCAAGGTTTCTATAAATGATAACTGGATTAACATCTTATATAGTCACTTCGTCAGGTACAGCGACTGCATTCGACACAAAACAAAATGTAAGAGAGAAAGCTTCTATTGAACCTGCTTCTTAGCAAAAATAAAAAGACAGTATTACATATTACCCTTTCTGGGAATATTGCTTCGTAGTTATAATGTTCAGTGCAGAGATATTTTACTTGCATTTGACTATTATAAGGCTTTGTTTTTAGGTTTCACTTTGCCACGAAATGTTTGGAAAATGGGAAATTTGTGGTAAGGACTATGGGACCAAACTGCTCAGTTCATCGGTCCCTACGCTTACACACTACTTAATCTAAGTTTAACTTACGCTAAGGACAACACACACACCTATTCCCGAGGGAGGACTCGAACCTCCGGCGGGGGGAGCCGCACGAACCGTGACAAGGCTCCCTAGACCGCTCGGGGTAGCTGCCGAAATGTGTTCGGCATGAAATGTTTCTCACAAGGGAAAATAATCATGAAAAGTTGTAAATAAATTATCACACTGGTACGGATTGATTGAGGAGGATTGTGGGTTAGGCGTGCGGTGTAACGCACTGCTTTCCGGGCGGATTAATGTCGAGGCCCGGTGTGCCGGCCAGTCTGTGAATGGTTTTTAAGGCTGTTTTCCATCTGCCTCGGCCAATGCGGGCTAGTTCCATTTATTCCGCCTCAGTTACACTATGTCGGCGATTTAAAGCGCAAACACTGTCTCCACGTAAGGGTACAGCACAATCACTCTACCACGTAAACATTTGGGGTTACAGTCGTCTGGTGTGAGACGTCCACTCTGGGCCGAACAGCACAGTAACCCTGGATTCGGTGTGGGGCAGCGGTGGGGTGAGTGGACTGCTGTATACTGTGTAGGGTTGCGCACCAGTGATGGCTACGGCGGGTACGAAGCCTCTCCGTCGTTTCTAGGTCCCTAGTTCCATACAATACTGTTGGAGGTACAGATTTACATCTCAGCTACACATTTAAATGTTGTTCCACTTTACTGTAGCACCCTGTTAGAGTAGCAAAAGCAAAGTGTCGTAGCACAATGACAAATGAATACTTGCCGTAATAGTGCCAATTAATGGCGAGACTGATATCGCAATTACAATTATAGATGACGGTAAGTTGTATCGCAGGGAGGTATCGCGCAATTTGGCGCCTTTATGAGATACTGCAGAGTTACATTGTTTCCGGGCAGCGGGAGATGAAACCAGGCGCGAGCGTGCCAGGCCATGCATGTTATGCGCTCACTGGGGCGGAACCTGCCTCAGGCTCGTGACCGCGTGCCTGGCTCAGCCCCGGGAAACACTCCCTCCCCCCCCCCCCCCCCACCCCCAACCATAATCTCTACACCGCCCTCTCCCTAAAACACACACACACACACAAACCAGCGCGCGATTTGAGCTACAAACAAGCAAATTAAAAAGGGTCAGATAAGCGGAAAAATACACGACACGAAAACCAGGAACAAATGGATAATGCAACAGCTAGTCGGCATCTAGCAAAAAATTCTCTGGATGCGGAACAGAATAGTGTTGTGAAACAACTCCAGCAGCGTGCAAATTAATTGCGAAAAACTCATACATTGAGGTGACAAGAGTCATGGAGCAGCAATATGCACGACCACAGATAGCGGTAGTATCACGTACATAAGGTATAGAAGGGCAGCATATTGGTGGAGCTGTCATTTGTATTGAGGTGATTCATGTGAAAAGGTATCCGACATGATTCACCCGCACGACGGGAATTAACACACTTTGAACTCGGAATGGTTGTTGGAGCTAAACGCATTGGACAGTCAGTTTCGGAAATCGTTAGTTAATTCAATATTCCGAGATCCACAGTCCCAAGAGTGTGCTGAGAATACCAAATTTTAGGTATTACCTCTCACTACGGACAACGTAGTCGCTGACGGCTTCACTTGACTACGGAGAGTAGCGGCAATTGCAAAGAGTTGTCAGAGGTAACAGACAAGCAACATTGCATGCAATAACGGCAGAAATAAATGTGGGACGTACGACGAACGTATCCTTTAGGCCAGTGCGATGAAACGTGGCGTTAATGGGCTATGACAGCGAACTACCGACGTGACTGCCTTTGCTACCAACACGACATCGCCTGCAGCGCCGCTTCGGGGCTCGTTGCTATATCGGTTGGGCACTAGACTATTGGCAAACTGTGGCCGGGTCAGATGAGTCACGGTTTCAGTTGGTAAGAGCCGATGGTAGGATCTGAGTGTAGCGCAGACCCTCACGAAACCATGGACCCAAGTTTACATCAAGTCACTGTGCAAGTTGGTGGTTGCTTCCTAATTTTATGGGCTGTTAATTGAAACCCTCACCTGTTGACTGGTGTTGTTGATATACCTCGACAGGGACAGCTTAAAATGTCTGCATCGACCGGGACTCGAACCTGGGATCTCCTACTTACAAGGCAGACGCTCTATCCAGCTGAGCCACCGAGGACACACACGATTAGCGCGACTGCAGGGACTTATCCCTTGCACGCTCGACTCATCTGTGTCATTGGTGGCTCAGCTGGATACAGCGTCTGCCATGTAAGCAGGAGATCCCGGTCTCGAGTTTCGGTTGGGGAACACATTTTCAGCTGTCCCCACCGAGATATATTAACAACAATTGTCGGCAGCTGAGGGTTTCAATTAATTATCATTTATACCCGAGAAGCTGCGTGGTCATCAGTGATATCTGTTCTCTCGAGAACAGTTAAAACCATCATATATATTTATGGGTTGTGTTTACACTGTATGGAATGTGTCTTCCGGTCCAAGTGAACCGATCGTCGACTGGAAATGGTTATGTTGATCTACTTGGAGACCATTTGCAGCCATTCATGGACTTCATGATCCCAAAAAGCGATCATCCTGCAGACATCTATTTAAGGATCTAGGGATCCTCACAGTAACCTCACAGTATATATATTCCCTTATGAAATTTGTTGATAATAATCCAACCCAATTCAAAAGTAATAGCAGTGTGCATACCTATAACACCAGGAGAAAGGATGATCTTCACTATGCAGGGTTAAATCTGACTTTGGCACAGAAAGGGGTAAATTATGCTGCCACAAAAGTCTTTGGGCACCTACCAAACAGCATCAAAAGCCTGACAGATAGCCAACTAACATTTAAAAATAAATTAAAAGAATTTCTAGATGACAACTCCTTCTACTCATTGGCTGAATTTTTAGATATAAAGTAAGTAAAAAAAAAGAAAAAAAAAAAAACTTAATCATTAGTGTCATGCAATATTTTGTGTAATGTAATTTCTTGTACAGACATCTTTTATTAACCTGACACGTTCCACATCATTACGAAGTGTCGTATTCATGATCTATGGAACAAGTATTAATCTAATCTAATCTAATCTAAACGAAATGGTCATGGATGGCAATGCGGCATGTCATAGGGGAACAATTGTTTGCGTTTGATTTGAAAAATGTTGTGACTACTCGAGCGAATGATTCGGCCACCTATCAAACATTTATGGAACGTACTCGAAAGGTCAGTCCGTTCATAAAATTCTGCACCGGAAACACATTCGTAATTATAGACGGCTGTAGAGGCACCATGACTCAGTATTTTTGCTGGGACTTCCAACGACTTTTCGAGTCCATGCCACGCCGAGCTGCTGCACTAGACCGGACAAAAGGAGGTCCGACACGAAACTAGGAGGTATCCTGTGACTTTTGTGTCTCAGTGTATTTTACAAGGAATTGAAGATGGTGAGGTGTAACCAATTTTGCCTGGCCAATTGTTGGAGTCTTGGCGGACTATTGTTGCCTTGACTACGAACAATACTCGTAGTTCCCATCCATTGCAATTTACTGCTTGTATTTGTAGCTACAGCTTGCGATATTTCCGTGTTGTCGACAGGAAAACTATGTGTTTGTTTTAAAATGTACATGTCGCCTAAGAAGCTGGCAAAAACAGTTCCTCTTCATGAACAGGCATCTATGACTATTAGAGATATTGTGTCTGTTGTTGCTGTGAGAAAATCTAGAGTTTCAAGATTTATCAGGGCATATAGTGATATAGTGTCATTGTCTCCAAAGAGAGAAGGTAGAAGTGGACGAAAATGGAAAACCACCCATAGTAGTGACAAAACTCTGCTTAGAAAGAGTAGATATCATCCTCACAAGACAAGTGCGGACCTTCAGAGGTATTTCTTGGCTTTTTGCGTTGAACTGAAGTCTTCGGTGGTACGGCGTAGCCTTCTTGATTGTGGGCGGAAGGCATTGACGACGAACTACAAAATATTTGCCCCAACATGTCAAACCTAAGTCATAACGTGTTCAGAAGCTCATTAAAGTAAAAGGACTACGCATTAGTTATTGATATTCAGTTGACTACAAACTGTATTATAGATATAGTCATAAATATGCACAGTTAAAGTTTAATAGTCTCGCCTCAATTAATCTGTTCACTACAGTACCACTGAACAAAGTCGACAATGCGTCCAAGGTTGCAGTGGCCATCTTCAGTGTTCTCCGTTGTTCAGGGTCCATTACATCCGTCACGATTGCCGTAATGAACATGATACCCCACATCTACGTCTACATCCACCATACTCCGCAAACTAACCTACAGTATGTGGCGGGGGCTACCTCGTGCACCACTGTAGCTCCCAGCCTTTGCTGTTCCAGTTGCGAATGGGCCCGGGAAATAAGTTTATTGTCAGACTCCGTGTGAGCTCGAATCAGTCTCATTTTACCTTCAAGATAATTTCACTACATAACCGTAAGAAGAAGGATTATATTGGTTGACTCTTCTCACAGAGTTTTTTACAGTCAACAACGTTGTGATCGACAACGTCTCACTTGTAGCGTCTTTCGCCACTGGAATTTGATGCGGATGCCCGTGATGCTGTCCCGTTTTTTAAATAAACATGTAACCAAAAGTGCAAGTGCTTTTAGGTTTTCCTTTATTTCCTGTGTCAGTCCTATCTGCTACGGATCGCAGGCTGACGAACAATATTCAAGCACTGGTCGAACGAGGGTTTTGTAAGCTACTTCCTTTGTGGATGGATAATACTTCCTGCGGATTCTTCCAAAGCATCTCTGGCGTCTCCCTTACAAGCTGTTAGTTTTATGTTGTCGCTTCACTTCAAATGCACAATGTTTATGTTCTGGGTCAGCCGGTTAGAGTGGCCTAGCGGTTCTAGGCGCTACAGTCTGGAACCGCGCGACCGCTATGGTCGCAGGTTCGAATCCTGCCTCGGGCATGAATATATCTGATGTCCTTAGGTTAGTTAGGTTTAAGTAGTTCTAAGTTCTAGGGGACTGATGACCATAGCAGTTAAGTACCATAGTGCTCAGAGCCATGTGAACCATTTTTATGTTCTGGGTCAGCTGCCAATACTTACACCAAGAGTAGATTCTCTATATCGTTGCATTACTCTACAATATTTTAACATTGCGACTTCCCTGTATATAATAGTATCATCCGCAAAAAGCCTCACAGAACTACCGATGTTTTGTGCAAGGTCATTTACATATAGTGTGAAGACTAATGATCCTAAAGACTTGGAGCTCGACCGTTTTTTTCATTTTTTTTTTTTTTTCATCCTTGATTCGGTGTCGTGGCTAGTGAACACCTAATCTCAGCGCGACGTCAAAAAATGTACTTCTCTTCACTACTTTTATGGTATTTGTATGAAATTACATTGTGGCTGTGATCTACCGCCGCCTAAGATGCCTTTAAGTTATTGAAACTTTTTCTCGCCAGCAATATAGTTCTCTGGAAGAAAATTTAAAAACAATCAAGATATGTTCGTAGGATTTGACAATCTAGAAAACGGATTCGACAGTATAAAATTGCGCAAGATGTTTGAAATTCTGTGAAAAATAAGAGTAACCTATAGGGAATGACGGGTAGTATACAATATACGTACAAGAATCAAGAGGGAACAAAAAGAATGAAAGACCAAGAAGGAATTGCTACCATTAAAAAAATATATATGAGACATGGATTTAGTCTTTCGCCTCAATTATTCAATCTATACACTGAAGAATCAATGATGAGAAGCAAAGAAATTTAGTATGGTTTCCATCCTCAGCAACTGTAGTCGTATACAACGAAGTAATATGCAACAAGTAGCATATAAGAAATTTAATTTCTGTACTCTTACTGAAGAAGGGCACTAAGTGCCCGAAACCGTTAAAGAAATTAAATTTCTTTCATGCAACTTGTTGCTTCTTATCTCGTTACAACTAAAGAAATGTTCTAGAGTAGGTCAAATTCGGAGTGAAAGGGTATAAAGATTAGATTCGTTGATGTCATTGCTATCCTCAGTGAAGTACAAAATATTTCATAAGGCGAACATTCGCGACTGAGGAACATATTGACAGAATTAAAAAAAATCCGCTTCAGTTGCCGGCAATTTATGTTTATTGCTAGAGCGTTTTCGAAAATTAAAGCTTCATCGTCAGGCGTAAGTAGTGCACTCCCATAGTCATGAAAACTTAAATACGTAGCGGACGGTGATGTCAGTCATGGTAAGTCACACCCACCTCAAACAAACACGTGGGTGTGGGACACAGACGCTAACATAGAGGGAGGGATCTGAACAAAAACGAAACAGAGGAAAAACTGCAGACCCTGCTGGCTCGAAAGGACAGTCTAATGAGTACACAGTATGGGTTCAGAGTAAATCGAGAGCATATCGAAGAAAGACGAAATGAGGAGCAGCAGAAATGGGATTAACGATAAATTGACATCAATATTCGGGACAGCGAAATAGCTAAAATGAAGAAATTCTGCTACCTTGAAAGCAAAATAATACATGATAGGCGAAGCAAGAAGAACATAAAAAGCAGACTTGTACAGGCGAAGAGGGTATTCCTGGGTCTACTAGCATCCAAAATCGACGTTAATTTGAGGAAGAAATTACTGAAAATGTGCTTTTGGATCAGAGCATTGCGCGGAAGCGAATTATGGACTCTTGGGAAATCGGAACAGAAGTGAATCGAAGGATTTGGGATATGGTCTATAGGGATATTGGAAACTGGGAGGATGTAAGATAAGAAGTCATGTGGTTGTTGGTAGATTGCAGGTGGGGAGAAACACGTGGAAGGCATTGACAAGACTATGGAACATGTATTAAGACATTCGGGAACAACTTCCATGGTGCTTGAGAGAGCTGAACAGTGTAAAAATTGTGGAGGAAGACAGAGATTGGAATATATCCAACAAATAATTGAACACGTATGGTGCAGGTGCTACTCTGAGATGAGAAGGCAGAAGCGGCAAAACCTTCACTGCGTGATGTTACTGATGAGAGTGCCACTATAGCAGAGTTTCTAAATGTTACTCCGGTCTGGGCTGTATACCAGGTAGGTTCCTTTCAGAGTATGCTGATACAATAGCTGCATATTTAGCAACCGTATACAACCACTCACTCGTCAAAAGATCCGTACCTAAGAATTCGAAAATTCCAGAGGTCACACCAATACACAAGAAAGGAGATAAGATTAAACCGCTGAATTATAGACCCATATCACTAACGTAATTTCCAGTAGGATTTTCGATCATATAATGGTTTCAAACATTACAAATTACCTCGATAAAATGCCACGCGGGATTAGCCGAGTGGTGTAAGGAGCTGCAGTCATGGACTGTGCGGATGGTCCCGGAGGACGTTCGAGTCCTCCCTCGGGCATTGGTGTGTGTGTTTGTCCATAGGATAATTTAGGTTAAGTAGTGTGTAAGCTTAGAGACTGATGACCTTAACAGTTAAGTCCCATAAGATTTCACACACTCTCCATTTCTCGAATAAATGATTTGCTGAAGAAGAGTCAACATTATACAGAAAATATCATTCTTGTGACTCACAAATAGCTCTTTATTTTGAGGAAGTAACGATTCCTATCGACAAGGGATGTCAAATTGTTTCGGTACTTTTAGCTTTCCAGGAAGCTTTTGACACTGTTCCTCATAAGCGACTTCTGATGAAATTGTGTGACTATGGAGTATCGTCTTACTTGTGTAACTGGATTCGCAATTTCCTGTCAGAAAGGTCACAATTCGTGATAACTGACCGAAAGTCATCGAGTAAAACAAAAGGTAATATCTGGCGTACTGCAAGGAAGTGCTGTGGGCCCTTTGCTGCTCCTGATTTCTATAAACGATTTACGAGACAATCTGATAGTCCTCTTAGAGTGTTTACAGATGATGCTGTCATTTACCGCCTTAAAAATTCATCCGATGAGCAAAGTAAATTGCAAAACTATTTAGACAAGGTGTCTATTTCGTGCGAAGAGTTGCAATTGACTGTGAATAATGAAAAGTGTGAAGTCATCCACGCGAATACTAAAAGGAGTCTGTTATATAGTGTGTTTGAAAAAGAACTCCCTAGTTTTAATGTGCCCTAGAATCTGTACAAAGTGACATACGCTATTCTAGTTTGTGGTGGCTGATTCATCAACTCTCCAAGTTTGGCTGCCCTGCAGTTAGAATGTCTGCTTGACCTTGAGATGGCACCAGTGCTGTTTTTTTCCTCTGTTCCCTCAGTTCAGTTCATTCCAGGCGTGCGTGCGTGCAGTGCAGTGCAAGAATCATTGACAAGACGTAGTCTACAATTAGGAGTGCCTAAAGGTATTGTGTATGATGCTGTGTGTAAAAGACGTAAGTTGCGCGGCTACAAACTGCGGCTCTTGACACTCACTTTCCAGGAAGGTGGATAGGCAGGGCTGGCCCAGTGACTATGTCACCACGAAGCCCAGACTTAACCCCACTGGACTTCTTCTTTTGGGGCCACATAAAAATGTTGTGTACAGTGAAAAAGTCAGAGACATCAATCATTCACGGGAAGGAATCGTCGCGGCGGTTGAGACAGTTACACCTGAATTGTTGCTGAATACGTGGCTAGAAGCAGGGCAACAAATGGATCCCACGTTCAAGTCTACTAATTGTTGTGTACATAGTCAGCGCGTACACAACTTTCACAATAGAGCGCGCCCCGCAAAGCATAACAGCGCAAGCGCAGCGCTCGTCCGTCTCCGCACTACGAGATGGCGCTGTCATAGAGACGGACCAAATTGTGCTTCCGCCGATCCGCGTATTAATATGTAACGCCGCCAATGAGATTGCTGCTAACGTAGAACCTTTTCTCCTCGCGGATCACACTCGCGCAATGATACCTGAACGATCGAGTGTGCAGACCTCCGATTAGTCAGTCTGCATCAGTCTGCATTAGTCTATAGTCAAGTTTCAGTAGTCTGCGACTAATAAAATTATCATATTCCTGTACATAGCCATGAAGAGAAATGTATAGACACTTTGTCAAGTATCAGAGATATGTGAGAATAAGATTAACGTACCAAGACCCGAGGCACTGCACATTGTCAACTGTAAACAGCATCCAGAATCAAGTTACGTAATATGTATGATTTTTAGTATTTTAATAAATGTGTGTGAAAATTAATCAAGTTCTGTTTAAAGCGTTCACCGTCGATCTGCTACTCTAAGCGTGCAAGTGGCATTTCTATCGTCTGACCTAACGGCAGAAGATAAACACGCCACGATAAGACCACGAGACATATTGCTGACACTCGCCTACTTCGTTAGAGCGACAAGTCAAATAATCTGATGGTGTGTGTACCGAAGGTACACCACACTAATATTAAACAAAACCTAAAGTATTCTCTTTCGCGATATGTATTCAGTGATGTAATTTTTCATTAATTAGCCGAGCGGTCAAGGGCGGTGCAGTCATGGACTGTGCGGCTGATCCCGGCGGAGGTTCGAGTCCTCCCTCGGGTATGGGTGTGCGTGTATGTCCTTAGGATAATTTAGGTTAATTAGTGTGTAAGCTTAGGGACTGATGACCTTAGCAGTTAGGTCCTATAAGATTGCACACACATTTGAACATTTTTGAACATTGATTTTCCCATTAAATTTGTACTTAAAACTAGGGAGTTCTTTTTCAAATCCCCTTTATTTCGGTTACACGATAAATCACACAAATCTAATGCAACTAAATACTTCGGGATCACGGTTACGAATAACTTAAACACGAACAATCTCATACATAATATTGTGGGGAAAGTGCTCCAAAGATTGGGATTTGTTGGCAGAACAGGTCTTCTAAAGGAACTGCTTACACTACGCTTGTCCATCGTCTTGTAGTGCTACGCTGAATGGGATCCACGTTAGAGAGGATTGACGGAAGACATAGATAAAGTTCAGAGGATAGGTCGCCTTGTATGGTGGCGAAATAGGGGAGGGAATGCCACCGGCGTGACACGTGAACTGGTGTGTCAATATTTAAACAAAGGCTTTTTCCGTCGTGGTGGGATCTTCTCGTGAAATTTCAAACAGCAAATTTCTCCAATATTCTGTTGACGCCCATTGGGATGAATGATCATCGTTATAAAATACGAGAAATCAGAGCTCGCACGGAAAGTTTTAAGTATTCGTTTTTGCCGCGCGCTGTAGCAGTAGAGAAATGAAACCACTGCCAGGCACTTAATTGTGAATTGCAGAGTAATCCTGCAGATCTAAATGTAGACGTACATTTGCACAAGAGAGGAATTCGTGACGGGCGGCATCAAAGCAGTCAGATGACCGATGACCTCAAAATAAAAAGTTCTCAGCGTGGAGAGCTGGAGGTGCGTCAGCGCGCAGAGGAAGTTTCTCGATGCGGTGAGGGGCTGTCCGAGCCCGCTTCCTGTCAGTGAGGGCGAGGCGCGGTGCGCCGTGGCGCGCTGGCGCTTCAGTAATGAGAGGGCCGGGCGAGTGGAGTCGCGGGAATGTCTTCATTACTCGCCGGCTGTGCAGTTCAACCGGCGCTCCGGCGCTTCGTTATTGGCCACTCTTTCGCGGAACTGCCGCGGGGTGGCGCGCCCGGCTCGCAGCGACTGGGGACGCCTTTGTTCTGTTCACGCACGCAGCGGCTCTGCTCCAGAAGCGGCCATTCCGTCCCCTGTTCACTCCACCTGGGAGTAATATCCTGCTCCAGAAACACAATACCCTTTGTGAGGTCGACACACGGTCGGCAAACGACTTCTGTAAAATTGTAGGTTCTACTGTCAGGCACAGAGCCGCTTTAGGAATTCCAAGGCACACAAAGCGTGTCACTGTGATGTGAAAAGAATAAATGAAATCATCTTATACAAATGGATCCGGGGGAAATGTGGCCCCAGTCATCCGTCAGTAACTGAGATTCATTGTCTCTAAAAGATTTCCCTCCTCAGGGCCATTTGCAGGGGCGCAAATAAAAGAAATCTTACATACAGAAAATACAAAACGGCAGTCCAGACCATAATTTGTATTTTTATCCATACTTATCCTTGAGCACAATACAGAATAGAGAGTGGATGAGGTTATGAGATCGTACGGAACAATGAATTTGTTAGAGACAACAATTATGGTTTTATACCTAGGACAGAACCAGCCTGCTTCGCTTTCCTTAGACTCCTACAATTTTTTAGTTTATGGAACAGATTTTAATAGAAAGAAAGGACTGTTAGATTTTGTCTCGTAGACATTAAGACAATTAGAGATGGACGGTCTACACAGTTGACGAAAGATATGGAGGAGGGTTCGGGATTGATCTTGCTTAAAAGGCAGTCCTTGACTACCCCTGAACAGGTTGAGAAAAACTGCCAAAACCTTAACACAATATGACCAGCCTGGTATTCGATCGAAACAGTGACTTGCCCAATGGACGCCGTGTTCCGTATCCTCTCACGACTTGTACATAACGCCCCTTACACTGACGAAACGTATTACAGGGTGTCCTGCAAAAAGGTTTATATTGTTTGATCTCTAATAACTAAGGATGTATTAATATTAACCTGAGCCAACTGTGATTATATGGTGCTCATGTAACTAGTGTGTATAGAAGTTCATTTGTTTTTCTTTTGTTGCCAGTAATTACACGTAAATAACAAAATTGTTCGAGACGTGTCCTTAGAACAAAAAGAGTGGATTTTAAATTGTTATTGAAAATGTGAAAACATAAAAAAATTGCAGAGACGATGGCGGGCAGAGTTTTATAGCCGCACCGTCTAGGGCGCCTTGCCACGGTCCGTGCGGCTAACCCCGAGGTTCGAGTAATCTCTCGGGTATGGGTATGTGTGTCTGTGTGTCGTCCATAGCGTAAGTTAATTTAAGTTAGATTAAGTAGTGTGTAGGCTTAGGGACCGGTGACCTCAGCAGTTTGGTCCGATAAGACCTTGCCACACATTTCCAAAAGACTTTTATAGTGCGCCAACGTCATGTGTAACAATAACGAAATTTGAAAGGGAAACAAGTGTGTGAGATCTGAAGAAGGGTGAGTGTGGCAGGAAGAAGTCAGTAACGGTGGACGTAGTAGTACAAGCGTTCACAATATCTCATTCAGACGTCCATATGGTAAGCTGCAGGTGAATCAGGTGCAAGCAGATCAAAAGTATACCTCATTTTAAAGGAAGCAAACTGCAAACGCTACATTGCCAGGTAGCTTCAAGGGATGAATTACGACTATCCGGATAGGAGTCTCAAATTTTTTGAATGGAATTGCGATAATCAACCGCTGACTGATGTCATTATTTGGTCTGATGAGACGACGTTTAAACTGAATGAAATCATCAGTCGCCATAAATGTGTGCCCTCGGCAACAGAGAATCCGCGTCTTACGGAAGAACGAGCTGTTATCTTCGTGGGTTTTGTGTGGTGTGGTAAGTCTGTCAGAGGACTCATAGGACCATTTCTCTTGGAAGAGTGTCTCCTGTGAAGTACCCTACCATGATGCAGTAACGACTTGTAACAGCTGTTTACCAACTGCACCGAGATGAAGATTTTTTTTTCCAGCAGGACGGTGGGCCACCACATTACTGTCGTGGCTTGCGGAAATTTCTGGGTGCAACATTTGTTTAGGGATGGATACGCAGCCGGCCGGAGTGGCCGAGCGGTTCTAGGCTCTACAGTCTGGAACTGCGCGACCGCTACGGTCGCAGGTTCGAACCCTGCCTCGGGCATGGATGTTCTTAGGTTAGTTAGGTTTAAGTAGTTCTAAGTTCTAGGGGACTGATGACCTCAGCAGTTAAGTTACATAGTGCACAGAGCCATTTGAACCATTTTTTGATGGATAGGCCGACAAGGAAGTGCTTGAGGTTCCACCCAGATCTCCCGATCTAACGCCGTTAGACTTCTTCGCGTGGGGAATTCTGAAGTGCCCTGTCTACACCACAAAGCCACGTACGCTCGATGACATGAGAGAGGCGACTGTGACTGCCTGTGAACCCATTCCAGTGGCAATCACAACACAAGTGTGTCGATCCGTTCCGCAGTGTTGTAGAAGCTGTATTGCTGCCGATGGAGGACATCTTGTACATGTTCAATGGTAAAACATCATCAGTAATGATGTTATCATGTCTGTGACTTAACAGTTCATAGTTTTTGATTTTTTTCATGGAGTTACTGAAGTCGAAACAGTGTAAACCCTTTATGGGTCGCACTGTATTATGACCGCTGCCCATTGCTAGATTGATTGCTGCCTGGTAACGTTGCGGTTACGTGACGCGGTAGGGAAACTACACTATGTGATCAAAAGTATCCGGAGACCTGGCTGAAAATGACTCACAGGTTCGTGACGGCCTCCTTCGGTAATGCTGGAATTCAATATGGTGTTGGCCCACCCCTATTCTTGATGGCAGCTTCCACTCTCGCAGGCATACGTTCAATCAGGTGCTGGAAGGTTTCTTGGGGAATGGCAGCCCATTCTTCAAGGAGTGCTGCACCGGGGAGGGGCATCGATGTCGGTCGGTGAGGCCTGGCACGAAATCGGTGTTCCA
Source organism: Schistocerca gregaria (assembly GCF_023897955.1). Classification (NCBI taxonomy): domain Eukaryota; kingdom Metazoa; phylum Arthropoda; class Insecta; order Orthoptera; family Acrididae; genus Schistocerca; species Schistocerca gregaria. Next base: position 521,196,572 of record NC_064922.1, on the reverse strand, counting down.
AAACCTCCCAACACCCTGCCATCGGATCGCCACATTATGTACAGTGATTCGTCACTCCACACAACGGTTTTCCACTGTTAAATTTTCCAATGTTTACTCTCCTTACACCAAGCGAGGCGTCGTTTGACATTTACCGGCGTGATGTGTGGCTTATGAGCACCATGAAATCCAAGTTTTCTGACCTCCCACCTAACCGTCATAGTACTTGCAGTGGATCCTGACGCAGTTTGGAATTTCTGTGTGACGGTCTGGATAGATGTCTGTCTATTACACATTACGACCGTCTTCAGCTGTCGGCTGTCTCTGTCAGTCAACGGACGAGGTCGGCCTGTACGCTTTTGCGCTGTACGTGTCCGTTCACGTTTCCACTTCACTATCACATGGGAAACAGTGGACCAGCGATGTTAGGAGTGTGGATACCTCGTGTACAGACGTATGACATAAGTGACATCCAATCACCTGACCACGTTCGAAGTCCGTGAGTTCCGTGAAGCGCCCCATTCTGCTCTCTCATGATGTCTAATGACTAATAAGGTCGCTGATATGGAGTACCTAGCAGTATGTGGCAGCACAATGAATCTAATGTGAAAAACATATGTTTTTGGGGGTGCCTGGATACTTTCGATCACATAGTGTATATAAGCAGAGAAGAGACAAATGGGGATTCATTCCCCCTAAATGGGGGAGTCTACTGATATAACTAACTTTGATTACCGGCAGATGGTTATGGTTCGGATCCTGGGAACGAGCATCTCGCAAACGGCGAAGCTGGTTGGCTTTTCCTGTGCTGCTGTCGTGAGAATCTATGAAATAAGGGAAGGTGAAACCAATTGTATGAAAGGTTGTTGGATATCCACGCCTCATCACAGAATGTGGGGTTGGAGACTTGCCTCCTCCATCAAACAGAAAAGGCTGCGGTTTGAGGCAGGTCTGACCACAGAGTATGATGATGGTGGGGGCACAAATGTTTTGGACCGCACTGATCAGCGCGAATTGTTAAACGTCGGGCTCCGCAGCACTACCTGTCTCCATGTTGACCCAACTATATCGCCAGTTGCGATTTCAGAGGTCGTGGTGTTCGATGTTGATCCAGAGATCAACGGAAACATGTCGCCTGGTCAGAAGAATCACGTGTCTTGTTACACCATGTCTGTAGTAGTATATGGATATTCCGTCATCTGGGCGAGCAGCTGCTTGAAATATTCCACGGTCACAGGAAGATGGAGACAGTGTTAGTCAAGGGAATGAGTATAACCTGGGCTTTATGGGGCCGATTAATATGTCCAATTTTCATTCAGTGCAGAATCAGTCTCCACAAATCCAACTTGTGGATTTCAACAACAACAAAATGTAATGGTTTTGGCGTCTGCAGTTGATTCCAAGCTCCCAAATTTACTTGTACTGTCAGCAGCTGCTCGAAATATGCCACGGCCACAGGAAGATGGAGACAGTATTAGTCAAGGGAATGAGTATAACCTGGGCTTTATGGGGTCGATTAATATGTCCAATTCCGCATTCAGTGCAGAATCAAACTCCACAAATCCAACTTGTGGATTTCAACAACAACAAAATGTAAAGGTTTTGACGTCTGCAGTTGATTCCAAGCTCCCAAATTTACTTGTACTGTCAGGTTGCATAGCTATGTGTTAGGTAAATAATGATAATTAATACATTTCATCAAAGTTCAGTACTCATTCTCGAAAGAAGTAACCGAAATCGCACAGTTAGTTATCACATCAGCAGCAACAGCCAGTTCGATCACTTGGTGATATTACCTCTTTGTGTTGGCATTAAAAAAATAGGATCCCCGCAGGTTCTTCCGTTTCTGTCGATCTTCAGCATCGCGTTGCCAGTCATTCGGCTGTCTTTCTTAAATGTTTAGACAACATGGTCATGGAGAAACATCGATTAATATAAATTAACTTAGTATTAAGAAAACAGTCTTAATTGCGTCTTTTACTTATTTAGTGCCACCCGGTTTCAGCCCATCGCAGGGGCCAACTTCAGGGTGAACATATGGTCGACTGCTGGTGGCGTCACGTCTTTCCGTTGTGTCACTGACCTCTGTCTGATCAACTGCTCCCTTTCTGTCTATCTTTGTTTAGTCCAACATAGACTTTTCCATTCCTCTTTGGATTACTATTAGTTTTCTAACAATGAATTCATTTAACGTCCATCTCTCAAAGCCTTAAGTTACTACTGGCGCTATACTTTGGTCAAAAACTGTTTTCTTCAGCTCGTCCGACATCTTACACTTAAAAACTGATGAATATCTCCCATAAGCTTCTCAGTATAATTCAATACGTCTCCATTTATATATTTACAAGTTGACCCAGATAGACCTATTCTGTGACCCTTTGCAGCTGTATTTTACAGAAATAAAACCATTGTATATCTACGTGACCCGCAACAATACTAACTCACTCACGCGAGACTGGCGCCTACACAAAATGTATTCGAAGATACCACTCTCACCACAAGTTTAAGGGGTGCAATGCCACATAACACATTGTAAAAATGTACGTGAAAATGGCGTTACACTGTGTGAGGATAGTTCTTTCTCCCTTTAATCAGAATTAACTCCCAAGAATTTTTCTGTTGCATATTAAATCTATTTGAATGTATATTAGTTGTACAGCAACCTTACTCGTGTTAACTATTATATCAAAAAATCTGACTCCCATCCCAAGAAAATGAAATAAATAAAATTGTCCAAGAAATTTAAAATAACTGGGAATGCTTGTATAAAAAGTCAAACGTAAAGAAACTTTTGTGTATGTTTCAAAACTGCTGCCACATGTCGCGAGTCTGTAATGTTTTCAGATTTAAGGAGGATTTAACATCCCGAGTTATATTTTAGTAATATTAATTCAGCTGATGCGTTTGGATAATACTCAGGCGTGTCAATAAGAATATTTAGTCCTCTAATATCTGCTGAACACATGTTACTTTTCAAAACAGTAATTTAATTGAATATGAATATTACTTGATAGTATCCCCTGTTCGTATGCAATAAAATTCCGGAATTAACCAAATGAATTGGTCCTGCGTGAAACTTATTATCCTACTATAGTCTTCATTTGGTTTCCATCTTCAGTTCACACTATCAGACTATGGGGTGATGTATTACAGTGCTTTCCACATTCGAAATATGGATTCTTTACAGAAATCTTATTCTATAATTTAGAAAGAACTGAACTGTATCAATGGATACATCATTGATGGTTATAATGTCTGTGTTTCTACAGTGTCTGTATGTTCACAATACAAAGTCCTTGAGACATGCCTGCGTGTCCAAACTCTTCCTGACGATTACAGCTTCTGATGAAATAGATTCTCATTCTGCGACTATGCGATGAACTCAGCTATTTACAGTACATGAGAATTTGTGCCGCACAGGGACTCGAACCCGGATTTCCCGCTTATTGGGACAGGTCGCCTTGTGGACTTCCGCTATATGAGCGTGCCTCGAGTATTATGTAGATAAGTACACCGTATAAACACAGACACTGTAACCATCAATGACGTATCCATGCTTCGAGAGGCTAAAATAATGATATTGTAGTTGTATCCCTGTGTGTAAATCATGAACTGTGCGGGGATGTGACTACATGCCATATGAAAGTTTTGATCTGTCCTGGAAGCGTGGTCGAACAGCCGAAGTGGTTAAGGTGACCACTCACGATAAACGAGAAGTGCGGGTTCAACTCTCAGTCTGGCATAAATTTTTGTGTGTGACGAAAAGCTGCTCCCCAGGGGACTTCAGCCGGCCAGTGTGGCCGAGCGGTTCTAGGCGCTTCAGTCTGGAACCGCGCGACCGCTTCGGTCTCAGGTTTGAATCCTGCCTCGTGAATGGATTGTGTGATGTCTTTAGGTTAGCTAGGTTTAAGTAGTTCTTAGTTCTAGGCGAGTGATGACCTCAGAAGTTAAGTCCCATAGTGCTCAGAGCCATTTGAACGCAGGGGATTTCATCTAGAAGTACGCGGGTGGCGTCCGCGGGGCCCCGAGCTGAGACTGGCACTGCTTCCACTTACTTGTGACAGGCTCCTTCTTTCTCCTCCCCTGAAGGCTTCCCTTGACCAACTCTTGCTTTATCGACCCCAACGGTATTAGGTTTCGAAGCCCGAGGGTGTCTTTCCAATTATGTTCCTATTTCTAACCCAACTCCTGAGGGGAGCTCACCCCTTGAGAAAAGCCAGCAATCCTGTAAGCTGTGAGTGTAACACCGGAGGTTGGACAAGAGGCCAGCACTCTCTCTTCGTAAAAAAATTATGCATGCTTTCAAGACTACAAGCAAGCCTAGGAACATTACTGATCAAACTAGACGACGTCAATGACAAAGAAACGGTATACGATTTGGGACGTGGAATATAAGGAGACTGTACAACACAGGAGCTGCAATCAGTGTTGTCAAAGAAATTCAGAGGTACGAACTAGACCTAGTTGGACTGCAAGAACTGTGGGAGGATGCTGGTAGCATGGATGTTGATCCTGACGAACAATAGCGATGTAGCTGAGAGATGGAAAGAGTACTTTCGACAGCTGCTAAATTGTGATGAACCCGAACTGCACTTTTACCCAGTACCCAATAACAGCCGATGCAATTTATGCCCCAGCTACCCTCGATTAGATAAAAACCATAATCAGACACCTTGAGCAGACTAAGAGCCCAGTTGAAGATGGAATGTAGGCTGAAATGATCCTGACAGGAGGAGAGAAACTTACAAAAAGAATACACCGATTGTTACAGTCAATATGGATCAAAGAATATCTACCAGCAGATTGTAAAACAGCTCTGATTTGTCCAATACATAAGAAGGGTGACAAACTGAAAAGTGACAGCTGTCGAAGAATCGCCCTGCTTAACGTCTGCTATAAGATTCTGTCCAACTGCCTCATACGTAGAATTCAGCCAGTGGCAGAATCGGTGACTGGGGAGTACCCGGGAGGTTTTCCGCCAGGGCAGACAACAGTAGATCACATCTTCAGTCTCCTGCAGCTCACTGAGAAACTGAGTGAATATGGTAAAGACTTGCATATTTTATTCGTTGATTTTGAGAAGGCCTATGATTGTATACATCACAAGAGCCTGCTCAGCTGTTTAAGGAGTTTGGCATGACAGAGAAACTCATCAGTCTGATAAAGATTTGTCTGAGCGAAACATGTCCAAAGTTGAAGATGGGAAACCACTGAGGAATTTGAAATTGTGACAGGACTCAGGCAAGGAGATGGTTTGTCCCCTATCCTGTTCATATTTGCCCTCGAGAAGATTGTACGCAAAACCTTCCAAGAGAAAGAAGGGATTGAAATCGACGGAAAGAGACTGCCATACATAGCTTATGAAAATGACATCCGTTTACTCGCTAGGTCTGAAGACAAGTTGGATCAAATGACCAGAGCACTAAAGCAGGCTGCCAGCAAATTTGGGCTACACATAAACGTAGCCAAGACAGAATACTTCGTTGTGGAGTGTGATTAAAGTCAGTGGTCATCTACAATTACTTCAGGTGGCAGACCACTCCTACAAGAGAGGGCGTGAATTTAAGTACCTAGGGGCACTTTTCACGGAGAACTCGTTATGTGAAGCTGAGATCAATACCAGAATACAAACAGGAAACCGATCTCACCACGGCCTATCACAACTGCTTCGGTCCAGATATCTCTCCAGACAGTTCAAGATTCGACTATACAAAACCCTGATCCACCTCGTTGTTCCATATGGCTGTGACGCATGGAGTATCCGGAAACAGGACTTCCATAACCTTCTTGCTTTTGAGAGAAAAGTGCTTCGGAAGATCTTCGGTCCGGTTCTGGTTGCAGACACAGGGGAATGGAGGATCAGGCACAACCAAGAGCTTGAGAAACTATACCAGCAGCTCAACATAGCAGAAACTGTCAAACCCAAACCAATGCAGTGGGCCGGCCATGTGGCCACGATGGAAAGATCACAGATGACCTCGGAAGCTCCTGGATTTCACACCTACGGTAAAGAGACCCCCAGGGAGACCCAAGAACCGTTGGAGGGATGACCTCCATTAAGATTTAAACCAAGCACCAATAGATGTTGACAGATGGCGGATAGCAGTAATGGACAGAATACAGTGGAGGAGGAAACTTGTAGCAGCGTGCGGTCCACTGGGTCTGATCACGTTGAAGAAGAAGAAGAAGAAGAAGAAGAAGACAAACGCCTGACGTCAGTGCATAGTTGCGGTGTGTGGAGCTATTTCATAATGTATCAATGGAATCTACAAGATATCGACAATTGCACTGTTGTAATGAATGTGTGTTAATCACAAATTCATAAAACTGTATTATGCAGGAAAATTGAGTTCACATGATATATAATTTTTGGTTATATTCGAAGTGTTTTATTGTTCAAAATGTTCAAATGTATGTGAAATATTATGGGACTTAACTGCTAAGGTCATCAGTCCCTAAGCTTACACTCTACTTAACCTAAATTATCCTCAGGACAAACACGCGCACCCATGCCCGAGGGAGGACTCGAACCTCCGCCGGGACCAGCCGCACAGTCCATGATTGCAGCGCCGTAGACCGCTCGGCGTTTTGTTGTTAGGTATTCCGATGATCTTTCGTTGAATACTCGATTATGGAATTATACAACTGCTTCCGTGAGACTTGTAGTAGTAATCAAAGGTAATGTGACAGCTATAGACTACGTGGACAGTATTGTGGACCATCTGCATCCCCTCATGTTTGATGTCTTCCCCGACGGATATGGAATCTCCCATCCAGATGACTATCCGTGTGACAGGGCCAGAAATGTGCTGCAGTGGTTTATAGAGCTTCACAGGGAAGTCACATTGGTGTTATGCCCACCAAATTCTCCTGATACGAACCATGCAGAACACATTTGGAACACTATCACGCGCCAGCTCTGCGGCCACAAACCACCATTCAGTTACTTATGTGAACTGCGTGAACTGTGCGTGAACTGTGTGTAGTTAACTGGTGGTACAGACCTCCGAAAATATACCAAGGCCTTGAATCTACGCCATGCTAAATCGTTATTGTATTGCGTTCCAAAGGTGGACTACCAGCTGTTAAGCAGGTGATCATAATGTTTTCGCTGATGATATATATCGAAAAAAATTGCATAGGTTTACAGTAAAGTTAAGCGTTTTTGTGTTTGGGGCAGCTGAAGACTGAAACAAAAGAAGTAGGATTTAACAGAAGTGCAAAAATTAACTTCAATAAATTTTGATTATACGTTATTTTCGTATTATTCTTATTTTTATTTTTATTCTTTAGTGAAGTGGCTCTCTGTTGTTCCAGTGTTTAAACACCTGTTTAGAGATCCACTTGTTTAAATCCCCGGTTAGTCCTAAGCTTTTTATCCGTCACTTGTTGCGTCTTACTGTCAACACTTCTAAATTAGAAGAATGCCAAGTTCCACCAAGGTTCGGAGTTCACATGAAGCTGTAGGTCCTGGTATTGCTGGTAGGGAAAGTCATTGAAAGATCGGGGAAAGCCAAAGGCATACCATCTCCAGTAGGACCATGGATAGTACACTGAAGCACCAAAGAAAATGGTATAGGCATGCGTAATCAAATAAAGAGATAAGTAAACAGGCAGAATACGGTGCTGCGGTCGGCGACGCCTATGTAAGACAACAAGTATCTGGAGCAGTCGCTAGATGGGTTACTGCTGCTACAGTGGCAGGTTATCCAGATTTAAGTGGGTTTGAACGTGGTGCTATAGTCGCCGCACGAGCGATGGTACACAGCATCTCCGTGGTAGTGATGAAGTCGGGATTTCCCCGTACGACTCTTTCACGAGTGTACTGTGAATAGTAGGAATCCGGGAAAACATCAAATCTCCGACATAGCTGCAGCTGGAAAGAGATCCTGCGCGAACGGGGGACCAACGACGACGAAGAGAATCTGTCAATGTGACAGAAGTGCAACCCTTCCGCAAAGTGTTCCAGATTTCAGTGCTGGGACACCAAGAAGTGTCAGCGTGCGAAGCATTCAACGAAACATCAAGGATATGGTCTTTCGGAGCCGAAGTCCCATTAACGTACCCTTGATGATTGCACAACACAGAGCTTTACGCCACGTCTGGGCCCACTAACATCGACATTGGACTGTTGATGACTGGAAACATGTTGCCTGGTCGGACGAGTCTCGTTTCAAATTATATTGAGAGGATGGACGTATACGAGTGTGGAGACAACCTCATGAATCCATGGACCTTCATATCAGCAGGGGACTGTTCAAGCTGGTGGAGACTCCTCAATGGCATGGGGCGTGCGCAGCTGGAGTTATATTGGATCCTTGATACGTCTAGATACGACTCTGATAGCTAACACGTACGTAAGCATCTTGTCTGACCACCTGCATCCATTTATGTCCATTGTGCATTCCAGCGAACTTAGGCAATTCCAGCTGGACAATGCGACACTGCACAAGTCCATAATTGCAACAGAGTGGCTCCAGGAACACTCTTGTGAGTTTAAACACTTCCGCTAGCCACTAAACTCCCCAGACATGAACATTATTGAGCATATCAGGGATACCTTGCAACGTGCTATTCCACCCCCTCGTACTCTTACGGATTTATGGACAGCCCTGCAGGATTCATATTACCTCCAGCACTACTCACAGTTGTTAGTTGAGTGCATGCCACGTCGTGTTGCGGAACTTCTGCGTGATCGCGAACGTCCTAGACGATATTAGGTAGGTGTAAGAATTTCTATGGCTCTTTATCGTATGTCCCTGTGGTGTTGCATGTAACCTTATGTTGATGACAGCCTTTCCTTTACAATTTAGTTGTGGAGTATATAAATTTGCTGCCTGTATGATTGCATTACTAGTCATATGAATAATAAATATAATGATACGTGCAGCATGTTTCTTGACTTCTCTAAGTGACTAGTGGCATCTAGTACCGTGTCTTATAACTGATAAGGTTAACCCCCTCAGGCAGCTGCCTAATGGAATCCCACCAGGCGCAAAGTGCCGAACTCTGTCTGTCATATCTGAACATCACAGAGAAGACCTAACGACCAAGGCTGCGGAGAAAGTACGGCTTTAGGTGACATTGCTGCTGTCTAACACATCTAAAAATACTGAACATGAAGGTGTGGGAGGAGGCCAAGCCCTTCGAGCTACTCCTTCAGTTTTAACTGTAACTGTGGAGCATTAGTCATAACAAATTTAGTGGGCAAGAATCGTTATTCGTCGTAGTGGTGGTGATTTCATGTTGTATAGGGACTGCAGTAACACTCTACATGCACTCCAGATAGGACCATTTCATAGTCTCGGTCAATTGGGCATTGTGGCACAGAGTGCAAAGTTTTGCACTGTTAGTGTGGGAAGTTTTTTCATAGACGTGGATCGATTTCCAAAAAAAAAATTCGCACAGAAACAGCAAGCCTCACGAGTATCAGCACTGTGTGATTTATAACCTTCTGTCTCCAATAGGAGTGAAGATATGGGCAAAACCGTGTTTTTCCCAGCCAATGCCATATAGGCTGCTCTGCATAACAAACGGATTGTGTAGGTATAATATCAGCCTTCATGTGATTGCGTAGGCTTTCCCGGCGTAATAAGTCTTGAAAGTATCTTCGGGTTTGCTGCCGGATCCTAAAATCAACTTGACTCGATATTTCGGCGATCCAACTGTTCGCCATCTTCAGGAAAATGCTGCTTATGCTGATGAGTCCCGCTGAGAACTGACGCCAGGTTGCAAATCGACATCCTATATAGGCCACCGTTCAGTACACGGCGCATGCGCCGCCCATCAAAGTTTCTGCCTTCCAAAACAGGGAGGTGGCGCCGCCCTTAGTGAAACACTGCTGGCAACGATATATCGCAATCAAGGCCGTACCGAAGAACGTTCAGTTTTGATGCGAGATAATACCGGATTCCACGTTTTGCTAAGAGGAAACCCATTGTCTCTGTTGATTAAATTATCAGTCAACCTAATTTCAATCGCCTCTTTATACACACTGTTCCAAAAACCGGGAATGTTGGCAACCACAACAGTTTCCTCAAATTTCATTTTGTGTTCCTCATCTAAGCAGTGTTCTGTTACCGCCGATTTTTCCGGCTGTTGTAGCCTCGTATGTCGGCGATGTTCCACACACATGTCCTGCACTGTAAGAGTAGAACGGCCAACGTAAGCTTTCCCACATTGACATGGAATTTTGTACACCCCGGGTTTCCTAAGCCCCAAATCATCCTTCACAGAGCCGAGCAGAGCCCTAATCTTAGACGGTGGACGGAAAACACTCTTAATGTTAAAATTCCTTAAAATTCGTCCGGTCTTAAACGATAAGCCTCCTGCATAAGGAAGAAAGGCCACAGATCTATGTTCCTCTTCGTACACCTCCGGAGATGGTCCAAACTCCATAGCCCGACGAATCTGCTTCTCAGTGTATCTATTTTCCATAAAAACAGTCATCAAATGCTTAAGTTCTTGGGCTAAGCTGTCTGCATCGGAAATGGCATATGCTCTTCGTATAAAGTCCTAAGGACGCCACTACGTTGGTGTGGTAGATGACAACTCTTAGGATGCAGATACCAATGTGCGTGTGTCGGCTTTCGATGAACACTGTGTCCCAAAGTTTTGGAAGGCAGAAACTGTGATGGGCAGCGCATGCACCGTGTACTGAACGGTGGCGTATATAGGACGTCGATTTGCAACCTGGCGTCAGTTCTCAGCGGGACTCACCAGCATAAGCAGCATTTTCCTGAAGATAGCGAACAGTTGGATCGCCGAAATATCGAGTCAAGTTGATTTTAGGATCCGGCAGCAAACCCGAAGATACTTGCAAGACTTATTACGCCGGGAAAGCCTACGCAATCACATCAAGTACCTCTACGGGTAGGAGATGGTGAAACGTGTTCAGAAGTTAGATAAACTTCGGAGGAAGAAAGGAAAGCTGTTGAGTACACTCGCCTTCTTGCTGAGATGCCATGACGAAGGTATTATTCCTAATTTCGCCAGATTTATTCATTTTATTAATAGTAAGAGAGCTAATAGGATTAAGGAACGTGCAAGACAAGCACTTTTAAGAGAACGCATTGGTTTTACCCGTAGACAGCTGGATATTGTTTCCAAGGACTTATTTTACTTACATTTGTACCTGTCATCGCAGTTTTCAAGGAATGTTTGGCAGTGGGTTGATGATTCCACGTGGGCGCTATCAGATTGGGCACATAGGAGCGCCGTTACCAGGCAACCCTCGAAATTTTAACGGCTTCTTTCTCGTTTTACAGCACCAGAAGCGGATAAACGTCGGCGTACTGTGATTAATCTCTCTAACAAGGTGTTGAATGGGCCCACAGTGTCGGTATTGGAGAAAGGTTTGAGTTTTTCCCCCGCTCCCAAGAGACTTCGTGTCACAGAGTTCATATGCTCTGTAGAACAAGCAGTACACAGCCTGCCCGAGGATCAAGCAGAGGAAATAAGGCAGGAAGTGTCGCACACATTACGTCGGGCTCCACCACCACGAGATAACATCTCTTCCGCAGAGAGAGCAGCCATTCGTTCCCTGAACAATGATGCTGAAGTAGTAGTTTTACCAGCTGACAAGGGGAATGCCACGGTTGTAATGACACGGGATGATTATGTCCTAAAAATGGATTTACTTCTCAACGACCCGGCGTACAGAAGATTATCTAATGACCCCACAGAAAGGATCAAACCTAAGACACTTTCACTGTCGAAAAAGAGTTCGTTGTCAGATGATTTACGTAAGAAACTTCATCCTGGTGCTGCCGTTCCACCTAGGTTGTATGGTCTGCTAAGTTGCATAAGGAAGGGGTTCCTCTACGCCCTATTGTTAGTAATTTGGGTGCACCCTCATATAATCTTGCAAAGTATTTATCATCTGCTCTCAGTCCATTTGTTGGGAAATGTGAACGCCATATATCCAGTTCGGTGGATTTTATTCGACGATTGGGATCTTTGAAGTTGAGTCCTTCAGATCTGTTAGTGAGTTTCGATGTGGTATCCCTATTTACACGAGTTCCTCTGGAAGAGTCCCTTAGTTTGATCAGTGAGAAACTGGATGAAGAGCTGGTGAAGCTTTGTCGTCATGTGCTGAACTCCACGTATTTTTTATTTAATGGTAACATTTTTGAACAGAATGACGGAGTGGTATGGGTAGTCCTTTGTCACCCATAGTCGCCAATTTATTTACGGAGGACTTCGAGGACATGGCACTGAGGACTTCAGCTTTGCAACCAATGTGCTTCTGGAGATACGTGGACGATACCTTCTTCGTCTGGCCGCATGGACGTGATGCTCTTAACAGATTTATGGACCACTTCAACTGTCTCCATCCCCGTATCAAATTTACTATGGAGGTTGAAAATGATGGGATGCTTCCATTTTTAGACGTAATGGTTTATAAAAAAAAAAAAAAACAGATGGAACTTTGGGACACAGTGTTCACCGAAAGACGACACACGCACATTGGTATCTGCATCCTAAGAGTTGTCATCTACCACACCAACGTAGTGGCGTCCTTAGGACTTTGGTACGGAGAGCATATGCCATTTCCGATGCAGACAGCTTAGCCCAAGAACTTGAGCATTTGATGACTGTTTTTATGGAAAATGGATACACTGAGAAGCAGATTCGTCGGGCTATGGAATTTGGACCATCTCCGGAGGTTTACGAAGACGAACATAGATCTGTGGCCTTTCTTCCTTATGCAGGAGGCTTATCGTTTAAGATCGGACGAATTTTAAGAAATTTTAACATTAAGAGTGTTTTCCGTCCACCTTCTAAGATTAGGGCTCTGCTCGGCTCGGTGAAGGACGATTTGGGGCTTAGGAAACCCGGTGTGTACAAAATTCCATGGTTTGATGCGGCCCGCCATGAATTCACGAATTCCTTTCCTGTGCTAACCTCTTCATCTCAGAGTAGCACTTGCAACCTACGTCCTCAATTATTTGCTTGACGTAATCCAGTCTCTGTCTTCCTCTACAGCTTTTGCCCTCTACAGCTCCCTCTAGTACCATGGAAGTCATTCCCTCATGTCTTAGCAGATGTTCTATCGTCCTGTCCCTTCTCTTTATCAGTGTTTTCCACATATTCCTTTCCTCTCCGATTCTGCGTAGAACCTCCTCATTCCTTATCTTATCAGTCCACCTAATTTTCAACATTCGTCTATAGCACCACATCTCAAATGCTTCTATTCTCTTCTGTTTCGGTTTTCCCACAGTCCATGTTTCACTACCATACAATGCTGTACTCCAGACATACATTCTCAGAAATTTCTTCCTCAAATTAATGCCGGTATTTGATATTAGTAGACTTCTCTTGGCCGGAAATGCCTTTTTTGCCATAGCGAGTCTGCTTTTGATGTCCTCCTTGCTCCGTCCGTCATTGGTTATTTTACTTCCTAGGTAGCAGAATTCCTTAACTTCATTGACTTCGTGACCATCAATCCTGATGTTAAGTTTCTCGCTGTTCTCATTTCTAACGCCGGCCGCGGTGGTCTCGCGGTTCTAGGCGTGCAGTCCGGAACCGTGCGACTGCTACGGTCGCAGGTTCGAATCCTGCCTCGGGCATGGATGTGTGTGATGTCCTTAGGTTAGTTAGGTTTAAGTAGTTCTAAGTTCTAGAGGACTAATGACCACAGCAGTTGAGTCCCATAGTGCTCAGAGCCATTTGAACCATCATTTCTACCACTTCTCATTACCTTCGTCTTTCTCCGAGTTACTCTCAAACCATACTGTGTACTCATTAGACTGTTCATTCCGTTCAGCAGATCATCTAATTCTTCTTCACTTTCACTCAGGATAGCAATGTCATCAGCGAATCGTATCATTGATATCCTTTGACTTGTATTTATATTCCACTCCTGAACCTTTCATTTACTTCCATCATTGTTTCCTCCATGTACAGATTGAAGAGTAGGGGCGAAAGGCTACAGCCTTGTCTTACACCCTTCTTAATACGAACACTTCGTTCTTGATCGTCCACTCTTATTATTCCCTCTTGGTTGTTGTACATATTGTATATGACCCGTCTCTCCCTATAGCTTACCCCTACTTTTTTCAGAACCTCGAACAGCTTGCACCAATTTATACTGTCCAACGCTTTTTCCAGGTCGACAAATCCTATGAACGTGTCTTGATTTTTGTTTAGCCTTGCTTGCATTATTAGCCGCAACGTCAGAATTGCCTCTCTCGTCCCTTTACTTTTCCTAAAGCCAAACTGGTCGTCACCTAGCGCATTCTCAATTTTATTTCCCATTCTTCTGTATATTATTCTTGTAAGCAGCTTCGATGCATGAGCTGTTAAGCTGATTGTGCGATAATTCTCGCACTTGTCAGCTCTTGCCGTCTTCGGAATTGTGTGGATGATGCTTTTCCGAAAGTCAGATGGTATGTCGCCAGACTCATATATTCTACACACCAACGTGAATAGTCGTTTTGTTGCCACTTCCCCCAAGGATTTTAGAAATTCTGATGGAATGTTATCTATCCCTTCTGCCTTATTTGACCGTAAGTCCTCCAAAGCTCTTTTAAATTCCGATTCTAATACTGGATCCCCTATCTCTTCTAAATCGACTCCTGTGTCTTCTTCTATCACATGAGACAAGTCTTCACCCTCATAGAGGCTTTCAATGTATTCTTTCCACGTATCTGCTCTCTCCTTTTCATTTAACAGTGGAATCCCCATTGCACTCTTAATGTTACCACCGTTGCTTTTAATGTCACCAAAGGTTGTTTTGACTTTCCTGTATGCTGAGTCTGTCCTTCCGACAATCATATCTTTTTCAATGTCTTCACATTTTTCCTGCAGCCATTTCGTCTTAGTTTCCTTGCACTTCCTATTTATTTCATTCCTCAGCGACTTGTATTTCTGTATTCCTGATTTTCCCGGTACATGTTTGTACTTCCTCCTTTCATCAATCAACTGAAGTATTTCTTCTGTTATCCATGGTTTCTTCGCAGCTACCATCTTTGTACCTATGTTTTCCTTCCCAACTTCTGTGATGACCCTTTTTAGAGATGCACATTCCTCTTCAACTGTAATGCCTACTGCGCTATTCCTTATTGCTGTATCTATAGCGTTAGAGAACTTCAAACGTATCTCGTCATTCCTTAGTACTTCCGTATCCCACTTCTTTGCGTATTGATTCTTCCTGACTAATGCTTCTGACATTCCACGCCCCGACTCGTAGAACGTTACCCTTTCGTTGATTATTCAATCTTTTTCTCATGGTAACCTCCCCCTTGGCAGTCCCCTCCCGGAGATCCGAATGGGGGACTATTCCGGAATCTTTTGCCAATGGAGAGATCATCATGACACTTCTTCAGTTACAGGCCACATGTCCTGTGGATACACGTTACGTGTCTTCAATGCAGTGGTTTCCATTGCCTTCTGCATCCTCATGACGTTGATCATTGCTGATTCTTCCGCCTTTAGGGGCAATTTCCCACCCCTAGGACAAGAGAGTGCCCTGAACCTCTATCTGCTCCTCCGCCCTCTTTGACAAGGCCGTTGGCAGAATGAGGCTGACTTCTTATGCCGTAAGTCTTCGGCCGTCAATGCTGACTATTTATCAAAATTTAGGCAGTGGCGGGGATCGAACCCGGGACCGAAGACGTTTTGATTATGAATCAAAGGCGCTACCCCCTTTTTTTTCTTTTTTTTAGGTGGGGTAGGGCAGGGAAGGTAGAGTGATCAGGGGTCGTAACCCGAGGCCTGGTCACAGTGTCCCCCTCATCCGTCAAGGAATCAAGGATTCAGGGATGGGAAGGGGAAATCTTTTGTGGGAATCATTATTAATTTATTTATTTTTATTTACTGTTTTTAATACAAAGTTAATGTGGTTTTACTTTATACCACAACAAAAATAAATGTATCTAGCACTGCATCGTGCTCTAAGTAAAAAAAAAAAAAAAAAAAAAAACAATATCTCGGCACGTTCCCACACCGAGGTAATGTAGATGGGTAAAATTAAAAAAAAAAAAAGTGCTTCATACAGGATGCAGAAGGGTGTGTCGCTACTCTCCTTACGCTTCATCATCCAGGTTCGTCTTCACGTATATCATGTTATTCCACCAAGAATCAAACTTAGTCGTGTTAGCTCATTCAGTGGGTGTCTTCTTCTACCTGTCGATGATCCAGCTGCGTGGAGGGTCGCGTAGGGCACTCCCTAAGTAATTAGAAAAATGCTGTCTGTATTTTGGGTTCCGTACGATCTTGCAATGACGTTCTTGTAGGTAGTTCCAAAGATCGAATACATCTTTAGGTCCATCCTTAAATAAGTAGTGTACCGCATACGCACGCATCCACGTAACAGCGTTGGTTTTGGCGCGCGGGAAATACTGTTGATCCGGAAATAGTAGAAACCGAGGTGTAATGTGTTCCGGAGTCACTCGTAGAAAATACGACAAAATTTGTCGCACCAAGCGCCATACGTCTTCTGCCGCGCCACATGTGAGACGGTGTTCGTCCGTGTCTGGTATCCCGCAGTCTACGCAGAGAAGCGATTCCGCCATGTTTATCTTGTGGAGGCGTGATCGGGTGATCTGTTAACATTGACTGTGATGTACCATGTGGATCGGAGGGCTGTGTCCAGTGTAACCGCGTGAATCGTCTTCCACACCACCTTCCAATTAATCTGAGGGCTTTTGGTCACCACGATGTTTGGTGGGCGCCTCTGCTGTAGGACAGGATATATATCCCGCGCCGACGCCTGTTTCGTCGGCGCTACTGCGATACGGACATAGCTGTGTTCAATGTAAAAGTTCCCGAAGTAGTAGAAGGGTGGGGGTATGTCTTGCGTCGTCAGTGGGGGCATAAGGGAGGGCGGAGCGAAGGACTCCAACAGCGAACCTGTCAAACTTTCCGGGTGGTGGCGCCACAGCTTGATGTGTGAGCTGACATACAGGGCCACAGCTCTGTCGTGGACATGGACTAGACCAAGACCTCCCCTTTCTGGCGGAAGGGTCAGTGACTCATAACTGACTTTGAAGAGCATGCCTGTACAGACGTAGGCTCCGAATGCGCTAATAGACGTCGAGCCATCAGTAACGGTATTGGAAGGACACGCGCTATGTGTGGAAGGCGTGATGCGAGGTAAACATTGACGAAGTGTGTCCTTTGGAGAATGTCCTGGGTCCGCAGACGGAGGTTGAAGATCTGGACCCGAATTTGTTGTAATAAGCGGCGGTAGTCAAGAGGCGCAGTGAGCCATATGTCGTTGTGAAACTCTATTCCGAGACATTTGATAGTGCCACGAAGCTGTAGGGGTTGGACACACGCTGGGGTCAACCCGTCTCCTACGACCATGGCGACGGATTTGGCGACGTTGAGACAGCTACCGGAAGCCACACCGTACGTGGTAATCCATTATAGTGCTCTGTTGACATCGTCGCGATTGCGGAACAGGAGAACCAGGTCTTATGCATATGCTGTACAGAGAAATGTGATGTCACGTAGGGTAAGACCGGTGAGGCGTTGACGGAGGCCACAGAGGAGCGGTTCCAGTGCCAGAGCATATAGTAACGTCGACAAGGGGCAGCTTTGACGCACGGAGCACCCCTAGACACCGTTGGCCGTTCTATTCACACAGTACAGGACAGGTGTGTGGAACATCGCCGACATACGAGGCTACAACAGCCGGAAAAATCGACGGTAGCAAAACACTGCCTAGATGAGGGACACAAAATGAAATTTGAGGAAACTGTTGTGGTTGTCAACATTTCCGGTTTTTGGAACAGTGTGTATAAAGAGGCGATTGAAATTAGGTTGACTGATAATTTAATCATCAGAGACAATGGGTTTCCTCTTAGCAAAACGTGGAAACCGGTATTATCTCGCATCAAAACTGAACGTTCTTCGGTGCGGCCTTGATTGCGATATATCGTTGCCAGCAGTGTTTCACTAAGGGCGGCGCCACCTCCCTGTTTTGGAAGGCAGAAAGAAACTTTGATGGGCGGCGCATGCGCCGTGTACTGAACGGTGGCCTATATAGGATGTCGATTTGCAACCTGGCGTCAGTTCTCAGCGGGACTCATCAGCATAAGCAGCATTTTCCTGGAGGTGGCGAACAGTTGGATCGCCGAAATATCGAGTCAAGTTGATTTTAGGATCCGGCAGCAAACCCGAAGAGACTTTCAAAAAATATCAGCCCTGCTTTTCAGCGTAACCTACTCATAATGGTTTTCCAGCCCTTTCCATACAGGTTGGACAAACAGAGGGGCAAAGAGTTGAGAGATGTGGGAGGAGATGACTAGAAGAAGATCAGTTTGGCTTCCGGAGAAATGTTGGGACATGCGAGGCAATACTGACCCTATGACTTGCCTTAGAAGACAGGTTAATGACAAGTGAAAATACATTTATAATATTTGGAGATCTGGATAAAGTTTTAAACATTGTTGACTGAAATACACTCGTTAGATTTCTGAAGGTCTCAAGAATAAGGTACGTGAAGTGAAAGGTAATTTATAACTTGTACAAAAACCAGAATGCAGCTATAAGAACAATAAAGGAAACCAAAGAAAATATTGGAGAAGGGATTCAAGTTCATGGGGAAGGAACAAACATTTCTAAATTTGATGATGACACTGTAATTCTCTCAGAGACACCAATGGAGTTGGAAGTGCATCTGAACGGAATGAACAGTGTCTTGAAAGGAGGATATAAGATGAACATCAACAAAAGTAAAACAAGGGTAATGGAATATCATCGATTTGAATCAGACGATGCTGAGGGAATTGAATAAGGAAATGAGACACTAAAAGTGGTAGAGGAATTTTGTTATTTAGGCAGAGAAAAATAACTGACGATGGACGACATAGTGAGGATATAAAATGTAGACTGGCAATGGCAAGAAAAGCGTTTCTGAACATGAGAAATTTGTTAATATCGAACATAAGTTTATGTGTTAGGAAGGCATTTGTCTAGAATATAGCCTTCTACAGAAGTGAAACGTAGACGACAATCAGTTCAGGCAAGAAGGGAATAGAAGCTGTAGAAATTTTGTAGTTCGGGAGAATGCTGGAGATATGATGGGTAGATCGCGTAGCTAATAAGAAGGCACTGAATAGAACTGGGGAGAAAAGAAATTTGAGGTGTAACTCGAGTAAAAGACGAAATCGTTTGGTACGAGACATCTGAGACATCAGGGAATCACCAGTTTAGTATTAGAGGGAAGTATGTATGTGTGTGTGAGTAGGGGGGGGGGGGCGGGGGGAGAGATGGGCAGAGATTGCAGAGGAAGACAAAGAGATGAGTGCAGAAAGCAGGTGCAAATGGATGTGGTATGTGGATTGCAGGAGTTATTTGGAGATTAAGAGGTTTACACAGGATACAGCAGCGTGGAGAGCCACATCAAATCAGTCTTCGGACTGAAGACTACAACGACATAGGATTCAGTTGTCAAACTGCGAGCTCATTCTCAATTAAACATTATCACTACAGTTGTCCTCTCTTCTATGATACAGTCTGCGTAACTATGGGCCAAATTATTTTGTGCTCTGCTCACTCTGTCTATAAAATAAATAGTCTGTAGTCAAACAGACTCTTCTGTCAGTTGTTGGTCAATCAGTCCGTGGGTAGTCATATCTGGGCATGTCTCAGAGGAACTCCTCACACCGACTCGTATCGTAGCGTCTGCATTAAAGCACCCTGTTAAGGGATAAGACCACCTGAAGAATAATATCTTCAGCGTCTGACCAGCACTAGCAAACCAACCGACCAATACCCAACGCAGCCAAGACTAGGCTGTGCTGCTAAAGAATTTGTACATGGAGTGAACATAAAGTCCGAGTTGCTCATAGATACATATTGTTGAACGTTGAATATAGTGTGGGGTGACTGGTGCTGGGAAAACATGGCCCCCCCTCCCCACTCCGAAATCACATCTTCCCACTTTTGTTTCATCTTATCTTAATTGCTGCTTTGTCTGTTTATTCGTTTATTAAGACCATCACAATTTTACAGTGGAGTAAAAGGTACATTTTTAAATAATTGTTTCTTGTTTGATAATGTTCAATACATGGTATAATACGCTTCACAATCGTATTGCTTCCAACATTAGCGCAATTCGCTTATCATTGTTTCGTTGCTGGTCGATGTAAAACCTTAATAAACAAAGTGAGAAAAGCAAGATATATTGTTTACACTTCGCGCACTTGGCATAACAAGAGCGGCTCCATCTGGTAGCAAGAAACAAGTAACACCATGCCCCAAAACTGTTGCTAAACACGGTCCAATCCGAATCTCTTCACGATTTAGTTTCATAGACCACCGCCCACTTTCCAATTTAGTTTCCTACAGTCGTTTCCCATCTTCTGCCCCATGTTACTTCACCCCCACCCCTTCCCATTTCTTTTCGCCTTCCTCAGCTGTGTCGCTGTCACAATGCTGCTCTCCTCGGGGAACGGCGCCCATCTGGCATGATGTAGTTACTCCACTTTCTGGATGCGCCAAGTTTTCAGTCAGTTCCTATGGGATCCATGAGACTGGCCGTAGAGTCCTCGTGGTAGCGAGATTTCTCTCCCCGCGTTGCCGCCGAGGCCACTTGAGTCGTGCCTCCACGACAAATGTCTGCTGTCACTTAAACCTACGACGTATAGGGTAATCCACGGACATTAGGATAATCTTTGTGTGTTCAGCCCACAGTTTCGCCGTTGCCCCGAAGGGAACTCTGATTCTAGAAAATTAGTAAATTAGCCTTTCATACACCAGACTCTTCAAAAATCGCCAGAGAAGGCTGACTGTTTCACATCCGGCGACTGACGTTAGGATAGACGCACGTTTCCACCTTTTCGATAGTTTGCAGAATCGCTGGATGACGATGCTGGACATAGATTCCTACTTTCAATTTGCCCTTGTACAATACCTTAAAGTTGGTACCAAGCGAAATGGTGCAGTGCTAAGACACTGGACTCATCTTCGGGAGATGACGGTTCAAATCTCTGGATCTTCAGAAGGAGGTTTCTTGTAGTTACTCTAAATCGCTTGTTGCAAAGGCCGCAACCGGTCGCTGGGGCCGAGCGGTTCTAGGCGCTTCAGTCCGGAACCACGCTGCTGCTACGGTCGCAGGTTGGAATCCTGCCTCAGGCAGGATGTCCTTAGGTTCGATAGGTTTAAGTAGTTCTGAGTTTAGGTGACTGATGACCTCCGATGTTAAGTCCCATAGTGCTTAGAGCCATTTGAACCATTTTGCAAAGGCGGCGATGGTTCCTACCAAAGGGGCACGGCCGAAGATCTTCTCCATCCTTCTCTAGTCCACTCGTGTGTTACGACTCTAATGACGTCATTGTCAGCGTAACGTGGAATCTTCCGTTTTCTCTTATCTTCCGTTTTCTCTTTCTCTCTCGACAGCTCAAGCGACGGCCCCAGCACACAGTGTGCTAATTGCTCTGATAGAATCCGTCATACATTATCTGATCAAAAGTATCGCAGAACCTATTAGTGGACATTGCTAGGAGGTTCGTCCACTCTTCGTCTTTATTACGCCTTGAACTCTGCTGTGGATACTTTCAATGACATGTCTAATAGACCGTGGAGGAATAACAGACCATTCTTCCTCAAGAGCCGAGATCAGAAAAGGTGCTCAAGTTGGACACTGGGGTCTGAAAAGAAGTTCACGTTCTAACTCATTTAAAAGCGTTTCCATTCAATCCAAGTCGGGACGATGGGCTGGCCAGTCCATTTCAGAAATGTTTTTGGCCACAGACCATTGCCTCACAGATGCTGTTGTTTGACAAGGTACACTGTTAAACCAACATAGCCACATGAGTATAGGTAACGTTCTCCACGCACTCTCAAATCCAAACCCTTCTATGGGACTGTCACAGGGTAAACCGTGATCCATCACTACAAATCTTTCATTTCCTGTCATTCACTGTCCAATGGCGTCCCTCCTTACTCGACATCAAGCACTGCTTAGCACTGAGTACAGAAATGTGTGGCTTATTAGAAGCTGCTCGGCCGTTATAACTAATTGTTTTTAATGTCCTACACATAGCCATTGTGCTAGCTGGACTACTGGTATCACTTTGACAACTCACGAATGATTTTTTTCCACTGATCTCAGGCGATTTAATACAACCTCCCTCCGCAGTGCTCGACAATACCTGTCTGTCATCACTTGAGGTCTGCCAAGTCTCAGTTTGGCTGTGGTTGTTCCTTCGCAATTCCACTTCACGGTCCCATCGATTTAGGCAGCGTTAGAAGATTCAGATGTCCCTTATGGACTTGTTACTCACTGACTAATCCACGTTTGAAGGCACTGTGTAGCAAATCGATTTAACTTGATTTTCTAAATTAAAATATTTGCATACAAAAAAACTGGAGTATGTCTATAAGGAAGAGCGAAAAACCCATTGCCTCTTATTGGCATGTACCTCACGTAACTCCAGCTTGTTTTCGGCGACGTATCTGAAATGACTTACTCAGGCAATGTTATACTTAGGCCGTAAATTTTTTCGCGGAATCATTCTCACATTTAGAGGCAGCAGGGAATCCGCACGTGTGCTAGTGTAGCGTTTTTGATAGAGGCTCGATAGCAGTTGTATTGTATGAAAACTGAAAGTCAGTGAAACAATAATTTCCTCGAACAGGGCAGCGACCGTGATGCAGGTTCGTACCTCTTATCCACGCTACATCTATACCTACAGTCCACAAACATCCGATTTTAATACAAAGGTAAAAGTACTGGAGTAATGAATTTGAAATTATAGTTATATTCTCCAATAATATTCATATACTTTCCTTGTCTCTTGATGTCAATCGCAAGTGAAATCTCGTCCAGATACGAACGTAGCTTTTACATTCGATCAGTTCCTTCAATGGTGGCTACAGCAATGCTAGTTGTTACATAAAAATTATTCACAACATTTCTACTCAAAGTCTAGAACAAGCATTGATTATCCTTTCTTTTCCTGGGTAATCGTAAGTTCGCGGAATAATGCTGTCGCAATCCAGAAAGCGCCTAGCTCTCTCGTTGTACATATAAAAATTTTCAAATGTGTGTGAAATCTTATGGGACTTAACTGCTAAGGTCATCAGTCCCTAACCTTACACACTACTTAACCTAAATTATCCTAAGGACAAACTCAAACAACCCTGCCCGAGAGAGGACTCGAACCTCCACCGGGACCAGCCGCACAGTCCATGACTGCAGCGCCTTAGACCGGTCGGGTACATATAAATTATCGTTCTTGTGCAGTTCGTCCTTGACGTGACATTATTCAATTTATTTACAGTATTCAAAAGACATTACACAGAGTGGGGCGGTATAAAAAGGGATGGTACAAAGCCCTCACGTGAGCAAAATTTTAACTCTTTATCATTATTGCTACCATCATATTATGGTATATTCCTTACATCTTTTCAAAAACTCTGTGACTAGTCACCTTTGATAAGAATGCAGAACATCTGCTTAAAATTTGGTGACTGCAACTAATTAATTGTCTTTTTTTGAACTTTTGCTATGAGCTGCATATGTGGATATTTGCAGCTTCTTGAAGTGAAACCATTTCCAACTAGTAGCTATTTTGACGTTCTACCAGAGCTGTATTATTTTTGATTAATTATTGCAGCTAACTCTTCTCTTGGTTCAAGAACAGTTAGTGCAGCTGTGGATGTAACTGGATGCTGTGAACTTTCCCATTCGGGCCCCAGTTACGGAATAAACACCAAGAAAACCTGTAACGAAATTGGTTAGCCTTGATTTACTTATCAGAATTTTCTAATTGGATTTTCGTTCAATTAGTGTAGAGATAATGATCATGACATATTGAGAGAAACGTACAGCAAATTTCAATTTAGTTCATTGGTGGAGACAGAGATTCCAAGTCACAAACAATCAATAGCGAAGACAAGTCACGCCATGCAATGACGTGTGACTGAAGCCGAAAGATAGACGGAGATGAAGTTGGGATGGTGTCATAGTAATATCTCGGGATATCGACAAATGTGTGGTACTAACAGGAACAGGACTGATACTCATGATGGACAAACGTGTGGAACATCCTCAGAGTACCATGTACACAGTGATGGACATTCAGAACGTGTAAGCGATTCTTGATATACAAATAGCTGTAAGAAAGGAGATTAGTACAGATAATCGGTAAAATATAATTTGGAATGTTCTGAATTCTATTGATTTTGAATAGGAATGTACAAAATTTAGTTCATTCTCAGTCAGAATTTTATTGCACGCGAAAGTTGAGCATCTGACATGAAACTTTATAACCACACTGTCAGTAGGATGTCCGTATCATACTGTCACAGGGTGTTCATTCACGGTTTGCCAGTTAGGCAACAAGACCGGTTAACGTACTGTTTTGAATAAGGCTACCACAATACAGCCTGCGGTGGCCGATTGTCGAACTTATTTGCGGTGTAAACAAGTGGGAACCTCACTCGTTTGAGCGAACCAAAATAATTACCCATATCATGACACAGCATTGCAATGTGATCATGAATTGTCTCACTTCTCACAATTCAAACGCAACAATATTTTCAATTGAAGTTCGTTATCTAGTGTCTGACATTTTATATTGGTTTTTCAAGAACTTCGCTGGTACAAAGTTTCACAATCATAAGTATAACTTTACGCTAACAAGAAGTTACCTCCACCGAATCGTTATGAATTTAGCTCACTAAGGCCGGCCGGAGTGGTCGAGCGGTTCTAGGCGCTACAGTATGGAACCGCGCGCGACCGCTACGGTCGCAGGTTCGAATCCTGCCTCGGGCATGGATGTGTGTGCTGTCCTTAGGTTAGTTAGGTTTAAGTAGTTCTGAGTTCTAGGGGACTGACGACCTCAGAAGTTAAGTCCCATAGTGCTCAGAGCCATTTGAACCATTTTTTTAGCCCACTAATGTCAGTTAAAGGAGACCACACCCGAAACCGATAGTCGAAACCAAGCAAGCGGATCCGCAGAAGCATCGGGTTTTGCAGTCCACAGCACAACTCAATAACCGTCATAACTTATCACACCTGTACCGTCTTGGTATTGTTCACAAATACAAGCTTAACCACGTGGAAACAGAAACTATCTCTCATGAAATTACTCAAACTTTAATTATTAAATTGTCTACATCTATCTCCACAGGCACAATCAGCCTCCTGAACGAAATTTAAGCAGGTACTGCACGACACGCCTCACGTGTAGAAGTCATGTGTAGACGGCCTTCCACCTACTGGCAGATCTAGTGAAGCAATGATTTTAGCAGACGATTTTTCCGCCGTGGAGAAACAGCAGCCGTTCTTTTATGCCGTGGCAGTAGAGGAGGTGCGTATGCGAATACGAACACAGTTTCCGAAGCGGGCTTTCTGGTTGGTTGGTTAATTTGGGGGAGGGGACCAAACAGCGAAGTAATCGGTCCCACCAGAGTAGGGAAGGAAATCGGCCGTGCCCTTCTAAAGGAACCATCCCGGCATTTTCCTGAAGCGATTTAGGGAAACCACGGAAAACCTAAATCAGGATGGCCGGACGCTGGTTTGAACTGTCGTCCTCCCAAATGCGAGTCCAGTGTGCTAACCACTGCGCCACCTCACTCAGTGCGGGCTTCTGCTTGTTACTGTTTTCACCAGAGGATGGGAGACGAGATATACGTGGACCCTTGAGGACTCTTGTTTTCACTATTGCGCAAGATATTCTACACATGTTTCAGTGAGTACTTTTTTATAAATACAGCAGCAGATCAAATGAACATCTTCTTTTTTGTACTGCCATTTAGAAAAGCTGTATATCTAATAATAGCTCCTCATTGTAGGAAATGAAGGGAACAAAGGAAGTATAAACGCGCTTATTGAGGCATACAGAAAGGAAAGGTGTGTATATGATCCCCTATGTACACTGTACCACAACAAGGTACGTCTACAACTGTCTGATTCTGAGTTTATATGTTTTACATACACGTGTACATAATTTTACCACAAGTGTTTCATCTGATTGAACCTTTTGTGTTATGTCAGCGTATGAGAAAGAATAGTGCTGAGAGAATGGCAGCGAGAGTTAGAGCAGCTGTACCGTCCGCAACAAGTCAGGTCTGTAAGAGCCGTTTGGCACCTTTGCTTTCACATTATTGTTCCGAGTTTGAACACAGAGACAGAGGAGTGACACGGACACAATACAAGTGTCATATGCACCAATCGAGTCATGTAAATCGATAGGAAACACACGCTTTCTGAAGAAGTTCCTAAATTCCTGCGGATCTTCGGGCCTTAACTCCTTCACTGACAGGGGGTATGTGTTCCCTGCCTTCACCACTTCTTCCCAGCCATGGTCGAATCGAATTCCTATTCCTGACATTACGTCGTCGTTCTGTCGTTCTCCTAACGATTACAGCCGCCACTGACACGACAAGTGCTGCACAGATAATTGCGTCCTTCATGTCCAAAATGATGCTAAACGCAAATGTAAATATTTTTTGTGCCAGAATAATATAAAACGAACACTTTAGCTCGTAATTCTGTATAACGATAACGTACTTTCATTCTGGTTGCGCTAGCTAACTTTAACTGCTTAACAAATATGAACTTTTATCTCTCAGAAGTTTCAATGTGAGTAAATAGCAGCTTTAAAAAATATCAGCCTTTACTCTGACCTCTTAAACAAGCGTGCAGTTTTGAATATGTACTCTTGGGGCACTGTTTCAAACGTACACGTTAGGTGTATCATGTAACAGAGTTAACAAAAAAGTTTTCAGCTCCAGACTTGTATGCTTGGGACACTGGTGCAATATTGTAGATGATAGGTGCATTGTGTAATACAGGATTTGCACACAGCAAATGAGTGAACCTGAATGTAGGCATGATTAGTTTTTCATATTTTTCTACTGTAAGTGCAGTAGAAACAAAGTTTCAATTGTCAAGCATAAGTCACAAAATTCTGTAGGTGAGAGGAACTCGTAGCAGATGTTTTGAAGATATTCATAGCGTGTAATGGTTGAATTAGACAGATTTCCCATTTGTTCTTTTATGTACTTTTGTTTGTCTCGAATTTGTTAGAGGATAGTTTTCTTCTCGCTTCCCATTTCAACAAGTTTTGGTTTGAACACCCCTTAATGTCTCTAAGAGCTGGAATACGTTACGACTGGAAGAGTAAAATTGAGCGTTCAGTTTATAACGGAATGTCTCACACCAGTCAGTAGTCCGTTCAAAACTACGGGTACTACTAAAGTCGGCCCACATAAAGGACAGAAAGTCGCTATCTGCAAGGGTACTGGTATGCAGTAATTGCCGGCCGGTGTGGCCGTGCGGTTCTAGGTGCTTCAGTCTGGAACCGAGTGACCGCTATAGTCGCAGGTTCGAATCCTGCCTCCGGCGTGGATGTGTGTTAATGTCTTAGGTTAGTTAGGTTTAAGTAGTTCTAAGTTCTAGGGGACTGATGACCACAGATGTTAAGTCCCATAGTGCTCAGAGCCATTTGAAACATCTTTGATGAAGTAAATAACGGAAATAAGTCCTCCAGATGTTCATCGCAATTTCCTGCTGAATTATCCTCTCAGAGTCAATGTACGTAATTTCCTAATTGACTTCATTTGCAGTTAAAGGCAAAACTTCCTTATACATTTCATGTCTTTGATTAGGAGCAAAAAACGAATACGAATGAGAAAAAGGTTTTGTCACTTACCCCTTAAGTTACAAATATTCCGTGGAAAAACTTAGGGCAACTCTTAAAGGTCGTATCTATAAATAAAGTTCCCGACTCTTCAGAAAATTCAGGCTGCTTTGCTATAAGAAACCGACCATATTCTTCTCAGATTAAGTGTCAATATCACCATCAGCTATCTGTCAGTTCTGCAGCCAGGACTTCTTATGTCGTCAAAATATTTATTACTGGTTGCTGTATCATCCCGCCATGAATTGGAAAAAGGTCTTTTCATCGGTTGTTATGTCAGCCTCCATCGCTCGCTCACAGCGCATTGACCACTTCCAAACCTAACTGACCTATCTGCACGGCAGTGGAATCGAGTAGCGAAGCGCCACCAGCCGAAAGGTAGCGGAATCAACACTGATTTCATGTTAGGAGAACTTGTAAGACGGCAAGAACTATGCCCCTTACATGAAGTTATTAAAGATCACCTAACTCACTTTGTGCAAACAGTAGGGCTGAACAAAAATGACTGACAAGGTACAATGCATCTTGTAGAGGGTATAGTATGCACATATTGGAATAATTAATGTCGGGTGATGGTTTTAAAGTAATTCACACGACAAGAAAACTTTGTGGAAACGCATCGATTTACTGGAGGCTAGTTTATTCCAGGGAAGTATACAGAGTTGACTGTGGCCGGCTGGGGAACGGCGAAGGGAAGCGACAATAGGCAGCTTAGGGAAGCTCAAGCTCTGAGAAAGTGGTAACGGGGCGCGGCCTCCAGCTGCCTTAAGATGAGTGACAGTGAGTAGGTGGTTGACCCCATGCTGGTGTACTGGGAAGCAGATGGAGAACTTGTATGCCTGTTGATAAATGTCCATCGTCCCGTTTTCAGTGAAACATGCGAGTAAGCCGTGCAAAGCTACGATGGAGCGGTCAACAGAGGCCAAAATATGCATGTTCATGACTATAGCAACTTCACACTGAATTCACGGTCTGCAGTCTGAAATAAGTCAGGTGAAGAGCGACAGAATGAAATACGCCGGCCTCCGATGGGAACGTAGAACCAAGGAATTTGAAGTACTCTCCTGGGAGTCAGAATTCCGGAAAAATTAGTATTTTGTGCAGACGCTAACCTTGATGAGTGGCCTGGGAGGAGCTAAACAGCAGAAGTTGAGAGGAAGGGAAATTTTGTGGAAATTTGTTCACTTCCCAGAGCAGGCATTGGTCGGCGCTGGGAAGCGATGCTAATTAACGCGACTTGTGCTGCAATTGGCGTAAGTGATTTTTCTGGAGGGGAAACCGAGGCGAAGAGGGGACTGGGAGAAGTCTCCATAGAGGTCTTCTGTTTCCAGCTTGCCTAGAGTGCAGACGTGGAGTTCTTTACTCAGCTTGCATGAGAAAGAGTGAGCATCTCCAAAGTTTAGGACTTAGCAAATGGAACGATTGAGCTTGGAGACAGGAAGTTTTGGTTCAGATATGTGCTGAGCGAGATAGCTAGGAGTGAATAGACGAGTGCAGCCTTGCAGCACCACGAGGTCGGCCGACGTCCGCACAACAACGCCGCTCCACCACACTGTATTCGGTGATATTGGGCCCACTCCGGCCACTGATTAATTTATTGGATCACGTCGGCAAAGTTTCCTTGAGGGTTTCATGGGCCGTGTATTGTAGAATTCTTCTCACACTTCGCATTACGCCTGGGTCAGTCGATAGGAATTACTTTTGAGTTATCGCGCTTTACTCCACGCAAACGCAATTTATGAGCACTGCCTGATAGGAGAGTCTTGTAATGTGATGATTGAAGGTCGGGAGTGAAAATAAATTTGTGCTAATCGACTGCATCTGTTTTCAATCAAGTAGTTGAAATCCCAAGTCACTTTCTTAATTAATTTTATGTTCAACATTTGCAACTGGTGTTCGATAGCTGAATATAACATCAATGTGCACCCCTTTTTAATTAAAAGTGATCAATTCTGAATCAATTAATGTCAACACTGCCACTGCAGTTCAATCAGGAGTCACAGAGCCTTATTACTTTTTTTGCGTTATCCGATATTGCGGCAGTTTTGCACTCTCTGTTGATCTGTTAATCAATTAGTTGGGGCGAACACACGCCAAAACCAGATAAGTGACGGATGGGGTGTTACAAACTTATCGAAATTGGGACTCAGGTCGTTCACTTTTCGACTGCAGGGGGACGCGAAACGGCAGCAGCGACCTGGCCGGAAATCCAATATAATCATACCGTAAGCTTGTTATGGGGAAAGAGCAAGAAAGATGGAGTGCAAATATAAGTTAGTTCAAAGTCGCGCTTTTGGGAGACAGCTACGTCGGTAATATGTCAGTCACGTGCCTGGTGAGTTTCCTCGTCGGCCGCCGCTGCAGAGGCACGGAGTAATGCCCTCGCTCTAATTGGTAGGGCAGGCCAGGGCAGGGCGCTGTTAATCAGCCGGGACAAGCCTGGCGACGTGTGCGTTGCTGCACAGCGCCCTCTCGCCTGGAGCCAAGCGGCCCGGACCAGCCACCAGCTTCCAGCTCGCAGCCTCCAGCTTCCAGGCTGCCGGTAATTCCGTAATCCCGAGAGCCGGGAGGGCCTACTGCAGCCGCTGGGGGTGAAACATGGCAGCGACGGATCTGCCAGCCTGTCCTCTCCGCTGCGTACCCTAGTCTCACCTTCGTATGCTACCTCAACGAGCCACCTGACACTCGTCACATAACCTGTTCACCACTTACCTACTGCTTATTATTAAAAGGTGTACAACTTTGCTTCCGTTTGCGGATATGTGGCGACAACGGTAATTAGCGGTCGAGAGAAACAGATCGCAGACGTCAGGCAGCTAGCTTGGACCTCGATCAACATAACGTCATTCAGACATTAATCGATTTGTGTCTGCATCATAAAGTTGTTCTTGATTGAAAATGTCAGGTTACGAGCCTAATTCTCGTCATTAACGAACGTGTTACTGTTTTGTTTCAATACGAAGAAATCAGCGGCTGAGACTCATCGAATGCCATTAAGTACGTATGGTACATCTACATCTACATGATTACTCTGCAATTCAAATTTAAGTGCTTGGCAGAAGGTTCATCGAACCACAATCATACTATCTCTCTACCATTCCACCAGCGAACAGCGCGCGGGAAAAACGAACACCTAAACCTTTCTGTTCGAGCTCTGATTTCTCTTATTTTATTTTTATGATAGTTCCTACCTATGTAGGTTAGGCTCAACAAAATATTTTCGCATTCGGAAGATAAAGTTGGTGACTGAAATTTCGTAAATAGATCTCGCGGCGACGAAAAACGTCTTTGCTTTAATGACTTTCATCCCAACTCTGCCAACCTCTCTCCCCTATTACGTGATAATACAAAACGAGCTGCCCTTTTTTGCACCTTTTCGATGTCCTCCGTCAATCCCACCTGGTAAGGATCCCATACCGCGCAGCAATATTCTAACAGAGGACGAACGAGTGTAGTGTAAGCTGTCTCTTTAGTGGACTTGTTGCATCTTCCAAGTGTCCTGCCAATGAAACGCAACCTTTGGCTCGCCTTCCCCACATATCTATGTGGTCTTTCCAACTGACATTGCTCGTAATTTTAACACCCAGGTACTTAGTTGAATTGACAGCCTTGAGAATTCTACTATTTATCGAGTAATCGAATTCCAACGGATTTCTTTTGGAACTCATGTGGATCACCTCACACTTTTGGTTATTTAGCGTCAACTGCCACCTGCCACACCATACAGCTACGTTTTCTAAATCGCTTTGCAACCGATACTGGTCTTCGTATGACCTTACTAGACGGTACATTACAGCATCCTGCGAACAACCTAAGAGAACTGGTCAGATTGTCACCCAGGTCATTTATATAGGATCAGGAACAGCAGATGTCCCAGGACGCTTCCCTGGGTAACACCTAATATCACTTCAGTTTTACTCGATGATTTGCCGTCTATTACTACGAACTGCGACCTTTCTGACAGGAAATCACGAATCCAGTCGCACAACTGAGACGATACCCCATAGGCCAGCAGCTTGATTAGAAGACGCTTCTGAGGAACGGTGTCAAAAGCTTTCCGGAAATCTAGAAATACGGAATCAACTTGAGATCCCCTGTCGCTATTAGTGAAAGAACGTGTCGTGAGTGGTTTCAACACTTCAAGTACGGTGATTTTAACGTTGTACACCGGCCTATTGGTGAAAAAGAGAATATTTTCTAAGATGCAGAATTGGAGACATTGCTGAATCAAGACTCGCGTCAAATTGAATTGGCACGATTACTGGGAGTGACATTGCAAGCCATTTCAAAATGTCTCAAGGCTATGGGCATGATTCAGAAAGAAGGAATTTGGGTCCCGTGTGAGCTGAAACCAAGAGACGTTGAACGGCGTTTGTGTGTTTGAGAATAGTTGCTTCAAAGGTGAAAACGGAATGGATTTCTGCATCGCATTGTGACCGAGGACGAAAAATGCGTTCATTACGATAACCCTGAACGCAGAAAATCATGGGGATATCCCGGCCATGCTTCCACGTCGACCGACAAACCGAATATTCACGACTCCAAGATCGTGCTCTGCATTTGGTGGGACCAGCTCGGCGTCGAGTTCTATGAGGTGTTAAAACAATCACAGGTGCTCGTTACTGAACGCAATTAGTGCGTCTGAGCAGGGCATTAAAAGACAAACGGCCGCAATACAGCAACAGGCACGATAAAGTGATTTTGCAGCACGACAACGCTTGACCCCACGTTGCTAAAGAGGTCAAAACGTACTTGGAAACATGGGAAGTCCTACCCCACCCGCCGTATTCTCCAGACATTGCCCCCCTCTCAGTATCACCTGTTTAGATCAATGGTGCATGGCCAGGCTGACCAACATTTCCGATCTCATGAGGAAGTCACAAATTGGATCGATTCGCGGATCGCTTCAAAAGATGAACAATTTTTTCGGTGCTGGATTCGTACACTGCCCGAAAGATGGGAGGAAGTAGTGGCCAGCGATGGAAAATACTTTGAATCATACATGTGTAACAAATTTGTTGGGGAAAAAACGGTGGAAGCGAAGTTGTACACCTTGTATTATTATTATAATTATTTTCGTATCCAGGACAGTACAGTGCAGTTTTTCACAAATTTAGATCGCATTTTTTTTGGAAATTTGTGGTAAGTCCTTACGGGACCAAAACTGCTGAGGTAATCGGTTCCTAAGCTTACACACTACTTAATCTAATTGAAACTAACTTACGCTATTGACAACACAGACACCCATGCCCGATGGAGGACTCGAACCTACGACGGGGGAGCCGCGCGTACCTTGGCAGGACGCCCCAGACCGCGCCGCTACCCCAAGCGGCTCAAATTATATCTACAATGACAGGGTGCCCCAGGAAATGTTGCGACGAACTTCGAGGGGTTGTAAATGGTGTCTTGAGGAGCAAATCGCGGATAGAAACCAGTGTCTGAAAACGTTACCCAAAAATGCTACAAAGCGTTTGTGGTATAGGCGCTGGTGCCAGCCAGTAGTCATCCCTTCATCAGAAATCGTGACTTTGTACACCAATGGATCGTAGGTGGAACGACTCACAATGTTCTTTGTTATGCAGTGATTGCGACTCATTACCTTGATCGGCAGTGCAGAAGATGAAGCTAGCTGCTGCGTAGACAGGCCTTACCTCCTATGAATGCGATGCTCTCTTGCCTTGGTGGCTCACGATTTCGAACACGAGTTTCCATCTCCAGTGTTTTTTTCTTCTGTACACCGAAAAACAGTGAAGATTTTAGAGGGCACCAGAAGAAAAATAAACTGTGGGCAGAAACCCATGTATGTAACCATTATTCACTGGACAACAGAGCATCGCATTCATAGGAGACAAGACCTTCCTGCGCAGCCTGTAGACCCTTCTTCTTCCGTGGCGATCGTGACAATCAGTCGCGATCAAACAACACTGCGAGACATTCCGCTTATAGTCTGTCCACGTACAACGTCAAGTTTGCTGCCGTTGGGGTGGTCTAGCGGCAGGCGTCGGCGCCTATAACTTCGACGCTGTGTAGCGTCGCTGGATGACATCTCTGGACACGGTTTCATATCCTCGATTTGTTTCTCTAGAAACCCTCTACAGACCCGCGAAGTCTGTCGCAGCATTACTGGGACACCATGTATGCAAGGCGTTGTACATGTCAAATTCATTCTGAAGCCCCAAATTCGGCAGTCTTGGTTGTTGGAACATTTTCTGAAACCAGGTCTTCCAAGGTGCAGGATTCAGGCAACTGCGGGCAGAACAAGGGGTGTTCAGCAAGTAGAAGTTGTCCACATTCGTTGGCTGGATCTCCTGCAATGTAACTCCACCACTTGAAATTTTCTTTGCACCATGTTACTTCACCTTACGGTCTGTTGAATGTCTCTCACGTCCGGTAGGGTAGATGGAAACCGTCAACGGGCTCTTCCCTTAGGTTTTGGTTATTGCTTCCAGTTGCCTTGTTTCCCCACAGTCATGTTCATCGAGCGGAAGGTGATTATGTAATGGCTTCAGTTTTCCAAGAAAACTCTTCCTCGGCTTCCGCTAGGAAATGATGCTTTGCTTTCAAACGTGGAAAGCCAAGAATCATTTTCCTGTTTTTTCTTCTCAGCTTCTGGAACTATTCTTCGTCTAATGTTCGAAGATGAGCTACCTATAAGATGGTAGATTTTATCAAATGAAACTAGTCGTAGGCAACCCGTCAAAATGTAGCCTGTCTCGTTAAAGAACCTGGTGAGTGCAGCATGTTCTGCCGTACAGAAACATAGAGCTAGAGCAGTCGTGGATAGAACATTTGGTTCAGCCTTCAATGTGCCATTAGTGAGAATTCGCATAAGTGCCAAAGAAACTGTATAGGCATGCGTATTCAAATGCAGAGATACGTAAACAGGCAGAATGCGGCGCAGCGGTCGACAACGTATATGTAAGACGAGTGTCTGGCGCAGTTATTAGATCGGCTAGTAGTGATACAATGGCAGGGTTTAAGATTCAAGTGAGTTTGAACTTGGTGTTATAGTCGGCTCACGAGCGATGGAACACTGCGTCTCCGAGGTAGCGACGAAGTGGGGATTTTCCCGTACGACCATTTCACGAGTATACCGTGAATATCAGATATTCGGTAAAACATCAAATCTCTGACATCGGTGCGTCGGAAAAAGATCCTGCAAGAATCGTACCAACAACTACTGAAGAGAATAGTTCAACGTGACAGAAGTGCAACCCTTCCGCAAATTGCAACAGATTTAAATGCTCGACCGTCAACAAGTGTCAGCGTGCGATACATTCGTCGATATGGGCTTTCAGAGCCGAAGGTCCACTGCACAACACAAAGCTCTACGCCTCGTTTGGGCCCGTCAACACCGGCACTGGAATGTTGATGACTGGAAACAGATTGCCTGGTCGGACGAGTCTCGTTTCAAATTGTATCGAGCGGATGGACGAGTAGGGGTATGGAGACAACCTCATGAATCCATGGAGCAGGAGACTGTTCAAGCTGGTGGAGGCTCCGTAACAATGTGAGGCGTGTGCAGCTTCAGTGATATAGGACCCCTGAAATGTCTAGATATGACTCTGACAGGTGATACGTACGTAAGCATCCAGTCTGAGCACCTGCGTACATTCACGTCCGTTGTACATTCCGACGGACTTGGGTAATACCAACAGGACAATGCGACACCCCACACGTCCAGAATTGCTACAGGGTGACGTTCGGAACACTCTTCTGAGTTTAAACACTTCCGCTGGCCACCAAACTCCCCAGACATGAACATTGCTGAACATGTCAGGGATGCCTTGCAAACGTGCTGTTCAGAAGAGATCTCCGTCCCCTGGTACTCTTACGGAATTATTGATAGCCCTGCAAGATGCATGGTGTCAGTTCCCTCTACCACTACTTCAGCCACTAGTCGAGTCCATACCACGTCGTGTTGCGACACTTCTGCGTGCTCGCGGAGGTGCCACACGATATTAGGCAGGTATCCCATTTTTTTGTGCTCTTCAGTGTATTTCTGGTGCAGACTTTGAGCTTCGTGTTCTCGCAATGGTCTTTGAACGTAAGTGTGCGATCGATCCGTACTCCGAGGTGTGAATGAAATTACAGTTAAGTGTAAACACTGGCGGGAATTTCAACTTGACAGCTTGAAAAGTGGAACGAAACTTTCCATACAGTGGGTCTTGCCAAAGCAGCTGACAGGTCGCAGTGCAGGATAGGTTCGGTTTACCAGTTTGCATGATAGGAGATGACGGATCTGTGGTTATAGAGCAACACACAAGCATGTTGATTTTTACGCCATCATCCTTTTGTCCTTGTCAGTGGTGAGAAAACCACTGTTAATGCAACATCAATTTTTATCAGTGTTACGCTGATAATCTTCATAGAAATTTTGTTCCATCTTCTGGTCCTACCACAGTTCTGTGGGGCACCTCTGACGATGCTCTTGTCTCTCATGAGCACTCGACGGTCGGAATAATGTACTGTGTTCTAATACTTAAGATCGTCCAGCCTCTCACATACCTGGGAACCTGTTCTGTATGCTTGGATGTTCTTTAACACTCTGCTGTGAAACTTTGTGCCTAACGCTTTTCGGGAATCTAAGAATATGGAATCTCTATGTTGCCTTTCGCAGGATGTTCGCAGGATTTCGTGTGAGAAAAAGGTTTCGCATGAGCGATGCTTTCTAAATCCAGAAGAATTTCTGTGTGAAGGCAATTTATTGTATTCGAACTTTGAATAGGCTTAAGAATTCTGCAGAAACCAGTGATAAGCATATTGGTTCGAAATTTTGTGCTTCCGTTCTCATATAGGCCCACAGGAGTCACCTGCGCTTCTTCCCAGTAGTTTGGGACTAGGCGCTGACTGTAAGCAAAGTAAGGGGCTACTGCAACACAGTACTCTCTGTAAAACTGAATTCGGAATCTATCGGCACCTGACGACTTACACGTGTTTGTTTTCAAATCTTTCAGTTGCTTCTCAGCTCCAGGGATGAATATTTGCACGTTCTCCATATAGCGGTCGGTGCGACGCTCGAACAATGATACTGTCTGTACGATCCTCAGGTGTGACTGAGTTTAGAAAAGCGAAATTTAAAACTTCAGTTTTGCTTTTGCTTTCTTCTATCGCCACACCAGAGGGGTCGACGACTGACTGAACACAGCTCCCGACCCACTAAGTGATTTTAGGTAGAATCAGAATTTTCTCAGTTACTCGGCAATACCTTTTGCTAAGGTGTGAGGGTGGAACTTGTTTGCTTTGTGCATCGATCTTTTTAAACACGGACGAATTTCTACTAACTTTTGACTGTCGACATTTCCCCTTTCTTTTTTGGATCGAAAATGGCAACATCATCTATTTCCTCAGCATTTTAAGACTTTTGTTATTAAACAACGGTGATTCTGTTATGTCCTTCACTTGAATGGGAAGTTATGTGGACGGGAGTAACTGGAGAAAGTGAAATCAAGTTAATCAATCGGATGTTTTTACCGTCCTCCAGGTTCCGCCGTAACAGGTGTAGCAACGTTCAAAACACGTCTACCATCAGTAGCGCCGGTGTAGCACGATCACGCAACTCCTCCAGAGCATGATTTAAACTTTGCCCGTAATTTATCTGTATCCATGATATTGGAACTTAATGATGCCCTTTCATTATCTGAGTAAGATGCTACAACTGCTTATCTGCTCTTTCCAGTACAAAGTCTCTCTTGGCCTTCCTGAAGGATTTATTAATTTTATTAACTATCGTCGCTGTGATGACATGGCGATCAGTTATCGCTACCTCTATACTGCCACTGTAAATAAGGTCAGGCCTATTTGCAGCTGCAAGTTCCAGAATAACTCATTTGCGTGTGGGTTGTCGAACTTGTTGCATACGGCAGTTCTCGGAAAATGCTTTTAGCACTACTTCAAAAAATTGCCCGTCTGCCCGTATGTACTACTTGCAATTAATCCACAGAGGTCCCAGTCTATACTCTGTAGGAAAGTATCCTCCCATTAATGTTGCATGATCGGGGTACATCCGCGCTACTCAAGATTTTCTTTGAATGTTCCTGCGCAAGTTATGTCGGAATCCTGGTAGCTGGTAAAAACATCCGATGAGTAACATGAAATCGACTAGGCTAGTTACACCTGTCCAGACAACTTCGCATTCCGACCTCGATAGACACAATATTTTTGCCAATTGCAATCAACTCTCCCCTTCCTGCGTCATCTAATGTATCTTATTTGTATGAGTACCCTGTCTCGTCATATACTTCGGAGCTCTCTACTTCAGGGTAGCTGTTGGTTCCAAGCGCAAATGACAGATCTTCTGGCGGGTGCAAATTCAGCAACTTCCTTACATATGCTTCGGCAGTTTACTGTTAAAATTTTCACATTCAAAGTGTGTTTACTTTTTACGCAGACTGATCGCGCTCTCTGCGTATTGAATGGTGCGCGTTCGTAAGAGGACCTCAAATTATCACCTAAAAAAATAAAAAATAAATTTAAAAAAAACATGATCACTCTAGTATCCTGCTGGCTGAGTAGCTCTTTCGTTTGTGTAGTGCATTTAGTGCACCCTGACCTATCACCCACAATCCTGGAATTGTCTGCTCAATAACGCAGGCCCAGAATTGTGTAACCACCACAGTCACAGAATCGACAAAGCCTCCCCTGGATTCCAAGTCAAAGAACCCAGACCAGTTCCGGGTACAAAATTGCTCTTCTTTCACCCCACGAGTCAGGTCAATGCTCTTCACCAGCCACCCGTACGAACTGAGGATGGTCTCAGAACCCAAGCAACAGCCGGAATTGGTGCAGACACGAGACAGCTTGAAGAAGACTGCATCCTGTGCCCTCGACAGCCGCAGGCAGGTCCTCCCCCACATCTAAAATGTGGCCCCCTAGCAGACATACCAAGCACAAATTTGACTTCTTTCCAGCCCTGGATGATATTTTCCTAAGGGGCTCCACAACCCTCGTAACATTGGAGCTCCTGGTAACCAGCAAACTCCTCCCCCCGTATGCCTGCTCGGTTTGATGAGGGAGCAACTACTTGTCGATTCACTGCGTGAATGAGTGAAGCCAGCCAGCCAGTCCCTACTTTGATTCTCTGCCTCGAGCGATGCGAAGACTTGACAACCGCCCCTCTTCGCTGATCAAGTTGCCCTACATACGGCACGCTGGAAGGTGCATCGCCAGAAGTTCCCATGGGCGAAAAAGGCGACACTGATGTCGTACGCAACGTGCCAATTTCTCCGATGCCGCTACATCCGATGCAACTGCCTGCAGACAGCTGAGCGTGTTCTACAGTGTTTTTAGCTATTCGCGAACTGTGGCCAGCTTCTCGTGTGTCTGCACATACCCTATCCTCCTACTCCTACCATTCAAACGAAGTTAGCTGTAAAACGAGCCCCTCTGTCTTGTAGACAAGGATTTGGACTACCAGACTTGTCAGAAATACTAAATCAAGTCATTATGAAATACCAAGTCTGTCACGAACACTAATTTACTGCACGTTCTCAGCCAAGCGAAATGCAAGTTGGTTGCAGAATCAAGTAAATGAAGCGACATTACTGATGCTGCGCCAGAAAACTACAATACGAAGTTAATTCACTCTAAACAAACGATCGAGAAACACTGAGTTACTTACAGCAAAAAAAATCACCACTAAAGAAAGATCAGTATAGAGCTACTGTCCACTTCTACTCAGAAGCACATAACAATACCACTAACGTAAACAATGTATACAATCTGTTCAGACTGAGAGCTCTTGTTGGTGGCCTACTCTCCACTCTAGGACTCATGCTCTACATAGCTCTTGACTGTGATCGTGACTATGTGACATGATTTCTGCATCGTGTAAAAACTAGCGTCCTTTCAGCTTCGCGAGGAGAAATAAGTAGCTTCTTGAATAAATAAGCAAAGACATCATTGAGATTCATCTACTGGCAATACTGGCAGGAAGGATTGGTGACATGCTGATAATAATTATGTCCCACGATCATAGGTCACTCCTCGTGTTGCCTTGTAGGCAGAAGTCGGCGAGTCAGTACAGGCCTAAGGCCTCATTCGTGGGTGGTGTTTAGATTCACGTAAAAGCAAGGAAAGTACCTGCATATTAGAATTTTGAGCTGAAAAGCAAATGGCCTTAAGAAGTCATGTGATTATAAACTGGTTGCGAGAGGCAATTTCCAACTTGTAAGATACGTAGACAAAGTACCGTAGTTGCAGGCCTTCTGTTCATTGGCCATAAGGTGGAAAGTGCACCGTAGAACATGGAGCTGCCAGAATATACGACCGCTAGCATCAGTGCATGCTGCGCAATATTCGAGAGTTAATTACTGTGTTCGGGTACAGTTCACTTTCCCTATATGATAGAAGAAGCACCTGGTGTCTTTGGAATTGAAATGAAACGATAGGCGGGAAATAGAAACGGGGACACGCGGGCATTTTCTGCAGGTTGCCGGAGGTATGAGGGTGCCATGAGGAATTCGCAGGTAAGCTGGGCGAGAGGGTCGCAAATGTTCCAGCCGGCTTAGCGTGGCGGCTTAGCGAGTCCTGGCAGCACTCATGTGATGACAGGTGACCGCAATAACACGATTACCGTGATTTGTGTATTTTCCTGCTAGTGCGAAAATACCACGGTTACGAGAAACTGAACACAGCAACGGTCAGGGTGCAGCTCCGGGGCAAAAGTACAGCTATCATCGATTACACCAAAAGAATGGAGTTTGTTTAGATGACTTATTTTCTGCAGCACTGCAAGAGACCTCCAATAAGTCCATCTACTCACAAAGATCCAGCGTGGTCTGTAATTATCATATGGCAGGGAAACTTGCGTTACCGCCGAACCGATTTACTCTGGAAAACAAATTGGTTCCACTTTTGGCCATCAGGTGCAAATCCGGCGCTGTGAATGCAAGAAAGACGTATAGAAATGTTTCCACAGACCAAGAGATTTAAGAATTTCAACTTCTATAAGCGTATAAATACACGGTCGTATTTGAATGCTACGTTGGGGCAAAATTTTGAAGCAATGTATGAAGAACTTTCGCAGCTATACGATTTTGAGCAACCTAACATTTACATTTTTATTTCTATAGATAAGGAGAAAACAGTCTTTAAAGCCAGACTAACAGCAATACGTGAATCTTCACCTATCGAGCACCATTTCAAAATCGCAACATTACCTCCACACGACTTTAATGACCATATCAAATCACGCATATGCGAGCTCGCATATAAATGTTTTCCGAGGCACTATTAATCACTCATTCAATTTTACTTGGAAATACAATGCGATCACAACACGTAAGCATTTCCACTCCAAAAGCTAGGCCCAGAGTGGATAAACATTTTCTGAGGTTGATGAATACTCTCACTTAATGGAAGTGGGTATTTTACGTTATCCAAAATAAGTAAATGCTGTCTGTGTGAAAGTTACTTCTAGACCGAATACCAGTTCAAGACTGTGTAGTGAGCTAGCTTCAGTGTTTCTCCCTTACCTCCACAGAGCACGTTTCTGACTGGTCAGTTTTCCCGGCCAATAAACAAGAGCATTACATAAGAGTCTAATTAACATTTGAACTTGATTTTGGAGTTACTGAAATCGTGGTTAGGAAGCTGTCAGCGTGAATAATGGTGGCAGTTTCATTGGAGGGTATATAAACATTTAAATAGCTAATGAACCAAGTGACACGTTTGCCACGAATCCCCGCGTTGTCTATACTTTCCAGTACGACACGGCCCCTTACTCGCACCTTCGTTCCCGCGTTTCATAACCATCAGTTATTTTGTGGGATGGGAAGAGCTACCATCTTACCTGATTGCCGGTTAACAGCAACGTTAGCCTCTATATACTGTACGATGAAGCCTAGTAAAATGTTGGATAACATGGGGCATAAATGCTACAAACTGAATGATGGATTCCGATGTAGGTTCCGAACGTGCTTTGAATGGAGACCAGCGTATACAGTTAGAACTAACGTACTGAAATGAAACATGGACGCTAAATGTACAAATGTTTCAAATATTGCGGGTCGCCTACGAGTATTAGTAAGACACATGTTGCTCATAACAAGAAAGGACAGATGCAAACAAATGAACAAGAGAAAAGACAGCAGTTGAGGACGTGATATCGACTTTTAAGAAACTGAAATGGAGGTTGGCTCGGCACATAGTTAGACGGAGAGATAGGATATGGACTAAGGATAGAACTGGAGGACGATCTAACGGTAGACTATTGAGGACATACAGGTCTAAGCATGACCAAATTGGATGCGAAAAACTGAAGATAACAATTCATGTTGAAGTGTGAAAGCCCATATCAGTAGTAGATGATAAATGACATGCTGCGAGTGCTGACGATGATGATGCTAAAGATGATAATGAACTGATGTGAAGTACAAAACTCATTTTTATCTCGCATATCATTTTTGTTGGGATTAGGCTGTAAAATGATTGTTTATGGGCGCTGCATATTTTTGTTATTCTCTGCTTTTGCACAGTAAATATCTTCTTTGAGTGTGACTGGTACCTCAGAATACTGCACCATAAGAAATTAATTAACAGATGTATCTTAAGACATACTCCAAGAATAGCAATGATGGGAAGAGAAAAAGTTCCGTAAATTAGATATTACAGAAATTTAAATACATTTTTATTGGAGTTTATATGCGTCGAATTTATTGATGTTCTGTGCATTTTGTAGAACGAAATATATTCCAGTTTCTTTATTTTTTCAAAATTATGAAAAACTCGAGTAATATTTTCGTGAAAAACGATATTGACATTTCTTCTCTTACCTTCTCTCTAATGGACTTAATTGTAACTCTTGTATCATTTGCAAAAATTACGAAGTCTGAATGATGTATCTTAAATTTATCCACATGGTATGGGACTGAAATAAATTTCACTTCTATGAAATAAATTCACTTCTTCAGTCATTTTTTACTAATGCGTATTAACGCGACGCGTTTCGGCAGCACTCTGACACCATCAGGTGCATCACTATTACATGTGTGAAAGTTTTAAGTGATGCTGATGCTATCTTTGTGCCACCCAAATAAATATCCAGCAAAAAGATTTGATTTCACTACATAATATCACTGGCACAAACAAAAAATAATCATAATCGCACTTCAGATTAACGTACTTATAACTGTATCGCAAATGACGATGACGATATGCTGCTAAAACGCGCAGTGGTGATAAGAATTAGTAAAAAGAAGCAGTAAAAATTATTTTATAAATTACGAATGTTAAGTGGAGGGTATGAAACAGGGATGGATCCAAAACTGAAGCCTACGGCAGGTCAACTAATGATTTTTACACTGTTTAAAATCTCCTTCATCACTCAGGTTGTCTTAATTATTCAACACCAATTACTCAAAATTTTAACTCAAAATAAGGAAGAGCGGGAGGTGGGATCGAAATTCCATCTGTAATGCATTATCATATTTGTCGTGTTTTTCTAAGAACCCATCACATCAAAAGCAGGCGGAGAAATTGGTGAATGATGAAAATTATAAAGAAAATTGAACAGTAGGCTAATTTGCCGCCACTGGAGTCACTTTCGTTTGCCTTTGCCACTCATTATGTAGGTTGCGATTATGATCTGAGATGACTTTAGCGACATCATTAGACACAGGAAGGTAGCCCCTACACAAGTCCTTAAAGACCGCCGCGTTTGGTTCTCCCGCGAATGGTTCGGATTCCGCAGCTGTCCAGCCTGCCGTGAACTCGGCTGAGGTGGCAGGAAGTTCGGTAACGAGCTCGTTACGTGCGCCGCCCGCAACTTTCCGTCCTCGCCTTTCCTTCCCTATCGCTTTCTTTTCTTTTCTTTCGCATTTCTGACCTTTAAACTTTGTCCCCCAGGCGGCCGCCACCGCCCGAATCCACGTGCTCAATATTCCTGTCGTTTTTCTGGCTACGCCTAAAGCCCCGAGGGTGGCGACCCGCCTGTCAAACAAAGCGCCGCGTCTCCCAAGACCGTGGAGGGGGTCCTTGTCTGCTTGTCGCGTTTTGTAGGCGATTTGTTTTTTGTCATGTCTTAAGCCTGACAGGAGTTCTATCACGGAATGAATGAGGCGACTCTCTTTCATTGGCAGAGTGTACCGTGAGTCCATTCTCTCAACGCGAATCCTTACGAATACCGAGAGAAACAATACACGCTGCTTTGTTGTTTGTTTCTGTTATGCTGCAGATGTCTTAAGACCGTATTCTGTCTTATTCAATGTGATCCGTAATCTACTTGTTACATGACTACCAGAGTCAGATTTGTAAGACCAATCAGCTTTGATTCGAAAAATCATTAAGCTTCTCAGGTTACCTGAATGACGAGAACATCCCACATCGGTTGCCGTTGCTTCAATTAAAATATCCTTTTTAATAGTTGTTTCACGTCTTTTATTTCAACGATGTAGAATCTGATATGTACTTCAGACACTGTAAAATGACTACAAAGCCGAAACTATGCAGTATCAAAGGTTACAAAATAAAAAGATATGTCAATCCAATTATCGATTCTCAGTGCGACATATTATTTTCATTCACAAAATACGCTGGAGTTACGGCGGTAATGACCAGGCAAAAGGGCCTAGACGTTGGTGCAACGGGTACATATAATCTCTGGCCGCGGGTTCGGCTTCAATCTACCACCAGCCATGGAAGGTGA
Source organism: Schistocerca gregaria (assembly GCF_023897955.1). Classification (NCBI taxonomy): domain Eukaryota; kingdom Metazoa; phylum Arthropoda; class Insecta; order Orthoptera; family Acrididae; genus Schistocerca; species Schistocerca gregaria. Next base: position 521,152,343 of record NC_064922.1, on the reverse strand, counting down.
ATCTTTAAGACTGTCAGTCACCAGCGCTGGCGAGACATCGGCCGAAGATCCCGAGACAAAAGTGAGCAGGCTATACGTCGACGAATGGCCGGAAAAGCTTCGACGATTTTATATCAGCGAAAGTCTTCGAAAGGCTTTTGCTAATTTTGTGCACGACTGTGTGAGTATCTGTTACAGGATTAAGATGATAGCTGCCACTTACGAAAAGGAGGGCCTGTAAGTCTTACTGATTTCTGCATAATTGTATTGTATCTAATATGCTACTCCCACAACACAAGCTTTCTTTTGTATTCTTGGGTGTTCGTACATGATAAATGCAATGGCAATGCCGAGGTCTAAGTTATTCGTGAACCATCTAAGCCCTGCAGTTAAACTGGTATATGACCAAACTAATCCTTCACAAAGAAAGTGACCTACCTCGGTACGACCTTATTGTGAGGACATGCTTTGCTTCATATACTATTTCAAACTTATCGGATCGCTCTTACCACATGCTATGGCTGCATTAGCAGGGGGAACAACATGAATTCATCTACAAAATAAAAAAGCAAAAGTGAAGCTAACAGTTTATTACCGTATAATCAACGGTAGACAGGAAATTGAAGAAATTTTTTTGTGTTTTTTATCTGCCGTTATTGTGGAGTGTAAGCACAGTTCTCACTGTGAGCGGAATTTGGGTTCCTCTATGCTTTCAAGGGATAATCTGCTACCGGGTCGGTTCCTACCCATGCACGTGCTATGCATTTTCCATTAAACTGCGGGTCGAAATAAATTCTGGATTGTTGGCTTGGGGTTGGGTTGTTTGGGGAAGGAGACCAAACAGCGAGGTCATCGGTCTCACCGGATTAGGGAAGGACGGGGAAGGAAGTCGGCCGTGCCCTGTCAAAGGAATCATCCCGGCATTTGCCTGGAGCGATTTAGGGAAATCACAGAAAACCTAGATCAGGATGGCCAGACGGGGTATTGAACCGTCGTCCTCCCGAATGCGAGTCTAGTGTCTAACTCTGGATTGTATTTACAGTAGATCTAACGCAGAACCGAAATGGAGTGGGGAGGCTATAGTTCCGCTACATAATATGTCAGTTTACAAGAACAGGAAGAGCTATGGTGAACCAAGATTTTCACAGGACTGGATACTGGCTCCCTTCGAGCACTGAAGACATGGCGTAAAGTTTGACTTGAAACGTCTAACTTCTCACGCAATGATAATTGGAATATCAACAAACACTACATATCCGTGAAACAGCTGAGGCCATCAGGATTCATCATGTCATAATATCCCACATGACCCGACTTACGACTACATCTTCATCTACACTCACCAGTTCTCAGAAGCAACAGCTTCGCGACCGCTTTCTCGGAAGTCCTCTACACAACAGCTCCATCCAGTGCCGTCTGTCCAACCGCCCTCAGCTAGCCTCCTGCACACGCGACGTGCAGCGACTGAATGTTATGGTGGGTCCTAAGTGACCAACATGCGGTCGCACTCCAAAAGCGTGATGCGCTTGAATAATCGGAACCTGGGAGAAAGCGTGGAAGAAAGTCATCCTAGCCTCCTTGCAGAACAGAGAAAAAAATTTTATAACCTTATCGAAACTTTTACACGGAGTCCAGAGGATCCAATGAAACGTCACGCTCTTACAGTAGGCAGGAAGTCATGCTTCTGCCGTTAAAATTACACCTCATCTACGCCGAACGCGTCACGTAGGCTACTCAGGAATATGCACGTGGCACGTGTCTGACCTGCCTTTTTGTTTGGAGTTATCCATCCTGCTGTTGTCCTGAGAATCCTAACTGATATTCTCCCTCGCCTCCCCCAGAAAGATAGAGAAGAACCCTGCTCCTTCCCATGGCAAAGCTCACATCATGCACCTCATGCATAATATACAATGTCCCTTGAGTAGAGGCTACTGATCACACAGAGTGATGTAGGAAAAATGAACTACATCCTACGTCCCACAGACACTCTTCCTCTGGGCATTCGTTCGAAAAAAACAGTATATGGATCAGGCAGTATAATCAATATTGTACTTTGCAAAGTCAGAGATTTATTGGTTTATGAAAGAGGTTTGAGAGTAGCACAAGTCTTCCATTTTCATTGATATCCTTTTATTATGAATTTTTATCCCTCTCATTAACTGTACTTTTATTACCGTCATTGCTTCTTTGATATACAGGTAAAACAGTAGGGAAAGTATTGTATGATTGTTTTAGACCCTTTTCAAGGCGATAACTTGTCTCTTAATGAAATGTTCTTATTATATCCTCTGGTCAAAAGGATCCAGAAACCTATTAGTGGACATTAATACAGGATATACCGAAATGGCAATAGTCAGAAAGCATCGCGCAAGACCATGTGCCACACACCCTGCAACTGTGCCATGGGAAACGGCTTCAGAATGTTTTTCTCTTTTTTTTCAACTTGTTAGAATGTAAGCTTATATGCTGCTATCAGAACAAAATCAATTGTAAATTATGTATAGTTAAATGAACTAAACAAAACCTTTCATGTAATCATACTTTTCACACTCTGTATAGCACAGGATATGAGATATGGCCAGATGGACATTCTAAGGCAGTCTGTGTTTTCTGAAAGCAAGCAGTGATGTATCTCTACCCGTTTCATTCACTTTATGCTAAAACCTCCATAAACAACACATCTACCACAGTGCTTATGGCGGTGGCCTATTTGAGTGGTTATACTTGCAACATGTCTCTTGCTCCTTGTACAAGAGAGTAGGGCAATGGCTGTGCTGGTGCTTTTTGTTAGTGTGGGTTGCTTACATTAAGGGGCACACTTGATTGATTTATGACACCCTCCCCTTCACCTAATGTTCTGCTCATTGATTTATGACACCCTGGGGATTGATTTATGATCCCCTCGAGAAAATCAGTCCTTCTGAGAATCCCCACAACCCTCTCCATCCCCCCCTCCTCCCCACACCTCTGAGAAATCCCCTCACCCATACAAGCACACCTTTGATATCAAATTAATTGACTAATTAATTAAATGGGTAAATTATTAAACCACTCCCCCTCTGGGACATTCCCTAGCCCTCCCCTCCAACCCCTCATGCTACCTCCCCTCCCCTATCTGGAAATCGGCAGGAAAAAGATTCAGCTCTGTGCTGGAGAGAAAGTATCTCATGACAGGAGATTCAAATGAATGTCAATTACATATCAAAGGATATAATTTTTATTTATAAAATTCAGTTCACAAGGGTTGGCTCTCACATTTATTTGGTAGGAAAAGCTCATCATTCTCTGCTGTTTTCAAAGATGCAGGTCTTATAAAATAAATCAAAAGGACATAATTAAATAGATAGCTTTTTTGTCCAATCATGCAAGAATACTGCCACCTAATAGACGTCAACGTAACTCACTGCATGTAATTACACTTTTAAAAATCGTCTGATGCCATCTTTACACTGGCCACTTCACATATTCCCACATGTGCAGATTGGGAGAGTGGTGTGCAGAACAGAAGTCACACTAATCCACAAACAAAGCGTCAGCTGACAGCAACCCTTGTGCAGCTGTGCCATCTGGTAAGAGGTGGTAGGAAGCACTAGCTTTCTGCTGCCACAACATCTGATGTAATGTCATGATCTGATAACATTTCTACAGATTTGTGGTGGCAATAACATCTAACAAGAAACATTGTTAATAAACACCTAAACATTCTACAAAGATCGTGAAAAAAACACAGCCTAACATGTATACTGCAAATAGTCTTTATAAAACACACATCCACTAACAGCTTCAAGAAAATGCATGGTGCTAGAAAAATAATTACCCTACTTCGCATTGCTGCGACCATCGAGACAACACATCAGCTTCCCACAGTTTCCAGAAGGCTTGCGCCCAGGCCTTTGAATCCCAGTGCCCCAAGCGACATCAGTGGGAACCACCGACTGGTGAACACATCACAAAGAGTGATATGGTCCATTCTCATGTGTATAGACAGACAAAAGTAAATCAAGTAATTGAATGTCAAGAACACTCGCCATATATCATTGGTCTTGCATACAGAGATGTTAGTGAACACAAACAAACTCTTCCATGCATTGCCCACAATGCACCCAGTCATTAAGGAAGCCAAACGCATACTGAGCAGTAGTTCACTATTTACCCACCCAGAGAGCGCCTCGAGCATAGCCACCTGTACAGTCCAGCGACCTGAGAGCAGAAGTTAGCACCATTTTGATGTTTGATACCTGGGAAACCACTTCTGCTCTCTCTCAAGTGGCTACTTCCGGTGTGTGCATGAACCTATTTATTCAAACATACACACACCAAGATGTCCTCCCCACCCCTCCTCCCTTCTATTTCCCTACCCTGCCCCCATCACCATTCATGCGGACCTGGTGCTGGAGTCGATATTTCCCTTTCTTCTCACACTTCCACTGCTATGGAAACCTGTAGCAGATAGAACAAACGCAATTGAGAGGAAGTAGGTAGTGTCTGTTGTGCGCCACACTAGCCTATCCTTTCTCCTGAACAAAACAGCTGATACCTGGGAAATATCAAGCACTGTCGAAAATGCATGGCTGTGGATTTCTTGGAAATATTTCCCCACACTTTTGGACTGACTGACCACTTAATTACATCAATACACTTTGTATGTGGGCAGTTTTTCCTTGCATCCTGTTGGTCGATACTAGGATGACCCTGCAACCACATGGTTTCCAAATCTTTCTGGAGTTTTTCCTCCTATTGTGCATATGGGCACAGTTAGGTTATTTGGTAGGAAGTGCAGTGTGTTGGAGGCAGCTAAATGTTTCAAATTTCAGCTCAACTGCATGACATGTTCTTAGGCAATCTGTGATTGAGATGGACTGGTGTGTGTGCTCACAATACCGCAATCAGAAAAAATAAATTGATCAGTCGGAATTTGATGTTGCAATTGGGTTTTTAATCAGCTACACTAGGACATAGAATGAGGATGAGGAGTAGGAGTAGGAACAGGTAGAGGAGACGGAGGAAGGGTCTTCTAGGTGACTGGATAGTAGCAGCAATGAATACCACTGCTATGTATTGAGAAGAAGTAAACACCACACACTTAAACCGAATCCCATTCTGCAGTAGTAGTAGTTGTTACAGAATCAGAGATCACTGCAACACTTGTACATCCCACACACTCATGTGCTGATGTCCACACACAGTCCTCCAGGACAGAGGTCATGTATCACTGGTTCATTCCTTCCAATCACACACACACACACACACACACACACACACACACACACACACACATACACACACACACTACCTAGAAGTGTGCTCACTGGTGGAATTAAAGCTGTGAGGACAGGTCGTGAGTCATGCTTGGGTAGCTCAAACAGTAGAGCATTTGCCCTCGAAAGGCAAAGGTCCCGAGTTTGAGTCTCGGTCTGGCACACAGTTTTAATATGCCAGGTAGTTTCTTGATCTCTGTTGAGGAGGTGCAGATGGTTTTTTCCATATGTATATGCTCTTATTGCTTATTAGATGTGCTTCATTATCTCTGTCCATACCTTCCAACTCTGATATGCACGCACAGCCCTGTCAGTACATCTGAAAACAGAAGCTTTCGGGTATTTATTTTTATTACCACTGTAGTAAGTTATTCGTTTGTTGACAGCGTGTCGACGACAGGTAGCATCTTGGGCCATAAGAGTTTCCCTGCTCTCTTTCTACCTACAGAGTGGGTCTCCCCTGCATGACTGGCTAGCAAGTTATATGTCCAAACTGCAACCATCGCCCTCTGACAGCACTACACATATACACATACTGTGCAAGTTTATTACAAATTATGAAGTCTCTATTTCAAGCATTTGCACATTACTATCAACAGTGCTACAGCTCTGCAAATAGTGTAATACTCCTCACAAAATGGTTCTATGGTGGGTTTATGCACATTTAAATTCATCCAGCTAAGGGGCATAACATCTTCCATAAAGTTTATATAACCAATATTTGTAACAAGATTGTCTAGGTTCTCCAGTAATAACAATCATTCAAGTGGTCCTGCTGAACTATTCACACATCATTTTCTACTCTAAAGGTCTATGATGACAGTGTATGACCAACCAAATCATGCTATTTTGGGTGCTAGATGTCCATTGGATGAAGAGAGAGAGTCCTTCATGAGTATTATTCTTATGTATGAGACAGAATATCACTTTAGTTGGACAGTATAGATAGCACTGTCCTCGAATGAATCCAAGCACATATTCTGAATTTGCAGTGAATTTACTCATTTTCTGTATGACTGTGTCTGAGTCACAGATAGCTCCCATGACCCTGAGTAGACCCAAATTAGTGTTCACGTGTGGATCCATCACGCATTATATCTGGAGCGATGTTTGGAGATGGGTCCACAATACACTATGTCTGGGATAGGGTTTGAATGTGGATCTGGAGTGGTCTTCAGAGGTGGATCAACAACCCAATATGTCCAGGATAGGGCTCAAAGATGGATCCACCATGCATTATATCCAGAACAGAATCTAGAGATGGATCCACAATGTGTTACGTCCAGGATAGGGTTTGAAGGTGCTTCCACCATGTGTAATGTCCAGAGATGTGTTTTATGTCTGAAGGTGGATCCACCAGTGGGAGGACTGAGTCAGGTTTATGGAAGCTATCTGTGACATATGTGCAGACAGGCATACAGAAAATAGAGCAAATTGAGCAAGTAGACTGTAACTGTAGAATATGTGGTTGGAAGTAACTGGATGTATTCGAAAACAGTGCTATACTGTAATACTGTACTCTCTGACTGATGTAATGTTCTATCCACAGCTACCTGGCAATCAGCTCATGGAGCATGCTTCGTGATCACGTGTGTGTGTGTGTGTGTGTGTGTGTGTGTGTGTGTGTGTGTGTGTGTGTGTGAGATCAGAAGGAATGAGCTATCAATACATGACCTCTGGCCTGGGACACTATGTGTGGACATTGGGACATGAGTGTGTGACATGGGTGAGTGTTTCAGTGATCTATGACATCTAACCATGATAACTACTACCTCTATAGAATGGAACATAGTTTAAGTGTGTCATGTCAATATGTTGCGAAGTACTCTGTCTTGCAGTGATATTTATTGTTGTTACTATACAGTCATATAGACCCTTCCTCCTCATCCTCCTCCTCATCTTCCTCCTCTACCTTATTTTCATTTCTCATTCTGGTGTAGTTGAGAGAATGAACTTAGGGATTATACAGTGTTTCAAAAATCCAATCACGACATGAAATTCCCGATAGATCAATTTATTGTTTCTGATAGTGGTGTCACAAACATTCACAACACTCCAGTTCCTCTGCTGATTGTTTAAGGATGTAACATGCAACTTAGCTGAAATCTTAAACTTTCAACTACCTCCAACGTAATGGACTTCCTACCAAATGACCTAACTGCCAGTATCCATCAATGGGAGGCAATGGAAAAAATCCAGAAGAGTTTGGAAACCAGATAGTTACAGGATATAATCCCACCAAATATACCAGTCCTTGTATCCACCAACACAATGCAAGGAAAAACAGCTCACACACAAAGAGTATCGATTTAATTAGTCAGTCAATCTGACAGAGTGAGGGAATATTTCCAAAAACATCAACAGCCTTGCACTTTTGGAAGGGGTGGGGATTTCCCAGGTATCTGCTGCTTTGTTCAGGACAAAAAAAGGGTAAGTGTGGCACATGACAGACACTGCCTACTTCATCTCAAATGCCTTTGTTATGTCAGCTGCTGGTTTCCATGGTAGTGGAAGTGTGAGAACAAAGGGAAATACTGACTCCAGCACCAGGTCTGCACAAGTGGCGAGGTGGGCAGAGGAGGAGAGTGGAAGTGTATGTTTGCATATGCTGGATGCACAAACAGAAAATAGCTACTTGGAGGAGAACAGAGGTGGTTTCCCAGGTATCAAATTTCAAAAGGATGCCAACTGCTGCTCTGAGGTCACTGGACTGTTCAGGTGGCAATGCTTGACGTGCTCTGTGGATGGGTAAGTATTTAACTACTGCTCAGTATGCATTTGGCTGCCTTTGTGACTGTGTCACTTACAAGCAGTGCATGGAGGAGTGTGCTTGTGTTCTCAAATGTCTCTGCATACAAGACCCCTGATATATGGCGAGTGTTGGTGAAATTGAATTACTTGACTTACTTTCTCCTGTCCACACATATGGGGCTGGACCACATCACTCTTTATGATGTGATCACCAGTCAGTATTTCTCACCGATGTCTCTCAGGGGTGCAGGGTTGCTAGCTAGTTGTCTGCTGGCCTGGGCACAAGGTTTTTGGACACTGTTTGAAGCCGACACGTTGTCATGATGGTCACAGCAAAGTGCAGTAACGGAGTTATTTTTCTAGCACAATGCATTTGCCCAGAGCTGTTAGTGGGTGCATGTTTTACTTAGTCTATTTGCAGTACACGTGTCAGGCTGGCATTTTTTCACAACCCTTATAGAATGTTACGTCTTTCATGATATATTATTCCCATCACAAATCTGTATCTCGGTAATCGAAGCAGGAGAGCGCATCTGACGTTCATGGCAGGAGAAAACTAGTGCTTCCTATCACCTCTTACTGTTTGGAACAGCCACACAAAGGGTTGCTGCCACCTGGCGATTTGTTTAGGGATTATGGTGACTTCCCAGCTGTGCACCCCTCTTCCAACACATATTGGCTGGCATAACTGCCCTGTGGTTGGTGCAAAAAGGAATCGGAAGATTTTTAATGATGTAATTATGTGTGGCATATTATGCTGATGTCGATTTTGTGGTGGTATTCTTTGCATGATTGTACAAAAAGCAGTCTATTTAAGTACTTCTTTTTGATGTATTTTACAAGATCTGCATCTTCCAAAACAGCAGAGAGTAATGAGCTTTTCCCACAAAGTAGCCTGCCAGAGTGGCCGAGCAGTTCTAGGCACTTCAGTCTGGAACCACGCGACTGCTAGGGTCACAGGTTCGAATCCTGCCTTGGGCATGGATATGTTTGATATCCTTAGATTGGTTAGGTTTAAGTAGTTAAAAGTTATAGGGGACTGATGACCTCAGATCTTAAGTCCCATAGTGCTAAGAGCCATTTTGAACCACAAAATAAAAGTGAGCTCCAACACCTGTGAACTGAATTTTATAAATAAACAGTATATCCTTTGCTATGTAACTGACATTGATTTGAATTTCCTGTCATGAGATCCTTCCTCTCCATCACAGAATGAGTCCCTTGTCCACCAGTTTCCAGATGGGGAGAGGAGGGGTGTGAGGGGTGGGATGGAAGGGTTGGGATATGTCCCACATGAGAGGAGTTTATTAGTCTACCAACTTAATTAATTTCATATTAAAGGTGCTTGTATTGGTGAGTGCTTTTTGCAGATGAATGGGGGAGGAAGAGGGGGAGGGGGAGGGATGGGAACTTTCTCAGGACAGATTTTCCCCAGTATTCATAAATTAACCGCCATGGTGTCATAAACCAATCAACAGAACAATAGGTTAAGGGTATGTGGAGGTCATCATACAACAATTAAATTTTCCCCTGAATGTATGCAGCCCACACTAACGAAATGCACCAGATCCGCCATTGCTCTACTACTGATGTCAACAGGGTGACTGTTACCCTCTCCCATTTGGTACATCAAGAAACAAAATATTTGACTATCTCCCTTTCTTCTAACAGTCGTTATTTCATTAACATCGAACCAGCACATAACGCTGAAGGAGTTTGGGTACATTCTTTGCACTATTCGGCGACGCAAGTGGAGTGGCTTCTACTCGAAGTTGTTGCTGACTATATGACGTCTACCCCGACATCTTTCCTCTCTGTGGCACAGTTGATATATGATTTATATACTTCCAAAAATAATTAACGATTTTATCTTTTTCTGTGAGTAACTCCACAAAGAAGTGTCAGATATAATTATATGATTCATCAGGTTTATGAAACTAGTAAGTCTAATCATGAACTTATAAATAATGTTGATTTATAAAGTCTGTGGATGACTGTTATAGTTTGTTGATTCCTTAAACAATTAAGACTGAGCATCAGGTTATAAGTAACCTGCTACCGAATCACGAAGTTGGTGAAAGCTAAGTTCAAATCCTATCTTATCGTACAAATATTTTTAGAGTTCACTAAATCACAAATACAAAATAAAATTTATGGAATGTCGTGATGAATTATCTCTGTGAAACAGGATAGTTTAAATTTCAATTGTTTATCAAATAGGATTGTTGGTAAAAGAAGATTGTGACTACAGGGAACATATTTTTTTCGTAACTGCAACAAAACACTACACATATAGTTATCTGGCACACAATTCTCATCAAAGTGACTTTTTGCTGTCAGAAATTTTTCTCATACTTTATGAAGTCGGACATAAATCTTAATACAAGAGATAGATGAAAATCTTTCATGTACATACTGCAGGGCCAGCCGGTGTGGTTGAGTGATTCTAGGTGCTTCAGTCTGGAACTGCGCGACCGCTACGGTCGAAGGTTCGAATCCTACCACGGGCATGGATGTGTGTGATGTCCTTAGGTTAGTTAGGTTTAAGTAGTTCTACGTTCTAGGGGACTGATGACCTCAAATGTTAAGTCCCATAGAGTTCAGAGCCATTTGAACCATTTTGAACATACTGCATTCAGGTCTCTGAGCAGAAGCAGATCGATGCAGTCATCACAACAAAAATAATCTCCACGGTCACTGGCGTAAAACCACGACAGTTCTGTTACGCCTTACGATATCAAACGCAGTAACAACTCTGTCCACTTGTACAGAAAATTCTTAGTCGGAAAAATAGCCAACGCAAAGATTAGCGAAGACAGTCTTCTCGTTTCTTGTGGGACGTTAAGCAAATGTTTTGGAACATCAGCTCTCCCTTTCCTGTATGTTTGCTTACTCATAGGCGTTTATGTTAATACTTTGAAATGATTCTAAAGAAACTGAACCACTCGGTGTGTGAGCACTTATCTTTAAAACTATTGGCTTTTGTACATCATGCTCAAGACCATCGAACAGAAATGCGTACCTAGTTCTCCTGGTTTCATGTTCAAAATGATTTCACGATACCTGAATATGCATGTTGCAAATGCAAGATATTTAAATATGACGAGAATGATTTTCATACTGGTCATTTCATTTACTTTATATAGAAATTTATTGCAGTAGTTTACAATCATTCGTAGTGCTTCAGTACTTATTTGTATACACTATTCAAATGCCTTTCTTCCGGATTTTTTATTTATTTAGTGTTCTCGAAATCATATAAGTGGTGGTGATGGTGGTAAGTTCCTATGGGATCAAACTGCTGAGGCCATCGGTCCCATCATGTAAGTAGTGAACCATTCCATGACTAGGTAGATTTGGCTTGCATGATCTCACAGAATCTCATGCGAAAACGTGAGCGCAAATAATATAAATAAATCAGAGATTCATGGCCCTTTGTGGGATCTATAGCAGATATGCAGATCCTCATGTGTACTAGTTACACTTTTCTGTTATTGGAGCTCGCGTTTTGACCAATTAATAGAACCTCTTATAGAAACTGCTAAATCTACTGACTGATTTTTTTTTTCAAGAATTATTTAGGTCCTGTTGCGGATTAGTTTGATAAATAATACAACATTGCGGCGCGCAAATGTGTTTATAACTTTTTTTTTTATTCTGCTCTTTCTCTTGAGAAGTTGAAGAAGTTATTGCCACGCGTTCGTTCCTCAGCTTTCCCCAAATTTGAGAAATCCAAAGCATGGCTTTACGACGTTCATTTCTTAAAGTTTCAAATGCAAAAATGATAGTCTAAAGTCTTCCCACAGAGTATTATTCCTAATTTACACAGCACGGAGGAGGATTGTCCCTCGAGGTTACAGTAAACCGCATCGATCTGATGCTAAACAAGTCCTGGAGACTCATAACAGGGTACCTCAAAAAAATGGCTCTGAGCACTATGGGACTCAACTGCTGTGGTCATCAGTCCCCTAGAACTTCGAACTACTTAAACCTAACTAACCTAAGGACATCACACACATCCATGCCCGAGGCAGGATTCGAACCTGCGACCGTAGCAGTCGCACCGTTCCGGACTGCGAGCCTAGAACTGCGAGACCACCGCGGCCGGCTCAGGGTTCCTCAAAGCTGCCCTATTTACATATGCTCTTCGCGCTACGAAGGAATTATCTGAATGGGACGGAAATCGGTACATGTTATGTACATGTAGAGACAAACAATTGAGCGCAATTAAAAAAAAAAAGGTGATTTATTCAAGAGAGAGAGCTTCACAAATGGACCAAGTCAACAACATCTTGATCTGTCTCTGGCTCTTAAGCAAGCTGTTATTCGGCTGACTGATAGAGTTGTTGGATGTCCTCCTGGGGGATATCATCCCGAATAGTGTCAAATTGTGGGTTAGACTGTCAAAATCTCAAGCTGGTTTGAGAGCCCTGCTCATAATGCTCCAAACGTTCCCATTTGGAGAACCGAAACCAGATCCTGTTGCAATAACTGATCCAGCACGTGTACGTGTGAAAGATTATACATTGTCTGAATCTTGAGGGGGAAAGAGGAATTCATACAACTACAGACATGTCTGCACCATGCAAAAGACAACGGAAAATGACCTGGAAGACATGACCCTAGAGCCCGTGGACAAGGAAAAAATAGTTTTCAATTTAAATGAAAAAGACATTTCTATTATTAATAAGAGTGATGTGATTGGGAAACTGCCAATTCTTCAAGTTGCTACTGGAGTGAGAAATATCGAACGAGGAATATGCTTTGTTTTTAACGGTCCTAGTGATATTCGTAGAAAAGTAGAAGATAGTGATTCTCTTTTACGCATCTCTTATTTTTGCATTAGCCTTAATATATTACGTATAATTGTTAACAGTTTCTACCCATTAGTGTCAATGTTTTAGTACTAAATATAGGAAAAACAGAGTTAAGAAATCCCTTAGACCGTGTCATAATATCCTAGAAATACCTCCAAAGAAAAATCGAGGTTACATAGTTTTATTGTTGTACGTGTGTTTAGTCTACCTCATCTTTAAGACTTCAACCTTCTCTCGTGACTGTACATAACAATAACACATATGTGCCACATTTTGGACGACCTGTATCACATAAAGTTTTTTCGTTCAAAAAATGATGCTGCTCTACTTTTTCTAGTCTACATTTGTAATTTTAAAGAATTGAATACACTGTCATTTTAAAGCAGCTTAAACTCTCTAATATCAACAAGCTTTTGCTAACAGTTACTCTTTTTATTTCGAAAATACAGACTAATTATGTGATTTTGTATCATATTTAGCTCATCTTTAATGCAGTGGTTTCCATTGTCTCCTGCATCCTCATACCGTTGATCATTATTGACGCTTTCGCATTTTAGGAAAGTTTCCCACCCAAAGGGCAAAGAGTGGCCTGAAACTCTGACCGATCCTCCGCCCTCTTCGACAACGCCGTCGGTAGAACGAGGGCGTCTCCTTATATCAGAAGTCTTCGACCGCCATTCGTAATGATTTTAATGCGGAATTTAAAGAGAGCCGGGAATCGAATCCGGAACCCAGGACGTTTCGATCACTAGCCTAAGTCGCAAACCCCAGACCACGGGTAACCCACTTCTAATTGACAATTGAACTACGTGTAGTATCTACGTAGGATAAAGAAAAACGAATAGAAAACCATTCGCCATTTGTAATAAACAAATGTCAGCAACATATACCAGTAATATTAAGCATTTATCCACTACATTGGAAATATGGCTTGAACATTAATGTTAGACACCGGTTGAGTGGTGCAAACGCAGGGTGATTCGTTAAATGACAACATTTCCGCCTTGTACTGTAATTATTACTTATTTTTCATTATCAGTCAGTTTCGGTTATTATGTCTTTTGTAGTTGGCGTGCATCTGCACAAACCACCAAGTTACCTATCCAGCAGCATAAGACTTACAAGTAGTCGAGCGTGCAATCAGTGTCATAAATTTTTAACTTGTTGATGCATGAGGAAAATAGTTCTTGAAATATGGGGCTGGAGAAGAATGCTGTAGATTGGATGGGTAGGGCGGATAATTAATGAGGAATCGAACTGGATAGAAAAGAAATTCATGGGGCAACTTGACTAAAAGAAGGGACGGTTGATAGGACATATCTAGGAATAGTGGTGTTGGGAAGTGTAGGCACTAAAAGTTGTAGAGGGAGGACGAAGCTTGACTATAGTAAGTAGTTTCAAGTGGATGTAAGTTGCTTATTTTTTCAGATACGAAGAGGCTTGCTGAATAAAGTCGAACTTGGAGAGCTGCATTAAACCATTCTTAGAACTGGAGGACACAAGCTCTTCCAAATATAGAAGTGCCAATGCTTCACACGTCTGTACGTTTGTGTTTAATATCGTCCATCTACCTTCTCGGGGATACGAATTACCGGTAGTACGTTCGCCACGCACGTCCAATAAGCTCTGTTATTGCTTTGTGGGCTCGCATACAAATGCCTTTCAGGGGGTTCCTTGGGACAAATTCAGACTGCCTGCTGTTACGCACCACTATGTGCATAGCCTGTGAAGCACGTGAGGAGCCGACACCACACAAATTTCTCACAGTCAAAGATCATATAGTGTCACAATTTTTGAGCTATATGAAAAAAAAACGTAAATTAGTTCCAAACTACGGCGTGCACCTACTTCATTCAACATATAAATGTCACTACAGATATTCGTATTTATGCTGTGACATGTTCGATGTGACTGCCATCGTTGGTGACGATGTGGCGTAGACGCATAGCGAAAACTTTGCACGACCCGCTCAAGTGTCGGAACACCGATGCTGTCGATGATCTCCTGAATGGCTATTTTCAGCTCATTAATGGTTTTGGGGCTATGGCGTACACCTTGTCTTTAATATAGTCCCGCAAAAAGGAGTCTAATATGTTCAGATCCGGAGAATATGGCGACCAATTGAGGCCCATGCCAGTGGCCTCTGGGTGCCCCAGAGCCAGAATGCGGACCCAAAGTGCTCCTCCAGCACATCACTCTACTGCTTCCATGGGATCGCGCTCCGCCTTGCACATCCTGTCGAAGTCAAGGCCACTTTGGATAATGGGGATGAAATCATCTTCCAAAACCTTCACGTGCTGTTCTTTAGTCATCGTGCCATCAAGGAATATCACACCGATTATTCCGTGACTGAAAACTGCACTCTACAATGTAACCCGTTGAGGATAAAGAGACTTTTCGATCGCGAAATGCTTATTCTGAGCCCCCAAATGCGCCAGTTTAACTTATTGACGAACACATCCAAATGAAAAAATGAAAGTGGCTGACAATAAAAAGACACATGCGCATGCTCTTGCTAATTACCACCATACCCCGCGGCTAACCGTGCAGTTTCAACGTGCTAACGCGAACAGTTCAGATGTTATGACGATTTTATTTCATGTCGCCTTGTGCATAGTTTGGTAATTCTATCATCTGCACATTTTCTAGTCCCTATTTTGATGAATAATGTTCATTTATATCCTCCGTGCTGGGATAATTTTACAAACGCTATCTCAGATGAATCTTAAGTGAACAGCAAAACAGGCATGATGAATCCGTATAAAGGCGAGGCAGTAAGATCACGTATGTTCCTATAGAGTTCGAAATGACGTATGGACATCCTGCTCCACAATTTTTAGCTGAATCATTTCACTTTACTTTGTAATGATCTATTCTCGATACCCCATGACGTTACCTATTGTCACTTTTACAATATGAGGTTGATTTACAACTAATTCCCTTAGATAGACGCTATTTAAATCAGACCATTTAAATGCTTTACTCCAACGCTTTAGAGCGCCGCACATTGGCGGTAGGCCCTTCACATCGGTGGACGTTTTCAGTTCTCCTTTCAGACGTCGTGAATAGGGTCGGGCGGCTACAGCGCTGGCACTCAAAATTCACTTTTCAGCGGCGGGGTGGTTAGTGGCGATTAGCCAGCAGTTTAACGGCAAGCGCCGTACCGTAACACTCGCTGTAATAGCTTTCCTCTGTTTCTTGCCTGTACACAAACGTTGCCGATGGCTCGTGCCTGGTGTTATTCAGACTAACCGAAGCAGGAATTTCTGTCTCGTTTATACCTTAAATTTCAGCAGAAAATTAGTTGCGCTCATCAGCATCAATATCAAAATTGTTTCGATATTTGGGCTATCAACTCTGCAGCATCTGCAACGCATAAGGACGCTGAATTCACGTGAGCTCCTGATATACGTATATTTGAAACAGATTAAGCTAATATATCATTTTAAATAACTTCGTAAGACAAGGATCACGTGACGGAGTGCATTCTGAATAACAGGGTGTTTCAAAAAGATTCCTCCGATTTAACAATACCACATCTCCTACATGTATGTGGAAGGCAACTGGGAGTAGATTTCAGGTATTTGGACACGTACCGCTCAGCTGCCTTCTAAGGAGACATGTACGATTTGCGACTCAGTATTGATGTACATCCATTGTGGACGTGGGACAGTGACTGGTCAAATATTTAACAAAGAAATTCGCCAAACAGCCGTGCATATTCAGATGTTATTTTATTTTCGCTACCAGCTTAGGTAATTCAAAAAGCCAGCTCAGTTGCAGTCAGGTCCTCGAAGGAAGTACTTAAGAATTCACCACGTCCAGAAAGAGATGGACCCAGTACGCCAATATCGGTAAGTTTTGAGAGGTGCATATGGGGCCTGAAAATTGCATATTGAACTGCCTAAGCTGATAGCCGAAACAAAATGAAATAACTTCTCAATCTGCATGGATGTTTGGCTAATCTCTTTGTTAAACAATATTGATGTGTCCTGAATAGAGCTTGGTGTGGAAGAACCTACATCGAGGTAAACAACAAATAATATGTTTACGATTAACAACGTTCTCTTCTCTGTCCTGGAGCAAAAATAGTCTGAACCACAAGGTGAGGCGACAGCCTCTGAACGCACGTACAGTATTCAACCGAGATGCCAAACTCTGGAATGGCTGAGTGATGGGAGGCCAAGTCTCAGAGTAGCATGGGAAATACAGCTGCAGCTCTAAGTACAACCGGCAACGTGAGCATAACCCGGAGATCGAGTGCAATTCTATGGATGAGCCACTGGGTGCGACCAACACAAATCCCAAAGTGTATGTATTCGTGAACTGATATTATTGCCTATTCTAAACAACAAGATTAGTCAAGATAACTGAAGTGGGTAAATAATTGTCGAAAACGTCCGTTGTATGAGGCATGTTCATTACGAAACGCATCTAGAATATTACTTGAGACACGATGCAATCAGCGTGTGTTCGTATCCGCGTAGTAGCTGGACAGTGCGTTAATGGAGTGTAAAGGCGCGTTACGCGGAACGTTGCAATGTTTCTATCGATAGTTTGTTCCAGTGTGGTTTGAACGTTGTGAAGAATCGGACGAAAGTGTTTTTATAGAACTGTAGTGCATCCACTAACTAAAGGACAGTATTGTTGCCTGTTGTGTTCAGGTACACGCAAACATGAATTATTATCAAGATATTTGGGAGTGCATCACTGAGGAATTTCAGTAACATTACAAAACTGACCTATACTTCCTGTGTACAACCGTGTTTACCGACAGTACGTCGTCAGTACTTACAAATTTTCGTGCGCCAGGTACCAAAGTATTCTGTTTTTACTCATACGTTAATAAACAATCAAGCATTAGTTCTGGCCGTTATCAAATGTAAAGTGCAATGGGTTATTTCACAGAAAGATTTTCAGAATATACGCGAATGTATTTTTAAGTTTTGCAATAAGCTGTTCGGAACTCGCCTTACCGCCTACATAGTTATTGCTTTCAGGAGGTATGGTCTCTTGTAGTGTGGGCAGTGAGTGGATGCGGCCCGTGTACATTCGAAAGGCGAGTGACTGGTATAAACAGTATCGTGTTCCGGCTGGACATTAGTGAATCCAGAAATGCACCACCCAGTTTTCTTTTGACAGCACGCCATGCTCAGGTAATGATAACGCGGGTAATTATAACAACAAAAAACAACGCCGATATAGCATTAATATGAGAGGTGCTTACAAATCCAAATGTTGTTAGAAAACCTTTGTGTTTACTACGCAACCGTCCATTGGATGTGTGGATTCCCACACGTCCTCCAACCTTCGAACTTATTGCCCCAGCCAGTTGTAGGGGATCCTACGGTTTGAGGACTCCAAACCACGGTGTACCAATGGCATATTTTTCACTTTAACATGCATTTCCAGACGAGAAAGAACTGAAAGGTGACCGATAAAAATTATATTACAGAGTGGGCTTCGAACTAGTGTTCTTTGGTTCGGTCACCGAGACGTTTCAGTAAAGCATTCCTCAACAGTAAATGCAAATACAACGTTTTGAAGTTTCTATTAAGACTGCAGATTAGTAAAGCAGCTTTCAGAAACGAACGAGAAAACTATTTTTCACTGTGAGACACCGTTACTTCTCCCTCAAACACTGACTTTCTACTACACTAACCACGAAGGTACTAGGATCAGACTTTCCATGAAACGGTTACGAAGACAGAAAATTTTCAGAACGGCGATGAAAATCGGTCGTATCCATTTCAATGAAACGTGACTTGAGGGACTTAGGCAATGAAAAAGCTAATCTGACCGCCAGACGGATGTTTTATCTGTTGCAGTGCTACCGCACATTTGTCCTCGAAGAGTGTGTAGCGAAATGAAATGAAAAATGTTAATCACTGGCTTATAATAACCAAGCATGAAGTAAAATGAAACTTTCCGACTACAGCATAAATTTCGAGAGAGGAAGAACTGCTCAGTTTAGCACCAGTCATTAAAAACTCATCAGGAAAAACCATAAATTAGACAGTATTTCTTCCCAGAACTTATGCGTGCCTGCAAAGCTCTAAAAACTTGCAGTGATGAAGTTTGTAATATTTTTAGCGTTTGACCTTTTCACACTTACTTTTCCGTCACTGGACTTATGTGTAAATACCGATGGTTGTTGGCAACTTCTACAACAGTAAATCTAATTTCAAATACAAATTTTAATAAATGCTTTGTATTGTGGCAACCAAATCTTGAATACGTTTTGAAGGATGGGATAATATTTGTTTTTAATCTCAACAATGGTCTTGTGATCGTAAGTTCCGTCATGTAAATCATGCTACAAGTCTCAACATGAGTCCTTATAATGACTCTGAAGAAACTTCTTAGTAATTTTTTGTGTTATCAGTTGATTACACTTTCATTTAGGGAGCTCTTTTATTCTGCTGTGTCGTTAGGGTCACATGTTTGGAAGAAATCGTGAACGAAAATTAAAAACTTTGAATCAGTTTGTAGTACTGTGAGGTGCGAGTTAAGCTGTTTCGCATATCCCAAAGATTCTGTAAGTCCAACTGTTGGTGACTTGCAGGAAAGGGAAATTCCACAGAAGATCATGAAAAGTTAAGGAAAATACAATATCGCACTATGGAGACATTATATTGTAGAAACACTAATAGGGGTTGCCCAATCAAGTATGAAAATACAAGTACCGCACCAGACTTGGATATATTAAACAAGGGGCTCATCTGTCTACAACAGAAACAAACTTTTTCTGTTTATTATCGTAAAGTATCAACATGTGAATTACTACTAAGGTACGTATGTGAACATGTAATAAACGGGCATTGAATTGTAACCGGGAAATCTAACTTTGTCGCAGATGGATGAACAAAATAAAAGCATAATCATGAAACCAAATCTAACATTAAAACAGGACATTTAAACTCTGATGAAAGTTAATTAGCATACCGTCCCTCTTGCTTCGGCGACTGCATCGCCGACTCGTTCTTATTACTCCTATATGGTGTGAATGTGGAAGACAGCAGCACTAATGGCTGGAGATTCTGAATGCAGCTTGCCCTCTGCACTCAGTACTAATACGGAGACATCATTTTGTACGAGAGCAAGTCTTTCTCGTCGGTTGCCTAGTATTGCGTGTTCTTTCATTGATAATCTGGCAGCAAGAGTCCTTTGAATTTGCTGTCTGGAACTTAACTGTTTCTCCCAATGTAGGAATCTCGCCGGCCAATTGTTGCAAACCTTGCTAGTTCGGAACGATAATAATTTTGTAAATAAATTAAACTAACTCTTGCTGCAGCGGATTTTGTCATGGTTAAACAGTGATGGCCTGATATGCGGAGTGCCGGCCGGAGTGGCCGAGCGGTTCTAGGCGCTTCACTCTGGAACTGCGCGACCGCTACGATGTGCGATGTCCTTTGGTTCGTTAGGTTTAAGTAGTTCTAAGATCTAGGAGACTGATGACCTCAGAAGTTAAGTCCCACGGTGCTCAGAGCCATTTTTTTTATATGTGGAGGAAGACATAAAATGTCTCCATCTCATGACAGGTATCTAACCGTGGCCTATCGAACAGATTACACGTAGACACACATGGGAAAGTGCACATTCTAGAGAAATAATTATTGTGTGCTTGTCAGCGTGCCCATTGCAAGGATTTTAAACTAACATTCTTTCATGGCAAGACCACAGAAAAACGGCAGGTCCCATGTTTCTCCCATTCTGGCATCTGCACTTAGATT
The DNA here is from genome assembly GCF_023897955.1 of Schistocerca gregaria. Taxonomy (NCBI): domain Eukaryota; kingdom Metazoa; phylum Arthropoda; class Insecta; order Orthoptera; family Acrididae; genus Schistocerca; species Schistocerca gregaria. The sequence continues at coordinate 521,131,805 of NC_064922.1, read as the reverse complement.
CATGCATTATGTTTCCAAAAATATTTCTGTATACATCGTTCACTGGAGTTTTACGACAGATAGATTGGCCCTTTGGCTGCCCAGCCAATGGAGATGGGACGAAGTGGACTCTGCTCCTGCTACCTAATTTGAAAGAAAGCTTTCAGCTCCGAACACGTTTATTGCCCCTGATGGTCCTTTTACGTAAAGTTCTGTGCTGCACAAGTTAGCTAGAAATAGCTCCCCAGGGTTGCAGGAGATCATAGATTCTTCACCGTAATAAAAGGAAAGGTAGAGGACATGGGGATGTGCATATAAATGTATAATATATGTTGCATGACAGTTTCTGGATAAGCTGTCATCTAACAGTACCATATTTCATAGAAAATAGTTATCTTCTAGGTTCACTTGTCTCTCAGCATACAAACTCACAATGAAAAATCTTTAGCAATTATATTATCAATAATTTAATATTTGAATAACTGTTTAGATTTTAAGATTAATTTTATAAGCATTGTCCCATGGAGCAACGGTACCAAGTTAACGCTCAGAGTTTCGTAGGCACTGCCCCACATCAACATAAAACTTATTATTTGGTACTGTCCCTGATTTGGAAAACAATCAACTTTGTGTAAACCCTGGCCGACAGTCGAAAACTGCACCATTTCTGTATTTTTCCTCCATGGTACCAGCATAACTGTTTCAGATGCAGCAAACGCAGCTTTATGTGCTACATTTGTTGCTGTTGTTGTTGTTGTTGTTGTTGTTGTTGTGAGGGTGGTCTTCAGTCCTGAGACTGGTTTGATGCAGCTCTCCATGCTACTCTATCCTGTGCAAGCTTCTTCATCTCCCAGTACCTATTGCAACCTACATCCTTCTCAATCTGCTTAGTGAATTCATGTCTTGGTCTCCCACTATGATTTTACCCTCGACGCAGCCTTCCATTACTAAAGTGATGATCCCTTGATGCCTCAGAACATGTCCTACCAACTGATCCCTTCTTCTAGTCAAGTTGGGCCACAAATTTCTCTTCGTCCCAATTCTATTCAGTACCTCCTCATTAGTTACGTGATCTACCCATCTAATCTTCAGCATTTGTCTGCAGCGCCACATTTCGAAAGCTTCTTTTCTCTTCTTTTCTGAACTATTTATCGTGTATGTTTCATACATGGCTACACTCCATACAAATTATTTCAGAAACGACCTCCTGACAAATCTATACTCGATGTTAACAAATTTATCTCCTTTAGAAACGATTTCCTTGTCATTGCCAGTCTCCATTTTATATACTCTCTACTTCTACCATCATCAGTTATTTTCTCGCCAAATAGCAAAACTCATATACTACTTTAAGTGTCTCATTTTCTAATCTAATTTCCTCACCATGACCTGATTCAATTCGACTACATTCCATTACCATCGTTTTCATTTCGTTGATGTTCATCTTATATCCTCCTTTCAAGACACTGTCTATTCCGTCCATTTGCTCTTCCAGGTCCTTTGCTTTCTCTGACAGAATTACAATGTCATCGGCAAACCTCAAAATTTTCATTTCTTATCCATGGAATTTAATTCCTACTCCGATTTTTTTTTGTTTCCTTTACTGCTTGCTCACTACAAAGATTGAATAACATCAGGGAGAGTCTACAACCCTGTCTCACTCCCTTCCAAACCACTGCTTCCCTCTTACACCCCTCGACTCTTATAACTGCCATCTGGTTTCTGTACAAATTGGAAATAGCCTTTCGCTCCCTGTATTTTACCCCTGCCACCTTCAGAATTTGAAAGAGGGTATGCCAATCAACATTGTCAAAACCTTTCTCTGAGTCTACAAATGCTAGAAACGTAGGTTTGTCTTTCCTTAACCTATCTTCTAAGATACGTTGTAGGGTCAGTCTTGCCTCACGTCTTCCAACATTTCTTCGGAATCCAAAGTGATCTGCCCCGAGGTCGGCTTCTACTAGTTTTTCCATTCGTCTATAAAGAATTCGCGTTAGTATTTTGCAGCCATGACTTATTAAACTGATAGTTCGGTAATTTTCACATCTGTCAACACCTGTTTTCTTAGGGATTGGAATTATAATATTCTTCTTGAAGTCTGAGGGTATTTTGCCTGTCTCATACATCTTGCTCGCCAGATGGTAGAGTTTTGCCAGGGCTGGCTCTCCCAAGACTATCAGTAGTTCTAATGGAATGTTGTCTACTCCCGGGGCCTTGTTTCGACTTAGGTCTTTCAGTGTTCTGTCAAACTCTTTAAGCAGTATCATATCTCCCATTTCCTCTTCATCTTCGTCCTATTTCACTTCTATAATATTGTCCTCAAGAACATGGCCCTTGTATAGACCCTCTATATACTCCTTCCACCTTTCTGCGTTCCCATCTTTTCTTAGAACTGGGTTTCCATCTGAGCTCATTCATGCAAGTGATTGTCTTTTCGCCAAAGGTCTCCAGTTTTCCTGTAGGCAGTATCTATCTTACCCCTAGTGATATATGCCTTTAGATATTTACATTTGTCCCCTAGCCATCCCTGCTTAACCGTTTTGCACTTCCTGACGATCTCATTTTTGAGACTTTTCTATTCCTTTTTGCTTGCTTCATTTACTGCACTTTTATATTTTCGCCTTTCATCAATTAAATTCAACTTTTCTTGTGTTACCCAAGGATTCCTGCCAGTCCTCGACCTTGATCCTTTGCTGCCTTCACTATTTCATCTCTCAATGCTACCAATTCTTCTTCTACTGTATTTCTTTCCCTCGATCTTGTCTGTCGTTCCCTAATGCTGTCCCTGAAACTCTCTACAACCTCTGGTTCTTTCAGTTTATCCAGGTCCCATCTCCTTAAATTTCCACCTTTTTGCAGTTTCTTCCGCTTTTATCTACAGTTCATAAGCAGAAGATTGTGGTCAGAGGCCACATATGCCCTTGGAAATGTCTTACAATTTGAAACATGGTTCCTAAATCTCTGTCTTACCATTATATAAATCTGAAACCTTACAGTGTCTCCAGGCCTCTTCCATGTATACAACCTTCTTTCATGATTGTTGAACCGAGTGTTAGCTATGATTATGCTCTGTGCGTAATACTACCAGGCAACTTCCTCTTTCATTCCTTACCCCCATTCCATATTCACCTACTACGTTTCATTCTCTTCGTTTTCCTACTATCGAATTCCAGTCACCCATGACTATTAAATTTTCGTCTCCTTTCACTATCAGAATAATTTCTTTAATCTCATCATACATTCCATCAATCTCTTCGCCATCTGCGGAGCTCGCTGGCATATAAACTTATAGTACTGTGCTGTAGATTTAAGTGTCAGGAAGTCGTTTCTGAAAGTATTTGTATGGAGTGTAGCTATGTATGGAAGTGAAACATGGACGATAAAGAAGGGAATAGGAGCTTTTGAAATGTGGTGCTACAGAATGCTGAAGATTAGATGGGAGATCACATAACTAATGAGGAGGTATTGAATAGGATTGGGGAGAAGAGAAGTTTGTGGCACAGCTTGACTAGAAGAAGGGATCGGTTGGTAGGACATGTTCTGAGGCATCAAGGGGTCACCAATTTAGTATTGGAGGGCAGCGTGGAGGGTAAGAATCGTAGAGAGAGACCAAGAGATGAATACACTAAGCAGATTCAGAAGAATATAGGTTGCAGTAGTTACTGGGAGATGGATAAGTTTGCACAGGATAGAGTGGCATGGAGAGCTGCATCAAAGCAGTCCGAGGACTGAAGACCACAACAACAACTGTGCTGGGCGTAGGCTTCGTGTCTAGCTTTGCTACAAATGCTTTCACTATTCAATTTGTAGTAGCTTACCCGCGCTCCTATTTTCTTATTCATTATTAAACCTACTTCTGCATTACCCCTATTTGATTTTGTATTTGTAACCCTCTATTCACCTGACCAGAAGTCTTGTTCCTCCTGCCACCAAACCTATCCATTTCCCTTTTTAAATTTTCTAACCTCCCTGCCCGATTAAGGGCTCTGATCCGTAGAACGCCAGTTTTCTTTCTCCTAATAATGACGTCCTCCTGAATAGTCCCCACCCGGAGATCCAAATGGGGGACTAGTTTACCTCCGGACTATTTTATCCGAGATGAATCCATCGTCATTTGACCATACAGTAAAGCTGCATGCCCTCAGGAAAAATTACGGCTGCAGGTTCTCCCTGCTTTCAGCCGTTCGCAGTTACAGCAACGCGAGGCTGGTTTGGTTGATGTTACAAGGCCAGATAAGCCAATGATCCAGACCGTTGCCCCGCAACTACTGAAAGGGCTGCTGCCCTTATTCAGGAACCACACGTTTGTCTGGCGTCTTAACAGATACCCATCCGTTGTGGTTGCACCTATGGTAAGGCTTTCTATATCGCTAAGGTACACAAGCCTACCGACCAACGGCAAGGTCCATGGTTCATGGGGGTAGGTGTTACATTTGCTGCAATGAAACTCGTTTCCCAGTGACTGTGATGTCTATGTACCTGGTTCCGCCACGACATGTTCAGTCATTTGCTCTTGTTCAACCAGCAGCAAGCATTTCTATAATCTGCAGGGTTCGTGAAAATGTCCTCTTAGAAACACGAAGATCTGTCAAAATTATCTGTCTATTGAGACCGGAAAAAATATATGTAAATGTGGGCTGCACTCTTGACAGTTTACAGTCATTCATAGGTTAATTTGGTTATTTCCTCGTTGTAAGTAGCCTACTACCGATATCCACTCATCGTCTAGCCTGACAAATTTCGATTAGCGGTATAGAAGTATAAATTTCGTTCCGATATGCAGGAATACAAAGACACTAATTTATTTTACTGGTTAGGAGGTTTCAACCCTTCTCATGAAGTAACTGACACAGTATCACGTTTGTAGAAAAACTGTAATCAATGAGTAATGCAAGAAGCTTACTTGCATAAAATAGTAACGACTGAATGACAAATAACAAAAGCTCATCTGTGAAATGGCCAAGCTCTCTGTGAGAAGCAGAGATAGTTAAAGTAATTTGCTAAATGCGCTTTAGGTGCCACTGACGGATTCCTGTCACAAAGACACTAGCCCATATTGGGTCACAGGCTATATTCAGTACAGTTGCCTTACTTCGAAAAAGACACGTTAATGAGGGTATATTAGTAAAAAAAAAACTGTATTTTTATAGAATGGTTTATCATGAGAACTAGAGTCTATATAAACAAAATAATTTACAGGCTAAGTACTTCACCATCATATATTAGTATATTTAAATAGACAGCGTAAATTCATGCCGCCCAAAAAAAAATCAGCTGATAAACTACTAGTTATGGCTAGTGTATCTCAACTGAGAGGAAAGGAAAGTAATTATTTATTACTGTGGTATGGACACCTCCACCCCCCCCCCCCCCCCCCCCCCCCCGGTTCACCAGTAATTTACTCACAGCTGCATTTCTCACGTCTTGTTTCTTCCACGTTTGAGTAGCCACCCTGCAATGGCAATGCTTATTATTTATTTTCTGTATTTTTCATTGCACATTAAATGTGTTCGTCTTGGAAACCATTCGGAATAGGACATATTTCCATATGAAGTTTTTGTTCAGAATCCCCCCTCAAAGCATGTATCTTTCCTCCTTACCCATCATGTATGGTACACAAATAAATCAATCTGATTATCTCTTTAGCTGAACCCATTAGTGTCCAAATTATTTTTGTCAATTTTTTTACGTTTATTACTTGTACTTTGTATGTTACACTGAAAAATAGTAATTTGAAGTGAAAAATTACATTTTACCTTAATTATTTTAATATAATATACAGTACCGTATACAGAGTGGTTGCGTGATGATTTTACAAAATTTCAGGAGTGATTGAGATGGATCCATGCATTAATTTGAGGTAAGGGACTCAGGTACGAAAATGACCGGGTCGATAATTATAATCGAAAATCGGTTTGAGACATCTGATAGTGGAATACATGTACCGGTACTGTCGATACTAAATTATGGGGCAAGCAGCTGTCACACGTGGTAGTATAGATCAAAATTACCAAAAAATGTCCAGTAAACATGTGATCTAAAGTGCACACCTTAAGAGCTATGAACACTTGTTGATCTTCGCTAATATGGAACGCATCTCTTCTATTGTGTGTATGAATTTCTAAGGGACCAGACTGCTGAGGTCATCAGTCCCTAGTCTTACACACTATTTAAACTAGCTAATGCTAAGAACAACACACACACAGCCATGCCCGAGGGACGACTCCAACCTTCGGCGGGAGGGGCCGCGCAGTCCGTGACATGGTGCCTTAGACCGTTCGGCCACTCCGTGCGGCTCCATTCTACTGAACAAATGCCGACAGTTCTTAAGATTTGAATTTTAGAGCCCGTATTTACTGGACATTTTTTTCTTGATTTGGTCCATACTACCGGCTCTGAAAGTTACCTACTCTACTCTACACTCCTGAAAACGTCAGTACCGGTGCATATATCCCACTGTGAGAGGTATCAGAACTATTTTTCCCTTATAATTTTCGTCCTGATCGTTTTCGGATCAGAGTACCTTACCTCAAATTGATATATTTACCCTTCTCCAAAATTTCTGAAAGTTTGTAATATCGTCAAGGAATCACCCTGTTTGTAACGCTAAACACTTCTGAGGGCAAAACATAAATTTATACGGAAAGGTTACTCATGTTTTTACCGAAAGCAACAAATTAAAGGTGAATACAAATCAAAAACAGAATCATGAAATTACTTGGTGTTATGAGGAGAGAAAACATTTTGCACACAGCCCACATTACATTTCCTGCATTTGGTACATGCTGATGTCTCATAGTTCATTATAAGACATCATCTTCTCTTTAGTTGCGCTATTTTCAAACGCATGTGGTTACTTCTGTCAAACTGTGGCTCATCAAGTACAGTACTGGGTTTGTGGTATCCGTCCAGGTTCTTTCGGTGGCGTCGGAAACCTACTGAAGCATATCTGCACAACTTCCCCTCTAAAATGTATAGCGGTAGCTCTTTCATCTTTGACTACTTACTACTTGGTTTGGGGGATGCAGTTTTCTCTCCCAGTTCCAGTTTCCCAAAACCTTGTTCTCTAAGAAAAATCACAACACCTACAGTCGTAGTAGAATAATGCATAAAAATTACTAAAGTGCTCTCATTACTGCTTGCGTTACTTTTAGGCAACGCTGAAAAACGAGAATGAGACCCAGTGCAACAAATAATGTTATCTAAATTTAAATAATGAGAGGTTTTTATTAGTTCATTAAGAAAAGATTTACAGTGTTTGTTTTAATAGTTCACTTAGCCTATTCTAAATGCCTGGTATGATGCGTTTCAGGCTGTACAAAAACTTTTATATTCAATTGCCTGTTATTCCCAGTAATGAACTTCTCACAACTACCAACACAGGAATAAAAAAAGTTGTTCGACAGTCCTTAAACAAGACGTTCATTCCTGTCCAGAAAATCTGTAAAAGTACTTTCCTGTCAAATGTAACAATAATGGGCACTAACAAGCTAATATGTTGAAGTGGATAAGGGAAACATTTATTCATCTAACTGTAGGCTTACTAATTTTCAAGTATTCTCCTAAGATACTAAGCAACGTTAACGCTCTACATAAAAGAGAGCAATTTTTCCTCAAAATTAAAATTAAATAAATTTACCAAAAGCATGTCATTAAGGTAAGGGAGAAAATAAGACACCTGAAACATTTACTAATGTAGCTCAGTACTTCCACTGAAAGAGAAGAAAAAAATTAGTTTCTATTGCCACATATCGTGCCACACAAGCAAACCAAAACAGATACCTCAAGGGTAAACAGGATGATTAGTCTACTGAAAGAAAACACAGCGCCAGCACTTGCATAATTGCCGTTTTTCTTTGCGACATAGCACTTCAGACCACATTTACACACACAGTGGTGGATGTGTGAAACAGCTGATTTTGACATCTGCTGTCAGTTGAAATTGCACTGGCTCACGCGCATGCTATGCGTGTCGACGCAGGCGCTCCCCATTGATATGGCAAGCGGCCTTCCTGGAATTACCTGGCGCTGCTTTGGCAGCCAGCACTGCGGACGACGTCGTTGACCTCTCGGCTGCTCAGAACAACGTGTGACAGTGAGAAATCAGAATGGCTGCCCAGAACAACGTGTGACAGTGAGAAATCAGAATGGCTGCCCAGAACAACGTGTGACAGTGAGAAATCAGAATGGCTGCCCAGAACAACGTGTGACAGTGAGAAATCAGAATGGCTGCCCAGAACAACGTGTGACAGTGATAAATCAGAATGGCTGCCCAGAACAACGTGTGACAGTGAGAAATCAGAATGGCTGCCCAGAACAACGTGTGACAGTGAGAAATCAGAATGGCTGCCCAGAACAACGTGTGACAGTGAGAAATCAGAATGGCTGCCCATAACAACGTGTGACAGTGAGAAATCAGAATGGCTGCCCAGAACAACATGTGACAGTGAGAAATCAGAATGGCTGCTCAGAACAACGTGTGACAGTGAGAAATCAGAATGGCTGCCCAGAACAACGTGTGACAGTGAGAAATCATAATGGCTGCCCAGAACAACGTGTGACAGTGAGAAATCAGAATGGCTGCCCAGAACAACGTGTGAAAGTGAGAAATCAGAATGGCTGCGCAGCTGTCTGCACATCGGCCCTCCGTAACGCTACCAGGGGCGCACGCGACGAAGCACAGCTGAGCTCCTCCACTATCGTGGCCTTCCGCAGCAGTAAACGTTGTAAGGCGGAGGAGGAACTGAGTCATGTCACCGTCTCAACCCTTTTTCTGTCACAGGGACTTAATGGACATGTAAGCAACAGCATGCCTCGGTGTTAACGCGCGCGACAGTGCCGTAACTACCCTATAATCTCCTTTACTATCGTCGTGTCACAGTGCCAAATACAAAAGAAAAAAACTTCCACTGTTCGCAAAAACAGCAGTCTTCTATGCTCTTGTACTACGTATACAAAGACAATGATATAGACCGTAGAAACACTATAGTAATAGCTGTTTATAGATTATGACATTTCCTTTTGGGACACCACTCAGTCTTCTGGCCGGCTTACACCATATTCCACCCCTTCGTGGTGGACATACAGGTTACCTGCCTGCTATGTCTCGCACCAGCCCGTAAGCGTACCGTTGACCTCTGCCGTGTCTTCTCCTGTCACTCCACTTGGTTCTGTCATACTCGTATCTCCTGTAGTTCTGATGTTTGCAAATCAAATTTAAAATCTCTTCTCGTTTGCTTTTAGACCATTATTTTGCAAAGAGCATCGTCTCAAATCCCTCGTACAACAAATTTCCCTCTTCTTCCTTCAAAGATAACATATCTTAAGTTTTTTTTCTCACAAACTAACAATCTCAGAGACTTTTCTTCTCAATCCTGTTTTAGTTTCTTAGGAGTCTGTTTTAACATTACTGTAAGAATAGCCTTCAGATTCTTTTCTTTCACTTTTTGCTTCAAAGTATGTTCTTTGTCCACTGATAATACATCTCATTCCATACTAAGTGTGTTATTATTTGTATCTTTATCCTCACCGTTTTGTGCTAAATGCTATCCATCTCATCACCTGATATCCAGGTTCAAATGGCTCTGAGCACCATGGGACTTAACTTCTGAGGTCATCAGTCCCCTAGAACTTAGAACTACTTAAACCTAACTCACCTAAGGACATCACACACATCCATGTCCGAGGCAAGATTTGATCCTGCGACCGTAGCGGTCGCGCGGTTCCAGAATGTAGCGCGTAGAACCGCTCGGCCACCCCGGCCAGCCTGGTATCCAGTACTAGGCATTGTGCATCACATGCTAAGGTTGGAACTAGGTATTTCAGTTTACAGGCCTGCGTCTGATGGTGGTTTCAAATGTGGCTCCATTGATATCAAAGATTCGGGGTAAAGAATAAGTGTGTTTTGTGTTTCATTACAAACGAACGAGTGTCTCTTTTTGACGCCCCTTAAATTTTGACCTTAATTTCTTCCTGATTTTACTCGTGACTCTCTTTAAATGCTAATATTAATTTCTTCATGATTTTCTGTTAATTTTCCTTCAATTCCTTTCCTCTTGACTCTTTTTTTCACGTTGCGTAGCGCTACTATATACAACTGACCGAGAGCTAAATACTAATCAGGTTCGGGTTGACTGTTGAGTGAGGCATTTTCCAGTTACTGGCACTTAATTCCATCATTAGCTCCATGTCTTCGCTTCTCCCTTAGTTAAGCCCTCAAAACTGGAATCTTAGAATATGTGCTGTCCTATTCTCCATCTTTACCGAGCCGAATGCCCACAGCGTTATACAAGATGAACATTAATACAACTGACAAACTGCACAGACTGATTCCTGACTGGAAACAAAGGAAATAAGACCCTATGAATATATGTCCAGAAGTGCATTGTTGCCACGATAGATGGCACTGGCAAATGAAAGTTCGTCTGACCCAGTGCCTTGTGCTCCTTGTGTAATGCAGGCTGTGTGACTAACGCAGGGTACTGTAAGCAGCAGAATGGTCCGGTATTCACGTCGGTAACAAGCCGAGATGGCGTTTGTGTACGGCCAAGCAGGTGGAGAAGGTCGAGAGGTAGAACTTGGCCCACCAAATCTGGTGAATGCACAGTCCACCGGCTCATGGCACTTTCAATTCTCTGAAAGGACCCACGACCGACACAAACGCCAAACATAGCTTTAAAAGTTGGGTGATGTGGTTTGATACCTGTGAGGGTACTTGTTTTGGTGTAGCCGTGCTGCCTCTCGACCGTTTCGATCTGCTTGGCAGTACATGAACATAATCTCGGCTTGTTTCCGATATAAACGCTTACAGTACGCTACGTCAACCACACAGCCTGCAACACACTCGGAAAACACAGCACGTGGTCAGAGGACTTGTCATTCCTCAGAGCCATCTAACGTGTCAACGATGCATTTAGGGACAAATGTTCATAGCACCTTTTTTCCTCCATTTGCAATCAGGAACAGATCCCTGCAGCTTGTCGGTTTTATTAACACAAGCCAAACTATTTTCCTCTACACGGATTATGCACACGCCATATAGTTCGTAATTTTCGTCTGTAGCATCAAATTCAAACTTCACGTAGTTGCCCTTTTTGCGACAGTTTCTTATCTTTCTGGGACTGTCGGTTGCCGTGCAGTCTTTTGGTGATGGAAGCGCTCCACTCTCTGTGCGTAGTCGTGTTGGTCATCTTTAACTGCTGTAAATTTCCGTCTCAGATGATTTTTCCGGCTGTGGTACACTTTTCTATCATTACTGCACACAGACTCGTCACTGTTATTCTTAACGTTGTCCCACTACTGCGTTCCATAGTTCACTGTTTCGACATTTCTTCGCCGAAAACAAGTCTCTTCACGGTAAGCCAACTGTGATCATCCTTCCTCTATATTTCTTTGCCGTCCTTAATTGCAACAGTTTAGTTTGCTATCGAACTTGGGTAATATATACTTCGTTGTTAAACTCTGACTGCGTTGTCCAAAACGGAAAACGTGTCTCGTTACTTTACAAATATTAATATTCCCTAAATTTAGGTGGAAAAAATGTTGCTTCCAAAGGATAACAGAACATACCACTGTTTTATTCTTTTATTGAATCATAAGTAAAATACTTACTAGCAAAACACATATAACACTTAAATTTGACACTGAAGAGCCAAATAAACTGAAACACCTGTTCCTAATATCGTGTAGGCCCCCCGCGAACACCGAAAAGTGTCACAACACGACGCGCATGGACTCGAATAATGTCTGAAATAGTGCTGGAGGGAACTGACACCATGAATCCTGCAGGGCTGTCCATAAATCCGTTAGAGAACGAGGGGTGGAGATCTCTTCTGAAGAGCACTTGCAAGGCATTCCAGATATGCTCAATAATCTGATTGTCTGGGGAGTCTGGTGGCCAGTGGAAGTTTTTAAACTCGTAAGACTGTTCTTGAAGCCACTCAGTAGCAACTCTGGACTTGTGCGATTTCGCATTGTCCTGCGGGAATTCTCCAAGTCCGTCGGAATGCACAATGGACACGAATGGATGCAGGTGTTCATATAGGATGCTTAAGTACGTGTGACCTGTCAGAGTCGTATCTAGACGTATTAGGGGTCCCATATTACTCCAACTGCATACGCCCCACACTATTACAGAGCCTCCACCAGCTTGAACAGTCCTATGCTGACATGCAGCGTCGACGGATTCAGGAGGCTCTCTCCATACATGTACACGTCCGTCCACTCGACACAATTTGAAACGAGACTCGTCCGACCAGGCAACATCTTTCCAGTCATCAACTGTCCAATGTCGGTGTTGACGCGTCCAGGCGAGGCGTAAAGCTTTGTGTCGGTCAGGCATCAGGAGTACACGAGTGGGTCTTCGGCGCTGAAAGCCCAATCGATGATGTTCCGTTGAATGGTTAGTGCGCTGACACTTGTTGACGGCCCAGCATTGAAATGTGCAACAATTTGCAGAAGGGTTGCGCTTCTGTCACATTGAACGATTCTCTTTAGTCGTTGTTGGTCCCGTTCCTACAGGATCTTTTTCCGGCTGCAGCGATGTCGGAGATTTGATGTTTAACCGGATTCCTGATATTCACGCTATACTCGTGAAATGGTCTTACGGGAAAACCGCCACTTCATCGCTACCTCAGAGATGATGTGTCCTAGCGCTCTTGCGAAGACTGTAACACCACGTTCATCGTCGCTTAAATCTTGATAACTTGCCGTTCTAGCAGCAGTAACCGAACTAATAACAGCGCCAGACTCTTGTTGTCTTATACAAGTGTAGTCGACCACTGCGCCGTATTCTGCCTATTTGCATATCTCTGTTTTGAATAAGCATTCCTATACCAGTTTCTTTGGTAACAATTTCTCTATATACAAAAGCATCAACCGCGAAAAGCCTCATGGAACATACGATCTTATCTGCTAGGTCGCTTATATATATTGTGAAACGCAATGGTCCTATAACACGCCCCTGGGGCACACCCGAAGTTACTTTCACGTCTGAAGACTTCTCTCCGTTCAGAATAACTTACTGTGTTCTGTGTAGTAGAAACTTTACAGTCTAGTCAGATAGTTGGTCTGATATTCTGTACCCTCATATTTTGTTCGATAGGCGGCTATACGGAATTGTATAGAATGTCTTTCTGAAGTCTACAAACACGGTATCTATATGAGCGCCTACAAGGTAAAAGCTTGAATTGAATTAATGTAAAATGATATCGAGGAGTAATTTGTTTCGAGAGTTCAAACACCGCTATGCTTTGCCTTGCAGTGTGATGAATCGACTCACATTTGTAACTGTTGTGAGTTACTCGTGTCTGTTCACTCTTTAGGCAATGAAAGCATAATAAAAGAAGAATTATTGATTTCGCGGAAACTGGAAACGACATCAAAGGGTTTGCACGTTATGAAAAAATAACGGAATATTTTCATGAACATAACAGTATGTGGGAAAAACTCTTGGGTTTCTGTACGGATGGCACGCCACCTATGTTAGAACCAAGTTCCTGTTTAATGACGTTGACGACACAGAAGAATCCATCGGTATTAATAACGCATTGCATCATACATCGCCAGGTAAGACTTCCCAAACGCGCTAATAATACGACGCAACTGGCCATAAATGTGATAAATGTTACCAAAAGCATCGTCTTAAATACAAAGATTTTTGAAGAAGCTGTGCACTGAAATGGACTCCTACCATGAGACCGTTCTCTTTCTGACAGAATTTCGTCGGCCGTTGAAAGTTAATATGGTGGAAAGATTATAGGAATTCACAGAAGGGACTGAGATGTTTCTAGGTGAGAAAATAGACTTACCAGAGCAGTTGTCTGATCTGATGCATTCGGCTTATCTTATGGATATTTTCACACACTTTAATATGTGGGATTTGCAGTTGTAAAGTTACAGAAACAGTCATTTAGAAGGCGTTGCAAATATACCTATCTTTGAAGATTAATTTGCTTGGTTTTATCTGCAAACTTTAGTTTTATATAGATATAATTGGCAAAAACAACTATTCTGCGTTTGCGACATTAGAGGCACTTGTTTCTGATAAAATAGGATGGCACTATTAGGTCAATATACACTGAAGCACCAGCGAAACTGGTATAGGCATGCGTATTCAGATACAGAGGTATGTAAACAGGCAGAATACGGCGCTGCGGTCGGCAACGCCTGTTCAGGACAAGGGCCTGACGTAGTTCTTAGATCGGTTACTGCTGCTACAATGGCAGGTTATCAAGATATAAGTCACTTTGACCGTGCTTTTATAGTCGGCGCACTAGCGATGGGACACGGCATCTCCGAGGTAGCGATCAAGTGGGAATTTTCCCGTACGGCCATTTCACGAGTATACCGTGAATATCAAGAATGAAATCTCCGACATCGGTGTGGCCGGAAGAACAGGACCAACGGCGACTGAAGAGAATCTTCCAGCGTGACAGAAGAGCAATCCTTCCGCAAATTGCTCCAGTTTTTCCATGCTGGCCCATCAATAAGTGTCAGAGTGCGAACTATTTAACGAAACGTCATCGATATGGGCTTTCGGAGCCGAAGGCCCAGTCGTGTATCATTGATGACTGCACGACAAAAAGGACTCTGCATATCAGCAGGGCACTATTCTAGCTGAAGGAGCCTCTGCAGTCATTCATCGATATGGGCTTTCGGGGCCGAAGGCCCACCTCACGACACTAGTTACGCCTCACCTGGGCCCTTGAAAACCGACATTGGACTGTTGATGAATGATACATGTTGCCTCGTCGGGCGAGTCTCTTTTCAAATTGGATCGAGCGGATGGACGTGTAAGGGCATGGAGACAACCTCATGAAACCAGCTACCCTATATGCCAGCAGGTGACTGTTCAAGCTGGTGGAAGCTCTGTAGTGGTATGGGGCGTGCGCAGTTGGAGTGATATGAGACCCCTGATACATCTAGATACGACTATGAGAGGTGACACGTACGTAAGCATCCTGTCTGATCACCTGCATCCATTCATGTCCATTGTGCATTCCGACGGACTTCGGCAGTTCCAGCAGGACAGTGTTGCTACAGTGTGGCTCCAGGAACACTCTTCTAAGGTTAAACACTTCCGCTGGCCACCAAAGTTCCCAGACTTGAACATTATTGAGCATATCTGGGATGCCTGCGGCGTGCTGTTCATAAGAGATCTCCACCCCCTCATACTCTTACGGATTTATCGACAGCCCCGCATGATTCATGGTGCCAGTTCCCTCCAGCACTACTTACGATATTGTGCAGGTGTATCATTTTCTTTGGGCTCTTCAGTGAAAAAGAAAACAATATCTACTGCTTTCTGTGTCACATGAATGAAGATAGCGAGCTGGGTTTCACACGATGTCTGTTCCGGAACCCATGTTTGTTCCTACAAAGGAGATTTTCGGCCTTCAGAAATGTTATAATATGCGAGAGTATAACATGTTCCAAAATTCTGCAACAGAGCGACGTCGGAGGTATAGGCCTACAGTTTTGTGCGTCTGTTCGACGATCCTTCTTGAAAGTGGCAATTACCTGTACTTTTTTCAGTCAACAGGAACACTTAATTCCTATAAGGACCTACGGTACGAACTGGCTAGAAGAGGGGCAAGTTCTTTCGCACAGACTGTGTAAAATCGACATGGTATCCCATTAGGTCAAGTGGCCTTTTCTCTGTTGAGTGTCTTCAGTTGCGTTTCTATACTTTGACCATTTATTTCGATATCCGATCATGTCTTCTAGGATGCCTCACCTTTTTTTGTCAGATAGTGTAGTTACACAGCATACAAGCGATACGCGAGCATTGTTCAGCTATGGGAGTCAAGTTGTGTCCGCAGAAACTGTAGTCTCCACTAATCTCGCAGAACAGGGCGTTACAAAAACATATATACACTACTGGCCATTAAAATTGGTATACCAAGAAGAAATGTAGATGATAAACGGGTATCCATTGAACAAATATATTATACTAGAACTGACATGAGATTACATTTGCACGCAATTTGGGTGCATAGATCCTGAGAAATCACGACCCAGAACAACCACCTCTGGCCGTAATAACGGCCTTGATCGCCTGGGCATTGAGTCAAGCAGAGCTTGGATGGCGTGTACAGGTACAGTTGCCCATGCAGCTTCAACACGATACCACAATTCATCAAGAGTAGTGACTGGCGTTTTGTGACGAGCCAGTTGCTCAGCCACCAGTGACCAAACGTTTTCAATTGGTGAGAGATCTGGAGAATGTGCTGGCCAGGGCAGCAGTCGAACATTTTCTCTATCCACAAAGGCCCATACAGGACCTGCAACATGCGGTAGTGCATTATCCTGCTGAAATGTTGGGTTTCGCAGGGATCGAATCAAAGGTAGAGCCGGGTCGTAAGACATCTGAAAAATAACGTCCACTGTTCAAAGTGCCGTCAATGCGAACAAGAGGTGACCGAGACGTGAAACCAATGGCACCCCATACCCTCAGGCCGTTTGATACGCCAGTATGGTGATGACGAATACACGCTTCCAATGTGCGTTCACCGCGATGTCGCCAAACACGGATGCGACCATCATGAACCTGTAAACAGAACCTGGATTCATCTGAGAAAACGACGTTTTGACATTCGTGCACCCAGGTTCGTTGTTGAGTACACCATCTCAGGCGCTCCTGTCTGTGATGCAGCGTCAAGGGAAACCGCTGCCATGGTCTCCGAGCTGATAGTCCACGCTACTGGAAACGTCGTCGAACTGTTGGTGCAGATGATTGTTGTTTTGCAAACGCCCCCATCTGTTGATCCGTCAAAGCCATGCGGATAAGATGCCTGTCATCTCGACTGCTAGTGGTACGAGGCCGTTGGGATCAAGCACGGCGTTCCATATTACCCTCCTGAACCCACCGACTCCATATACTGTTAACAGTCATTGGATCTCGACCAACGCGAGCAGCAATGTCGCGATACGATAAACCGCAATCGCGATTGGCTACAATCCGACCTTTATCAAAGTCGGAAACGTGATGGTACGCATTTCTCCTCCTTACACGAGGCATCACAACAACGTTTCACCAGGCAACGCCGGTCAACTGCTGTCTGTGTATGAGAAATAGGTTCGAAACTTTCCTCATGTGAGATACGTTGTGTGAATGCTCTGGAAAGCTAATCATTTGCATATCACAGCATCTTCTTCCTGTCTTTTAAATTTCGCGTCTGTAGCACGTCATCTTCGTGTTGGAGCAATTTTAATGGACAGTGGTGTATTTTGCTGGACGGGGAAGTGGGGCGAACCTTTTCTCCGAGACGAGCTGAAGACAGCTGTCAGCGTGAGATTAGGGCCAGAGCGACGGCGGCGGCGACACGGGGCGGAGGCCTGGCCCGCGCGCCATCTGCGGCCGGCCCTGGCGCTGGCGCTTTTAATGGGAGGGCGGCCGCGCTGCCGATATCGGGTGCGGCCTGAACAATGGCGCCAGCAGCCAGCGGCGGCTATCTTGTGCCAGTCCGCCGCAGAGCGCCGCGTCTTACCGCACTGCGACTCGCCGCCTGGCATTGTCCGCGGCGGCGCCTCTCAGCACTGCCGCGAGGCCCGGCCGCGCCTCCAGACACGCGACGTCGCCGCCAGCTCCCGCGGCCGGCCCTTTTCTTGTCACAGAGCTGCCGTCCGCGTCTCACAGGCTCAATTTACGACCCGTGCCAGCGGGTACCAGCACAGACCTAACTAGGTTGCTACAAAAAAATGTTTCGCGTCACCCTCTCAAACAGCGCAGTTTGTGGTTTTTGACTGGAAACCTGCTTCCCAACATGAAATCGCTACATACCCAATCTGATCAAAAGTTTACGGACACCCCTGTGAAGTGCGGAATTGGCCGCTACATGTCATGAGAGGCGGATGGGCGGATCCGACACTATAACTTAAAAGACGGCCGTGAGACAAGCGTGAGAGAAGGGGCAAAGATGGGGATGGAGGGGAAGGGGACAACGCACGCCGCGGTAACTAGGCTACACCTGTTCAGAGGACTGAAGCAGCTGAAGCAATATATTGTTGTGTGGCCTCTGAACAACTCTGTGCCGCCCGGAGTGGCCGTGCGGTTCTAGGGGTTACAGTCTGGAACCGCACGACCGCTACGGTCGCAGCTTCGACTCCTGCTTCGGGCATGGATGTGTGTGATGTCCTTAGGGTAGTTAGGTTTAATTAGTTCTAACTTCTAGGCTACTGATGATCTCAGAAGTTACGTCGCATAGTGCTCAGAGCCATTTGAACAACTCTGTCACGGCAAAAGGATGCTCTTAACTGGTAGAAAAAATTGCAACGCCAAAAAATAATTAATTCGGGAATACATTTGCCTCAACCAAAACGACCTTGCTGTGCTGGTACTGCGAACGGCTGAAAACAAGGGGAAACTGGAGCAGTAATTTTTCCCGAGGGCATGCAGCTTTATATGATATTGCGTGAAGTGTTTGACAGAGCACTGAAACACCTAAGTCGAAACAAGGCCCTGGGAGTAGACAACATTCCATTGGAACTACTGACGGCCTTGGGAGAGCCAGGACTGACAAAACTCTACCATCTGGTGAGCAAGATGTATGAGACAGCCGAAATACCCTCAGACTTCAAGAAGAATATAATAATTCCAATCCGAAAGAAAGCAGGTGTTGACAGATGAGAAAATTACCGAACTATCAGTTTAATAAGTCACAGCTGCAAAATACTAACGCGAATTCTTTACAGACGAATGGAAAAACTAGTAGAAGCCGACCCCGGGGAAGATCAGTTTGGATTCCGTAGAAATATTGGAACACGTGAGGCAATACTGACCCTACGACCTATCTTAGAAGAAAGATTAAGGAAAGGCAAACCTACGTTTCGAGCATTTGTAGACTTAGAGAAAGCTTTTGACAGTGTTGACTGGAATACTCTCTTTCAAATTTTGAAGGTGGGAGGGGTAAAATACAGGGAGCGAACGGCTATTTATAATTTCTACAGAAACCAGATGGCAGTTATAAGAGTAGAGGGACATGAAAGTGAAGCAGTGGTTGGGAAGGGAGTAAGGCATGGTTGTAGCCTATCCCCGATGCTATTCAATCTGTATATTTAGCAAGCAGTAAGGGAAACAAAAGAAAAGTTCCGATTAGTTATTAGAATCCATGGAGAAGAAATAAAAACTTTAAGTTTCGCCGATGACATTGTAATTCTGTCAGAGACAGCAAAGGACTTGGAAGAGCAGATGAACGGAATGGACAGTGTCTGGAAAGGACGGTTTAAGATGAACATCAACAAAAGTAAAATGAAGATAATGGAATGTAGTCGAATTAGGTCGGGTGATGCTGAGGAATTAGATTAGGAAATGAGACACTTGAAGTAAAAAAGGAGTTTTGTTATTTGGGGAGTAAATAACTAATGATGGTCGATGTAGTGAGTATATAAAATGTAGACTGGCAATGACAGGGAAAGCGTTTCTGAAGAAGAGAAATTTGTTAACATCGAGTATAGATTTAAGTGTCAGGAAGTCGTTTCTAATAGTATTTGTATGGAGCGTAGCTATGTATGGAAGTGAAACATAGACGATAAATAGTTCGGACAAGATGAGAATAGAAACTTTCGAAATGTGGTGTTACAGAAGAATGCTGAAGATTAGATGGGTAGATCACACCATTAATGAGGAGGTATTGAATAGAATTGGAGAGATGTGAAATTTGTGGCACAACTTGACTAGAAGAAGGGCATATTCTGAGGCATCAAGCGATCACCAATTTAGTATTGGAGGGCAGCGTGGAGGGTAAAAATCGTAGAGGGAGACCAAGAGATGAATACACTAAGCAGATTCAGAAGGATGTAGGCTGCAGTAGGTACTGGGAGATGAAGCAGCTTGCACAGGATAGAGTAGCATGGAGAGCTGCATCAAACCAGTCTCAGGACTGAAGACCACAACAACAACAACGCGCCTGCCTCGGTAAAATATTTAAGTGACTAGTACGACATGATCGACCGCGAATGTGAAATGCAGGTACATTAATAACCGGAGGAACCGGCAGAATGTTGAATGCAAACTGAAAACATGCATGCATTGTGTTGTAAACGTGCGGATGTCAGTTTGTGGGATGGTGTTCCATACCTGTCGCTCACTATCGACAAATACAGGAACTTTAATGCCGTTTGTGGATGACGCTGGAATTGTTGTCCGATAATGTTCTCGATTGCTCGATTGGAAACAGATCTGCTGATCGAGCAGGCCAGGACAATACGTCGATACTCTGTAGAGCATGTTGGGCTACAACAGCGGTATGTTGGCGAGCGTTATCCTTTTGGAAAACATCTCATGGAATGCTGTTCATGAAAGCACAACAGGTCTAATCACCAGGTAGACGTACAAATTTGCAGTCAGGATGCGTGGGATAACCTCAAGAGTGCTCCTGCTGGCACACGAAGTCGCACTCCGGCCCATAACTCCAAGTACAGGTCTAGTCTGTATAGACCGCAGACAAGGCTGGCCCTCGACTGACCTCATTCTAACCAACAACTGCACCGTGGCAGAACAAGCTTTCATCAGAAAACACAACAGACCTCCAACTTAATCTCCAATGAGCTCTTGCTTGACAATACTGAAGTCGCAAATGGCCATGGTTTAGGGTCAGTGAGATGCACCCTACAGGGCGCCTGATCTGAGCTGTCCTTGAAGTGACCGATTTGTAGCAGTTCACTGAATCACTGTGGTGCTAGATGCAGTACGATTCAGCCAGTCATACGCCGATCACGATGATCTTTCCTCTCAGTAGGGCCACGTGGCCATCCTTCTTGTGTCCATACATTCTCGCGACCACCGCTGCCAGCAATCATGTACAGTGGCTACATTGCTGCCAAGTTTTTCTGCAGTATCGCAGAAGAAACATCCAGGTTCTCTCAGCTCTGTTACACGATCTCGTTCAAACTCTGTGAGGTGTTGATAATGGCGTCTTTGTCGCCTTAAAGACATTGACTAACATCAACTCACCACGTCAAATCTCGAAGATAACTATCGCTAACTGCGTGTAATTGAAGCAAATCTGTTTTGCATCCTCATAGGAACGCTACTAGCTCCATTCTTATGCGCGTAATTAAAACAGACGTCGTCTTTCAGAAGTAAAAAGACTCCTGCCAACTTTCGTTTACGTCGCACAATTTCTTCTTGGTGCGGTACTGCATTAGCAAAGAACCAATGAACTACTTTATTTCTCTTTTTAACCAAAGTAATCCTGTGTGAAAGAAGAAGCATCTGCAATTATACAGAACTTTCACTTTATATCGCAAATACTAAATGAACAGATTGATCTTAAGTTATCGTAATTATATACATGCAGCTTCTCTAGAATGGAATGATAATTAAATCGACACCCTAGCTGCAACCAGGCGTTCATATACATCATTGAGGACGTGCTGAAAATATGTGCCCCGACCGGGACTCGAACCCGGAATCTCCTGCTTACATGGTATACGCTCCATCCCTCTTTTTTCTTTGTTTGATGTTCGTTTACCCGTTCACTCAGGTTTTATTATTACACGGGATAGCTGTACCCTCTGACCGAACACGCTGAGCTACCGTTCCGGCTCCCTCTGAGCCACCGCGGGCACAAAGGATAGTGGGCCTGCACGGACTTATCCCTTGCACGCTCCCCGTGAGACCCACATTCCCAACATGTCCACTACAAACAGCATAGTGAACGCATTATTGTGGCCAAGATAGATACGAAGCCCACACCTACTACAGTAGTACAAGTTTATATGCCAACTAGCTCTGCAGATGATGAAGAAATTGAATAAATGTATGATGAAATAAAATAAATTATTCAGATAGTGAAGGGTGACGAAAATTTAATAGTCATGGGTGACTGGAAATCGGTAGTAGGAGAAGGAAACGTAGTAGGTGAATATGGATTGGGGGAGAGAAATGAAAGAGGAAGCCGCCTCGCAGAATTTTGCACAGAGCACAACTTAATCATAGCTAACACTTGGTTTAAGAATCACGAAAGGAGGTTGTATACATGGAAGAACCCTGGAGATACTAAAAGGTATCAGATAGATTATATAATGGTAAGACAGAGATTTAGGAACCAGGTTTTAAATTGTAAGACATTTCTAGGGGCAGATGTGGACTCTGACCACAATCTATTGGTTATGACCTGTAGATTAAAACTGAAGAAACTGCAAAAAGGTGGGAATTTGAGGAGATGGGACCTGGATAAACTGAAATAACAAGAGGTTGTACAGAGTTTCAGGGAGAGCATAAGGGAACAATTGACAGTAATGGGAGAAAGAAATACAGTAGAAGAAGAATGGGTAGCTTTGAGGGACGAAGTAGTGAAGGCAGCGGAGGATCAAGTAGGTAAAAAGATGTGGGCTAGTAGAACTCCTTGGGTAACAGAAGAATTTTTAATTTAATTAATGAAAGGAGAAAATATAAAATGCAGTAAATACAGTAGAAGAAGAATGGGTAGCTTTGAGGGACGAAGTAGTGAAGGCAGCGGAGGATCAAGTAGGTAAAAAGATGTGGGCTAGTAGAAATCCTTGGGTAACAGAAGAATTTTTAATTTAATTAATGAAAGGAGAAAATATAAAATGCAGTAAATGAAGCAGGCAAAAAGGAATAC
This sequence comes from Schistocerca gregaria, assembly GCF_023897955.1. Classification (NCBI taxonomy): domain Eukaryota; kingdom Metazoa; phylum Arthropoda; class Insecta; order Orthoptera; family Acrididae; genus Schistocerca; species Schistocerca gregaria. The sequence goes on along the minus strand of NC_064922.1, from coordinate 521,109,240 downwards.
AAACGTCTCAAAAATGAGATAGACAGGAAGTGCAAAATGGCTAAGCAGGGATGGCTAGAGGACAAATGTAAGGATGTAGAGGCTTATCTCACTAAGGGTAAGATAGATACTGCCTACAGGAAAATTAAAGAGACCTTTGGAGAAAAGAGAACCACTTGTATGAATATCAAAAGCTCAGATGGTAACCCAGTTCTAAGCAAAGAAGGGAAAGCAGAAAGGTGGAAGGAGTATATAGAGGGTCTATACAAGGACGATGTACTTGAGGACAATATTATGGGAATGGAGGAGGAGGAGATGGATGAGGATGAGATGGGAGATGCGATACTGCGTGAAGAGTTTGACAGGGCATTGAAAGACCTGTGTCGAAACAAGGCCCCCCGGAGTAGACAACATTCCATTGGAACTACTGACGGCCTTGGAAGAGCCAGGACTGACAAAACTCTACCATCTGGTGAGCAAGATGTATGAAACAGGTGAAATACCTTCAAGCTTCAAGATGAATATAATAATTCCAATCCCAAAGAAAGCAGGTGTTGACAGATGTGAAATTTTCCGAACAATCAGTCTAATAAGCCACAGCTGCAAAATACTAACACGAATTCTTTACAGTCGAATGGAAAAACTAGTAGAAGCCGACCTCGGGGAAGATCAGTTTGGATTCCGTAGAAATATTGGAATACGTAAGGCAATACTGACCTTACGACTTATCTTAGAAGAAAGATTAAGGAAAGGCAAACCTACGTTTCTAGCATTTGTAGACTTAGAGAAAGCTTTTGACAATGTTGACTGGAATACTCTCTTTCAAATTCTAGAGGTGGCAGGGGTAAAATACAGGGAGCAAAAGGCTATTTACAATTTCTACAGAAACCAGATGGCAGTTATAAGAGTCGAGGGACATGAAAGGGAAGCAGTTATTGGGAAGGGAGTAAGACAGGGTTGTAGCCTGTCCCCGATGTTATTCAATCTGTATATTGAGCAAGTAGTAAAGGAAACAAAAGAAAAATTCGGAGTAGGTATTAAAATCCAGGGAGAAGAAATAAAAACTTTGAGGTTCGCCGATGACAATGTAATTCTGTCAGAAACAGCAAAGGACTTGCAAGAGCAGTTGAACGGAATGGACAGAGTCTGGAAAGGAGGGTATGAGATGAATATCAACAAAAGCAAAACGAGGATAATAGAATGTAGTCAAATTTAATCGGGTGATGCTGAGGTAATTAGATTAGGAAATGAGACACTTAAAGTAGTAAAGGAGTTTTGCTATTTGGGGAGCTAATTGAATAGGACTGGGGAGAAGAGAAGTTTGTGGCACAACTTGACGAGAAGAAGGGATCGGTTGGTAGGACATGTTCTGAGGCATCAAGAGATCACCAATTTAGTATTGGAGGGTAGCGTGGAGGGTAAAGATCGTAGAGGGAGACCAAGAGATGAAAACACTAAGCAGATTCATAAGGATGTGGTTGCAGTAGGTACTGGGAGATGAAGAGTCTTGCACAGGATAGAGTGGCATTGAGAGTTGCATCAAACCAGTCTCAGGACTGAAGACCACAACAACAACGTATGAAGGTAGTATCTGTTCCCGAAAGAACTAATGCAATTGATGACCGTGCAGCTTCTGTAGAATGAAATGATAATTGAATCGACACTATAGCTGCAAACAGGCGTTGGTATCATTGGGGACATGTTGGGAATGTGGGTCTCACGGGGAGCGTGCTAGGGATAAGTCCCTGCAGGCGCACTATCCCCTGTGCCTTCGGTGGCTCAGGTGGATAGAGCGTCTGCCTTGTAAGCAGGAGATCCCGGGTTCGAGCCCCGGTCGAGGCACACGTTTCCAAGATGTCCCCAATTATGTATATCAACGCCTGTTTGCAGCTAGGGTGTCGATTTAATTATCATATCATAGTTATCATTACATTCGTTCCCTGCGTCTGTGTGAGCTTGTAAAATCGGCCGTTAAGTCTCCATGTGGTACTGTTTGCCAGAAATAATTAAGGTATCACACGTAGAAGAGTTTAATTTATCGCAAACTAATTACCTACCATATTTTCTTGTCATGAATATAATTTTTTACTATATTTCTAAGTTTTACACTTAATAAATAAGAGTAGTTGGGAGCGGATTGTTCGATGATGAAACGATCGAACACTATTCGCGTTCTCTCGTCAATTCTTCGTTAACTGAAGGCAGAACCCTCCTGAGATTAATTAGCCAACCTTTACTTTGCGTATTTTTTCCGTAGTAATTGTTCTAGATTGTTCGGTAATGCACCATCCAACAATGACGGCACCCAATATGCTTGCTGGCCTGACGCGAAACGACATATATTTGAAATACTTTGTATCGTCGTTCATTGAGAAACATGTCACTGGAGTATCTCGGGCGGAACTGGTCGGCCACAAGAGCTCAGTTACTTCGAACGCGGAGAAGCCATTGCGTGACAGCCTGAGTAATAAATCTATAAAAGTCATTTCAGCCGTTATAAAGCTGTCCCATACCATTGTTGCTGACGTGATTGTGGAAGGGCTACGCGGAATAACAACCACAGCCAAACCAAGACCTGTGATTCCTCATGTAATGACGGAGAAGGACCATCGAGCATCGCAGAGAGTGGTTGTAAGTAAATTGCTTATAATCACTCTTGAATTTTAAAGCGGTAGCAGCAGTCCACCTAGTACAACGACTATGCGTGCGGAGTTAAAGAGATTGGGGTACACGTTTCTGTAGTGAATGCTTAGTGACGCTTGAGTTACGAGAGACGGAGTGCAACCCCTCCACGTTCGAACTAGCGTGGTGACCAACATAAAATGTTCTACTGCCACCTCTGCGCAGTGGATGATGGGAAACGATTGACTTGGAGTAATGAATCGCGCTATACACTTGGCAATGTGATGTAAGGATATGAGTTCGACGAATACCTGGAGAACGTTACCAGCCATCACGTGTGGTGTCAACAGTGAAATACGGAGGAGGTACTGATAGGGTGTGGGTATATTTCTCGTGATTAAGGTGTGGTCCTGTCTGTTTCCCTTAAGTAAACGCTAAATGTTGAAGGACATGAACACATTTTACAGCACTGTGGCAACATATACGAGGGTAAATCAATTATTATCCACAATTTAGCTATATTTTTGTTTATTTTGGTAGTACTGTCGTTTTACGTTGATCACGCATGCTTTGTTTATTTGTTGTTATATCTTTGCAATTTTCAAGTTGCTAGGTTAGTTTCGGTATCGCTGCAGTGCTGCTAATCATGGCTGCTCCACTGTCTCTTTGCACCAAAGAAGAGCAACGTTCAGTCATCCGTTTTTTGTGGCAGAAAGGCGTATCAGGGGTCGAAATTCATCGAAGTCTTTCAGTGCAGTACGGGAACAGTGTTTTGCACAACGGAGTGTCTACGAATGGATTGAAAAATTCCTAACTGGTCGCACAAGTGTTACGCACGATGAAGGAGCCGGACGACCGTTTATCGCCACAAATGAAGAAATCATTAAGCGTTCGCGTGAAATGATTCTCTTAGACAGACGATTAGCTATCGACGAAGTGGCACATCGTCTGCAAATTAGTCACAGTTCTGTCTACGAAATCATCCAAAACAGACTTGGGTTTCATAAAGTTTGTGCAATATGGGTCCCAAAACAACTCACGCAGTTGCTTAAACAAACAGGTTTGGACGTCTGCAAAAAACATTTGGATCGGTATGGTAACGAAGAGGACAACTTCTTAGACAGGATCATTATTGGTGACGAAATATGAATCCATAATTTCGAGCCGGAGAGTAAACGGCAAAGTATGGAATGGAAACATCCAAATTCACCTTGCAAGAAAAAGTTCAAGACCCAACTGTCCGCAGAAAAACTGATGCTTACGGTTTTCTGGGATGCACAAGGTCCAGTTCAAATGGCTCTGAGCACTATGGGACTTAACAACTATGGTCATCAGTCCCCTAGAATTTAGAACTACTTAAACCTAACTAACCTAAAGACATCACACAACACCCAGTCATTACGAGGGAGAGAAAATCCCTGATCCCGCCGGGAATCGAACCCGGACGTGGGAAGCGAGAACGCTACCGCACGACACAAGGTCCAGTACTGGAACATTGTCGGGGAAGGGGCACAACAATAAACAATGTACGTTGCAGTGAGATGCTTGCAGCCAGGGTAAAGCCTGCAATTCTAAGCAAACGCCGGGGATTGCAGTCAAAAGGTGTTATGTTGTTGCACGGCAATGCCCGTCCGCATACTGCTGCCCACACTGCTGAAATGCTCCAGAAACTCAAATTTGAAGTTCTGGATCATCCCCCATATAGTCCCGATCTTGCCCCTTCTGACTATCACTTGTTTGGTCCACTCAAACAGGCATTAAGAGGCCGTCGATTTGCCTCCGACGAAGCAGTGAAAGAAGCGGTGCATTCCTGGCTCGCAACTCAACCGAGAACCTTCTTTTATGAGGGCATCAAGAAGCTTGTACAACGATGGACCCAAGTGCGCTGGAACGCAAGGAGACTATATCAAACAAAGATGTTCTTGTAAGTTTCCTATTTGATTACAATAAAATTTCGTAACTACTTTGTGGATAATAATTGACTTACCCTCGTCGTTGAGGAACAGTTCGGAGACGTTGAATGTGTCAGAAAGTCAATGCACCCTATCATTAAGCTGCATCTTGGCAACTTGAGGCAAAGGTTTTCGGACAAAAACCATTAGTGGCACAGACTGGCCCTCCCAGAGCCCTGACCTGAATCGAATGGGTTTCGGCATGAGCTGGAACGTCGACATGGCTCCAGACGCAACCGTCCATTACTACCTTCTCTGCTTTTGGCCCTAGAGGAAGGGGCAGCTTACCACCACAGATGTTCATACACTCCATCGAAATTGTCTCTGGAATCACCCATTTTAATGCACACTAACAGGTGTGCAGATACTTCTGATCAGGTAGCGTAATACATTCTCAGACAGTTCAGTAGACTGCATTCATACTTTGTCAGACCTAATAGCAATGCCTCACCCATATAGCCATCCTTCTCTGTCTCTCGCTCTCTTTAGTGTTTGGTGTAGTTGCTGCAGTTCATAACGCTGAAATTATGGATGATTTTGGCCTGCCTCTTGTTTTTTCCCAAGATTTTCCCTTACAGGATTTTTTATGAAGCTTTTATGCCTAAATAGCCACCAAATTAATTTAATTTACTTCTTACTTGACGTTAATCAGCGTCATTTTCTCTTTAATTCCTTGTAGTATTTCTCCACTAGAATTTCTTCCAGCCCAGAACTTTTTTGTAGCTGTTCTCTATACCGACATAGCTATTACTTCCAATTTGTTTTCTTTTCATGTTTCCCCAGAAACCAGCCTTGACAACAATACCTTAAAATGTCCCAAATAAATGACTTGACGTGGTGACTTCTTCATAAAGTAAGCTTATTTCTGAGTGCCTATTTAGTCATTACAGTTCTTCTTTTAGTAGCCATTACACTTCCATTCCCATCATCCCAAGTTATGAAATAGCGGCTTTCCAGCGGAAAGTTGGCTTGAATCAAAGACCTATTCTGAAAAGAACAAATAAACTCTTTCAGCAGAATATGAAGGAATATCCAGATGTGATTAATACTTTAAGTTTACTCATAATGGCCGATTTTCAATATTTGTTCGAAACACTAGACATACACTCCTGGTAATGGAAAAAAGAACACATTGACACCGGTGTGTCAGACCCACCATACTTGCTCCGGACACTGCGAGAGGGCTGTACAAGCAATGATCACACGCACAGCACAGCGGACACACCAGGAACCGCGGTGTTGGCCGTCGAATGGCGCTAGCTGCGCAGCATTTGTGCACCGCCGCCGTCAGTGTCAGCCAGTTTGCCGTGGCATACGGAACTCCATCGCAGTCTTTAACACTGGTAGCATGCCGCGACAGCGTGGACGTGAACCGTATGTGCAGTTGACGGACTTTGAGCGAGGGCGTATAGTGGGCATGCGGGAGGCCGGGTGGACGTACCGCCGAATTGCTCAACACGTGGGGCGTGAGGTCTCCACAGTACATCGATGTTGTCGCCAGTGGTCGGCGGAAGGTGCACGTGCCCGTCGACCTGGGACCGGACCGCAGCGACGCACGGATGCACGCCAAGACCGTAGGATCCTACGCAGTGCCGTATGGGACCGCACCGCCACTTCCCAGCAAATTAGGGACACTGTTGCTCCTGGGGTATCGGCGAGGACCATTCGCCACCGTCTCCATGAAGCTGGGCTACGGTCCCGCACACCGTTAGGCCGTCTTCGGCTCACGCCCCAACATCGTGCAGCCCGCCTCCAGTGGTGTCGCGACAGGCGTGAATGGAGGGACGAATGGAGACGTGTCGTCTTCAGCGATGAGAGTGGCTTTTGCCTTGGTGCCAATGATGGCCGTATGCGGTTTGGTGCCGTACAGGTGTGCGCCACAATCAGGACTGCATACGACCGAGGCGCACAGGGTCAACACCCGGCATCATGGTGTGGGGAGCGATCTCCTACACTGGCCGTACACCTCTGGTGATCGTCGAGGGGACACTGAATAGTGCACGGTACATCCAAACCGTCATCGAACCCATCGTTCTACCATTCCTAGACCGGCAAGGGAACTTGCTGTTCCAACAGGACAATGCACGTCCGCATGTATCCCGTGCCACCCAACGTGCTCTAGAAGGTGTAAGTCAACTACCCTGGCCAGAAAGATCTCCGGATCTGTCCCCCATTGAGCATGTTTGGGACTGGATGAAGCGTCGTCTCACGCGGTCTGCACGTCCAGCACGAACGCTGGTCCAACTGAGGCGCCAGGTGGAAATGGCATGGCAAGCCGTTCCACAGGACTACATCCAGCATCTCTACGATCGTCTCCATGGGAGAATAGCAGCCTGCATTGCTGCGAAAGGTGGATATACACTGTACTAGTGCCGACATTGTGCATGCTCTGTTGCCTGTGTCTATGTGCCTGTGGTTCTGTCAGTGTGATCATGTGATGTATCTGACCCCAGGAATATGTCAATAAAGTTTCCCCTTCCTGGGACAATGAATTCACAGTGTTCTTATTTCAATTTCCAGGAGTGTATAATTGTAAGAACGCGATCCTTATTAAACAGGAAACACAGATAATGCCGTCGGATGTGCTCCACCTTCACAAAATCATTATTCAACAGTCAATCACTCCTTACTGTAATTCAGCAAAAAAGCCACTTCTTCCGTCATTTATAGCTCACACCTCAGATCTTCTATGCTCATAAATCGCTTGCAGAGCCTCGACAACTTTATTCAGTTGGAATTCTTTATTTAGTTGGAATTCATTATTCCGTTGGAATTACATGGTCTTTAATCTAATCTTGTTCACTAACAATTGGTCCTTGCGTTATTCAAATCGCCATTTTAATACATTCAATGATCACAAAATCGCACGTCAATCCTCGCTTTTCTCGTTCCCCTCTCACTTTGCTGCAACTGTCACTTCTTCTGATTTTACACAGACATTAATTTCTCTGGATATGAGACACATACATCGGGAACTACACTTTTAAAACACTTACTTGCAAATTTAAATATTTCACGTAACAAAAGTAATACTGATTACATAAAGAGAAAGAAAAAATAAAATTAAAAATGCCATGAAAAGTCCGTCACAACCTGCAAATGATAAACGTGCTGCTAATACGGTGGAAGAAACCTTTTAACGCCAGGGAAAGCTAAATGACGAGCGTGCTCGCTACGTACGTGTATGACGTGACAGCGCGATCCGCGACATTCACAGCTTACAGGTACATGTCCGGCGTGCAGTCCAGCTAATGTGCCAACCACAGCCTGTGGCTAGTGTTGGAGCAGCGGCCGCCAGCGGGTGTCAATAGTGGCGACGCAGCTGAAGCAGGCGTCGTTATTGCTCCCCCAGGGCTCGTCACGAGCGCTCCGATAAACAATCACTGCCCGGTCCGCAACACATGTCCCTCCCTTGCTGTTCCCACGCGTCCAACATCGTTTATGTCCTTCGTTCCACGTTTCACTGCGTTCTGCAGAAGTCCTGATCCCTCCGTGTACCCGGCAGTCTAAGTTGACATCATGCTCTCCGAGGAATTCACATTTAGAATGTAGGCACTAAAATGAACAATTCTGCACACACTTTTACTCACTCTCTCTCTCTCTCCTCTCCTTAGTGTTCAACCCTGAGGGTGGTTTGCAGTAGTACGCCATACCCCTCTACTGTCTGCCTTCCTCTTCATTTCTGCGTATGTAATGATGCCCACATCATTCATGATTTGCTGCATAAATGACATCCTCGGTCGTCCCGGCGATTCTTTCCCTCAATAGTCCCTTCTACTATATTTCCATTAATGTTATTGTGTTTTACAAATGTCCTTCATGTAGTCTCTTCTTATCTGGATGTGTCTCCACACAAACCTGGTTTCCTGTACTCTTATCAACACCTCCATCTTCCCAGCTGATATTCATCATTCTTCTGTAGCACCAAATCTCCAGCAATTCTAGCCGTCTTCTGTCTTGCTCTCCTATTTTTCAACTTTCACAGACGTACAGAGCCACACTCCGAACAGACGTTTTTATTACGCGTTTCGTAATTTCCAGACTATATTCTTCGTGGTGAGTAAGTTCTTCTCCAATTAAGTGCAGTTTTAGCCAGCTGTATTTTGCTTACAATTTCTTTCTAGCTTCTGCCATCCCTTGTAATCCTGCTTCACAAGCATGTAAATTTCTCTATCATTTCTAGCTTCTGTGTTCCAATTCTTTTTCTTAAACTTTCATAGTCGTCTTCTGCACAACATACCGTTGCTTTAGCCTTTCACTTGTTTGCTCTCGTATCACACCGGAATGAAATTTTCACTGTGCAGCGAACTGTGCGCTGTTATGAAACTTCGTGGCAGATTAAAACTGTGTGCCGAACCGAGACTCGAACTCGGTCCCCGTGTTCGAGTCTCGGTCCGAAACACAGTTTTAATCTGCCAGAAAGTTTCATACCAAACTATTTGCAGAAAATCCTTTCGATTTTGCGGAGGATCTTCTACATCTACATCCATACTCCGCAAGCCACCTGACGGTGTGTGTCGGAGGGTACCCTGAGTACCTCTATCGGTTCTCCCTTCTATTCCAGTCTCGTATTGTTCGTGGAAAGAAGGATTGTCGGTATGATTCTGTGTGGGCTCTAATCTCTCTAATTTTACCCTCATGGTCTCTTCGCGAGATACACGTAGGAGGTAGCAATATACTGCTTGACTCTTCGGTGAAGGTATGTTCTCGAAACTTTAACAAAAGCCCGTACCGAGGAGATGATCTATCATCTCCGTAACGCTTTCGCGATTACTAAATGATCCTGTAACGAAGCTCGCTGCTCTCCGTTGGATCTTCTCTATGTCTTCTATCAACCCTATCTGGTACGGATCTTCTCTAGAAGAACCGTGACCACAGCAATACTATCAATATAAGACAGCATGTCTATCTTCTAATTTTTGCTTCTTGTTCATGATGAACACAGTTTTAATCTGCCAGGAAGTTTCATACCAAACTGTTTGCAGAAAATCCTTTCGATTCTGCTGAGGAACTTCTCTAGAAGAACCGTGACCACAGCAATTTCTATCAATGTAAGACAGCATGTCTATCTTCTAATTTTGGCTTCTTGTTCCTGATGAAAATTCCTGATCACAGCCACTTTATTCTTATAGAAGCTGTGTAACACCAGCATGTCTTCGCATTTTAGAATTGAGTTCTTCAACATTCTGAACAACTCTTGCCCAATTACATTATCAAATACCTTTTTCAGGTCAACAAAGGCAATATAATTTGGTTTATTTTTCTCTATTTGCTTTCCGATAAGAAGCTTTTATGCCAGAATCGCTTCTCTTATTTCTTATCCCCTCCTGATTACAAAATGACCTCCACTCAGTATATCCTCTATCTTCTCTTCAGTTCCTGGTTTGCTTTCAGTCTCGCAGTTTGGCATCAGGATATGGATATCTTCAAAAAATGTGTGAGTCACTAGCAGGCGAATCGATAGATGGAGTACAGTAAGTGTTTCCTTTGTTTTAACAACGGCAATTTGTTGTCTGGACCACGCAGTACTTTTGCATAAGTTGGACCCCTATGAGTTTCTGACAAAAGTTCAATAATAGTTCACTACATATCAGGAAAGTAAGGAAGCAGAAGTTTGTCCTGGCCGGCCGGAGTAGCCAAGCCGTTCTAGGCGCTACTGTCTGGAACCGCGCGACCGCTACGGTCGCAGGTTCGAATCCTGCCTCGGGCATGGATGTGTGTGATGTCCTTAGGTTAGTTAGATTTAAGTAGTTCTAAGTTCTAGGGGACTGATGACCTCAGAAGCTAAGTCCCACAGTGCTCAGAGCCATTTGAAATTTTTTTTAGTTTGTGCTCCAATGTCAACAAACAGGGAAAACTTTTGAATCTCGCTCGGTCGTGTAAAATGTTAGGGTGCCACAGGGAATTGCTGTGGATCAACTGGGTTTGTTGATACATTCAAATGGGACAGTCAAATGGAAACCGAACACCCGTCACAACGGGACCATGGGATGGATCCATTCAAAAGTAACCACCATAAGCATTAAGACATCAATCCCACTGGAAGGGGGAGGGTCACTGACGGATCCGCAACAATTTTGGCACTTCCTCGTGCAACTGAAACCACGTCCGTGCTTGTCTTTCTTCATATCACCGAAGATATAAAAATCACACCGTGAAAGAACCACCTTCGTCCGATTGCAGTGTGGAGGGCGAGTGTTATCGTGGAACAGGATGCTCCCGCTGCTCGTCGAGTTCTCGACAGTGGAACCACAATCAGTGCGCAGCTTTATGAAGACACTTTGCAGAAACTGCGACGCTCCATAAAGTCGAAACACAAAGGAATGTTGTTGTGCAGAATCATGTTGCTGCACTATAACATCCACCTCCACACTGCCAACCGGACGAAGGCTGCGTTTGGCGATTTGGTTTCAACACCATCCGTACCACGCAGATCTTTCATCGTGTGATTTTCACGTCTTTGGCGACCTGAAGAAAGACGTGCGTGGACGTCGGTTTCAGTCGGACGAGAGGGTGCGGTTGTAAATCTGTCAGCGCCGATCACGTACAGCGAAACAGGGATTGATCGTCTCGTCTCCCAGTGGGCTAAATGTCTTGAATCGTGTGATTATTACTTTTAAGTGGAACTTTTGCATGGTCTCGTTGTAGTGGGTGTACCATTTTCATTTGACCACCCCTCATTTAACAAAGTTCTGCCGACAAACATGAGAACTGACTCAAGAAAATTCTCTCTGCAAATGACGGAAGTGTTATTGTAAAAGATATGGAACGTAATACGAATGACGTAGCTAACAGCGTCGTCAGAAACACCGGCATGTGACTTGCCGTCTTTGCTCTCAGGAAAGTTTATAGTTAGAACAGTTAGGAATTGTACTGGCCGGCCGGGGTGGCCGAGCGGTTCTAGGCGCTTCAGTCTGGAGCCGCGCGGCCGGTGCGGTCGGAGGTTCGAGTCCTGCCTCGGGCATGGATGTGTGTGATGTCCTTAGGTTAGTTGGGTTTAAGTAGTTCTAAGTTCTAGGGAACTGATGACCTCAGATGTTAAATCCCATAGTGTTCAGAGCCATTTGAACCATTTGAACTGTACTGTTGCCAACGTATACGATCCTGGACTTCGCCTATGGGTTGGAAGTTGTCGTTGAGTACGCAGCGGTCAGTAATTGAGAGCACTTCCTTTGCCTATACTTACGTTGAACTCCGTCCTTGTGGCTGGGAGTTCGCGTTTCTCGTCTGTAGAACACAGAGAGGAGAAGACAGTATTAGAGCATATTAGTCAGAGGACCACCTTCTGCTGTCCTAGTGTTTGAAAGAATTTATTTGTGGCTAGAATTCTTCCATCGTCGCAGACGAGTACGAGAACCATCATTTCGACGCACCGGACGCAGTACATACGGTAATATCGCAAATTCTTTCGGCTTACTAGGGCTACAAAGCTAAACAGCTATGATCACGTTAGTTTATTTCCACTGATGTTCCACACCACCGTAGATCATCTTTGAAAGTAGTGTCTTCTAGTGTTTGGTACTTAGGTGATGTCAGTCATTTCGCGTTATCAATATTAGATCGCGCAGTCATAATAAGGTGCAGAGTTGGGCAATTGACTAGTAATGTTGCTTTGGAAATGTAAACTTTGTAATATAAGGTTTTTTATATACAATAAATATATAAGCAGGAACAACGTTTCTCATTTACTAGGATTAGTTGCCTTCATCATTCATTTATGTTTAGATTGTAGTTTATAGAATTAAGAAATCCTAAAATCGGCTTAAGTGGGTAGTCAGACTGGGCTAAATCTTCATTTTAGCGTTTATTGTTCTCAGTTGTGCATATTCATTTTACACCCGCCTGGAGTAGCACCTTGGACCACGACGGCGGAGCTCAATAAAACGTTGGCAGACTGTATGGCCGGTAAGAAGGCAATACTCACATGACGCAGTAGCAGCGCCGACTAACGCATAAGTCCGAAGGTATAGCATCAGTGACGTTAATATTTGTGGATAATATACTTCAGCTTGGCTCTACGCGTCCTGACAAGTCTTTGCAATAAATTATATCTCAAAATACTCCCTTGCTACTCTACCACGAGCTTCTTCAGCAGACCGCATTGGAACCACGGGACGGATCCGGCCTGCGGTTCATCAGTTGCCCACACGTGGTTTACGACCAAACTCCAATACCCGTAAAATAGCAATGGCACTACCCTGCTTTAAATGAAGTGATTATTTTCACTATAAATCAACAAGTCTCCTGAAAGTATCCCTCATGCCAAACTCAGTTAGCACTTAAAAGATTTTTGATTTTTCCTTTGTGAGGGACCACAAAGGATGTAGAACTATAAACACCTGTCCCATTCTTAACAGTTTCCGAGGAATCAAACGAAAACGATGGGGAACAGGACAATTGCAGGTGATAGTAAATGAAACACTGTGATGTAATGTTTTGTTTAATTGTGTACATTTCCTCACAAAAGATGTTCGAAAAGCCCACCCTCAACTGCAATGCACTTTAGAACTCTTGTAGACAACTGCTGTGTTGCTGATCTCAGCTCAATTGTACGGTCCTTTACTTGAGCACACGTATGCTAAATACGAGAAATAAGTCCCTCCTTCGTGTCCATTCTGCGTTGGTAGACTTCGCTGGTAAGCGAACCACACAAATAGTAATGTAATGGAGTAAGGCCGGGCGCCCTTGGTGTGCAAGAAATGACTCCACGGCGATCGATCCAACGCCAACAACCAGGATACGTTTCAGCGAGGCTCTGTGCCACTGGCCGTGCGGAATACGCAGGAACTCCGTCGTGCTGGAAGTATATACGACGTCCAGTTGCCAAAGCAGTATCCTCCACGCATTCTACGGACACATTTTGAAGGAAATCAAGATACCGAACTCCATTAAGATTATTATCTAAAACAACTGAACCGATGAATTGGTCATCAGTAATACCATACCACACGTTCACTGAGAGCGAAATGCGCGTTGAAATGGTCAGTAAAAACAACAGCAAGTAGTCTAATGTCGCTTTGCCTGTATTCGCATGGCAGTGTTGGTGAGGAAAGGCACGTGACTGACGCCCGTGGTTTTCAAACAACTACCTATCGGATACGGTTAAGAAAATGACATATCCAGAATGAAATTTATAGTTTCTGTAAGGTTCGCAGGAGAGCTTCTGTGAAATTTCCAAGATAGAAGACGAGGTATCGGCGGAAGCAAAGGTGTGAGGAGGGGTCGTGAGTCGTTCTTGGGTAGCTCAGTCGGCACTCTGTAATAAAAAAAAAAAAAAAAAACTAAGTAAAGGAACCAACGACCAACTTGAACAGATGTCTTATGACGTCCGCCCAGGCCAAAAGCAACGAACAATACCGAACAAAATTCCAAAAAAATTACCAAAAGAGATTAAAGAAATTGCAAAAATACACTTATTTAAAAAGGCACCTGTTATGGAATACATTTTATACCTTGAAGCATTACTTAGCTAAAACAGAGTAAGGGTTTCATAAAAAAATGTTATACAAATAAATAATAATAATAATGATTATAAAATATCCAACATTCCACATAACACCTTCACTTTATGTGTTTTTCCTTCTTTATTTCCATTCTAGATATACTTACCCTCAAGCTATGCATAGCAGAATACTAACACTTCTTCCTCTTTCTGAGTTAAACATATCACTCATTATGGAGGGATGCTGACTCAATTTTGCAGGAAAACAAATGGGAAGTTGCGGTACAGAAAATGGCCCAGCGATCACCAGAGTGTGTGTGTGTGTGTGTGTGTGTGTGTGTGTGTGTTTGTGTAGTGAGTAAAGTGTTATGAAACAATGTGCAGTGATTGATAGTGAGATATGAGTAAACAATGTGGCATTACATTATTTAATAAGTTATTTGTAAAAAAAAGTATTGTATACCAGGAGTAAATCTAATGATTGTCTCTAACTAGAAGTCTGTAAATATATGTGTATACGAATTAGCTTATTTTAAATTGATCTAAATTTGTAAATACTTTGACATGTCCTATATCCTTGCAAAAAGAGATCTACGGATTAATAAAGCTACTACTACCACTACTAAAAAAGAGTTGGTAGAGCACTTGCCCGCGAAAGTCAAAGGTCCCACGTTCGAGTCTCGGTACGACACACAGTTTTAATCTGCCAGGAAGTTTCAAATAGTTTATTTGAAGTTTTTTGTTCAAAAACACCGGTGTATCACCCTTCAAACCAAGTCATCCTGTACATCTGAGTTGTCTACGTGACATGTCATCGCACTCTTTACATGCGGTATCCTATGAGTCATGCATAGAAGTACTCGGAAGGATTGACTATTTCTTATCTTCAAAGTTTTTTGTTCCTGTAGCACATAGACGTCTATTACAGAAAATAGTTCATATGATGTATATAACCAGGTCTGTCGTCGACCGAAACCTTTTTAGCACGCCCAACGCTGGAGACATAGAAGTGACATTTCTTACGAATAGACCCATTACAAATCACATTATTCATTAGCGGCTTAATAGGGCTTCCAATTTCAAACTTTTCTCTGATGATATGATCTTCTCTGAAGAAACTTTCTCTTCATCCGATGACAATTGTAGTATTTCAGATAACATCAGTTCACTGCAAAACAACCAGGAACTACCTTGTACTGTAGATAAACGGAAAACTGTGCATTTCACGAAACATAAAAACATAACAAAGGAAAAAATAAGAGATCAATCGAGGCGATAAAGCCTGATCACCTTTTACCACGGAATGAGCGTGTCACCATTAGAGTTATTACAGCATATAATTATCTTGTAGTAATAATTTGTAGAAGTACTCGCATAAAATGGAATAATCACCCAAGATCCGTTGCCGATAAAGCAAATGACAGATTTTCATTTATTGATGAGATATTAGGAAACCTCAGTTACTCTACGAAAGAGATGGCTTACAAAACGCTTGCCCGACTCTTCTCGTATCGCTTAAGTGTTTGGGAGACATATCAGGTCTGACTTGATAGAGTACACAGAGAAGGGCGTTGTTCGACTGGCTGGAGACTATAATAGAAATGACTGCTGATAGATGAAATACTTCCTCAATCAGACAACATTTTTTCTGACTTTTGAGCACATGGGACCTTTCGACACTGATGGAGCACCACTAAAATGACACGCAGTTTTGAGTTTTGGGTCGTCTAAGTCTCACATCAATCTGGTATTACCATCTGGTGTCAAATTTTCGGAACGTGGAAAAAAAAATACTAGAGACAATGAGGAGGATGTACAGAAGTCATGAAGCGATCAAGTGGGGCGGCATTTGTTTGTAACTGTTACGGTCAGTCTCTTTTGTGAATATCAAATCAAATCACGTGTCTTCTCCACTCCGAGAATGTCTGAAGTGGGTAACTGTTTTTCCTTTCAGTTTATTGATATTGTTTTGAAACGTTACCGCACTCCTCACTAATTCTCCTGCTTTGTACATAATTTGTAGTCAGTGGTATGTATTTGCCTCAGAATACTTCATAGAATATAATAAACTTTGTTATCTGATACTTCAAAACCATCTTCAAATTTTATGTTGGATAATTTGTATGCGATATTTAATGTTTTTATTGGTATTAGAATAAATGTGTTATTGTACTGACTTCTTGTACTTTTTCCATAATTATAATCGTAAAAATGTCTCTCTTCAAAGAAAAATTAACTCTTAAAATTCTAGGTTCCAATCAAAAAATGAATCTAAGCACAGTGAGAGGACACATGTGATCCACTTCAGTGAGTTTCCAATACTGTCAACTAAAAAATTTTCTGTTAGCTAAATAGTAATCATGGAGCAAGACATTTTCGACATTTTATTTTTTAAATTTCCGTGAAATGAGTTTTAACCACAATATGTTTAAATGAAATAGTGAATACTCCAGTCTCGACTACTAACCTTTGCCCTCGTGTGAAGGGACATCAAGTTCTCAAAATGTCAGGTCACGATCTGACAGCCTTGTGCACAAGGGCGTGTCATTTTCTACAGTTTCATATTCAGCTAATGGGCCTATTTATCACCTCATGATAGCAACATTGCCTCACTTGCTAACACCATGGATCCACGCATGTATTAAACTGTTACGTTTATTCACTTCATTGGAGAACCAGTTTGTAAACAACTCCTTGTTACCGAAAAAAAATTTGTGAAGTTACATCTGCAGGCGATCGCCTGGCAAAATGTTCAGATCAGTAGACTGATCTAAGTTTACATTTCAAGCAGTTTGTCTACACTCCTGGAAATTGAAATAAGAACACCGTGAATTCATTGTCCCAGGAAGGGGAAACTTTATTGACACATTCCTGGGGTCAGATACATCACATGATCACCCTGACAGAACCACAGGCACATAGACACAGGCAACAGAGCATGCACAATGTCGGCACTAGTACAGTGTATATCCACCTTTCGCAGCAATGCAGGCTGCTATTCTCCCATTGAGACGATCGTAGAGATGCTGTATGTAGTCCTGTGGAACGGCTTGCCATGCCACTTCCACCTGGCGCCTCAGTTGGACCAGCGTTCGTGCTGGACGTGCAGACCGCGTGAGACGACGCTTCATCCAGTCCCAAACATGCTCAATGGGGGACAGATCCGGAGATCTTGCTGGCCAGGGTAGTTGACTTACACCTTCTAGAGCACGTTGGGTGGCACGGGATACATGTGGACGTGCATTGTCCTGTTGGAACAGCAAGTTCCCTTGCCGGTCTAGGAATGGTAGAACGATGGGTTCGATGACGGTTTGGATGTACCGTGCACTATTCAGTGTCCCCTCGACGATCACCAGAGGTGTACGGCCAGTGTAGGAGATCGCTCCCCACACCATGATGCCGGGTGTTGGCCCTGTGTGCCTCGGTCGTATGCAGTCCTGATTGTGGCGCTCACCTACACGGCGCCAAACACGCGTACGACCATCATTGGCACCAAGGCAGAAGCGACTCTCATCGCTGAAGAAGACACGTCTCCATTCGTCCCTCCATTCACGCCTGTCGCGACACCACTGGAGGCGGGCTGCACGATGTTGGGGCGTGAGCAGAAGACGGTCTAACGGTGTGCGGGACCGTAGCCCAGCTTCATGGAGACGGTTGCGAATGGTCCTCGCCGATACCCCAGGAGCAACAGTGTCCCTAATTTGCTGGGAAGTGGCGGTGCGGTCCCCTACGGCACTGCGTAGGATCCTACGGTCTTGGCGTGCATCCGTGCGTCGCTGCGGTCCGGTCCCAGGTCGACGGGCACGTGCACCTTCCGCCGACCACTGGCGACAACATCGATGTACTGTGGAGACCTCACGCCCCACGTGTTGAGCAATTCGGCGGTACGTCCACCCGGCCTCCCGCATACCCACTATACGCCCTCGCTCAAAGTCTGTCAACTGCACATGCGGTTCACGTCCACGCTGTCGCGGCATGCTACCAGTGTTAAAGACTGCGATGGAGTTCCGTATGCCACGGCAAACTGGCTGACACTGACGGCGGCGGTGCACAAATGCTGCGCAGCTAGCGCCATTCGACGGCCAACACCGCGGTTCCTGGTGTGTCCGCTGTGCCGTGCGTGTGATCATTGTTTGTACAGCCCTCTCGCAGTGTCCGGAGCAAGTATGGTGGGTCTGACACACCGGTGTCAATGTGTTCTTTTTTCCATTTCCAGGAGTGTATAATGTTTTCCAGTGTTCCCTGAAATGATGTGTGAGATCCACTTTTGAATAGCAGGGCATACACGACGAATTCAGTGCATATTTACTAACATAAAATGACCCATGTTCTTGAATGTGTCCATACAATAACAGAGCTATGATGAGTTGGCGATGCAGATACCCAATTGCATAAAGAAGTTTAGTACTTTGGGCACTGACACCAACTTCGGGGAATTCCATACGAGTAAAACGTCCCACCCTTCTGCTAATGTATGGAGTGAGGAGACCAAGTCTGAGTAAGGAAACAGCCATGTCTTTGTAGTCCGCTGTTGCAATCAGATAATACGAATCCCAGTAGGAATACGACCCACTGTGCTGCGTACATGAAACATCCCCGTCAGTCCGGACCCCAGTAGTCTGTCAAACGATGCCACGGCGAATGCGTAAACATAAACACCTGAGACGTCGAAAAATAAAACAAACAACAGCTAATGAAGCAACTGGAGTTTAAAGGTTCGTTAAGTCTAAGCTTTCATCTAGTGTCCCTGAAACACAACTTCAAGTTCTTCGGTAGAGATCGCATTCACTCTACACGAAATCTGTGACAACGTTTCTCGAGTACGTCCGATGCTGCTGTTATGGCTCCATGATGTTAAAACAAAGTTTTAGATTCGAGAAGAAGGTGTAATTCAGTGTGGAAAAGTCAGCGACAACCAAGGCGTTGTCTGGAAATACAATATGAACGAAGACACCGAATAGGAGAGAAACAATCAATGGCAAGAAATCCTCTTGTTGTTGGAACGAAACAAGGCGCGTCACCGAGAAAATGTAGGGACAGGCAAATGGCCCCTTGGACGTTAAGATATTATAACGAGACAGTGGACATCATTTCGATAAGAACTATATGTAGCAAATAACAACTTTGAAAGCTGCAGTGATGTATCCCTGAGCTTAAGTTGCCGATTAAGTAATGATTCTAGTTGCCTGTAGCATATGGCTGCTCGTGAATAGAAAGAAGAATGACTGTCGCGGTAACATTTTGTCATCATCATCATCATTATCTTTATTGTCATCAAGGATTAGTGCTGGGACTGTTGACGCAATCTTTTAAATGGTGGCCAATATTTCGTTTTCCTCATAAATTATCTTGCAGAGAGGTTTAACCAATTCCGTTGTCTTCCCCCTTGAGGACTGTCCCACCATTTTATTCCGCATTGTTTAATAACATCTGCAACTAACTACACACTTATTCCTGACCTCTAGTCAGTATTCTCCTTATGATCTAGAAGCAAGCATCGTATGACACAGCAGTCTTTTCAGACGCTTTAATTTGTCGGAGCACAGCTTTTGCGTTCGCACTATAACTAGGGAAGAGCTACAATTTTGTGCACTATGACTAGGGTTGGATTCGTCACATTTTACGATAAAAATGAACAGATCTTTCAAGCTTCCTTTGAACATCGTATGATTTTATATTTTTAGCATGATACGTTTCGCCCAGTTACTCGGCCCTTTATTACGGTTTTTGCTATTATGACATCATATCATATGCAGCAGCAACAGGACTCAATTTATGTACTATTTTCTGTATTGCATTTTTGGTACAGCCTACTATGACCTGGTTCAAATGGCTCTGATCACTATGGAACTTAACATCTATGGTCATCAGTCCCCTAGAACTTAGAAGTACTTAAACCTAAGTAACCTAAGGACATCACACAACACCCAGCCATCACGAGGCAGAGAAAATCTGACCTGCTCGTCAGCAAACGGTAAAGTTGTGAAGTTCACCTTCTTAAAAGTAGCAATAATCATTAAAACATCAATATAAAGTTTAGAAAGTGTGGATGAAAATCCACACTATTATCTGGGTCCACGACTGTTGATTCTGAGTCACATTTCAAAGAACAAATCTTCATCTTTTTACTCGTGTACCTGGATTGAACAACTAAGGTTAAGTGTGCTGGATTTACTGTTATTTTTCAGTGCTCCCCATAGTAAATTTCGTTTCACTCTGGTAAATGCTATGTCATAGTCTATGCTCACACTGTAAGTGGATAAATTAAACTCTCTTCTTTTTTATATCATTTGTGTAAGTGTAAAAATACAGACTGAATTGATCTTCCGTTTCTAAAGCCATATCTGAAATCTGTGTCTCAATAATAATAAGAATTTTTTTGTTAATAAGTTTGTCATCTATTTTATAAAATGAATTTAAGAGACATATTCCTGCAATTTGAGTACAGTGAAATCACTTTTGTATAACCCCTACTGCTCGGTGCCCACTACACGGGATATGAAGTTGACAAAATAATCTACTTAATGATTCGCATTGGAATGTGGACTCTGATATAATACTGAGAGTAAAGCCTACTGGATGTCATCTTGCGACACTTCCCTGCCTGGATTATCGGCTATAAGAATGTCCGGTCGTGAGGGATACGACAGTAATTCTAATCGTGTTGCATTTACTCGAAACAGTACTTGTCAGTTTCAATAATGTTGAAAGCATTTTGAACATGAAAGTGTTATCTAAATTGTGGATGCGTTCCATGACTTCATTTAATAGAGACTAATATAAATGGATAATTTTTATCAACAAGATTTCCTCTATGTTTACAATATTATAAAAGTAATTTAAAGCACAACATCTCTATAAATACAGAAGGGTGCTTGTACACAGTGGTTAAAATCGACAATACTATTTCATTTACTTAAATTTTAAAAAAACTACCACTAGTCCAATTTAGACATGCATTTTCGTTAAATATATGGTTCCTAAATAAGCACAGATATCACTATGACTTTTGACAACTCTGCTTTCAGTGACAAAATTCCAACAATTCCTAAAGGGCAACACGTTGTTTAAATGAGAGAAATTCCAACAAGCAATTCTGAGTAGTAGTAATGACTATTATTGGAATCACGTCCTCATGGAAACGAGAACTACCTCGCAACTAAAAACGCCTCTGTCTTAATGACTGCCACTCCAATTCACGTATCATGTCTGTGGCACCATCTCCCTTATTTCGCGTTAATACAGAAAGAGCTGCATTCGCCATTCCCATCTGATGCGGATCCCACACCGCACGGTAATACTCCAAGATAGGACAGACATGTGTGATGTAAGCAGTCTCATTAGCAGACCTGTTGCACCTTCTAAGTGTTCTGCCAATTAATCGCAGTCTTTGGCTTGCTCTACCCACAACATTATCTATGTAATCGTTCCAATTTAGGTTGTATATCATTGTAATCACTAAGTATTTAATTGAATTTGCAGCTTTCTGATATGTGAGACTTATTGCGTAATCGAAATTTAGCGGTTTTCTTTTAGTATTCATATTAATAATTTGACACTTTTCTTTATTCTGGGTCAATTGCCACTTTTGGCACCATACAGATATCTTATCTAAATCATTTTGCAATTCGTTTCGTTCATTTGATGATTTGACAAGACGGTAAAATGACAGCATCATCTGCAAACAATCTTTGAGGGCTACTCAGATTGTCTCCTATGTCTTTAATATGGATCAGGAACAATAGAGGGCTTACAACACTTCCTTGGGGAACACCGAACATTACTTCTGTTTTACTCGATGACTCTCTGTCTATTACTACGAACTGTGACCTTTCTGACAGGAAATTACGAATCCTGTCGCACAAGTGATGCGATATTCCATAGACACGCGTTTTGGTTAGAAGACGCTTGTGAGGAACAGTGTCGAAAGCATTCTGGAAATTTACAAATATGGAATCAATTTGGCTTCCCCTGTCGATAACACTCATTACTTCATGAGTATAAAGAGCTAGTTGTGTTCCATAAGAATGATATTTTCTGAAACCGTGCTGACTATGTGTCAATAAATCGTTTTCTTCGAAGTAATTCATAATGTTCGAATACAGATTACGTTCCAAAAATTTAATGAAAATCGACGTTTGTGATATGGGTCTGTAATTCAGATGATTACTCCTATTTCCCTTTTTGGGTATTGGTGTGACTTGAGCAATTTTGTAGTCTTTAGGTACGGATTTTTCAATGAGCGAGCGGTTGTATATAATTGCTAAATATGGAGCTATTGTATCAGTACCTGACTGGTATACAGTCTGTACGGTAGGCCTTGGCATTATTAAGTGATTTAAGGTGCTTTGCTACACCGATTATACCTACTACTATGTTTCTCATATTGGCAGTTGTTCATAATTGGAATCCAGTCATATTTACTGCGTCTTCTTTGGTGAAGGAGTATCGGAAACCCATCTTTAATAACTCTGCTTTAGTGCGACTGCCATCAGTTACTTCACCGTGTTATCGCGCAGTGAAGGTATTGATTGCGTCTTGCCATTTGTGTGCTTTACATATGACTAGAATCTCTGGGTTTTCTGCCAAATTCCGAGTTTCGTTGTGTTTAACTCTGTCTTGATCACCATATGGAGCACAATTGTGTCTGCTCACTCTAGTATTGTCGTAGCTCCAAAGAGTGCTTCTTCTAAATTCTTTATAAGCTTTTTTTGTTATTCCGTACTCCTTGGATGCTTTTCTCTGAGATTTAATCAATGACTGCACAAAACATTGCACGTAAACTTTAAAATTCTTCTGTGTAGTAATAGCAGACTTTCGCCTACCTGAACGAGAAAGCTCCACTACCGAACCAGTCTCTGCAAATCTTAAATGTAGTTCGCGAATACCTTATCAAGATGGAGCTTCGGTTTTTAAGAAACGTTCCACAAACAAATCACAAACATGGCTTTAGTTATGGTCATGTTTCCATATGTTCAAACAAATAAGTCCACGCTTTTCTACAGTTAACTTTTTAGTAATTCTTTCTCAGAAAACAGATAACAAAAAACTTAATCTCTTTTTTCTAGTGTCAACTGAAAAAAATGGTTCAAATGGCTCTGAGCACTATGGGACTTAACTTCTGAGGTCATCAGTCCCTTAGAACTTAGAACTACTTAAACCTAACTAACCTAGGGACATCACACACATCCATGCCCGAGGCAGGATTCGAACCTGCGACCGTAACGGTCGCGCGGTTCCAGACTGTAGCGCCTAGAACCGCTCGGCCACTTCGGCCGACCTGATATCCAGGACTAGGCATTCTGCATCACATGCTACCCCGTAAAACATTTTTAGCCTTGACCAGTAACCATTGAAAGTACGGTACATGCGAATCGGATTGTGTTACTGTGTTGAGGAACTAATAAATACAGGGGTTTTCGGAAGTACAACAGCCACCTTCCTGGTAATTTTATTTCCTCGTCTACGTCGCTGGAAACAACTTGGATGCGAGGTCTGTGAATTAAATTTTGTCAAGAGTACTCTAAATAAACTCCTCGGGTTCTTTGAAGGCACAACACTTTCCGATATGAGGGGCAGCGGATTTTTGAGTCTGAAAATAACGACAAGCAGATATCAAGGCCGACCTGTTGAGGCTGATACTTTTGGCCGATTGCTAACACGGACAGCGAAGTTGCGTTAATTAATTTGGACGCATGGAGAACAAAATAATGGGGATCGTAATTTCGTATGGGCTGGAGAACAGATCTGATGGAGGTCTACATGTGGCACCAGAGATGAGGTGACGTCGCTGTCTGTAAAACGCTCGCACTGCTTTCGCTCAAAGAGAATCTTTTACCACAACACAGACTTTTATTAGTCTAAACTTTGTTGACAGCAAATTTATTAATGGGACAGCTGTTTTCCAATACGACCTCTCTTCGTCGCTCGGAAGCGTAGAGTTGTACTTTACTAAAAATTCATTGTATTTTGACTTCTAGATTAGAGTGGATTACATATACATTTTGTTCCATATATCCATAGTTAGAACATCCTTAGGAGGCTGTAGTAAAACAAGAATAAGTCATACATTAAATTTAAAAAAAATGTTAATACTTCTTCTACAGGTCCCAAGTAAATAGGCCCTCGTGGATATGGAATAAATCAAAGATATCTTAAAACATATTTTCATTTAAAAGGTCGTAACAAACAACAAACTTGCCACTAAACATGTAGATGTAAAATACTCTGAGAGGCCTACCACAATTTCTAGGCTGTTGTGACCACGTATTAAGAAACAGAAAATCGGTTTACGACATTTATTTGCATTTAGCACCTTACTGAGCTGAAGAAGTCAGATTTTACATAAATATGTTAAATAAACACACGCGAATCGGTTCTTGCAAGAAATTCTACAAAGGAGTAGTAAAAGTTGGTCACCAATAAATCCTTTACGCTCCTCTTAAACTGAATTTTATTAGTAGTTAAATTTGTTTTACAGCTGGCAAGTTACTGAAAATATGTACTCCTGAATAGCGGACACGTTCCTGCACCAAAGGAGATGACTCTATATCTTTATGAAGCTTATTCCTACTCCTAGTATTGATTCCTTGAACTGAACTGTTGGTTTGAAAAGGAGGTACATTAATTATGGCCTGTTTCATTAACAAATAAATACAATGGGAAACAGTTTATTGAGCAGGCGTCTACAGCACGTTCTTGAATTCACACCACAAATGATTCATACCAAAGGCTTGAGTACCCCGAAAAATTTAGCCAGCTTAGGTATGTTATCCCCAAAACAATCCTGTATTACACTATGAAATGAAAGTAAGCTTAGTGTAATATTGATAATTTTGTACCGTCACGACTGAGTAATGTGGATGTTAATTAAGAAGACATCACAGTTGTTATTACACGTGAATTTAACACACTACAATCGGTTTCGTGTTAAATGAACACAGTTGACAAAACATGTTAAATCGCCGGACAAAACGCTGAAAGTCACATGGTAGACCCTGACAAGCCCGCTGATTCACTTCAGCGAGCGCCTGTGACACGAACAGATCGCAGTTCGTGCAGGGAACATAACGGCTTGCACCGCTCTACAGTCGAATATCGGAACCGTGTCGTGAGACTCTGGGGGAAACAATAGAAACGAGCCTCCAAGCACTACATTTCCTCTGAGACTAACTTCACCTAATGTCGAATCGCTATTGAATTTCTATAATCATGACACTTGTAAACATACAGCTCTTCGCTGCTGCCAGTTTGGACTCAATAATACCGCATACACGATTAACCATTGTCACCCTTACGAGCACGACATTATCATCGTCCGACAGTCGTCCAGCACAAAGCTTTCATTTATGTTGTGCGCTTTCCGTCTTGTCGTCACCATTTGTTTTTAGTCCTGCTGCCTCACTACCCCTCCTTTCAGTCACCGCCTCATCTCAAGAAAAGCAGCATTTTCTTTTTCTCATCTGTGGCTTGCCAAGTTCTCTTGTGCTCCACAGTTCGTTGTTTCTGCAATATTGCCAGTTCTTTGTGTCAACACGCTACATTCTCACTATGGTGTCTTTCATTACTTTAATGTCTGATAAAACGCATTGCAGACTGTTAACAGATTATTACACGTGTTTCAGGAAGACGTTACTTATTGATGTAAAACTCAACCAGATTCCATGCCGTCACGAATACAAAATTCATCTATCGTCTCACTTGACACTGAATATAATGGTCCTTCTCGAATTACGAGTGTAAACGGAAAAAGATACGACTCTAAGTCCCTTAAAATTAATCGAAGACTCAGCACATTTCACAGTGAGCACATCGCTTATGCCACCTGAGACTGCAGATCCTGCAATGTCGAGCTATGAAAAACATACTTCCTAACAAGCCTACCATTAGTAGGCCAGTAGCCTCATACAATAGAAATTAAGTATCATCAAGTCGCGAGACATGAATTTTTTTCTGAAATCCGCGTTGCCGTTACTACAGTCGGTAAAATACATTACTCAGCAACAGCTCAGATACGTTACAACTGAAGGCGCCTGTTGCATGGCTGCATGCCTTCGATCTGAAAACCGTTATGAAATGCAGCATGAAAAGCAAGAAATACACTGAGCCAGAACTGAACATTTTTTAGCAACTGTGCTGGATCGTGTGGAAATTGCAATAGTCGTGTCAGCTTTGACCAGAGACGTATTGAACATGCTTCAGACGACGTAAACAACATAGGGACTGAAATGTTACAAACTAGTGTACGTTTCGAAACGTAAATAAAACAGTATGTTCTGATTATATGCATTTATTCATTGGAAAAGAAGTATTTCGGGTCATAACTATGATGCTTCATCTCAGGTTAGCAAAAGAAACAATTATCACAAAGAAAACGAATCGACTATCGCAAATGATGCTCGACAGATGTAATAGTATCACTACATACAAGATAAACTTAAAAAAAGTATTCATCGTAAGCAAATCGAATCATTCATCGAAAAAAATCCGGATACTTAGCTCAAATTTCGATTATATTTATGCCTCTAATGACTTCGTCGTCAGTGGATTGTTAAACCCTCATCTTTCTACCTATTTTCGCTAGTGAATGTGAAGCAGGTGCTCTGAAAACGTTATAAGGTTTTAAGTAATATCTGCAAGAAAACAAATGTAGTGTCGTAAAAGAAGCTCTGCAGCTGTAATGGAGATCACAGAACACAATATGAATTTTAAAAGAAGCATCATCCCAAGACAGTCGAAGCTAGACGGACATCAGAATGCGTTAATGCTGTCCGTGTTTAATGTTATCACTATGCATGGTAGAATGTTTAAGCGGCCTGAGTAGCGACCACTCTGAAGGTCACGGAGATATCGCGTACCCTGTGAGGCAGCCTTAGTAGCATCTACACCTACATCATAATCCGCAAGCCACCTAATGGTATGTGGCGGAGGATACTTTCGGCACCGCTATCTGATCCTTCAACCTTGTTCCACTCGCGAATAGTGCGTGGGAAGAATGATTGTCGGTAAGCCTCCGTAATGGCTCTAATTCCTCGAATTTTCTCCTAGTGGTCAATATGCAAGATGTATGTGGGGGGGGAAGTAATATGTTGACGGACTCCTCCTGAAAAGTGCTGTCCCCAAATTTCAGTCGTAAATCTCTCCGTGATGCACAACGCCTCTTTTGTGACGTCTGCCAGTGGAGTTTGTTTAGCATCTCCGTAACGCTCTCTCGTCAGCTAAACGATCCAGTGACGAAACGCGCCACTCTTTGTTGGGTGTTCTCTCCTCTATCAGTCCTACCTGATACGGATCCGAGTTAGGTAAACAATACTCAAGTATCGGGCGAACAAACGCCTTTTCAGCCACTTCTTTCGTGGATGAGTTGCATTTCCTTAAGATTCTTCCGATGAATCTGAGTCTGGTGTCTCCTTTTCCCACTATCTGTTTTATATGGTCGTTCCACTTAAGGTCGTTCTGGATAGTTACACCTAGATATTTTATGGCAGACGCTGTCTCCAGCTTTTTGTCATCAACAGTGTAGCTGTACAGTAGTGAGTTTATTTTCCTATGTATGCGCAACATGTTAAATTTATTTACGTTCAGGGTCAACTGCCAGAGTCTGCACCATTCAACATTTCTCTGCGGGACGTTCTGCAAATTCTTACTGGCTTCTGGCGTAGCTACTTTGGTATAGGCAACTGCATCATCTGCAAATAGCCTTAAAGAGAACCGGACGCTTTCTACTAGATCGTTTATATATACTGTATACTGCAACTGTGATATCATTCTTCCCTGTGCTACTCCGGATATTACCTTTACATATGTCGATTTACCCGGCCGCTGTGGCCGAACGGTTCTAGGCGCTTCAGGCTGGAACCGCCCTACTGCAATTGTCGCAGGTTCGAATCCTGCCTCTGGCATGGATGTGTGTGACGTCCTCAGGTTAGTTAATTTTAGTAGTTCTAAGTCTAGGGGACTGATGATCTCAGCTGTTAAGTTCCATAGTGCTTAGAGCCATTTGAACCATTTTTTGTCGATTTAGTTCCGTTAAGAGCGATGTGTTGAGTTCTACCTGCAAGAAAGTCTTTAACCCCATCGCAGGTCTTCTCCGACGCTCCGTAAGCATTTTTTTTTTCATTAAACGACAATGCGGAACGGTTTTAAGTGCCTTACCGAAATCAAGGAACGCGGCATCAACCTGAGCGCCTAACAGATTCTGAAAGAGATCTCAGTCTGGCCCTCCGTTTGGCCAACAGCGCGAATCGCCCAGCGTCCAGATTTGGGAGCATTCAGATGCGATAGTTTTCCGATGTTGGCCTGCTTGGGAATGAGACGGCAGGTACAGTCGTAGTCAAGGCTATGGCCGATCACGTGTGTCCACCACAAGGGGAGGACTGCCGTATTGTCGACTAAGCACACCGTAACCCCTCCACGTCTGTGCGTCCCATCTGATTACAAGTAACATTCTGGATGCCGCACCATTCAAGAGAGATTAGCAGCAGCGGGACCAGAGAATCACATTACCATGCGTAGGACGCTATAAACACCACTACACTACATCTACATCTACATCCATACTCCGCAAGCCACCTGACGGTGTGTGGCGGAGGGTACCCTGAGTACCTCTATCGGTTCTCCCTTCTATTCCAGTCTCGTATTGTTCGTGGAAAGCAGGATTGTCGGTATGCTTCTGTGTGGGCTCTAATCTCTCTGATTTTATCCTCGTGGTCTCTTCGCGAGATATACGTAGGAGAGAGCAATATACTGCTTGACTCTTCGGTGAATGTATATTCCCAAAACTTCAACAAAAGCCCGCACCGATCTACTGAGCGTCTCTCCTGCAGAGTCTTCCACTGGAGTTTATCTATCATCTCCGTAACGCTTTCGCGATTACTAAATGATCCTGTAACGAAGCCCGCTGCTCTCCGTTGGATCTTCTCTATCTCTTCTATCAACCCTATCTGGTACGGATCCCACACTGCTGAGCAGTATTCAAGCAGTGGGCGAACAAGCGTACTGTAACCTACTTCATTTGTTTTCGGATTGCATTTCCTTAGGATTCTTCCAATGAATCTCAGTCTGGCATCTGCTTTACCGACGATCAACTTTATATGATCATTCCATTTTAAATCACTCCGAATGCGTACTCCCAGATAATTTATGGAATTAGCTGCTTCCAGTTGCTGACCTGCTATTTTATAGCTAAATGATAAGGGATCTATCTTTCTATGTATTCGCAGCACATTACACTTGTCTACATTGAGATTCAATTGCCATTCTCTGCACCATGCGTCAATTCGCTGCAGATCCTCCTGCATTTCAGTACAATTTTCCATTGTTGCAACCTCTCGATACACCACAGCATCATCTGCAAAAAGCCTCAGTGAACTTCCGATGTCATCCACCAGGTCATTTATGTATATTGTGTATAGCAACGGTGCTATGACACTCCCCTGCGGCACATCTGAAATCACACTTACTTCGGAAGACTTCTCTCCATTGAGAATGACATGCTGCGTTCTGTTATCTAGGAACTCGTCAATCCAATCACACAATTGGTCTGATAGTCCGTATGTTTTTACTTTGTTCATTAAACGACTGTGGGGAACTGTATCGAACGCCTTGCGGAAGTGAAGAAACACCGCATCTACCTGTGAACCCGTGTCTATGGCCCTCTGAGTCTCGTGGACGAATAGCGCGAGCTGGGTTTCACATGACCGTTTTTTTTTTCGAAACAGAAGTATGACAATGAACAACGTTACAGAGACTTCAAAGGCTGGAGTTTGGAGTGATTGAACTCTCGGAAGGCATCGACCGCTGCTGAATGGCTCAAATGGTTCAAATGGCTCTGAGCACAACGGGACTTAACGTCTGAGGTTATCAGTACCCTAGACTTAGAGCTACTTAAACCTTACTAACCTAAGGACATCACACACACCCATGCCAGAGGCAGGATTCGAACCTGCGACCGTAGCAGCAGCGCGGTTCCAGATTGAAGCGCCTAGAACCGCTCGGTCACAGAGGCCGGCTCTGCTGAATGGCGTTGCATTGGGTTCATCGGCGAATCGCTGTTCTGCGCAACCCTTGATGACCATCGTCGTCGAGTATAGCGGCAACCTAGCTCCTAGTGATTGACGGCACTCTGAGGGCACCTCTTGAATTCTCACGTGTTACTTCTCAAGCTACAGTGTCGTGGTGTAACTTTACATCAGTAAAAACTCGTCCAAACATGGCACATGTCTTATGCCGCTTGGTGTTGAGATACTGCTGTGCCCAACAAGATTCCCCTGATCCTTTCCCGCAGAATATGTATGTGATCAGCTCGGATGTCAGTTTCGTCCCAGTGCCACTGCTCAGCATATCAAAGACCAATTAGAACAGTTCTGGTCTAGCTTGCCTCACGAGGCGATACAACTTCT
This sequence comes from Schistocerca gregaria, assembly GCF_023897955.1. Classification (NCBI taxonomy): domain Eukaryota; kingdom Metazoa; phylum Arthropoda; class Insecta; order Orthoptera; family Acrididae; genus Schistocerca; species Schistocerca gregaria. The sequence continues at coordinate 521,078,845 of NC_064922.1, read as the reverse complement.
TATGATACTCTTCCTAACCAAATCAGTGCACGCATCCAGCTCAGATGGCGTTCAACGTCATCTTCATAAAGGGGTTCTATTACCAAGTTCTTTGTAAATTTGACTCGACTTCGTAACCAGCGTAATACCATCACATACCCTCTCAACTCGTGAAGATTCATTTACTTTGCTCCTCCCCTTCCCTGATCTTCGTTTTTTTTTCCTTTTTTCAGGCAGTTTAGGTATCAGGAGTAGAAAAACGGTAATCACAGTTATACCTTCAATTATTCATCGGAAAGAAAACACTTGTGTACTGTAAATAAAAGCTTTACGGCTGTAATGGAGTCCGCAGCTCGTGGTCGTGCGGTAGCGTTCTCGCTTCCCATGCCCGGGTTCCCGGATTCGATTCCCGGCGGGGTTAGGGATTTTCTCTGCCTCGTGATGACTGGGTGTTGTTTACTGTCCTTAGGTTAGTTAGGTTTAAGTAGTTCTAAGTTTTAGGGGACTGATGACCATAGATGTTAAGTCCTATAGTGCTCAGAACCATTTGAACCATTTTTGAGCTGTAATGGAGACTACCTGACACAGTGCAAACTAAACAGAACATGAAACGTACTGGCGGAAGGATCTTTAAACAGAACATATGTACCACAAAAAAACTGATAAATTTACAAAGAGTTAGCATTCCCGTCAAACATAAGAGGCCCTAGTTTGTTTCTTGCACCCAGCAGAGATTAAAAATAATCATTTTCAGTGATGGCTAAAGAGTATGTATTCTCTAAGCAAATAATAAATTAATAAAACTTCTTCTCTGGAAACGAACAGAAGTATGACGACGAATAACGCTACAGAGAAATGAAAACCAAAATACGCTCCATGCAGTGGCTTTAAAGAAAACTGTTACCATTACTACGCTGATACAATGGCTCCATGCTTAACAATCATATACAACCGTTCGCTCAACGAAAGATCTGAAACCAAAAACTCGAAAGTTGCACAGGCCACACCAATATTCAAGAAAGACAGTAGGAGTGATCCGCATAATAACAGAACCACATCATTAATGTCGGTAGGCAGCAGGATTTTGGAACATATACTGTGTTTGAACATGATGAGTTACATCGAAGATAACGGTCTATTGGCACACAATCAACACGGATTTAAAAAACATTGTTGTTGTGAAACACAACTAGTTCTTTACTAGCACGAAGTGTTGAGTGCTATTGACTAGGGATTTCAAACTGAACCGGAGTTTCTGGATTTCCGGATGGCAGGACACTTAGAAAATGTAACAGTTATACTAAAGAGACTGCCTACACTACGCTTGTCTCCCTCTTTTAGAATACCGCTGTGTGGTGTGGGATCCTTACCAGACAGGAATGACGGAGTACATCTAAAATGTTCAAAGAAGGGCAGCACGTTTTGTATTATGGATGAAAGACTGTCACTGAAATGATACAGGATTTGGATTGACATCATTAAAACAAAGGCATTTTTCGTTGCAGCGGAGTTTCAATCACCAGCTTTCTCCTCCGAATGCGAAAATATTATGCCGACGCCGCCCTACATAGGGAGAAAATGATCACCGTAACAAAATAATGGAAATCAGAGCTCACACGGAAAGATATAGGCGTTCGTTTTTCCCCGCGCTGTATGAGATTGAAATAATATAGAATTGTGTAGGTGGTTTGATGAACCCTCTGCCAGGCACTTAAATGTGATTTGCGAAGTATCCATGTATATGTAGATGTAGATGTAAATCACTTCATGTGACGAACCCGATGGCCAGCATCGCAAACTCGTTTTAACCCTCTCTGGTTAGCTTAACTGGAGCAGCAGATTTCCAATTCCATCGCTTCTGAGTGAACTAAAAGCACCTCTGTCCGAGGATTTAACAATATTCTTTTGTACAGAATTAGTATTGCATGTCTTGAATTGACGACGGGTCACAGATTTACATCATAACATCAATTTCAACGTGCTCCAGCGGCGTTTAATCTTATTCGTTCAACCGATCCTTTACTTCATTATTTGTACGTACCACGTAATTATCAACTTTTAGTCCTGGATCCTGTAGCTTTCATCGAGGCACCTCGTTAATTCGAATACCGTTCCAGATGGAATACCAGGAACTTTCAGCACTCAGCACAAAAGCAGTAAGTGGCCGCAATCTTACACAAAGTCAATATATTGATTACAAATAAAATAACCATAGAAACGGCTGTTCAAGGCTCTACGCCTATTCATTGTGACACAGAACAAAGAAAATGGAGACTAAACACTGCAGTGTTTGAAAACGTGCAGAGTATTCACAACTAGCTTCGTGTTTGTTTTTTTTTTCTAAGAAAAAATGATATCTTTATTCTCCCCTTGCAAGTTATCCGGAGTTGTTAACAGCGAGATAAATTCGTCACAGAAATATTTTGCGTCAAAAATTTTCACTGAATTAAAATTCAGTTAACACTAGAGGACACACGATCATTTTTCATGTGTTCTTAATTACAGAATTTGAGAAAAATGGTTAGAGTTGTAAAGAGAAAAATATTTTCAGCCTCGATATGTCGTTCGTGTATGGTTACAAGAACAGCATTGTAGATATTTAACTGTAACGTAAGGAAATTAGAGATTACGGGTCACCATTGGCAAGACGTTTTCATTTGGTGAGAGATATGGAGAATGTGCTAGCCAGGGCAGCAGTCGAACATTTTCTGTATCCAGAAAGGCCCGTACAGGACCTGCAACATGCGGTCGTGCATTATCCTGCTGAAATGTAGGGTTTCGTAGGGATCGAATGAAAGGTAGAGCCACGGGTCGTAAAACGTCTGAAATGTAACATCCACTGTTCAAAGTGACTTCAGTGCGAACAACAGGTGACCTAGACGTGTAACCAATGGTACCCCATACCATCCCGCCGGGTGATACGCCAGTTTGGCGATGACGAATACACGCTTCCAATGTGAGTTCACCACGATGTCGCCAAACACGGATGCGACCATCATGATGCTGTAAACAGAACCTGGATTCATCCGAAAAAATGACGTTTCGCCATTCGTGCGCCCAGGTTCCTCGTTGAGTACACCATCGCACGCGTTCCTGTCTATGATGCAGCGTCAACGGTAACCGCAGCATTGATCTCCGAGCTGATAGTCCATGCTCCTGCAAACGTCGCCGAACTGTTCGTGCAGATGGTTGTTGTCTTGCAAACGTCTCCATCTGTTGACTCAGGGATCGAGTCGTGGATGCACGATCCGTTACAGCCGTGCGGATAAGAAAAAAATGGTTCAAATGGCTCTGAGCACTATGGGACTTAACAGCTGTGGTCATCAGTCCCCTAGAACTTAGAACTACTTAAACCTAACTAACCTAACGACATCACACACATCCATGCCCGAGGCAGGATTCGAACCTGCGACAGTAGCAGTCGCGCGTTTCCGGACTGAGCGCCTAGAACCGCTAGACCACCGCGGCCGGCGCGGATAAGATGCCTGTCATATGGACTGCTAGTGATACGAGGCCGTTGGGATCCAGCATGGCGTTGAATGAAACCACCGATTCCATATTCTGCCAACAGTCATTGGATCTCGACCAACGCGAGCAGCAGTGTCGTGTTACGATAAACCGCAACGTTTCACCAGGCAACGCCGGTCAACTGCTATTTGTGTATGAGAAATCGGTTGGAAACTTTCCTCATGTCAGCACGTTGTAGGTGTCGCCACCGGCGCCAGCCTTGTGTGAACGCTCTGAAATGCTAATCATTTGCATATCACAGCATCTTCTTCCTGTCGGTTAAATTTCGCGGCTGTAGCAATTTTAATGGCCAGAAGTGTATGATTCTCTTACGGAACATCTCGTTCTCATTAGCGCTATTCAAAAGCTCTTCACAGATTACAAGGCGAAAGTCTTTCTGGTCTTGACTCATGAGCCGTGGGACGAACATGACGGCAAAACCATGCATTCCAAGATGCTGTGTCAGGATATCATGACATGATCAAACTGAAATGTCACATTCTTCTGCTATCTCTAGGACAGTCAGTCTTCGACTGGCACGCACAATTTAGTTGACGTTCCTGACTTGAGCGTTGTCGGTAGACGTCGAAGGGCATCCTGAGATAGGGTCATCTTTAACTTCCGTCCGGACATTTTTAAACCGTGTGAACCATTCGTAACTTCGATTTCGGCTTAAGCGCTCATCACCGTAGGCTTCCTGCATCATTTGGTGTGTCTCTGTAAAGGTTTTCTTCAGTTTCATCGTAATTTAACACAGACGAGTTCCTCCTCTAACTGTGCCGTCTCGAAATTAGTGAACTGTGCGACACAACGTTCTACTCAATACAGCACGGAACAATAACTAACAGACATACAACAATGAAACTTCCGGCAGTTACGGAATAAACGCAGGTGTGTACAGGGATTCCAACAGCATTTCGCTCCAAAACACCATTCGCCCAAAATTACCATTGTTCCGGAAATTTTTGAACAGATCTCGCATCTAATAAACTGATTCCATAAAAGTAATTTAGTGTATTTAAAAAGTGAAGTAGAATCTGCTGTTTAAATAATCTAGTTGTTTCATATGTACGTAAATCAAACTCAGTTTACCAAAGCAGGAAAACGAAATTGCATTTGTTCATTCAAATCGAAGCTATAATTTTCTGTCATCTGGTTATCGATTTCTAGTGACATCCTCTGCTTATTTTTCTTGACTGTCTGACAAATATCACAGTTTGCGCCGTATGACAGGTTTTCTGGGCGGAAGTTACAGTTCCATTAAAAGAAGCTTAGAAAACCTTGTAGTATACGTCTCCTCTCTTATTCGGACCATCAGATTGACACTATGTACACATATAGCGTCTGTAGTTTTACCTGTTTGCGGTTTTCCACGATGCTTTCAGTTAGCGCTATGCACATAGTTTTATGTGAAATGACTCAATATCCAATTTAGTGCTGCATGATACAAGGGGTATTCAAATGAAATCTTGTAACTAGTATATAGTAACAGTAATGATTTTATTAACTCAAAAATGTACTTATACACAGTACACATACTCAAAAATAGTCGCTAAAACTGTTGGCACATTTATCCCATTGCGACACTAGCCGGTCGATTCCATCCTTGAAGAAGCTAGTAGGCTGCTGTCGGTCCAGACCTGGATCCAGCCGTACACTTCGTCGTCCGTTGCGAATCGATGTCCGCGAATAGCTTGCTTTAGAAGTCCAGACACATGAAAGCCACACGGTGAAAGGTCGGGACTGTACGGTGAATGTTTCAGTGTTCCCCAGTGAAACTGCTGCAATGTCGTCTTCACCGCATTGGGCGTAGGTGGGCGGACATCATCATGCAGGAGGATAACGACAACACGTCAACGACGCAGGCTGTAGTCACCGCACACAGCCTTCCTCCGTCGATACGTTGCACGGCCTCCAACTCCCTCCGCCGGTAAAAATCAAATGACTCCTCGTTGTTCCTGCTTACTCTCCTGCATGTTCGGTAGTGGACGGTAACTTGTGTGACCACCTTCTCTTCGGCGTGAAACGACACTGACGCTATACAACATCAGTCTCTCTACCAATAGATGGCACCACCATACCCGCAGTTACTTGGTGATATCTTACGTGTAAGGCAAACGTAGATGCACTGATCAGGTTTCATTTGAATGAACCTCATTTTTTTTTTACGTTATTGGTTATACAGTAAGATATACATCAGATTTTCTGTGATTTTCACTTTTCGGGGTAATCTCTGAAAGTGTGCCAGTATACTGGAAAGTGCACCGAGTTTTTGAAGCTACCAACTGTTTCACATTGGCTATAATAAAGAAGAGGTATAATTTTATGTGGTCGGACCCTCCAAACCCACCTTGACCAGTTTACTATTTGCTGTGTAACCAGTGGTTCCTTCGTCTCAACCCCTCCAAAAACCCAACCAATCATCATAGGCTGCACCACCCTCTCCTTCCGTCTCCATGTCTTCTACGTCACTCTTTATGGTTGCCCCATTCACCTCACCCCCAACCTGACATACCTTGGCCTCACCCTGGACCATCACCTCACCTGGCCCCCTCACCTCCTGACCATCCAGCAGAAAGCCCATTCCCACCTCTGTCTCTTGCCACTCCTGTGTGGCCATACATGGGGCTTACCTCCTTCCACCATACTCCACACCTACAAATCCCTCGTCCATCCTATCTTCTGTTATGCCAGCATTGCATGGACCTCCACACCCATCCGCTTTTACAAGGCCGTCCAAATCTTCAAACACCATACAGTCTGCCTTGCCTTCCATACCCGCCTTCCTTCCCCCACACAGCTCCTGTACGACCTCATTCCCTTCCCTCACCTCCTCCTTTTCCTCCAACATCTCCACATCCTTTACACTGTCTGCAGGCTTGATCCACCGCAGCCCCTAGTTTCCCCCTTCCTCTCCACCCCCCCCCCCCCCGCCCATTGCCATGCCTCTACCGCTGTATCCCTCCCTCTCCACCTCCACAGCCTCCATCTCCTTCATCAGGGCAATTTTCAGCATCTCCCCTTCCCATATCTTGAACTTCGCCATGATGTCTTCCTTCCAACTGTATCCAAGCCTTGTTCCCCCTCCCCGCCACAGGGCCCCTCTTTTCCTCTCCCCTCCTTCTCCCAGAGCGGATAATCCTCCTTCTCCCCCCCCCCCCTGCGTCCTGCACCCCGTCCTCAACTGTATCCCTCCCACGTCCTTCCCTCCCTAGCCCTCTTCGACGCGCCCCTGCTCGTCTCCCCCCCCCCCCCCCCCTGGCAGTGCACCCCTGATAGGGAATGGAAATAACAATAAAGGAAAAAATTAAGTGGTCGGGTCAAGTCTACATCCATAGTTAAAAGCGATTATTTGCTTTAAGGACTTCTGTTTGATATGTTGATTGTGATAAGGGAACAAACACATACGATTCGCTATTAAGTACAAATCTGTATGTCTGTATATTTTTGCATGGTGCCTGTTTGCCTGGAGCTGTTGCTTTCCATACTTGCTGTGGTTGCGACTGTTAGTTGCCACATGATGGTGGCGTAATGAGTGGGAAATCGGTCAGTGATAAAATACGAATGGCAGAACTTGAAAAGAATGTTTTTGTTATTATTTTAGTTATATTTAATACACACATTGGTAACGTCCACCAATCCTTTTATCTTTTGCCCTAAGGTGAAAATTATGTCACTCACATTTCAATTACAGAAGACATAAAAATTAATTCAGTGTAATTTTCTAGGAAAGACAATGCAGGAACTGAAATGAACGTCTACTCGTGCCCATCAGATTCATTTCCTGGCTGCTAACGAATCTCATATTTAAAACGTGCAACCATATTCAGATATGAAGTGGTCTGTGAACACATTGAATATTCTGATTCGCTGAAATATCGAAGTATAACCTAATATTCCGCTTATATCAGAATTATAACCTCACAACTTGTCGTGTCGTTCAGTATTTCGCCAAAAATGAGTGTGCATCGACAAACATAATCAGTGTAGTTTGGGCCCCGGGATCACCATCTTTCCGAAGAATTTAGTAAGTAGTGCACTCCAAGCGAATTTTCAGAATGAGTGTTCAACAAAACGACGCCCTGTTCCTGGCCCAGTCTTGGACACCCCTTAGCACTGTCAATACAACGATTGTCCTGCTAGTGCGTCGTAACTAATGAGTGGCTGGTCTGCTACAACCGCCAACACAAGTGTGCTATCGGCTGTTTGGCCAAGCGATAGAGTAGTATCTCATTTCCAAATACCAAACAGTTAACATACCAGAAAACAAGATACTGGACGAAGCCCGTAGAAGATTTTTTCTGGTAGTTTACAGGGAGTAGTCAAAAATATGGAAACACCCAATCACAAAGCATTACCATGAGTTGTACGATGTAGGAAACCCGATGGCATTCGAAACAACTTCTAGTCGTCTCTGAATGGATAAGTAGGGGTCCTTTGTACTTTTCAAGGGAATATTATACCACTCTTCCTGCAAAAGCTCAGGTAACGATGGTGGAGGTGGGTACCTATCGCGCACACTTCTGTCCAAAGTAGACCAGAAAGGCTAAGTAATATTGAGATCTGGTGACCGTGGTGGACAGAGAATCTGCGACAATTCATCATTGGGCTCAAAAACCAGTCATGGACAATGCGAGCTGTGTCACGAGGGACCTTGTCGTCTTGGAACACAACATCACCACTGGGGAGGAAACATTGGGCGTGGAATAGACTTGGTCTGCCAAGACGATCACATAATTCTTGGCAGTAAAGCGACCTTGCAGTGTATCCATGGGGCTCATGGCATACCACAACATCGCTGCCAAAAAATGGTTCAAATGGCTCTGAACACTAAGTGACTTAACAGCAGAGGTCATCAGTCCCCTAGAACTTAGAACTACTTAAACCTAACTAACCTAAGGACATCACACACATCCATGCCCGAGGCAGGATTCGAACCTGCGACCGTAGCGGTCGCGCGTTTCCAGACTGAAGCGCCTAGAACCGCTCGGCCAGTCCAGCCGACATGGTTGCCCAAATCATCAGCGAAGCCCCACCAAGTACTGTCGGGACGTAAACACAGGAATACACGGGTATAAGTTCGAAATAGTATGCAACAAAAATCATCCGACCAAAATTACTTTCTTCCGTTGGTTTACAGTTCATGTTTCTTGCCTTCAAAACTAAGTTTTTGTGTTATGGGCATTGACGTGTGGTTTTGTAATTCCAGCTCACTCTGCAGTTCCCTGCTTAATCATCTTGATTTGGTGCTCACGGGGTTCGTAAGTGTGACATTCAGTTCCGTAGCTACATTTTCAGCTATTGGCCCCTTATCTTTGGTCAAAGTCCTCTTCAATGGCTGTCTGTCACGATCATTCACACACCCTTTCGTCCGCGTTGTGACTTAGCGGATGATGTTTTTCGGCTATATATCTATACGGTATAAATCTTCGATGTGGTGCCTCCCGAAATAGCACACATTCCTGCTACCTTCGTTACGGAAGCACCTACCATATGTGCGCTAACAACTTGTCCACGTTCGGATTCATTTAGTTGCGTCTTTACGTTCTCACAACTGCACAGAACACTGCTCTCACCAAGAACGACACATCTACGTCTACATCTACATGATTACTCTGCATTTCACAATTAAGTGCCTGTCAGAGGGGTTTATTGAGCCACATTAAAGCCGCTTATCTACAGTTCCACTCTCGGTCAGCGCGCGGGGAAGAGGAACACCTAAATCTTTCCTTACGAGGTCTGATTTCTTTTCTTTTGTTATGAGGATCGTTTCTCCTTATGTAGGTGGACGAAAATAAAATATTTTCACAATCTGAGGAGAAATTTGATGATTGAAATTTCATGAGAATGTCCTGCCGCAGCGAAAAAGGCCTTGTTTTAATTACTGCCTCTCCAGTTCGTGAATCACGCCTCTCTCTCTCTTTCTCTCTCTCTCTCTTATTTCGCGGCAATACAAAAGGAGCTGGCCTTCTGTGAACTTTTTTGATATCCTTCGTCAGTGCTATCCGATGCGGATCCCACACCGCACAGCTGTACTGCAATTGTAGTGTAAGCAGTCCCTGTAGTAGTCCTGTTGCATTTTCCAATAGTTCTACCAATAAATCGCAGTCCTTGGTTCTCTTTCACTACAACTAAGATATGGTCATTCCAATTTCAGTTATTCGTAATTGTAACCCCTAAATATTTAGTTGAGTTTAAAGCCTTTACATGTGTGTGATTTATCGTGTAACAGAAATTTAGCGGTTTCCTTCTACTGCTCATGTGGAATTCATCACATTTCTCATTGTTTAGAGTCAATTGCCACTTTTTGCACGATGCAGATATCATTTTCCAATTCATTTTGATCATCTGAGGACTTCATAGAACTCTAAAAGACAGCGTCATGTGCAAACAATCTGAGAGGGTTGCTCAGATTGTCTCCTAAATCGTATATGTAGAAGAGAAATAACAGAGGCCGGTAATACTTCCCTGTAGAACGTCCGTTATTTGCTAGATGCCCTTCCGTCATTTATTACGAACTATGACCTTTCTATCAGGAAATCACATATCCAGCCACACAACTGAGGTGATACTCCATAGACACGCAATTTAATTACAAGTCGCTAATGAGGAACGGTGGCAAAAGCTTTCCACAAAAAAAGGGTTACTGAGTGCACTGTATAGGTATCGCCCATGTCAAATGCAAGAGCTCAACCCGCAACTTTGGATAGCATCTGCATTTATGTTCAAACATGCATTTCTCATGGTACTTCCATATTTTTGTCCAACTCCTGTACGACAAAGCCTCGTCATGAAGTCAAGATGGTATGCATAATGTGTCCTCACCACCATGGTAATTCGAAAGACCGTGTCTGCGTGTCACCAGGCGACCACAAGCTTGGCACCGTCCAGTGGGTCACCCTCATGACCAGAGGAACATCTTAAAAGGGCAAGACCATCATGAAGACCACTTTACTTGTGTTTGCGTCTAACTAACATCAACGTCTCTTTCTAATTTTTCATGTCCGGTAATCCGTAAAGCGTGCAACGTCTTAAGCCTATGATTAACAATAATATCTTGATCTTTTTTCGCCGTTCTATTGTACTTGAAAATCCTACAAACGGACTTGAGACTTATTTCATTTCATTCTGTCAACTGCAGAAATTCTGGATCCGACAATATCACATTGCACTACACTCCTGGCCATTAAAATAGCAAAACCATGAAGACGACGAGCAGATTAACGTCGAATTGGCCTGTAGTGTGCTATACGTTCGAATATACAAATGGTCAGCATTTTAGAACAGCCGAATAAAGTGGATATGGGGATCGCCATCTGCTTTCTGTAGACAGGATGGAACGGGTACAAGTGCAGATTTTTTTCGTGCGGTACCTTAATATCTACACACATCACTGTGTTGGTTGTTTTTTCTTTGCGTTGAAGACTATTCCACAAAACACGCAACAGACTTTATGACCTGATGTTTTCTGCATGATTGTAACTGCACCACTAAGTGTGCTACGCCTCTTGGTATAGAATAACCGTTTTTCGTCCATGCGTCCACACTTCACCTGTTATCTAGGGGAAAATAAACATTAATGACTTGCTTTTGCCACACGTGAATAGAGGTAGCAACGAACCTAAAAACATACAGCTCCTAAAGCTGTAATTATTGGCCTGCAAATGATGTAGGCTAAATACTGATGTAGTGTGGTTCAGCACATGGTCCTTAGTCGCCAATAGAAATATCTACATTTATACCCGTTACACGCAGTATAAGGATAGACTACGCATCGGGTTCGTCATTCAGAAATCGCATTTGAAAGTTGTTTGTTTGTGAGAAGATCGTAATACATTGTGTAAGAAGAAGAAAAGTCCACTGGCGTGTGTAGGAATAGGACAGCGGAAGATGCGCTGCCTATCAAGATTGCGGCTATCGACACTGTTGCTCGCTATGGTCGTCTTACCACGCCATTCATACATATTTGGACTCGATGGGTTCACGCCACGTAGGCTCTCATCGGTACAATGCGAGTAGTTCACGAGAGGTCGGCCATATTTTTCGATAGACCATGCAGGAACGTACAGCTACGTCGCACACCTTCAGTTACGAAATGGTCTTATTTGCAGAAACACAAATATCACCACGGACAGTGCGACGACGTCGGGAGCACCACATTTGGAGCACAGCTGACGCTGCAGCAGAGAACGATGTGCCGACGGCCGTGCGAGCGACAACGCTAAACGCGGGAATAACACCTAGCAGTGTTTTCAGACCAGTCCCTGTTCTGCGTACAGCATCACTATTGACGTATCCTTGTATACAGGCTCCAAGGACAACAAACCTTGGCAGTTGGCACTCATGGCATTCGTCACCGTCGTGGCGGCGCTGAACCTGGCGAGATGCGAGCGGGATTCAATAACTAATGCAACATATTTTTTTGAATGCAGGCTGGTTTTATTCAGGATTCCACTGCTCCATATTATTCCCCACTCTTTTGACTACAAAACCCTATTTTACATCATAATCTCCGTTCAATGCTATGGCTTTACGTCACCTTACTGGGAGGATCTGTATGCCATCTTTGTACCACTCTACTGCCCGTCGTCGGAGCCAACGGCTTGCTGCATCAGTAATCTCCCCGTCATCCATGTACTGCTTCCCGCGGAGTGCATACTTCATTGGGCCAAACAGATGGAAGCCGGAAGGTGCGAGATCCGGGCTTTCGAGTGGATGAGAAAGAGTACCCCAACTGGTAGACGAATATGTCAGCACTACCAACAGAGACGTCCAGTTGTGCAGCGAGGTGTTTGATTGCGATCCGTCGATCACCATGAATGAGAGTGTCCGCACGTTCCAACTGGCACGCGGGAGATCGGACAGCTTTGCGCAACCTTCTTACGATGATCACAGGCGCCTCACCCAATGACTCACCGTGCTTTTGTTCACTGCCAAGACTCCGTAGAAATTCTACAAGTACCTATGTATATCTGCAATGCTCTGATTTTCCGCCAAAAGAAACTCAATTATAGTTCTCTGCTTGGAACGCTACTCCATGACAGATGCCATTTTGAAAGTTACGTATAGCGCTACCACCTATAGGAACCTCATAAAACTGCAGAGGCTGAAGTGACAATATTCCACGACGTCGCACAGCAAACTGCGCGTTTTTTTTCAAACGAAATTAGCCGAGATAAAGAATATGTTGAATTACTTATTGAACGCCCCTTGTATTATGGGTGCCCAAAACTACAACCTATAGCTCACAGAGCTGGTAATTTGCTATCCTGACGTGGCCTACATTCTCCAGATCTCACCCCATTGAAAATACCTGGCTTGCTGAGGGACAAGTACCCCACCACTCACAAGCTGCTACTACTGACTGACTCCGGCGCGAGAAATAAAGAAAGATGCACTGACGTGCAAGTATCTGTGATCGAAACTCAACTCGACTCGATGCCAAGCAGGGTTGGAACCACTGTAGCTGCGAGAGTTGGCAGCTTTTTGCATTAAGTTTCGCACTTTCTATGCCCCCAAGTAAATTGCAAATGTAATCAGGTGTTCTTCCTATTATATTCTTACCCGCAATAACTAAAAATTCTTTATTTGCTATTGCTCCAATTTACATTTGTTGCGATTATATTGGCCAGAAGTGTACTTCTAGGGTGACGTTTTAGTGTATGTTATCTAACTACCAACTGACGGCCTACATCTGCTTCGTTTCGACAGCTGTGTAATAGCTATATATTACACTTAATAATATTTCTGTATCGTTGCTTTTCTGTCTTGTTAAATAAACTCTATTCTCACAAAAAAAGTTCCATCGCAAAACATAAAATCAACCATAACGAGACGACAGTAAGTTTCTTAGACTTGGGACACACAGTTATGGGTTATGCTGTAAGTTCTATCTTTTACACACAATTTTAAATGTAACTAGTCCATAAAAATTGTGAAAACAAATAAATAAACTCAGTTTTACTTTGTGGTACTTATTTAGCGATAAGTTCATAAAAATGTCTTGATGCAGATTTTTCTCATATTTTCATTCCCTCCAGCTGTAGCACTATTAGAATTGTAAGTGAGCGTGTTTAGCAGAATGTTGACAATATATGATATAATGATAATACGTGTGGCTAGGCCGCGAGCCACACGTACTGCGAGTCCGGCTGCCTGGTGTATGTCTTTTTAGCTGATCCCACTTCGCTGATTTGTGTGTTGATGAGGATGAAATGACGATGAAGACTACAAAATCTCCACATACAAGCTTTCCAGACTGTTTCTCATCACCTTGTATAAATTTTACGAAATCGTCCGATAATTAGAATTTCTACACGAACTGTGATACAATGATGAGCCAACACATTATGCCCACTTTCTTAACAGCTTGTTTGTCCGTCTTTGGAATGAAATATATCACTCATTCTGCGTATCAGAGATCTGACAGTTTGTTAGATTTGTAGAGGTATGTGGCATTAAATTGTCTAAGCACAGGTCATGTTCTTCGTGTAAATAACGGGCCGTTGATTTTCGTACATGGCGATGGTGCCCGATAGCAACCCAGATGGGTGCCACTGGATTTGCATTAGACGAATTTAGTCGGCAAGACATCAACGCAAGTTCACTATAATGCTCCTCAAACCACAGTAGCACGGTTCTGGCTCCGAGACACGGACAGTTATATCGCAGAAAGATGACATCGCCGTCGGGGAAGACATCAAGCATGAAGGGCCTCAGGTGGTTCGCAGCTATCAGCGTGTGTTCGATTACTACCACAGGCCCCATGCAAGCGCAGGAGAATGTCTCTCACAGCATTACACTGCTCCCAACAGCCTGCGTCCGTGGCGAACTGCACGTTCATCTCGATCTCGGTGACGGCGTTTGTGGAGACGACTATTGACCTAGTGTAGCAAAAACGTCGTTCGCCCAAGATGCCGTCACTTTTCCATTGGTCGACGGTCGAATTTTAATGGTCTCGTGCCCACTGCAATCTTAACTGACTATGTCGTTGAGTCAACATGTAAACACATAGGATTGTCTGTTGTGGAGTTCCATGGTCAACAATATACGATGAACGGTATACTCCAAAACATTTGTGCGCGCAGCATCAAGGTAATCCTTCGCCCGAGAAGCCACAGATCACCATCTATACTAATTTACAGTGGAGAAAAATGGTTCAAATGGCTCTGAGCACTATGCGACATAACGTCTGATATCATCAGTCGTAAATACGGAAGCGTCCGATCCCGCCCGTGTGCTTTGACCCATGACGTCACAAATATGGCGGAAACGACCATAAACCACGATTCCAATATGGCGCATATAAAGTCGATACGTACACATTATGAGGAGGAAAATAGATCGAAAAAGACACACACACACTTTTCACAAAAAGCCTAATGACACTAATGGGACAAGCGCGGGAAATAGGGTGTTTTTGGGTGGGGGCAAACTAAATATAAAGAAATTTAGACACCCACCCCCATACAAAACCACACAAAACAACGAAAAAAGCGACATCACAAAAATCCCCAAAATACCACTAAACACAATATCATCTGGAATCGGATACTTTCCTTGACCTATATAGCTCAACAGCAGCTCCCGATCCCATAAATTAGGGTCAAACATTTCCCTTGGCCTATATAGCTTGAAAACATCTCCCATGCCAATACCAACATACACAGCCACACATTGGGGTCGAACACTTCCCTTGACCTGCGCACTGTTAATTTTATCCGTCATATCCATTTCTGAACAAAAACAACAACCGATTAATTTTACTAAAATTACCACACGACGTACAGCGAACAACACTAAATTAACCTTCACACAAAATTGTTAACTCACTGAAACGAATTCCACTACAAACACCGCCGACACTCGAACAGTTCTGGATAACGAGCAAAAGCAAACTGAGCCCATTACACAACACAAACGAAAACCCTGAACATACCACCAGAGAGCATAACAAACCACAACACGACGACATCTATAAACACGTCACACTCACAAACCAAACTCCGCGCCGTCATGACGTCACACACGACAACACCCTTACGTCACGGGTCAAAGCCGAAGCGTGGGATTGGACGCTTCTGTCGACCCCATCAGTCGTCTAGAACTTAGAACTAATTAAACCTAACTAACCTAAGGACATCACACACATCCATGCCCGAGGCAGGATTCGAACCTGCGACCGTAGCGGTCGCTCGGCTCCAGACTGTAGCGCCTATCTGCCCTTTGGCAATGGATTTCCCCATTTGCAGCCGATGTCTTCGCTAGGGTGATCCCCCTGTTGTGTCTACTCCGCCTATATACTCTTGTTACCGCGTCACGTGCCCGCAGCACCACCAGGCGGCATCCAACGTCAGGGTGTGCGTGGTCATATGTGAGTCAGGCGTAATTATAAAGAGCGTATACCTTTACATTCTTTGAAAGATTGGTTGAACACCCATGAATGCGACGGATGAAACGTCGGTAGGGATAATATCTTGGGTACCTCCGATTGACACTAAAAACAAAAAGAAACTAAAAATGCCTGTTTCGGTATTACCGAGAAACACGAGAATTACGTGAAAGTCGAGAGACACCATGTCTGTGGTATTATTTAGAACAAGAAGATAACAGGAAAATACTGTCCTTTCGAGATAGTCAAAGAAAAATCTGAAAACAAACAAAAAACAAAATAACTTTACCCATGTTGCAGAAACAGCTTTGGCACTGATGAGAAAGAGAATTATTTTTTTCTGCCTATGGTGTATAAAAGGAAGGCGAAATGAAAGATGAAAGCTAACGGGCCGACTCGCCAGCGACCAAGCGCCATTAACTTAGTAACGCACTGTGCGAGGAGGAGTTGACTAGAGTTACAAAGTACCCGCCTTATTCCATGAACAAACAGTCGAATGCTTTCAGACGTTTAATTCCAAGATTAAATGTTTTCGATGAAAGTGGGAGAGGACTTGCCGTATTTCACGAAATCCTCTGCCGGAGCCGAACGTAATTTCTCGGCTTGCATCTGTTTCGCAAAGGCAGCCCCTGCGCGCTTAGCGGCGTCTGTAGACGTGTCCCTGCCTCCCTCGCCTACTTATTACAGCAATTAACTCCGGTATTTATTCAGCAGGCAGCGCGGCTGCAGCAGAGCGAATATAAAGTGATCCACTTGCGGCACGGCTTCAGCGTATACACTCCCTCGACTTCTCTTGGCTCGTAAGCGATAACGATCTTACTAGCGCTATTCCACCTCCATACATGCGAGTTTCATTGCTAAAGGTGGACCTCAAACGACCGAATTAATCCCCATTTTTAATCTTCCTTGTTACTTTCTGTTAGCATGAAGACAGCCAAGACCTCCCCAAATATGGCCGCACACACTTAACTGTAAACAAGTGTAGGTATTCTACACTGTCCAGTCCGAAAAAAGCGACCACCTGTCGAAAGCCTGAATAACCACCTTTTGCAGCACTGACATGAAGGAAGAGACTCCTTACGGTTTCGGAAAGTATCGACTTGAATGTGGAGCCATGCTGACTCAAGTGTCATGGCCAGCTGCGCTAGGTTTCACGGCTGAGGATCCACTGCGCGAACAGGTGATCCCACAGATTCTTGATTGGGGGACGGGATTGGCGTCCAGGGGTGTACGGTAAACTCATCGTGGTGCTCTCTGAACAATTCACATACACTGCGAGCTGTGTGACACGTTGCATTATGTTGCTGATAGATGCCATCAAGCCAAGGGAAAAGCAACTGTATGTAGGGGTGAACATGGCTCCCAAAGACACATGTTCATCCACTGTGCCTGCCAGAATGACGAGATCACCCACAGAATGCCACGAAAACATTCCAGAAACCATAACCCTCCCTCCTACAGCCTGGTTCCTTTCGACGAGTGTTGCTGGGCCATAAACGCCAAAGGCTATCTGTCCGAAGGACCATAAAACGTGATTCATCTGAAAACTCCACCTTTCGCCAGTCAGTGACGTCCAGTTGCGGTACTGGCATGCAAATGCCAGCCTTCGCCACCAATGAACAGCAGCCAGATCATTGCATCAACCAGGCGTCTGCTACAGAGGTCCATATACAGCAACGTTCTCTGAACGGTCGTTGGGGACACACGGCCCTTGGTTCATCTTGGCGGGCAGTTGGGCATCGGTTGCACGTCTATTCGCCCGCACACATCTGCACAGATGTCGTTCATCCATGTTATCTGTGGCTTGTCTTGCTCTACAGTTGCGACAGCGCCATTTCGTCAAGCACGATATACTCTAACCACAGCGGCGAACAGTTAACAAACTCAGCCGTTTTGGAGATGATTCCACCCTTTGCCCACAAGCCAAGATTTCGCCCTTTTGCACGTCAGCTGAATCGCTCCGTTTCCGCATTACGACTACGGCTAAACTGTTTCGCGAGTTTCCCCCTCTTCCCCTTCCCTCCCCCCCCCCCCCCCAACCTTCAGACACGCTTTATAAGCCCTTCATTGCTAGTGCTACCATCTGTTGTCTGCGAGTGGTTATTGCATGTTGACGTCGAACGTAAGCAGTGGTCACATTAATGTGGCTGACCGTGTGATGGCACACAGCTGATTTGGCGGGATGTAGTAGTTATTTTCCATCCTAAATTAGGATTTACGAAACCAAGAAATTATAGATTTTATACAGTGGATACTAATGTAAAAAGAGGCACGATAATGTTCACCGCAATTCCCAGGCTTCTTATAACGAAGTTTGGAAAATCCACGAACAGAAAAAGTGCCAACTGAAATACACAAATAATTATAACCAATTATATTCACTGGTCTACACACTTCGCATTTAGCATTCTCATACCCTCATACCTCCATCATTAGGTAGATTTGTTCAAATTAACAAGTTGACGTTTTATGTGCACTGCTTTTCACACAACTTGTGCAATATCTGGTTGCAGAGGATAAAAGTTCAAATTCATGTAGATATTTTGATGGAATAGGTCAAAGATAACACAAATATAAATACTTTTCAGTCGTATTAGCTGATTTTCAAATCGAATTTACATTGCCTACATTTTCTTAAAACTTAAGTATGAAAAGATTTTGCATTAACAGTTAACGAGTGGGAAAGCTAAACAATTTAATTATGTTATCGATAGTGGCGAATTATGTATAGAATTTTTAAGAATTTTTATTTATTTTTAGTATAATTAAATTTTTTTACGCAATTTTTATTACATATATCATATTACAGCTCGGTCCTCTCCCTCCTTCTCACACTATGCATCTTTCTCTCTTCGATTCCTCTCTCGCCCCTGCCACAAATACAATAACTACTATAAACCACCCTTCAAATATATATAACATGTGTGTGTGTGTGTGTGTGTGTGTGTGTGTGTGTGTGAGAGAGAGAGAGAGAGAGAGAGAGAGAGAGAGAGAGAGGCCACACAACTTGAGTGAGGCTGAAAGAAGAAGAATGCTGTTTTATCATTGGAACGGTGGTTTAGGGTACTTAGTGTGTTTGTCGGAGGGGCAAGAGAGGAAGAGAGAGAAGCATAGTGTGAGAAGGAAGGAGAAGACAGACCTGTAGTAAGCTAAGCAAGTGACTGTAATTAGCTTTTTGTTGTGACTCAGTTTGTGGCACTAGTTTGTCAAACATCCGACACCTATTAGCGTAAATTAATTTGGAAAGTGTCCACCCTTCGCCCGTAAAAGGGCTTCAACTCTGCTGAGGACGCTTTGAGTGAAGTTTCTGAATGACGGTTCATTTTACTGAAGAGTCGAAATCAGTGAAGTTTCTGAATGGCACCCACATCTTACTCAGGAGCCGAAATCAGTGAAGTTTCTGAAAGACACCCCATTTTACTCAAGAGCCGAAATCATTTAAGTTTCTGAATGGCACCCATTTTACTCAAGATCCGAAATCAGTGAAGTTTCTGAACGGCACCCCATTTTACTCAAGAGTCGAAACCAGTGAAAGTTCTGAATGGCACCCCGTTTTACTCAAGAGCCGAAATCAGTGAAGTATCTGAACAGCAATCCATTTTACTCAAGAGCCGAAATCAGTGAAGGTAGTGACTTTGGATGCTAGGATCTGAAGCGAAGTCTACGTTCTAATTCATTCCAAGAGTGTTTCATCGGATTCAGTTCGGAACTCTGGGCATGGCAGACCATATCAGGAATGTTACTGTCCACAAACCGTTGCGCCACAAACGCTGGTTTATGCCAAAGGTGCATTGGCGTGCTGATACTGTCATCGTCTCCGAACTGTCCCTGTACTGTACGCATTAAATAATGCTATAAAGTGTGTTCATAACCTTCCACATTTAGCATTTTCTTTAGTGCATTTTTCTTAGCTTCATACTTATAGTCACCATGCTGGGTGGACTGCTGGTAGGACTTCGGACCTCGCGAATGATTCTGTCTGCTGATTTCATGCGATTATTGGCAACCGTCAGCCACATTGCTCGACGGTTCCTGTCCGTCGGTACATGAGGCGCGTCTGTTCTTGTTCTAGCTGTTATTGTTCCTTCGTGTGTCAAACAGTTCACAGTCACATCGCCAACAGTCAACTTGGCCAACTTTAGAAGAGCTGCAATGTCATCAACGACAATGCTCAACAAAAACCCTCAAAATATACAACTTCAACGGTAAACCAAACATTCAATAAGAAAACCACTGAAAACACATCCTACAGCACTCGGTGCCTCTCAGCGCCATTTAACAAGCACACTCAAAAGCAACACATTATAGGAACATTAAACATTACTGAATAACACTGACCAAAAATAAACAACATAAAAGTAAGCAAAATAATCAACAACAATAAAGAACAGCACTCAGTTGCACACTATAGTAGTCAAAAAAGGTAAATAAACTTCAGAATCATTAAAGGATTGGCCAAGGGCGAGTAAGGCTAACACATCGATTGTTCGGTACAAACTTAAGAATATAAACAGAAAATTCATACGTCCCAAGTATTGAGAATGTCAATGATTTTTGCCTGTTATCGACATTCATAATGGAAAGGTGTCCATCTCAGGAATTCCAAGACTTTCGAGAACGTCTAATTTTAGGCTGGACGTCGGATAAAAAAACAAAAGAAATATTTTTTTGTACGACCTAATTACGTATTTACAACTGTCTGATTTTATCTTGACTTGTATTGTGGAATCTTGTTTCCCAAATGTCATGATTCTAGGTCAGCGGAAAGTACACTATAGGTTTTGATGAGTGAGTTTGCAAGTACCAAAATATGCGACATAAATGGTAGGATTTTTGATTGCATTGAAATTAAGCTTAAATTTTTGACACCGCCAAAGTACTGTATCCCTTAGTATGAGATATAAATTGCAACTTCATACGACAGCCCAATCCTAAAAAAAGTGTTTTTAACAATCGGACATACAGACGACGAACGATAGCAACGTATAAGGGCCCATTTTTAACAATTGAGTTATGGAACCCTAGAAAAACTCATTATTCGTCACTATCGCATAAATACATAATAGTAAAATTCACAATGCACGAAATTCCTCAACAATACTCTCAACAAAACTCAAAACCCCTAACAACAATGTATAGTACTAGACAACACTCAACAATATCAGACGCCATAATGTTCAACAACGATTTCGATCACAACTCCCAAAAAATACACAATAATACTTAAAACACTCAAGAACTACCCTTAACAACAACACTGAACATGATTCAACAACACACAATATTCAGAACCAAGAATTTTCTAGAAAAATCCTCAGGAATATAACAGATTCTGTCTCCCTAAGTTCTTCATTTTTATGGGTAATTTGAAGTCATTTGATTTTGATTATTTGGTTTTAAACTGTGTAACATACATAATCTAACAGAGACATATACAAGGTGTTACAAAAATCAGTCTTAGTTTATAAAGATCATTGCAGATTTGTTTTATTACTATACAATAAATCTACATTATTTAAAAATTTTATTTTTGAATAATAACATTTTTGTACTAGGATGGAGCGCAGTTTTTATCTTTAGTAAACCTACGAGTAGTTCCATACTGTGAAAGTTTTTAATTTATAGTTTATAATTAATTTTCATGGCCATGTAATGAGGAGTCTAGGTTTTCTAAAATTTAAATATATGGAATAGTTAAATTTTTAGATCCCTGAGTAGAGGTCAGCATTACACTGTGAGCTTAATATTACACAATTCCCTAATAAATGTTTTTTGAAGTAATAATGTTGTACCTACACTACTTTCATTTCCTCAAAACATTATTGCATATTTTACAAAATATTCAAAAAGCTGTCGTAAACAACTTTGCTAGTGTCCATGAGATTTGCATAGATCAGCAATTCCACTGTGAATACAAGACTGCTTAGCTTGTTTGCCATATAAATTACATGAGAAGACCAGGATAAATTCTTTTCTAGCAAAATCCTCAGGAAATTAACAGATTCTGCCTTCCTAAGTTCTTGATTTTTATGGGTAATTTGGAAGTCACTTGATTTTGATTATTTGGTTTTAAACTGTGTAACTTAGGTTTTATTCATGTTTAATTTTAATCCATTTATATCAAAACAATGTTCTAAACTATTTAGGGTATCAGTGACTCTGTGGGGAATTTGTTCTGTGAGTCACTTTCAATTAGTACAGAAGTGCCCTGTGCAACCAAAACTGAGTGGTATGTTTTATTTAGAGGTAAATCATTTACGTAAGACAAGAACAGTATTGGGAGTCACTGTGAAATAATTTTCCATTCAGAGGAATAACTCCCTGAGCGTTACAACTACCCTTTTCTTTCCACCTGTTGAAAATGGCTTGGACCATTTCAAAGTACTACTTTTTATTCTGGATCTTTGTAATTTATGTAACAGTAAAGAGTGGTTTAAAGAGTTAAGAAGCCTCCGTATTGTCACGGAAAATTCCTTTTCCTTTTTGGGATTTGTCCTGATATAATGAAATTTTCTCAACAAATTTGTTGATGACACATATTGTCCTGTTCCCTCTCTGGAAACCAAGCTGATTTAATTTGAGGATATTAGATTTTGCTATGAAATTTTGGATCTGAACTGCAATAAGTTTTTCGAACTCTTTCGAACATATTGGGGGAAGATTAAATGGTCGGTAGTTTCCTACAGCTTCCGTTGATCCTTCTTCGAATAATGGCTTTACTGCTGCGCGCTTCAGAGCATCTGGAAATCATCCTTCTTCAAACGACTGGTTTATTATTTCACAAAGGTGTCCTGATATTGTACTAGGAACTGTTTTAATCATTCTAGTTGGTATATCATCCCACCATTTAGCGTTTCTTTTTTTAAGGGAGAATTCAATTTTTTCTACGTCTCTACCTTTAGTTCATTCTAATTTAATTAGAAATTGCCCGTTACCCTAGTTGAAACCGAAAGGTTTATCATTATCTTGGTAGCTACTTATATCAACACCTGATTTTGATACATTTAAAAAAACTCATGGAATATTCTGACATTTTCGAAAGATTTATAGTGGATTTGTCGCCTACCTTAATTTTTAAAATCTTTGGGCTGCCGATAATGACACCACGTTCAGATATTACGACTGACCATATAGCCTTTAATTTATTTGTATGGTTCAGAATGAGTCTTTTGTCCCATGTCTTCAGCTGTATTTACCACCCTAATACATACAGCATTACTCCATGTCATTAAGAACAACATTTAACATCACTGAAAATAGTGAACGGCATATAGTGGTCACTAACACTAAAAATCAATTTGCTATACAGAACGTCGCTTAATAACACAACCCACTGACACAATCTGTGGTTGTTGTAACCATTTTTCAACCATTACTCGACCTCATATACATTTCATAAATATATGTCCAAGAAAATAGTGCCTCACTCGGAGAGAAGAATCTGGAATGGGAATCGGTCCAGGAATTATACTGAGTGTCTGTGTATCAAAATTATTGATGGTATATACACTCCTGGAAATGGAAAAAAGAACACATTGACACCGGTGTGTCAGACCCACCATACTTGCTCCGGACACTGCGAGAGGGCCGTACAAGCAATGATCACACGCACGGCACAGCGGACACACCAGGAACCGCGGTGTTGGCCGTCGAATGGCGCTAGCTGCGCAGCATTTGTGCACCGCCGCCGTCAGTGTCAGCCAGTTTGCCGTAGCATACGGAGCTCCATCGCAGTCTTTAACACTGGTAGCATGCCGCGACAGCGTGGACGTGAACCGAATGTGCAGTTGACGGACTTTGAGCGAGGGCGTATAGTGGGCATGCGGGAGGCCGGGTGGACGTACCGCCGAATTGCTCAACACGTGGGGCGTGAGGTCTCCACAGTACATCGATGTTGTCGCCAGTGGTCGGCGGAAGGTGCACGTGCCCGTCGATCTGGGACCGGACTGAAGCGACGCACGGATGCACGCCAAGACCGTAGGATCCTACGCAGTGCCGTAGGGGACCGCACCGCCACTTCCCAGCAAATTAGGGACACTGTTGCTCTTGGGGTATCGGCGAGGACCATTCGCAACCGTCTCCATGAAGCTGGGCTACGGTCCCGCACACCGTTAGGCCGTCTTCCGCTCACACCCCAACATCGTGCAGCCCGCCTCCAGTGGTGTCGCGACAGGCGTGAATTGAGGGACGAATGGAGACGTGTCGTCTTCAGCGATGAGAGTCGCTTCTGCCTTGGTGCCAATGATGGTCGTATGCATGTTTGGCGCCGTGCAGGTGAGCGCCACAATCAGGACTGCATACGACAGAGGCACACAGGGCCAACACCCGGCATCATGTTGTGGGGAGCGATCTCCTACACTGGCCGTACACCTCTGGTGATCGTCGAGGGGATACTGAATAGTGCACGGTACATCCAAACCCTCATCGAACCCATCCTTCTACCATTCCTAGACCGGCAAGGGAACTTGCTGTTCCAACAGGACAATACACGTCCGCATGTATCCCGTGCCACCCAACGTGCTCTAGAAGGTGTAAGTCAACTACCCTGGCCAGCAAGATCTCCGGATCTGTCCCCTATTGAGCATGTTTGGGACTGGATGAAGCGTCGTCTCACGCGGTCTGCACGTCCAGCACGAACGCTGGTCCAACTGAAGCGCCAGGTGGAAATGGCATGGCAAGCCGTTCCACAGGACTACATCCAGCATCTCTACAATCGTCTCCATGGGAGAATAGCAGCCTGCATTGCTGTGAAAGGTGTATATACACTGTACTAGTGCCGACATTGTGCATGCTCTGTTGCCTGTGTCTATGTGCCTGTGGTTCTGTCAGTGTGATCATGTGATGTATCTGACCCCAGGAATGTGTCAATAAAGTTTCCCCTTCCTGGGACAATGAATTCACGGTGTTCTTATTTCAATTTCCAGGAGTGTATAGGGCACATGCAATGACTGCAAGTGCACCAGACAAGAGAAAAAGTTTCAATGATGATAAGACTATTATCTCATTAACACATGTGTATTGTGAACGTATTTAATTAAAACAAACATAGAGTAACAACCGTTTTTTTGTTAACATCCAAAAATAATAATGCTGTTTTGCGAACATTATCATGAGTAACATTTTCAATTATAGGGAGATATCGGTCATGTTCCCACAGACATATAATGACTGCATGAACACCAGACATGTGAAAAGAGTTTCGATGATAGTAACATTACTCGTTGGTACAACCTGGGAGTGAAGGCCCTTCGGCCGGCCTATCTCGAATTTTTAATAGTGACATTTCACGAGGAGGCGATGAACCACTTGATAATATACGCACAACTTTCTTCAAATGATTCAGAATGCGACGCGTTTTCCTTAGCCACTTCTGTATTTGTTTACTCCAACGGCACCACGTGCTTCCGATGACGGCCACGGCAGGCCGAGTGCAATAATATCGTGGTCGAGTAGTGGTGATGAAGCGACTTGTACAGCTGCTATGCCTCAGGGCTGCTAACGTGTGGGGTGGTGGTGGTGTTGCAGTGAGGGCATGTCGGCGCTGGCGGCGCTCGTGGTGCTGGCGCTGGTGGCGCTGGTCGTGGTGGCGGCGTGCCGCGTGCTGGGCCTGTGGACGTGGCTGGCCGCCTGGGTGGCCTCGCCCAGGGAGGAGAAGGTGGCGCTCACCCGCGTCGACGGTCACTACGACGCCAACGGCGTGCTCGTGAGTACCCTCCGTGCGTGCTGACGCCGAGTCTTCATAACATTAACATCGTGGCCCGTCTTCTTACAGCCCACAAAGCCGGATAAAAACGTCGGTACAACCTTTTCGAGGTTTCCAAATCACTCAAGATTTATTGCTGCATCAGTGCATATGGGTCACATGAAATGATTACATTTACAGATTACTAGCACAACCGCTTCTGAAGCATCAGACATCTACTCATGCTGAAACGCCTACATTAGTACAAGTTGTAGTCTACAAGGGCGGCAATGCACAATGCAGGCGATGACTCTGACATTCAGTCGATCGTACAGATGGCGAATGCCGTCCTGGGATACATTGTGCCACACCTGTTTGTACGGCATCGCCTCCTTCCCCCCTCTGTCTTTCCATCTCTTTCTCCCCACCCCTTTGTCCAATTCCTACCCCTCCTTCAGTCTATCGTTCTCCTCCTCCCTCTCTCTCTCTCTCTCTCTCTCTCTCCCTCTCTCTCTCTCTCTCTCTCTCTCTCTCCATCTCTTCCTACTCTCTCTCCGTTCATATGCTCCTTCGCCCTCTCTATGTTCATTTCCTCTTCATTCTCTGTCCAACACCTCTTTTCTTAATATATAGTTAGTATTCACGTGATTGTTATTAGTACTATATGAAGTAAATCGATTAATAACTTTTCGAGATTTTTGTTATCAGTGTTTGTCTATTATATCTTATTATTATTATTCTTTGGAGTAAATCGATCAAGAACTTTTCAGAATTTTTCCTATCGATTTTTGTCTATTACGTCTTTTATATATATATTTTTAAAAAGTCTGTGGTCATCAAAATTTTATTAGAATATCGTGTAAAAATTTGAAGTAAACCGCTAAAGAACTATTCTATATCTTCGCTCACGGCCTCTCCTCCTTGTATATTACATTTATATTTATATACAATATATATTTAAACAATTTGTAGCCTGCGTAGGTATGAATGTTTATTAGTGCATCGTATAAAAATCGGAAGTAAGCTGGTCAAAAACAAGATTGTTGGTAACAAAGTTGTACTACAACGTGTTCACACACACACACACACACACACACACACACACATGATGTAATGCAACAGAGATATCAGCGTGACTTTATAAATATTAGATTCGATTATCGTGTAAAAATTTGAAAAAATCGATCAAAGACTTTCTGAGATTCTTGCTAAAAACTTTTCCCATTTATTTCGTGAACAGTTACACATATCGCAAGGCGGTTTTCGGCAAATGTTAGAGCGTGGAGAGGGCGCGTATTCATTTATTTGATTCATATTTTAGAGCTGGTATCAACGGAGATACCGTTGCAATACGTTTTTTTTAAATGGAACTATATACTCTTTATAACCGCATTCGGTAGTTCTTGAGAAGACATTTACACTGATATAGCGTTTGTTAATGTCGACGTTGAAACATGTCGTATAAAAATCGGAGGATGTGCTGGAATGTGAGAGCACGGAGGCTGGAAACGGCATTTGTGGTGCAAACACTGCCAAGCAGGCGTCTCGGACGAGTTTGCGTACTTGTATGTATACCGTAAGATCTGTCTGCGCTAAGAAAATAAAGCTTTATTTTCCATTGAACCAACTTACGACCTAGATGCAGGTTCACCTACGAATGTTATACGAGTGTATGGAAATACGACATAGGCTAGAAGGTCTTAGGAAAACTATTTCACTTTTGTGTATCCTCACATATTTACGTGAGCTGAAACAGAGAAATCAACTGTTCATTCTTCAAAAACAAACGTTACAAAAGGCAACTACTGTATTAAGTATGTAAATGTTATAAGAAGATTTGACCTGTCTTTTCCTGTAGGTGGATGTGTGCTTCTTACAGGTAAAATACTGTCGGACAACTGTCGCTATCTACAGCGATCTTAATTATGTCATATGGGATGCATTCGCTGAACTAAACATTTTACTAAAAATACTTTGGTCACCAACTATACGCTGCAAAATAAATATTCTTCTTAAAGTAACATCATGTCATGATGAACATAAGCAAGTAATGACAGCGTTGCCAACTACTTAATTGACACTGCAACGCAGTTTCCTACGTACGTAAACGAAATAAACGCTTTACTAACTGGTAACCGCCCAAATCACATGACATAAATTTTGTCTCCCAAACAAATAACTTTATCCTTTATTTGAGCCTGTGTTGAAACTGTTGACCATGGACTAAAGGCACTTTTGCAATCGCCGTTCGAAAGCACGATGAACAGATGTAATTACAGTGGATAATATGGTAGAGCGTGCACTGCCGATTCGACGACACACAATTTCTGGAATTAGTTGATGCTTTGTCACAGACTGTATTTTGAGTACTCCACAAAGTAAGTAATAAAGAGGAGTCAAATCGGGGGGGGGGGGGGGGGGGCTCGTAGGGCATTTAATAACAAAATTTCGTCGTATCCAACGTCCAGAACAGTTCTCATTTGGTGTTTGCGTCGCAACACGGGACCAGTTAGCTGAACAACCGTCGTGTTGCAGCCACATACACTACCGCATATCGAGAACAGTCAGAAAGTGTGCGTACGAGAGATGAAGTAAGGCCCCACAATGTGATTTCCTACGATTCCGCACCATACGTTTACGCTCCACGGCAGTTGTTGCACCTGTCGATGCTAGTGTGGATTTTCGACTGTCCAGTAGTGCAAATCTAGATTAGCGTAGATAGTAAACGTTGCTTCATCGGTAAAGAGCACACGTCACAAAAACGTAGCGTCGTTTCTCAATTACTCACAGGAAAACCGACAAAATTCTGTTCGACGTCCGAAATCTCGGTCGTCGAGTGCCTGATGTAGTGACAGACGATAGGGATGTAAATTATGTCGATGCAGGAAGCGAATAACATACGGCTGGATGCAACAACATCAAAACTTTAGGATCGGAAAAGGACGGAAAAAATTAATTTCAAATGAAATAGCGAAAAAATTGAGCAAATGAGGAGGGAAAATTAAAAAGAGGAAAAATTAGAACGCCGAATTGTTTTCAAAAGCATACTGAACAATTACTTAATAATTCTTTACTTACTTTTACAAAAGTAAATACATTGTATCTACCTACCTCAAAACTAAAGCAGCCGCTACTGAGTACGAAACGGAAACAAACACGACTTTGATTCATCTCTGTCCAGCGCTGGAGCGGGGTCCGTGTGTTGGATTGCGATCATGTTGCGACTTGATACCATACCTCCCTCAGTACCTATTTTTGTCTCTGCAGATCATTTATCAAGTGTCACTTGTATTGAGTGGTTCTGTTACTGTTTTTAGTTCTCTTGTTATGTCCAGTGGATAATCGATCACGTATTCACAAGCTTGGTTTTGTAATTCTCTTTCAACATATTTAAAAGGGGTAAGAGATTAGTGCAATTCATCATAACCGTAGATAAAAATGAGTTGATGTCTGTCTGTAAGTCCTTCTCTAAGTGTCCGATATTCGACAAAAAAAAGGTGAAATGGAAATTAACTGTACAGAAGAAGGAATATTCCAAGTCCAGTACTTTTGCTTGAAGAAACAGTCTAATGAAAAAAATGTGCTTATCAAAAGATTCCTTTTTCTTTTTCTTGGTGTTTAATGACCTCCGTTCAGCAACTCAGTGGGCTATAAATAATCTCCCGTCCCTACTTTAGGGTCACTGATTCCAGTGAAGGGAAATAACAATTGCCTTCATACAAACTCAACATCCATGCCTATCTGGGATTCGAAACCCGGCCCATCTCCAACGAATGATCAGAAGCCAATCGCTCAGACCACTGCAACGTCTTGGCGGCTAATAAAAGTTGTTGAACTCTCAATAGAAAACGTAAACAAAGTGTCATTTATTTATTTAGTCGCAAGAAAGTAGATGCTGGAAAAGATAAGATTTATTCCTTATTCTGAAAATATTTCAATTAAACCAGAAAACAAATAACACCACAATTATGCAGACGACCTAATTTAATGCTTAGGCATGTCTCGCATCACCTATAGCGTAATTCCTAAATCTAAGGAAAAATTTATTAGCACCGGGAAATAGTCCCACATCATTATTAATCCATTTTCTTGCTATTCAATAAAATAAGAGATTGTCGCCAAATTTGGTTGCACTGGTATATTCATTTGAGTTCTTGTTTAAAATGTTCAGCGCATTATTCTCGCCGGCCATGGTGGCCGAGTGGTTCTAGGCGCTACAGTCTGGAAATGCCAGACCGCTACGGTCGCAGGTTCGAATCCTGCCTCGGGCATGTATGTATGTGATGTCCTTGGGCTAGCTTGATTTAAGTAGTTCTGAGTTCTAGGGGACTGATGACCCCAGAAGTCAAGTCCCATAGTGCTCAGAGCCATTTCAACCATTTAAGCATTATTCTCATTCAAGTTATTTTGCTAAATTTCAGAAATGGAGGACAAAAAATAAGCAACTGAGGACAGTTTTAAACTGATGGAGGACAAAGGATGAAAATCGAGGACTGCCCCAGAAATGATGATGTGTCACCATCTTAGTTTAATGATTAAAAGAATAATAGGAGATTTTCATTGTTGTGCCGTTGGATATCGTTGGTACCGAGGGAAGCGGGGGGGGGGGGGGGGTGGAAGATATGGGAGAGACCGATAGTAGTAAAAAAAAACGGTTATTCAGTTCTCGCTTACGCGGCAAAACACCTACCAAAGTACCTGCATACTGACGCTGTACGTGTATACGCCAGTGAGAAGTTGTAGACAAACAAACAGTCTGCATTCGGCGGACACGACTCAGGGCTGCCCTCGTCAGTCATGGGCCCGGCCACAGCTCCAACAAGCGAGCTGGCCGTTAGCAAAGGCGCTCCAGCGGACCATGTGTTCTCTGGCTCGACTGCAGGCCGACTCCACACAGAGAGCACCCAGCAGCCAACGTTGCTGCACTTCCATCTCGACCGCTAGTAATAGCCCCTACCTGAGCACCCACGGCAAAGCTTTCCTACGTCGACACCCAGAGATGTACTGGCACGGCTTAGCTGTGCCATTTCGTTTTGGCTCCTGTGATAGTTTGCTGTGGTGAGATTCAATGTGTACCAGGTCTGCAGATAGGGATCTGCAAATAAACAGAAAATTGTTATCACATGACTTTATTTTTAGTGGTGATAATTAAAAATGTGCTACTACACTTCACAATGAAATATTGTTCAGTTTTTACCATATAGCATTTACACGTTGAAGCATTCCTCGCTCGGAATACTTCCACAAGATTACAAGTAGATGTAATTAAATTATGGTTATTTCAACAAGTAAACTTCGAACACAAAGTCTGCTGTTTCTGATGCAGTACAACGAAATAAAAGAAATGTTCTCCACTAATTCTTCTTAGTAATGCGAAGGAAAAACTCGTCTGCAACTACTGTTCTTTAACGGAAGTACTTTCTTGGCCAAAGAAAAATCTATCTTCAAAACAAAGCACATATTCAAAGTTCTAACTCACGTGCAGCGTGACCTGCCCACGGCATAGAACACCAGGGCTCGGAGCACAGGTCGCTGGAGCGTAGCCGTCCGGGTGGCGAAGGCGACGTCCTATCTAAATTCTGACGGGCCATCAGTTGCTGGCTGGCGAAGACAGAACTGCTCTGTGCGGGCCGAAATACGCGCGCGGCGGAAGGTTACAATTTTCCTGTTGGCTAACGAAGTTGCGGCGGTTGCAGCAAGAGGTGCATGTCTGCAGCGACTCCTGTTGCTATCTTCTGTGGCCTCTGGTTGGTTTCCGGGAGGTTCTCTGGAGGCTGAGCCGGATACCGCGAAATCAGCCTGAACGCACGGGTTGAGCTGACGCCAACCCGTTAAGTAGAGATGCGTTGCGGATTGCCGGCGTCGTAGGCGAGGGCGAGGGAGACGACACACATCACTTCAGAAATCCAAATAAAATATTTACCTAATGCACAAATTTACAAACATATTATTCACATAATTGATCACATTTGCTGTAACGTACAGGGAGACGATGTGGTTTCCAGTGTATGAATTTTGAGGTCACTCTTCAACAATATGCCTGACAGTATGTCTTGAAAAGTTGCAGGTTCACTCTGTAGTGGTAACTTTCCCCATCCGTATAATAGGTCACTCCACAGTGGTAGTCTTCCCCCAAATGTATAAAATGTCACAGTGTCACCCACGGTTAGTCTGGATCCTGTTGAGTGTACTCCCCATTTTCTACATGGCAGATAAAGTTCCCACGGTTTGTTGTTGAGTTGTAGAAAGCTATGGAGCTGTGGGGGAGTGTAATTATACCATTCTTATGCCCAAGGTTTGCGGAGGTTAATGTTATGATCCACTATGTTCTCAGTGGGCGCTGTCTGGAGTGGAGTCTGCTAATTCGGGTAGCAGGTATATGCTCATGAATTCTCAGCTGGTGGTTGTTATGTTCCGTCAAAAGGATATTCTTCCTTAATAGTTCACGTGGTGGAATATAGCTGAGGGCAGGTAACCATATTACTGGAGTGAACTTGATAATATTCTTCTGGGGTGTGCAGCCGGATCATAACATCTTCTTGACACAATATTTTCGTGGGACTGTGTTTTAAAAGAATCCATAGAGATTCGTTTATTTGATAATCTTATTAATAGAGACAAGGGTTATCTTTTAAGTAAGACTTGGAACCCGGTGTTATCGGACATTAAAAAACAACGATCTGTGTTTCGATCGTCGGAATAAAATTTTTAATTTTTGATAGCGGTGTCTCGATTTCACTTGTTTCCGCCATTGGCGGCGCGGTATGTTTACTGGCGCTAGAGGGCAGTTACGGCACCTTCTCGCGCACGCGTTGTGGGCCTTCTGCGGCCTGTATAGGGGCCGCCGCTTGCGCTGAGAAGTCAGTTCCGGCGAGATCGTGTACCAGCACTCTCACCTGAAGATGGCGGCCAGTTGGACCGCGGAAATATTGTGTCAAGAAGACGTTATGATCCGGCTGCACACCCGAGAAGAATATTATCAATTATTACGCCGAGAAAGCCTTCGTAGAGTGAAAGTCATTGTACCAATAACAATCCGAATTATTTGAATTAGTTGCATATTTGCCGATTCTGTGTGGCTACTGCTTCTCCAGACAGGGCTGCAATGTTGTGCTGCTAAGCAGACGAGGCCAAGGGCAGATTACGGAAAAGTCGAAGCTGTAAAAGTTGTAGTCTTTGTTACATGCTATTTAAATGGCAGTGTTCTGTCAAATGTAACTCCAAAATTCCGGGGGTATTTGTTATCGACCAAACTATTACCTTAGAAATATATGTCCAGTTGACGATTGTCTAGGATGTTAGATCTGATGGAATGAAATATACTTTTTTGTTACGGTTCGGCTGAAGTCATTTACGAAAATGTTGTCTCGTTATATTTAGGTCTTCAATTAAAGTGTTGTTCAATGTAGTTAGTTTTAAAATAAAGGAAAATGCTTCTTCGTTAATGTTAATTATCAGAAGCCAAATACAAAAAATTGAAAAATCCGTCAAATGTTTTATGAAATAATTTATGTAAAACTAAGAAATGAAACATGTTAGAGAAACATTTGACACACTTTATTTGTTGTTCAAGATTTCGAGCTTCATTCAATGGCCCTAATATATTTTATTCCTTATCTTTAGACAAGTCATTTCACAAAACGTTTCACCAATTTTTTTTCTATTTTGCTTTTATTTTTAAGTTTTATTTAGAAAACGTGATCTTCTTGACACCTTCCTATCGTCTGCTGTTCTCTAAATGTCCTGAATATAGTATGTGATTGAAAGGAAGCCATTTTATAAGGCAAATATCGCACTAATGCAGATTTGTGAAGTACTTCCGTTTTCCCTCAAATCACAAATAACGTTTTTCTTACTTACCCTGGTTACTTTGAAGTTGTTTTTTTTCCAAAAATAAACCTCACGCCGGTCAATTTGTCTATTTCCTACTCTTCGTCTGGCTACGACAATTCGGTTCAAATGCCTCTGAGTACTATGGGGCTTAACCTCTGAGGTCATCAGTCCCCTGAAACTTAGAACTACTTAAACCTACCTAACCTAAGGAAATCACACACATCCATGCCCGAGGCAGGTTTCGAACCTGCGACCGTAGCAGTCGCGCGGTTCCGGACTGAAGCGCCTAGAACCGCTCGGCCACCGCGGCCAGCAAAAATTCGCCCAGACAGTCATTTTGTAAGTTTTCTTCAAGTGAATAGTTAAGTTTGTCTTAATTGCCCTTATTACTTTAAAGAAATTATTATCTTTTGCAAAAGTTTTCCTCAAAGTATCTAGTTTGTACCCTATTTGTCCATTTCCTATTATTCGTTTGGCTAAGCAATGCGAAAAAAAATGCATTGCGTGTGCTACAGGGAGTCTTCTTTTCGCTCCGCTCAAACATTTGACTAACAATACAGCCTTCTTCTAATCAGTTCCACACGTTTGCGTTAAGGATAGCGGTTACTCTGCTACAGCCTCTGAGAACTTAGCCGCTACCCTTTGAGAGTGCTCTGCGGTCAGACTGAAACAAGGTGGCGTAACGAAGGCAGCTTTGCGAAACAGATAGTGGGCCTTAATTGCCAGAGCACTACGTCACCGAGTGTCGTCGGCTGGCAACAGCTGCGCGGCAGCAGAGGGACGGGCGAAGGCGAGCTGGCGGCGTCGAGGAGGCGGGCCGTCATCTGGGGCGTCGAGAGTTCTCCTGGCGCGCCACTTGCCAGCCGGCCCGCCTCGCCCTGGCGCGCTTTTCAACGTCGCCAGCAATTAACGCGCCTCCCGCCACCGGAGGATTAAAACAGACGCTCTGCTCCCCCAGTCGGTTCTGTCTCCGCCGCACTTAAATGTTTCTCGTTCTGGCGCCGCCTGCACTTGGCGGAATTAGTGCCGCCCGGGCCATTAATCCGGTGATGTGCGCGAAATTCCCTCCTACCGCTGCACAATGATGAGCCACGACGGACGAGTAATCTGCGACAGAAGGAGATTCCACGATAGTGGCAGTAGCATTGTTTGCAAATCGCACATCAAAGAAAGCGCAAAAACTGCCAGGTAATGCTACGTGTTCTGATTAAAATGTCAACATATAGGGAACGCACAGTGCGTTCGAAAA
Organism: Schistocerca gregaria; assembly: GCF_023897955.1. Classification (NCBI taxonomy): domain Eukaryota; kingdom Metazoa; phylum Arthropoda; class Insecta; order Orthoptera; family Acrididae; genus Schistocerca; species Schistocerca gregaria. The sequence continues at coordinate 521,044,204 of NC_064922.1, read as the reverse complement.
CTCGGCAGTACGAGTGGTTCGCTCTATTGCAATTGTATGTAGACGGTGCCATTAAAATTGCATCGCCATGAAGAAGACGTGCAACCAGTATTAAATTGCCATCAAGTATAGATACTACATATAAACGTAGGCTTCCGTGGTCGTCGTAACTGTCAATAAAATTTTTGAGTGTATGTGACCGCATGGTCGGAAGTCTATTTGTAGCAATGGCCGAAACGTTGGAGAATTATACATATTGACAACGCGGTATTTACACTACCGATCAACAGTTTTCGATCAACCCTTAAGGAAAATTATACACTTATTTTAGTGTACAAACACAGTGTGTAAACTAAATAGAACAATAAAATAAGTTTTTTTTTTCTTTCACTTACACTGGACAAATGTAGTGCTACAGAAGAATGCTGAAGATTAGATGGGTAGATCACATAACTAATGATGAACTATTGAATAGAATTGGGGAGAAGAGGAGTTTGTGGCACAACTTGACAAAAAGAAGGGACGGGTTAGTAGGACATGTTCTGAGGCATCAAGGGATCACAAATTTATCATTGAAGTGCAGTATGGAGGGTAAAAATCGTAGAGGGAGACCAAGAGATGAATACACTACGCAGATTCAGAAGGATGTATGTTGCAGTAAGTACTGGTAGATGAAGAACACTGCACAGAATAGGGTAGCATGTAGAGCTACATCAAACCAGTCTCAGGACTGAAAACCACAACAACAACAACAACAACAACAACGATCAACAGTTTTCGATCGCCCACGAGGAAAACTACACACTTTATTTACTTGTATAAACTAAATAGACCTATAAAATCAGTTTTTTTTGTAAAATATGTTTGTTTCTTTTTAGGTCATTAACCACAGTACAGTGTGATTTAGATTTTAACCTCTTACCTTTAGAAGCCCCCTCCCCCCTTAAGAACCATGGACCTTGCCTTTGGTGGGGAGGCTTGCGTGCCTCAGCAATACAGATAGCCCTACCGTAGGTGCAACCATAACGGAGGGGTATCTGTTGAGAGGCCAGACAAACGTGTGAACGTGTGGTTCCTTAAGGGGGCAGCAGCCTTTTCAGTAGTTGCAGGGGCAACAGTCTGGATGATTGACTGATCTGGCCTTCTAACACTAACCAAAACGGCCTTGCTGTGCTGGTACTGCGAACGGCTGAAAGCAAGGGGAAACTACGGCAGTAATTTTTCCCGACGGCATGCAGCTTTACTGTATGGTTAAATGATGATGGCGTCCTCTTGGGTAAAACATCAGGAGAAAGAAAACTGGCGTTCTACGGATCGGAGGGTGGGATGTCAGATGGATAGGTTGAAGTTAGATGTAGTGGGAATTAGTGAAGTTCGGTGGCAGGAGGAACAAGACTTTTGGTCAGGCGAATACAGGGTTATAAGTACAAAATCAAATAGGGGTAATGCAGGAGTAGGTTTAATAATGAATAATAAAATAGGAGTGCGGGTAAGCTACTGCAAACAGCATAGTGAACGCATTATTGTGGCCAAGATAGACACGAAGCCCACACCTACTACAGTAGTACAAGTTTATATGCCAACTAGCTCTGCAGATGATGAAGAAACTGATGACATGTATGATGAGATAAAAGAAATATTCAGATAGTGATGGGAGACGAAAATTTAATAGTCATGGGTGACTGGAATTCGAGTGTAGGAAAAGCGAGAGAAGGAAACATGGCAGGTGAATATGGATTGGGGGTAAGAAATGAAAGAGGAAGCCGTCTGATAGAATTTTGCACAGAGCATAACTTAATCATAGCTAACACTTGGTTCAATAATCATAAAAGAAGGTTGTATATATGGAACAATCCCGGAGATACTAAAAGGGATCAGATATATTATATAATGGTAAGACAGAGATTTAGGTACCAGGTTTTAAATTGTAAGACATTTCCAGGGGCAGATGTTGACTCAGACCACAATCTATTGGTTATGAACTGTAGATTAAAACTGAAGAAACTGCAAAAAGGTGGGGATTTAAGGAGATGGGACGTGGATAAACTGAAAGAACCAGAGGTTGTACAGGGTTTCAGGGAGAGCATAAGGGAACAATTGACAGGACTGGGAGAAAGAAATACAGTAGAAGAAGAATGGGTAGCTGGTATGAAATAGTGAAGGCATCAGAGGATCAAATAGGTAAAAAGACGAGGGCTAGTAGAAACCCTTGGGTAACAGAAGAAATATTGAATTTAATTGATGAAAGGAGAAAATATATAAATGCAGTAAATGAAGCACGCAAAAAGGAATACAAACGTCTCAAAAATTAGATCGACAGAAAGTGCAAAATGGCTAAGCAGGGATGGCTAGAGGACAAATGTAAGGATGTAGAGGCTTATCTCACTAAGGGTAAGATAGATACTGCCTACAGGAAAATTAAAGAGACCTTTGGAGAAAGGAGAACCACTTGCATGAATATCAAGAGCTTTGATGAAAACCCAGTTCTAAGAAAGAAGGGAAAGCAGAAAGTTGGTAGGAGTACATAGAGGGTCTATACAAGGGCGATGTACTTGACAACAATATTATGGAAATGGAAGAGGATATACATGAAGATGAAATGGGAGATACGATACTGCGTGAAGAGTTTGACAGAGCACTTAAAGACCTGAGTCGAAACAAGGCCCCGGGAGTAGACAACATTCCATTGGAACTACTGACGGCCTTGGGTGAGACAGTCCTGACAAAACTCTTCCATCTGGTGAGCAAGATGTATGAAACAGGCGAAATACCCTCAGACTTCAAGAAGAATATGATAATTCAATCCCAAAAAACAGGTGATGACAGATGTGAAAATTACCGAACTATCAGTTTAATAAGTCACAGCTGCAAAATACTAACGCGAATTCTTTATAGACGAATGAAAAAATTGGTAGAAGCCGACCTCGGCGAAGATCAGTTTGGATTCCGCAGAAATGTTGGAATACGTGAAGCAATACTGACCCTACGACTTATCTTAGAAAATAAATTAAGGAAAGGCAAACTTACATTTCTAGCATTTGTAGACTTTGAGAAAGCTATTGACAATGTTGGCTGGAATACTCTCTTTCAAATTCTAAAGGTGGCAGGGGTAAAATACAGGGAGCAAAAGGCTATTTACAATTTGTACAGAAACCAGGTGGCAGTTATAAGAGTCGTGGGGTATGAAAGGGAAGCAGTGGTTGGGAAGGGAGTAAGACAGGGTTGTAGCCTATCCCCAATGTTATTCAATCTGTATGTTGAGCAAGCAGTAAGGGAAACAAAATAAAAGTTCGGAGTAGGTACTAAAATCCATGGAGAAGAAATAAAAACTTTGAGGTTCCCCGATGACATTGTAATTCTGTCAGAGACAGCAAAGGACTTGGAAGAGCAGTTGAACGGAATGGACAGTGTTTTGAAAGGAGGATGTAAGATAAACATCAACAAAAGCAAAACGAGGATAATGGAATGTAGTCGAATTAAGTCGGGTGATGCTGAGGGAATTAGATTTGGCAATGAGACACATGCAGCGGTAGATAAGTTTAGCTATTTGCGGAGCAAAGTAACTGATGATGGTCGAATAAGAGAGGATATAAAATGTAGACTGACAATGGCAAGGAAAGCGTTTCTGAAGAAGGGAAATTTGTTAACATCGAGTATAGATTTAAATGTCAGGAAGTCATTTTTGAAAGTATTTGTATGGAGTGTAGCCATGTATGGAAGTGAAACATGGACGATAAATAGTTTAGACAGGAAGAGAATAGAATATTTCGAAATGTGGTGCTACAGAAGAGTGCTGAAGATTAGATGGGTAGATCACGTAACTAATGAGGAGGTATTGAATAGAATTGGGGAGAAGAGGAACTTGTGGCACAACTTGACTAGAAGAAGAGATAGGTTGGTAGGACGTGTTCTGAGACATCGAGGAATCACGAATTTAGTATTGGAGTGTAGCGTGGAGGGTAAAAATCGAAGAGGGAGACCAGGAGATGAATATACTAAGCAGATTCAGAAGGATGCAGGCTGCAGTAGGTACTGGGAGATGAAGAAGCTTGCACAGGATAGAGTAGCGTAGAGGGCTGCATCAAACCAGTCTCAGGACTGAAGACCACAACAACAACAAAAACCTTTAGAAGCGCTGCACAAACTCTTGACACATATTTTGTAGTATTTTTGCAGAAATTGCAGTCCAATACGTGAGTAAATTATTCCGTAGTTCTTCAACACTAGATGACCTCATTTTTCTGACGCCCCTGTCGAGGTCATCCCACAAGAGATTAATGGATTTAAGTCAGGAGACCGACTTGATCAAATCATATTCGTCAGTTTCCCAGATTTCTCTTTTCTATTGACAGACCCTGTGCACCATTTGGAAGCATGGATAACCGAGAGCGTCAACGCGCTGCTTCCGGGATTCAATGTGGCGAGCAGGACTGGATTTAATCTGCCTCAAAAGTTAAGAACGCCGTGTGGTGAGCCCGCTAACCTGTGTGTGGTATTGAGGCAGTATCCCACACACAATTAGCAAATACCAGGCTGGTACCCAAGTTCCACCTCAGACAGACACTAAGCAAATGTTTAGAAAATATTCTCAAAGACGAACTCTATACAGCGACACATGGGGTACAAAAATTATCGTGGCTAACATTGCCAATACCCAGATTACAATATCGGCGCCATAGTGAGCCAGGAAAAGACAAAGAAGATGAAGACGAAGAAGAGAGTTACACATACCCTTCAATATTTAAAAAGTAAACGACGAACTACTTGAACAAATAAATTCTGAATAAGTTCTGTAAAAACATTTACAGTCACAGTGACCCCAATTTTCGATTGCTGACTGATTTTATGGGAACTATCCTGGCGCAGCGCAATAAAAAATACGTCTTTCGGAAAAGGACAAAAATGAAAGACAGCCTGGAACATTAGTTTGAATGAATTGTTCTGCAGCATCTGTAGACCCTGTGCTCTCTGATTCATGGTTCGTCAACCCCACTGCTTACGCATCCTCCTTCCGTCCCACTACTTCCCCGGGAGTGTGCATCCGGATGGTGACTCGGATGTATCAAATTTTCTAATGGAAGGATTATCCTCCACTTGCATTCCTTATCCCATCACACAGCAAAGACATTCAATACATCTTTCTTGTTCCAACTTTCGGATTAATACTTTGCAGGAAATGAAGAGGCGAATGTCACCTGGCCATTACCGCATTTTAGCGCCACTAGACAAAACACGTATTCTGTTTATAAAGAAAGACTATGCAACGGGTATTAAGTCCTCGCCTTTCACTGTTGTTTGCTTGTGAGAAGATCGTGTTATGCCTTCCGTAAGAAGAAGAGACGTCTGTGGAGTCCCAGAGATGTTGCAAACCTGTCCCCACTTGGTATGGCAGCATTAATATCCTACAATACTGACCATTAAAATTGCTATACCAAGAAGAGATGGAGATCATGAACGGGTATTCATTGGACAAATATATTATACTAGAACCGACTTGCGATTACATTTACACTAAATTTGGGTGCATAGATCCTGAGAAATCAGTACCCAGAACAACCACCTCTGGCCGTAATAACGGCCTTGATACGACTGGGCATTGAGTCAAACAGAGCTTGGATGGCGTGTATAGGTACAGCTGCCCTTGCAGCTTCAACACGATACCACAATACATCAAGAGTAGTAACTGGCGTATTGTGACGAACCAGTTGCTCGGCCACCATTGACCAGACGTCTCCAATAGGTGAGAGATCTGGAGAATGTGCTGGCCAGGATAGCAGTCGAAAATTTTCTATATCCAGAAATGCCCGTACAGGACGTGCAACATGCGGTCGTGCATTATCCTGCTGAAATGTAGGGTTTCGCAGGGAGCGAATGAAGGGTAGAGCCACGGGTCGTAAAACATCCGAAATGTAACGTCCACTGTTCAAAGTGCCGTCAATGTGAACAAGAGGTGACCGAAACGTGTAACCAATGGCACCCCATACCATCACGCCGGGTGATACGCCAGTATGGTGAAGACGAATAGACGCTTCCCATGTGCGTTCACCGCGATGTCGCCAAACACGGATGCGACCATCGGGATGCTGTAAACAGAACCTGGATTAATCCGAAAAAATGACGTTTTGCCATTCGTGCACCCAGGTTCGTCGTTGAGTACTCCATCGCAGGCGCTCCTGTCTGTGATGCAGCGTCAAGGGTAACCGCAGCCATGGTCTCCGAGTTGATAGTCCATGGTGCTGCAAAGATCGTCGAACTGTTCGTGCAGATGGTTGTTGTCTTGCAAACGTCCCCATCTGTTGACTCAGGGATCGAGACGTGGCTGCACGATCCGTTACAGCCATGCGGATAAGATGCCTGTCATCTCTACTGCTAGTGATACGAGGCCGTTGGGATCCAGCACGGCGTTCCGTATTACCCTCCTGAACTCACCGATTCCATATTCTGCCAACTGTCATTGGATCTCGACCAAAGCGAGCAGCAATGTCGCGATACGATATACCGCAATCGCGATAGGCTACAATCCGACCTTTATCAAAGTCGGAAACGTGATGGTGCGCATTTCTTCTCCTTACACGAAGCATCACTGTCGTTACTGTAGAATGTTTGTTGACGCAGCGACAACTTCACCTCTGCGTGCACCGGTTCATCACTATCAAAGTGAAGTCCTCGAAGGCGTTCTTTAAGTTTCGGAAACAGATGAAAATAGAAAAGGGGCCAAGTTGTAACAGTATGGAGGATGAGCAATGTCTGTGAGCTCAAGCCGTCGATTGTTGCGTAAGTCGCAGGGCTCTTGTCTGCTCTAGCATTGTCATGCTGAAGGAGAGGATGCTCCATGTGCGGAAACTCGATCACAGAACGCTGTTTCTCTATCACCGACATAGTTCAGTTTACAGCGCTATATTATACGCTACAATTCGGAACCTTGTATCGGCAGAGGCTGCAAATATGTAGACATGATGAAAAAGATGTAAAATGTAAGTAATGGTTTTGAAAGTTCAACTGCCTTGCCGCAGTGGTAACACCTGTTCCATTCAGATCATCAAAGTTAATGGCTGTTGGGATTGGCTAGCAGTGGAATGGGTCACCTTATGGATCTACCGAGTTCTAGTGGCAAGCGGGGTACACTCAGCCCTTGTGAAACCAATTAAAAGGCTTCTTGATTGAGAAGTAGCAGAACCGGTCGCGAAAACTGACAACTGCAGGGAGAGCGGTGTGCTGACCAAATGCCCCTCCTGAGAAAATACAGTATATTCAGTTCTCTACAGTAAGTGGCATAACACCATTGACACATATAGACTCTGAACAGAAGACTGTTGCTAAGGCAGAATACTCAAAATTTCTGGGTGTGTGCGTTGATGATAAATTGAATTGGAAGAAACACGTTGATGATGTGCTGAAACCGTTAGGTTCATCCACTTATGCTATTAAGGTTATTGCAAATTTTGGTGATAAACGTATCAGTAAATTAGTCTACTATGCCTAGTTTCATTCACTGTTTCCACATGGCATCATATTTTGGGGTATTCATCATCAAGAGAAAAAATTCATTGCATAAAAGCGTGTAATCACAATAATAGCTGGAGGCCACCCAGGTTCATCTTGCAGACATTTATTTATGGAACTGGGGATATTCACAATTCTTTCGTAATACATTTATTCACTCATGAAATTTGTTCTCAATAACCCAGCCCAATTCAAAAATAATGGCAAAGTGCGTACTAGTTACAACACTAGAAGAAAATATGATTTTCACTATTCTGGGTTAAATCTGATTTTGGCACAGAAAGCGGTGAATTGTGCTCCCATAAAAATCTTTACTCGTTTGCCAAATAGCATTAAAAGTCTGACAGACTGCAATCCAACATTTAAAAACAAATAAAAAGTATTTCTGAATGGCAACTCCTTCTACTCAATAGATGAATTTTTAGATATGAAGTAGTAACTGTAAAAAAAAAAATTGTGTAAAGAGAATATCTTAAACTGGCACATTCCACATCATTATAAATATCGTATTCTTGATCTATGGAACAAAAATTAACGTAATGTATCTGCATCTGGTGACGCCTAAGGGCTGAAGATGACACGGCGGCCGATCGGTGCCGTTGGGCCTTCAAAGCCTGTTCGCATGGTGTCTAACATTCTGCGTGTTGTCTGTTTGTTCTATATCGTGTCTCCCTACCACTTTCGCGCAACGACGCTCTGAGCGTGTTTTTTAGGGAATTGACTAGTTTGAACCTGGGACCTGTTGCTGGTAAGGACACGCCAGACCACACATGATATGTAGAATTCAGAAGAGTTTAGTGAGACTAGCAATGATATAACCAAATACTTAATGATTTCAGCGTCAGCTCCACTGCACTCCCTGTAAAAGAATCTTAATACTAACTAAATTTAGTGGAAGGGGTTCAAGGCTTTCCTATTTTTAGTTAGCTGATAAAATAACGTCGAAAAAGCAGTTAAGTTTACCATTGGAAATTTTATTCTACTCACAAAACATTGTTTATAAATTGCCCTATTGATAAAAGGAAATATTTTAATACTGGATAGTAAAAACCAACTCCGTTCAACAAAAATGTGAACGAATATTCCTGAATGGGTTTCCAAGTTCTACAATGGATCGAAGGATGACCTATGCCATATCACATCTATAATCTAGGTTTAAATTAAGTTTCATAAAAGAGAAAACTATCAAAATGATCTACAGTGACCCTCAATTATCTCCAATTACTTATCTAAGTTGTCATAAATTACAGTGGCTGATGTGGCTTCTCAATAACTATATAACAGAAAAATCATCGCGTTTCAGATTTTTACTTCAAGTGGCAAATGTGAACACCATGAGCTTTAATTGACGATCGACACTAGCATTACGCAAAAAGGGGTAGTAACAGATGAGACTTCTGCAGTTCTGAGTGAAGCTTTATGCGCTGTTATGCGGCATCGCATGCGTTCATTACCTTGTCGGTGTTCGTCAGGAGGCGGCGGGCAGCACAGCTCCGCTCACCTCGTTGTCTCGGAAGCAACTCTCTCCTAACTTCTCCTTACTACAATTTACCGAAGTTGGCTTAAAAAGTTATCTGGCTGTGTTTTCATCTGACCAATCAGGGTGTCAATGTTAACCTTAAGCTCCGCCTATAAAAATTCTGTCTATCCAATGAGAAACGTTATACTTTTCGTGGTGGGGCAAAACTTGCAGCTGGTGTGGCCCATTTAGTGTTATCGTAAGATCTATACTGTTCTTCTGGAGGGCTCTATCTTTTAACATGTGCTGGGGGGTGGTCCTAGCGGTTAGCTTGCGACGTGGGTGTCCGTCCCTTATCGTAGGGCCTTCCAGTTTAACACGGTTTTGCTCTCGGCTTCTGTTCTCATTTCTCCCCTCGGAACTGTGTCTGTCTCACGGTGGGAAGGTATGACATGCATTTAGGCATTCTTGTGTTTGTCTGTGGTATTCCATTTGCTCACCCGTTACTCTTATGACTTTTGTTAATTTAATGTCACGATTTTTTCGGAGCTATGTGACATACTACTGGATTTGCTTATCATGTCAGGGCTTTCATGAAAGGTGTTGGATTTGCCTGACACCTTACAGGTGTTTTTTTTTTAAGCCTTAAGAGTTTTGAAATAAAATTTTGGGGACACTACTTTCAGAACGCCCTCGTACCATCTGCCACAGAAAATTAGGGAACAGTGTCAAAAAAAGTCTCATTGTCACATATGGTTAAATATTTATTGGTTTTTCATGCAGAGTCAAATTCGTTTCTTTCAACGAACCTATAGGCTGTTTGGTACTTTCGAATGCTGTTGGACATATTATATCATAGAGACGCCACGATATCACTGAACTTGCCTATACTATTATGTCTATGTGTGTGATGGAGGAAGATTAGTAGTTATGTTGGCAATCTCGGTAGCTGAGTGGTCTGCGTGCCTAAATTCCATGCGAGGTGCTCGGGTTCGATTCCTAGGTGGGTGGGAGATATTCTCCACTAGGGGACAAGGTGTTGTGCTCCCGTCATCATGTCATCATCGTCGACACCCAAGTCGCCGAAGTGGCGTCAAATAAAATGACTAACGCCAGGCGGGCGAACTCCCTGAAAGGGCACTCCCGGCAAAAATATCCACACGCACATTTTTGTAGTTATGTTGATTCTATAAGTTGGTCGATTTCTCAGATTACCTGCATTTCGTTGTAGACTTGGAGCGCTGAGCGACAGTTTGCATGCTCCACTAACAGTATAGCCGCTGTCCCGGCTGGACGAGCGGGATACGATTTTCGATTTATCTGCTGTTGCCAGACACACTAATAAACTAACATACGACTGTGTTTGCTGAAACGATTGTCCTATTCCTTGCATGTACCTACTGCCATTCCGCCATCAAAGAAGGCGCTGTAATCACAATGTGCAACAATAACTTTAGAAGGAGAGCGTCTGTACCATTAGTGCAGCATGTGAGTAGAGGTTATATGCTGAAAGAAAACAGGTAAGTAGGCTAAGGTATCTACCATTTAATGAAATCAGTTTCGCTACTACTGTTCCTCGATCACAGTAACCGACTTAATAGCAGGTAGCGTACGGAAGATCCATTACTATGCGGTATCTCCATTACATAATTCGGCTAACAACATACGAAATACCACACAGCTTATTAGTAACTCCCAACTATGACAACAGTGCAAGCCATTGAAAGCTGTAGGACGCAAACAAATCTGCGTCAGCGAGAAAATGCAGAAACATTTATCGAAGAATGCCAACGCGAAAAGTACATTATCATAACATATCACAATTTTGCACGGTTCCTTAGATCAAAAATCCCTTAATCAGTGGACATGAATGTACAAGTTTCCATATGTGGGAAAACATTAAGCGCTCGAATAAACAATGAGACGCACCAACAACACTGTGAGCAATTATGATTGGAGGGATTGGGGCTCTGCTTTACGAAGTGAGGAGCTTTGTAATGGGTACAGGTGGGAGTGTTTTTACAGTCTACGGAGATCACTGTTTATTAGGCACTTAAGCAACGATAGGACTAGGATTGAGATTAAGATTTTGAGGGTTCAACTTCATGACGACGATGGTAAATCAAGGCTCTGACATTACATTTGGCCAGAATCATTTGTAAGCCCCTCTGTAACAGATAAGAAACAGGGGGCATTTTAAATCCGCCTTTTGTTTTGAAACACATGTACCCAACCAAGAAATAAAAGAAACAAAGCGTATTTGAGTGGGTAAAGGCAGAATTTCAATTTCATATACTATCAGTGGTATTCTAGCGAAACGTGTTAGTTTGTGTTCATACGTGATACCGTTCGACCAGTCGCGTCGCCGTCATACATTGAGAGATCCAGAAACCATAGAAATAACACTAAATTAAATATTTCAAATGTATGCCAGTAGCACGTTGCTGTTTCCGGATAAATATTCAGAGAGACAGGGAATCTTCTTTTCTTATTCATAAGGAAAAAATTGCTATTAGAAAGCTGCGCTTCCTGCGAAAGGTAACGTCGACATTTAAACATTTTTTGTGGCTTCTGCTCACAATGTTGCCTGTAATTGGGAACACTGTTCAATCAGACTTAGTCGTGAGTGACTTGGAAGCATGTTGTGGTCAATAAAGTTTTGCATTCGCCGGGTTTCACGTTAATAAAATGTTCTGTTAGGTGACACATGTTAGGTTTGCGATACAGAACTCTTTAAGAGAAGCCATAGCTCCGTAATCGCAAGTAAAACTTTGCGCTTGTGTCGATCAATGTAGGATATTTGAAGAGGGGAGAAGATGGCGTCTCGTTCCTCCCTGAAAGCTACAGCGAAAAGGGCTCTTGTGTGTTATCATGCTTAAGATGGGCGGAGAAGCAAAACACTTGTTGAAGCTGTGCACAGGAACAAACACTAGTGGCATTGTCTGCGCGTGGAGTGCACAGCGCTTAAAGTTTCAAGATGATCTGTTATGTAAAGTTCCGTGTAAGGGCTGCTTAAGTTCTTCACCAACAAGTGCCTCGTCAATATACAACGAACTTTGTGAGACGTCAGGAGTTTTCTGCCTGGGTTTCATGTAAACCGATAATAACTTGTAGTGAGTATTACACATCCTAGCGCAAATTTCATGCGACAAAAGCGTAAATACAAATAATCAATACGACTCAGAAGCTACATCCAACCAGCAAACCAGTTAGCATCATTCAACAGTAACACTTCAGTGTGCCTCTGTATTTACCTGATTTTTTTTTCTGATCAAGTCCACAGCGGTGCATTTGTAATCCTTTCTGTCAAGACTAAATGTGTACAGTGGTTTTAAGACAGAGCACTGTTTCCAGTTTAAAGGCCATGCCGGGTGGAGCGTTTTCCACAAATCTTATACCTTCTGATTTTTAATTGTGAGTTTACTTAAAGTCGCTCACGTTCAAATCTCTTATTTTTTTTATTAAACACTGACCTATTCATTTATTTCCCACAATGTACAAGCCCAACGCAGTCTGGCTGCTATACATTGACAACATGACTTCCAATAATTAGCACAAAAGAATGTCACTGAATTGCAAGAAATCCTAACAACAATACAGATCCAAAAAAATATGAAATTAAAGAAATATGAAGCTACCTCCAACTCTGTTAATTGCCTAAACTCATTTCAATCACGAATCCTCATATTGTAAACCCCATTCTGATTCATAAGTCTCTTACCTCATAGAAAGTCTTCATAATAGGAACTACAGGAATTACAGCAAGTAGCAACAACAGCCGGCTAAATGAAAAGATTCTAGCTACTGTAGACTCTAACTGCTAGGAGGCATATGGTTAGCAAAAGAAAGATTTTGTTGAAGAGCAAGCAATATATTTAGGATTTTACCTTATTCATGTGACATCCAGTTCCATAAATTATACAGTTGTCAATCATTCCACTGTCCAAACATTATCATCAACATCCATCATCATACATTTCCTTGCCTATTTTGTTATAAACACGTCATTTCATCTAACTTTACAATGCATGTCCTACCAACACAGAGTCTCCACTAAGAAAATCATGTCCATACACTTCCCTACCCACTCCATAACTGCTAGTCCGTCCAACCACAAAATCCCTTGCCGAGGGCACAGAGCGCTGTCAGCAATATTAACACAGTCTATACCACTCCCTACATACAAACAGGTTACTTACAATATTGAACGAAGGTTCACATCCCTGTCGGCTACACAGATTTAGTTTCTATGTGGTTTCCTTAAAATAACTGAGGCCAATGGCGGAACGGTACCTCTAAAAAGCCCAGAACCGATTTTGTGTCACACCTATCTCCCATCGGAGAGATTACTCCTTCCCTAATGATCATTACGTCGTCGTGTTAAGACTGGCGCGCGCTTGGCAGCTCTTCTAACCGACACATAAACTACATGGTGAACTGTACCGTACTACTAAACTAACAACAGAATAATGTGAAGCAGTTATTGCTAATGAAAATGTGTACGGAAAACCAACTTTTTGTTGTTGTTGTTGTGTCTTCAGTCCGAAGACTGGTTTGATGTAGTTCTCCATGCTACTATATCCTGTGCAAACCTCTTTATCTCCGAATAACTTCTCCAACCTATACCGGCCATCCTGATTTAGGTTTTCAGTGATTTCCCTAAATTGCTTCAGGCAAATGCCGGGATGATTCCTTTGAAAGGGCACGGAGGACTTTCCCCAAAATCCGATAGCACCGATGACCTCGCTGTTCGGTCCCTCCCCCAAATCAACCAATCAACGAATCAACCTATACCTATTTGAACTTACTTACTGTATTTGCCCCATGGTCTCCCTCTACTATTGTAACTTCCACTTCCTCCGTCCCACTTTCCTCCCTATCAAATTAACGATTCCTTCATGGCTCAGGGTTCAGCTTGTCAAGCGATCCCTTCCCTTAGACAAGCTGTGCTACAATTTTTCTTTTCGTCAATTCGATTTACTACGTCTTCATTAGTTCATCAATCTACCCAGCAATATTCAATCTACCCATCTTCAGCATTCTTCTGAAGCACTAAATTTCAGAAGCTGCTATTCACTTCTTGTCTGAACAGATCATCGTCAACTTTTCTCTTCCAGAAAAGGGTACACTTCAGGCAAATACCTTTAGAAAAGATTTCCTAACATTTACATTTATATTAGATGTTAATGAACTCCTCCTTTCCAGAGATGTTTTTGACGCTGTAGCTAGTCAACTATCCTTTCTACCTCCGCCTTTGTCACTGTTTTGCTACCCAAATATCCAAACTCTTCTGCCACTTTTAGTGTTTCATTTCCTAATCTAATTGCTACAGTATCAACTGGTTTAATTCGACTACATTCCATTATCTTCTTTCTACTTTCGTTGATATTTATCTTACAACTATTCTTCAAGACACTATCCATTCAATTAAACTGCTCTCGAAGTCCTCTTTAGGTCCTGATAGAATTACAATGTCATCGGCAACCCTCAGAGTTTTTATTACTTCTTCCTGAACTTCAATTCTCTTTCGAAATTTCTCCTTGGTTTCCTTTGCTGCTTCCTCAGCGTACAGAATTAATAACATTAAGGATAGGCTACAACCCTGTCTCACTCCCTTCTCAAACATTGTATCGCTTTGACACCCATAAACTCTTATAACTGCCGTCTGGTTTCTATACAAGTTGTAAATAGGCTCACCCTTCCTATAATTTATCTCCGCTAAGCGCAGAATGTCAATATTGTCAAATGTTTACTCTTTAAATCCGCAGATGCTATAAACGTAGCTTCCATTAACCTATCTTCTAACGTAAGTCGCAGAGTAAGTATTGCCTTGCGTGCTCCTACAACTCTCCAGAACACAAACTGATGTTCCCTATGCCAACTGCTATCAGTTTTTCCAAACTCCTGTAAATATTTCGTATCTATATTTTTCAAGCATGACTTTCTAAACTGCTGGTTCGGTCCTGTTCACACCTGTCAGTACCTGCCTTTTTGAAACTGGAACTATTACACACTCCTTGAAGTGTGAGCGTATTTCGGGTGTCTCATATATTTTACTGCTTAGGGAGAATAATTTTGTCGTGGCTGGCCCTTCCAAGGATCTCAGTAATGGTAAGAGAATATCGTCTTCTCCAAGGGCTTTGTTGCTACTTCGGTCGTTCAATGCTCTGTCAGATTAGTCTCATAGTATCAAGTCTCCCACCACATCTTCGTCTACTTCCCCTTCCCTTTCCATAATATTGCCTTCAGGTTCATTTCTGTTGTATAGCGCTTCTATACATTTCTTCCATCTTTCAGCTTTCCCTTTCCTGCATAACGTCTGACATCTGAACCTTTGAAATTCATACAACTTCTTCCGTTTTCCCACATGTCTCTCTAATTTTCCTACAGGAGGCATCTATCTTTTTCATTGTCGCGTCTCTTTACATTTCTCGTCTAGTCAGTTCTCCTTTGCTATTTCGCAGCCGTTTTACAGTACTAAAATCATCTGGACATGTCTGTGAAGCCCATAACACTGTCTATAAGGCGCTCAGATTAATTAATTTTCCACTACATACGTTGCCTTAGAATCCCGCGAAATTTACAAACTGCGACTTAAATACATTCTAGAAAACGCTCTCGTATTTCTGAAAACTTCATTTGTCTGAAACGAGATGAGGCCGCCTAACTTGGCTAGCTCGTGTCGTCGTCTTATTAATGCAATATGTGTCTCTTAAGGGACGTCAGTGTACCGTGCACCATTTTCGGTTCATGCATATCGGTTTGAATGAAACTTCAGTGCGGAGAAACAGGAATGCATCAATCTCACAGCTAAGTAAGCCCAATAGTTTAATCTGACCGCGGATAAGACAGAGAATGTCACGAAGAAAAAGTATGCTTTCCCTGTGGACACAATGAAACTGAAATGCAGTGTAAGTTTAAATGATTCGGTCATAAATTTGACACGTGAAATATGATCCTTCGCAACCGTTCGGTTACGCTACTTCAAACACACACCAATGGAAATACCAATGGTTAAAAATAAATCACTGCTGTCACGAAATACATTCTCTGTTTCCTCTATCACTCCTATCAGATCCCAGACTGACAAGCCATATTCAAGTATTGGTTGAACGAGGCTTTTTTAAGCTATCTCCGTTGCGGGTGAACTACATTTCCTGAGGATTCTTCCAGCTGAAGAATTATG
Organism: Schistocerca gregaria; assembly: GCF_023897955.1. NCBI lineage: Eukaryota > Metazoa > Arthropoda > Insecta > Orthoptera > Acrididae > Schistocerca > Schistocerca gregaria. The sequence continues at coordinate 521,028,077 of NC_064922.1, read as the reverse complement.
GTCTCCAATGGTTCGTTGCCTAGTAATTATATGTTGATGTGTACACTGCTGGCCATTAAAATTGCTACACCACGGAGATGACGTGCTACAGACGCGAAATTTAAACGACAGGAAGAAGTGATGTGATGTTCAAGTGATTAGCTTTTCAGAGCATTACACAAGGTTGCCGCCGGTGGCGACATCTACAACGTGCTGACATGAGGGAAGTTTCCAACCGATTTCTCATACACAAACAGCAGTTGACCGCCGTTGCCAGGTGGAACGTTGTTGTGATGCATCGTGTAAGGAGGAGAAATGCGTACCATCACGTTTCCGACTTTGATAAAGGTCAGATTGTAGCCTATTGCGATTGCGGATTGTCGTATCGCGACGTTGTTGCTCGCGTTGGTAGAGATCCAATTACTGTTAGCAGAATATGGAATCGGTGGGTTTAGGAGGGTAATACGGAACACCTTGCTGGATTTCAACGGCCTCGTATCACTAGCAGTCGAGATGACAGGCATCTTAGCCGCATGGCTGTAACGGAACGTGCAGCCACGTCTCGATCCCTGAGTCAACAGATGGGGACGTTTGCAAGACAACAACAATCTGCACGAATAGTTCGACGACGTTTGCAGCAGCATGGACAATCAGCTCGGAGAACATGGCTGCTGTTACCCTTCACGCTGCATCACCGACAGCAGCGCCTGTGATGGTGTACTCAACGACTAACCTGGGTGCACGAATAGAAAAACGTCATTTTTTCGGATGAATCCAGGTTCTGTGTACAGTGTCATGATGGTCGCATCGCCGGAAGGAGTGGCCGTGCGGTTCTAGGCGCTACAGTCTGGAACCGAGCGACTGCTACGGTCGCTGGTTCGAATCCTGCCCTGGGCATGGATGTGTGTGACTTACTTAGGTTAGTTAGGTTTAATTAGTTCTAAGTTCTAGGCAACTGATGACCTCAGAAGTTAAGTCGCATAGTGCTCAGAGCCATTTGAACCATTTGATGGACGCATCCATGTTTGGCGACATCGCGGTGACCACACATTGGAAGCGTGTATTCGTCATCGCCATACTGGCGTATCACCGGGCGTGATGGTATGGGGTGCCATTGGTTATACGTATCGGTCACCTCTTGTTCACACTGACGGCACTTTGAACACTGGACGTTTTATTTCAGATGTGTTACGACCCGTGGCTCTACCCTTCGTTCGATCCCTGCGAAACCCTACATTTCAGCAGGATAATGCACGACCGCATGTTGCAGGTCCTGTACGGGCCTTTCTGGATACAGAAAATGTTCGACTGCTGCCCTGTCCAGTCATTACTCTTGATGAACTGTGATATCGTGTTGAAGCAGCATGGGCAGCTGTACCTGTACACGCCATCCAAGCTCTGTTTCACTCAATGCCCAGATGTATCGGGGCCTTTACTATGGCCAGAGGTGGTTATTCTGGGTACTGATTTCTCAGGATCTATGCACTCAAATTGCGTGAAAATGTAATCAGTTCTGGTATAATTCATCGTTGCCAAAATTGTAAATGAAGGGGGTTCTAACACTTTTTAATAATCGTACTGAATCTCCTTCACATTAAATTACTTAAGCCTACGATTTATCAGTGGAACGTACCCCAGAAGGAAAGGAATATCATCATCATCATCATCAACGAGTCCTTACAGCAAGGTGTACGATGTCTATTTCATTCTATCTGTTCTAGTCTTAGCAGGTTTTCTTCCGCACCACAACTTCCCATGACTCCCCGTTCTGCTTTAATCTGGTGCAGCCCCATCTTTCTTGTGGTTTTAAGAAGTCTTCGTCCTGGCTCGACCCTTTCCAATTACTGGCGGTATATTTGGTTAGGCTACATTCCCGTCATATGATCGTATTACTTCGTCTCACTACTCTTAGTTTTATATTTACTAAGATGGTATCTGTTCTTTCGGACATGTCACCGGCCACTTGACCATCTTCTTCTTCTGTGCGAATGCACATACGGTGTCCGAACTCTTACGGAAATCGGCAACGCGCAGCGAGTAATGAGTATTATGGGCGGGGCCACTACGAATGTAGAATGTGGGTTTCGCGGGAGGCGTACCAGAGGTACATCCCTGCAGTCGCGCTATCCTCTGTGTCCTCGGTGGCTCAGATGGCTGCCGACACGGTAGCTCAGGGTGTTCGGTCGGAGGGTTAGCTGTCCTGTGTAATAAAACAAACTGCGTTAATCGGTAAACAACGAACTTCAACGGATGTATTACGACGCCCGCCCCGAGCAGTTGCAACGAACAAAATGAGATAATTCGGTCAGAGAGTTAGCTGCCCTCTGTAATAGAAAAAAACTGAGTTAATCGATCAACGACGAACTGAAACGGGTGTCTCACGACGTCCGCCCCGAGCAGATGCAACGGACGTAAACGAACAAAATGAGATTTAAAAAAAAAGTATAGAACGTCTGCCATGTAAGCAAGAGTTCCTGGATTCGAGTCCTGGTCGGGGCAAACATTTTCATCTGTCCCTGTTGACGTATGTCAACGCCTGTAAGCAGCTAAGGGTGTTCATTTCATTCTAACTTCACTCTCAGTTTTTACTCCACGATCACTTCCACTTGGAGATCTTACATTATGTGCTCAAATTGCCTTTTATAGATCAGACGTGAGAAATTTCATTTCACAAGTTTCTAGTTAACTGAGATACATTTTGGTTATGGTGTAGTTCTTGAGACTATAGGAAATGATGATTAAAATTAAGATTTTGAGCATGCCTGCTTAGCTATTAGAAGAACATCCTTATCCCTGTCAACTCTTCGAACACGATTGAAAGCTTCGGATCATTTGATTACCCTGTTTAGAACCTTAAAATACGCACTTCCATCACTTACCGTAATACTAAGAATATATGTGAAATTATTCTTCTTCGAATTGACAATATCTTGTTTCCGTTCAGAGTTTACCAAACTCTTTGAATTTGGTATTCCACAGATCCAGTTCCTTCTGTACCTCATATGAGAATATCTTCTACGAAAAGGGATATTTGTTCATTGGTTCAGTATGAAAGTATAGTGTCCTGCCGCTCGCTATCGAATATCTGCATTTTCTGAAACAGTGAACACAGGATATTAAAACACTTTTGTGGAACAAGTGGAGGCTATGTTCTGCTAAATATAGAATGGGGGACGATTTATACATAGGGTCTATATCAACTTGGTATACGGTTTGACACCTAACGGAAGAAAAACTTGACATTCCACAGTTCAACAACCTGCTACGTTTAAAACTTACCACTTAACGAATATCTGTCTTATGCTTTCCAAGAAATGCGACCAGTGATAAACGCACAGACTTCTTCCAAATAGGATACATGTATTATTACCAGGATAGTTTGTTGCTCAAAAACTGAATGAAGCCACTTCAGGGCACTTGAATTACACCATCGAAACGTAACTGTTCTCAGATACTACAGTTTCCATTTGTAATAACAAAATATGGCGCATTTTACATTGTGAAATCGTTACATAAATCAGGCTTCATGGAGTGTGTAACAATTGAACCCGCTAGGAGTTATCACCGAATGTGGAGCACAGCGAGGAGAGAATGGCGCTTTTTCCAATCAATCTCCAACCTTTGAAGACTTAAGAAATTCGGTTACCGACTTGTACAGTTGCATAAGTGGTCCTGAAAGTCCTCACTTGTACCTATGACCGAAAAGAGTTTCCACTGCCATGGGTCGGAAGAGCATGGTTCACATTGGTACCCTATGCCCTTTGTCTCTTCCCCTGAGTCTCGGTTTGAGCACTATCCTTTGGCGATTGACAATCATCACCAAGATAATTGATGAACTTGAGTGGCGAGTATGTTATTGATCATCATGGTCAGTCTAACAATGGGACATTCTGATATATTTATCATCCGTCACATCGAACAAAAGGGATATAAAGGTGCGCATCTGGTGGCAGTCTCTTTTCTTTTTTTTTTTAATTGCACTATTCACTGCTCCTAAGAGCCATAGGGCTGCTTTTCAGTTATACAGATTTAATTAAAAAAGTTTTATAAAGTTATTAAAAAAAGATCAAGGAACGCAGAATAGATTTTTAAAACAGTGACCTTGATGTAGTGCTGGCTGGAAAGTTGACGCATATTTGTCGGGAATCCGTCTGTTGTAGGATCCAGGAAAATATTTCTAAACTCAAAAGTTATGACGTACCTGGAGGCAAAAAACTTTTTTATATAATCTGTACGGATTCATAAAAGAGACATTCGTGTAAAACACAGCTTGTTTTGTTCATTCACGATATCTTACAAATATTAAATGCAGGTGAACAGGGCAGATTCCATATTCTTAGATTTCAGAGAGACTTTCTACACTGTACCACATCGTAGAACAGTTACCGACATACGATCATACGGAGTATCTTCGTAAGCATGTGGCTGTCTCAGTTAATATTTAACTAACAGATTGCAGTTTATTACACTGAACGACGAAAATTCCACAGAAACGAAAATAACATCGCATTTTCTCCAGTAATAAGGTTGTTCACAGACGATTCTGTCTGAAGATATCGTCACTGGGTGATATCTAGGAATTGTAGAAATCTGTATTGAAAGATGACGGTCCGACCAGGTATGCTGTTGTCATCGTATGTCAGCCGTAGGGAGCAAAATAAGCTGTGGGGAAGCAAGCGCTTTTGGCTGCACAGTAACAGTGAAGGGCGGGGGAGAGAGCGAGAGAGACTTGTAATATATCTTTATATTCTTCTAATTATGCCTGCACAATTATATGAGTGAATTACGTTTCCTACTTGACCATCTATAAACTCGCAGAATCGATGTGAAAAGTAGTAGAGTACTATTACTATTCCATGAGCGCATAATTACTTTTTGTAATATTCTCTCGGGTGTGTGTTGAGAGGACTTCTAGGATTTTCTCCGTGCCGAATAGCCGCATTGAATAATTGTAAGTTTGCTATCGAGATTACTGGAAGAAAGAGATTGGAAATATATTGTATGCTAATCAAGAAAATATATACTGAGCATTTACACAAAAGGTCTGTAAAGAATTTTATTATATATGTATTTTCTAATTGGAGATTTGCGCGGAGGTGTCGTTTCGTTGGTAATCAGAAGGGAACTTCCGATGAATTGAAAACGAACCTGCAATTATTAGATCCAAGAGCTGCATTATTTCATCGGATAATTAAACTCTATCAAAGGAAACTTTCCGCTGGATCTGAGGTTTCCCGACTGACTACGCAACGCAAGAAAACCAAGACATTTTATTTACACAGGATTGCAGATCGCTTCGAATTATCGAGACTGCGGACAAGGAGAGTCATCGTCCGATTCTGCCTAAACAAGTAAAGCTTAATTATAACTTTCTTGAGCGACTGTGATGACTGTGATATGGCTGCTTATGAATGAGATCATTAATAAAATACTAATAACTTAATTTCCTCCTCACCAGCAACCAGTATAAACACAATAATTAATTAAAATTATAGACTGAGAGAGAAAGAGACTGGGTGGGGAGGGGGGGGGGGGGGGAAGGGTGGTGTTTCCCTACTCTACCCTGCCCTGCCTCAAGATCATACTGAACGCGCCTTGGTTGCACACAAAGCGTTGTACAACTGTACAGTCTGCTTCAACTACCCCTACCAACTCGCATGTTATATTCGGCCTTCAAAAACAACGCGCGAGATTTTCATATTTTTTCACTTGTCACCTTTCCTATGGAAAAATGAACGAGACCTTTTTGTAAAAAATTTAACGTTGATAAATTTTGTACTGGGATACGTTTTCGCTAGAGGTCATAGTTTTCGAGTTATTCAAGAAAACGTACAACAGTAGCTTTCAGACGCAACTCCACGCTCCCACACTCTGTCCCCATCGGACAAGATTTCTAGTATGTTGTTCATGACACTCCCTCCTATCACTGTACAAAAATTTGTGGCTGCACGAATTATTTTCCACATTCGAACTTTTTGATATTTATTGAGTGATATTATGCCATCGACGTAGTCCAGCATTTACAAATTGTAAAACTGTCGTTTGTGTAAATTTTACATACCAGTTCTGTGAATTTTAACAGCATAAAGTACACAGTTACATCGTTTTGTTCGTCAGATTTTCTGACCACGAAACTACTTCGCTTGTAAGGTTTAAGTTTAGGTCGAATTTTCAAAGTAATTAGTTTTAGGTAACGTTTGGGAAAGTCGTTTTCCTTTCATTGCCCTCATGGGTACGTTTAAACTAAAAATTTTGAGAAATGGCCGATTATGATGGTGGCATAATTTCCCTATCAATAGAGACCAAAAAAGTCGAATACCAAAAAATTTGTGTAATCAGAAATTTTATGTACAGTGGTGGGATGGAGTGTCACGAAAACATATAAATCCTCAACGGTCAGAGATGAGCGTGAGGCTGAAGTTGGATTTGAGTGTCACTTTTGTACATTTTCTTAAATAGCTCGAAAGCGTATCCCAGTACAAAATTTAACTACATTCAATTTCCTATAAAAATTCCTGTTCATTTTTTATGTTGACTGATAGTTTACGCTTAGCAAGCAAGAGAATATGAAAATCTCGCACGTGATTCTTGAAGGCCAGAAATAACGTTGCAGGCTGGATAAAACTACATTGGTAGGGCGGAGCTGAATCACTCCATATAACGCAGAAATTAAAAATAGCTAGAATTCTATAATTTGTTCGCAGAATAGTATAGAATTATGTACATGTAAGAAGAAATAATTTCGAGAAAAGTCGAATAAGCAGTTTCCACAAAAACTTATGTTTTAGCCACTTTTATAGTTATCAGTGAAAAAGATAAAAAGCTGAAATGTGTATTTTGACATAAAATATAATATAGAGAGTTTGATGAAATTTTCTTTAATACTTTTCGAGAGCTAAAAACCAACAAAACGTGGTAGATTATCACATAGTTACATATAAACCAGAATGGAGAGAATTCTGCACTACATTTGACATAATAATTGATGACGATGTGCCAAATTACTGTGCTGTTAATAGATTGTTCAAAGATACAGAAAAAATTGAAGTGACAGTTCAGAGGCTAGAGACTATTCAGTGTTCCACTGAAGAAATTATAACAGTCATAATTACTACTATGATACGAAAGTAAAATTAAGCTGATATGTTCTTCTGATATGTAAAATTACAGAGGCCATACGTTCTCAATTTAAAAAGTTATTAATGCGTTAGAATACAGAGAGGGTACTTTTTTAGCACAGTGGCAGGAACGCTAGAGTTTTAGTGGCGAGTGTTCCATTTAGCGGTCCGATCCGAGAGACACCGAGGGTGCATTAGGTATCAATAAGCTGTGGTTGATTCCTTCGACGTCTTATGCCAACATTGTGTGTCGTCGACAATGTATTGCTTCGCGATGGAATGCGTTGTGATGTAATCTGTTGCAAACAGCGCGAGCCATTGGACGCCTATCTGCGAACGCTTTGAGTGAGATCGATAAACTTTAAAATCGTGTGTTTATGGAACTGAAGAAGGTAAACTACCGTGTGAATTCCAATAATTGAAGAGCCTCTTTCGTTTAGATCTAACGTGATTTGTGCAGTGCCAGTCGTATTAAAGCTCCACAAGTGGAGTGAAAATTTACCAATTTTAGGCGAGCAATAAACAGTACTTTCAATTATTAGTTACAGAACAGTCATTAATGGGAAATGTTGAGGAGATTTAGGCTCTGAACTGTGTCATGTGTTGGTTAGTAAGTTACGATTACCAAGTTTCAGGCTAGTTTTAGTTCTGGGTGCTTAACAAAATAATCTACAAGCTCTTGTTGCCTAGTCACAAATCGAATTAACGTCCGTAATTGAAAATAGCCCACCACCCCATAAATAGTATAAGAAATATTAGTGGGCATGCAGGGACACACAGGTAGTTATTTTTCCATCACACAATGTGCGAATGGAGTAAGACAGAAAAGCGACAATAGTGGTATGATACCCTCTACCATGCACTCTACTTACGGAACACACATATTTTCGTACATGTAGATGAAGATGGAGAATACTTTCTGTTAAAAGCACATAAAAAAGGCAAGAACCACTATATCCAGCAACATAGACATATTTTCATAGCGTTAGATGTAGATGAAGAATACTGGGTGCTAAGCATGCGGATAAGAAAACATCAACCACTAACCCCAATATATATTCTGACTAACGATGTGGGATGTTGGCAAATCATGGGTGCTGATTTCGGTTTCATCGACGACGCCAAAACATGGATGACCAGTAATAATAGACTCCAAAAATCGATGGTAAGTGGTGAATTGATTAAATAGCGATAGAAGAAACATACTAATACATCTAACATCAAATTTATCAATCAACAAATAGGATTAATTAACATTTCACATCCCATAACTTTTTCTCTGCAAACTACAAAAACATTTTTGAGAGAACTTCCCTTTCAGCATATTGCGCTGTTGACAGAGAACATCTGCTGATTTGCAGGAGAGTCTTGCAGAAGCTGTCGATTTGGCTACACGGTTCAAATACTTCAGTGCACTTTTTTGTAGCTTTAGGTAGGTAATAACAGTGATGTGATTTGATACTTCTAGTGGATCTTGTTTAAGATCTACAAGGTGATTTTTCAGATAATAACTAAACTGTGATTATAGGTATGTTTCTTTATCAGTTTCTCGTACTACTTTACGAGATAACGTTCATTGCAAGCATCAAAGTTGTTTCCTCGGTTTTCCTGTAATGTATCAACAAGTTGTCCACACTCACTGACAGTCGTGTCAGCAGCTGCACTAAAATTCTTGATAGCTTTGGTTGCCTTCGAACATGCTGAAGCATCTTGAAAGTGTATGTTCTTGAATCTATGTTCGAGCAAGGTTGATGTGGTTAGTATGTGAACATACTCAGTTAGTAGTTAACCCTTTTCGATTTCTGGTATGATGTTACTATTCAGATTCTTTACAAAAGTCTGCATAGTTTATGTTTCAGATATTTTGATATCAGACATACCAAAGGAATTTCTTTACTGCTTGCAACGTACTTCTCAGCACAAATATCACTTGCAGCCAGTTCTAAAGGCCGCATAATATCACAAACGTTAGCCAGAATTACAATATCTGTGTCTGTTAGCATAGGTGTTGCAGTAGCAAGGCAGCTAACGACATTGCTGATCACTGGACGTAGCTACAAAAAATTTTGATCGTATTGAATGTTGAATTCCGTCTTACTTACCCAATTAGTTTGAGATATTATCTAGTCTTAGATCATCACTCGTTACTGATCTTCCTTTAAAGTTTAATTGTCATATTTAGATAACATTCCAAATAATACGGGTACATGGTACTTGATATCACGAAAGTACGAATTGAACGAACAACAATTATCATTAGTGCACGCTTAGATACAACAAAAGCCAATGTTCCTTCCTTATTGCGTTCAAAAATGTCGCACCACCTACTCCCCCTGCCAACCATCGACAGCGTCTAAAATGTTGCAATGTGTTGTATTCGTGACGCTGTGACACAAGTTCAGAAAACGATTCGTTTGAATGCGACAAAATTATTTACATTGGCAACAAGTATCCTAATCACTCTTCCAATATCCCGATTACGATGTACCACAGACTTTTGTATCAATCCCGAAACAGCGATGTATAAAGTCTCTTGCGAATATCGTAGGGCATCGAACATCGCTAATTCTGACAGCCCGCTGAAAGTACACAAAGCGATCTCGTTCCCTCGCGCAATCTACAACCATCTTCAGAAGAAACAGAACACCTTGAACGACTAGAGATAGGATGCTCTATTCACAGGACATATACAGGGTGGTCCATTGATCGTGACCGGGCCAAATATCTCACGAAATAAGCGTCAAACTAAAAAACTACAAAGAACAAAACTTGGCTAGCTTGAAGGAGGAAACCAGATGGCGCTATGGTTGGCCCACTAGATGGCGCTGCCATAGGTCCAACGGATATCAACTGCCTTTTTTAAAATAGGAACCCCCATTTTTTATTACATATTCGTGTAGTACGTAAAGAAATATGAGTGTTTTAGTTGGACCACTTTTTTCGCTTTGTGATAGATGGTGCTGTAATAGTCACAAGCATGTGGCTGACAATTTTAGATGAACAGTTGGTAACAGGTAGGTTTTTTAAATTAAAATACAGGACAAAGGTACTTTTGAAAATTTTATTTCGGTTGTTCCAATGTGATACATGTAGTCTACCTTTGTGAACTTATCATTTCTGAGAACGCATGCTGTTACAGCGTGATTACCTGTAAATACCACATTAATGCAATAAATGCTCAAATTGCTCAAAATGTTGTCCGTCAACCTCATTGCATTTGGCAATACGTATAACGACATTCCTCTCAACAGCGAGTAGTTCGCCTTCCGTAATGTTCGCACATGCATTGACAATGCGCTGACGCATGTTTTCAGGCGTTGTCGGTGGATCACAATAGCAAATATCCTTCAACGTTCCCCACAGTAAGAAATCCGGGGACGTCAGATCCGGTGAACGTGCGGGCCATGTATGGTGCTTCGACGACCAATCCACCTGTCATGAAATATGCTATTCAATACCGCTTCAACCGAACGCAAGCTATGTGCCGGACATCTATCATGTTGGAAGTACATCGCCATTCCGTAATGCAGTGAAACATCTTGTAGTAACATCGGTAGAACATTACGTAGGAAATCATCATACACTGCATCATTTAGATTGCCATCGATAAAATGGGGGCCAATTATCCTTCCTCCCACAATGCCGCACCATACATTGACCCGCCAAGGTCGCTGATGTTCCACTTGTCGCAGCCATCGTGGATTTTCCGTTGCCCTATAGTGCATATTATGCCGGTTTACGTTACCACTGTTGGAGAATGACTGTTCGTCGCTACATAGGACGCGTGCAAAAAATCTGTTATCGTACCGTAATTTCTCTTCTACCGAGTGGCAGAACTGTACACGACGTTCAAAGTCGTCGCCATGCAATTCCTGATGCATAGAAATATGGTACAGGTGCAATCGATGTTGATGTAGCATTCTCAACAGCGACGTTTTTTAGATTCCCGATTCTCGCGCAATTTATCTACTACTGATGTGCGGATTAGCCGCGACAGCATCTAAAACACCTACTTTGGCATCATTATTTGTTGCAGGTCGTGGTTGACGTTTCACATGTGGTTGAACACTTCCTGTTTCCTTAAATAACGTAACGAACCGACGAACGGTCCGGACACTTGGATGATGTCGTCCAGGATACCGAGCAGCATACATAGCACACTCCCGTTGGGTATTTCGATCGCAATAGCCCTACATCAACACGATATGGACCTTTTCCGCAACTGGTAAACGGTCCATTTTAACACGGGTAATGTATCACGAAGCAAATACCGTCCGCACTGGCGGAATTTTACGTGATAGCACGTACTTATACGTTTGCGACTATTACAGCGCCAGCTATCACAAAGCGAAAAAAGTGATCCAACTAAAACACTCATATTTATTTACGTACAACACTAATATGTAATAAACATGTGGGTTCCCATTTAAAAATAAAAAAACGCAGCTGTTACCGTTTGAGCTATGGCAGCGCCATCTAGCGGGCCAACCATAGCACCATCTCGTTTCCCCCTTCGCGCTAGACGAGTTTCGTTCTTCGTAGTTTATTCGTTTGATGCTTATTTCGTGAGATATTTGGCCCGGTCACAATCAATGGACCACCTTGAACATTAGTATGTTCTGCAGAAATAATTAACATTTCAGTCAGCTCGGCCCACATGTGTCATGTTGCTTAGTAGGCACAGGGCCCGCCATGGGCCCTTATAACTTGTTCCATGCATGACGGCACCGACACGACGCGACGCGAATGGCGTCCTGTGGTATGGCCACCCATCCTACATTCACCTGGTTCCAAAGTTCATCTGTGGTGGTTGGCACTGGGTCACAGCACTGCATCCGTCGTTTCACCATATTCCACACAATTTGGGTTGGCAACAAGTCTGGTGATCTGGCGGGCCAGGGAAACGGCTTAAATCCTGCGACACCAAGAAGGCACGTGTTATTGCAGCAACATGTGGTCGTGCATTGTCTTGCTGAAAAATGGCATCTGGGGTGTTGTGCAGGATGGCTAAAGGTCGCGGGACGCGACTCACGTAGGTGACACTGGTTACAGTGCCCTGGACGCGCACTATCTGTGATTTTTGGTTGTACTCAACAGCAGCCCACACCAGGCCTTGTGCTGGTGCTGTATATCTTGTGCAAATGCTGTCACCGTGATGCCGCTCCCTGTGTCTGCGGCGAATCAAAATGTGCCCATCATTTTCAAATTGGTCTGAAGATACTATCTGATGCCACTCCTGTCCCCAGTGACGTCGTTCCGTACATCATTGCCGTCTAACATGTTTCTACACATTCGTCAATGGTAGGCAGAGAAGTTGACGACTCGCACGTAACCCATACCATAATACACTCCTGGAAATGGAAAAAAGAACACATTGACACCGGTGTGTCAGACCCACCATACTTGCTCCGGACACTGCGAGAGGGCTGTACAAACAATGATCACACGCACGGCACAGCGTACACACCAGGAACCGCGGTGTTGGCCGTCGAATGGCGCTAGCTGCGCAGCATTTGTGCACCGCCGCCGTCAGTGTCAGCCAGTTTGTCGTGGCATACGGAGCTCCATCGCAGTCTTTAACACTGGTAGCATGCCGCGACAGCGTGGACGTGAACCGTATGTGCAGTTGACGGACTTTGAGCGAGGGCGTATAGTGGGCATGCGGAAGTCCGGGTGGACGTACCGCCGAATTGCTCAACACGTGGGGCGTGAGGCCTCCACAGTACATCGATGTTGTCGCCAGTGGTCGGCGGAAGGTGCACGTGCCCGTCGACCTGGGACCGGACCGCAGCGACGCACGGTTGCACGCCAAGACCGTAGGATCCTACGCAGTGCCGTAGGGGACCGCACCTCCACTTCCCAGCAAATTAGGGACACTGTTGCTCCTGGGGTATCGGCGAGGACCATTCGCAACCGTCTCCATGAATCTGGGCTACGGTCCCGCACACCGTTAGGCCGTCTTCCGCTCACGCCCCAACATCGTGCAGCCCGCCTCCAGTGGTGTCGCGACAGGCGTGAATGGAGGGACGAATGGAGACGTGTCGTCTTCAGCGATGAGAGTCACTTCTGCCTTGGTGCCAATGATGGTCGTATGCGTGTTTGGCGCCGTGCAGGTGAGCGCCACAATCAGGACTGCATACGACCGAGGCACACAGGGCCAACACCCGGCATCATGGTGCGGGGAGCGATCTCCTACACTGGCCGTACACATCTGGTGATCGTCGAGGGGACACTGAATAGTGCACGGTACATCCAAACCGTCATCGAACCCATCGTTCTACCATTCCTAGACCGGCAAGGGAACTTGCTGTTCCAACAGTACAATGCACGTCCGCATGTATCCCGTGCCACCCAACGTGCTCTAGAAGGTGTAAGTCAACTACCCTGGCCAGCAAGATCTCCGGATCTGTATCCCATTGAGCATGTTTGGGACTGGATGAAGCGTCGTCTCACGCGGTCTGCACGTCCAGCACGAACGCTGGTCCAACTGAGGCGCCAGGTGGAAATGGCATGGCAAGCCGTTCCACAGGACTACATCCAGAATCTCTACGATCGTCTCCATGGGAGAATAGCAGCGTGCATTGCTGCGAAAGGTGGATATACACTGTACTAGTGCCGACATTGTGCATGCTCTGTTGCCTGTGTCTATGTGCCTGTGGTTCTGTCAGTGTGATCATGTGATGTATCTGACCCCAGGAATGTGTCAATAAAGTTTCCCCTTCCTGGGACAATGAATTCACGGTGTTCTCATTTCAATTTCCAGGAGTGTAAATGGCGGATGACTGTCACCCGTGATAGTGTACGGTATGTTACACTGTTCCACTGTTGCGCCAGAACCGGGGAGGACGCAGATCTGTCCTGTAATGCCATTCGGATGAGGTACCGATCTTATTTGGGGAGGGGGGGGGGGATGTTCCTGGTGGTGCGACCTGACCCATCTCGTCGTGTTCTGCATAAATCCGTTCCGCTGTCGGAACACTTCGTCCCACACGAGGAGCAATTTCCCAGGTGGATGCATCACATCCTCTCAAGCCAATAATGCGCTCTCTTTCAGACTCACTGATTTGACGGTACGGTTCGCGCATACGCCTGCGATGCATCCTGCACGTCTGCTGAAGTCACACTGATACATTGATTTTGGTTTATAGCGACAACGAAATCCGAGGGCACATTTTACCGTTAGGCGCAGTTTCGCCGCCATATCGATGTTGACCTTGAACCCACGGGCCGACATGGTTCAGATAGTAATCATTTTTGCAGAACACACTAATGTACGTGTCCCGTGAATATGAACATCCTATCTCTAGTCGTTTAAGATGTTTTGTTTTGTGTCTCCGTGTACGTTACGTGTCCCAGCGCATTTTTGTTTTCGATTATCTCGAAGATATCTACACTAACACACCATTGTCTAGTATCATGTTGTATATATTTTCTCTTGTGAAAAGTAGGAAGAACAGGACCAATGGAAATCTGACCCGTACGTAGTATAAAGAAGTGCCGCTCGTTATTAGTTGTAGCCTGCACCCCTTGGTAGAAGTCAGTTTCATGTACACGGCAGCAGTGTAACGATATTCTATTTCACTCGCCAGTAGAACGTCCATCACGTTGTTATGGGAGGAGGATAGTGCGCTTGCCACAAGTAAAGATTTCTACTTCCCATTACCTGTATTCTGACATTGGGTGAGAAAATGTTGAACGTTGTACAAACGCCAAATATGCAAACAATAGTGTGCAGGCCCCTGTTTGGCGACAGTCATGGAGCATAATGTTTAAGCAAGCTTTTCACCAAGTTTGAAAGCAACGTGTGGATTCTTGAGCTTACAAGCATATAAAACTGTATCCCGAAACGCTACTCGAACCTGGAATCTGAGTCCAGATACGGAACACAGATTTAATCTGCCTGGAAGTTCCAAATCAGCGCACATTCAGCTGCAGAGTGAACTGTATGGACTTTTTTTATAATCGTCGTGAAGCGTGATGAACATTTTTCGGGCAAAAGGAGCTCCCACGTAGAAGCTGTTATGTTTTACTCCAAAGATTGTCGATAAAGTTCAGTTCGTAGACTCTCCAATGGTCTCCGGAGCAAAGTATCGCAGTCACTCGTAAGAAGTTGCAAATCAGTCCCACGAGTATTGCAACTCGTCTTCTCCGTTTAAAACATAGAATAGCAGTAAGAATTATTCCAAGAGGAATCACAACCAAGAGTTAGCCGATTCTGATAGATAGTGTTAGCAGTTCAGAAAAATCAGCCTCAGGAGGCTGTAGGAGACTGCTGCTGACATGATGCTACTTCCGCGGTCTATAGACGTGGCGTTGGAAACACCCACGTTACTAACAGTAGCCTTTCAACGACTATTGTACCTTTCGTTTGCCTGACACCAGAACACTCACCTAGTCAATCAACCGGTTCTGGATCCGAAGACGTCTGCTTTGCTGTCTCCGAGCCGAGAAATGGTTACTGCGAAGCTGGACAGAGGGTTATAATGACTCAAGAAGAACCTCCTTCTCCCATCAGCTACCCACCAAATGTACTTATGCTGTATCTTGCGTGTTTAGCTTCTCCACTACAGATTCCCCTTTTTCAGCCACTAATCGCATTTTACTTGGTTAGAAGGTTTTCTTTAATCGCCTTTCAGATCGTTTATTGTCTTTCTCCTACATGATATAATGCTTCTTTGACCTCCTTGCTTTGACTGGCCATTAAAGATGCTGCGTAGTATATTAGCTTGTTATCCACCCTAAGTTCTATCGCGTGGCTCAGAACTGAAAATCGTTGTTATTCTCCTTAGCTGTGCCCTCACTGAAGTTCTAGTTTTTTTGTTCCTTCTGCTGTCTGCGTAGTCAGTTATGTAATACTTTAATGTAAGCATTGGCTGTCAGCCTCTTTCAGCCAGATAGTTAATATCGTTCAAGTCAATAACAAGATTGTTAGCCAAACAAGCTGTACAGATCGCAATAAATTTCTTATTTTTATTTCTTGGTAACGACATGAGGAGCCGGTGCACGAATTCACTGCAGTTCGTGACAGGTACAGTCAGTACTGTGTAGAATTAAAAATTAACAAAATACTGCTATATGGACTGGTTTTTATTAAAATAATAAGTGCAGCTCCACAATAACGTCAAAAATTATTACTTGCACTGATAAAACCTTCATTCTCATAAAGTTGTGAAGAACCTATCTCACGAAAAGTATCACTCAAATTAAGTCTGGTAAAAATACGCTTACATAATTAGAAAAAACTGTTCAATTACGTTACAGACCATTTCTCGGCTTTGCCGGCCAGTGCGGCCGAGCGGTTATAGGCGCTTCAGTCTGGAACCGTGCTGCTGCTATGGTCGCAGGTTCGAATCCTGCCTCGGGCATGGATGTGTGTGATGTCCTTAGGTTGGTTAGGTTTATGTAGTTCTAGGTTCTAGGGGACTGATGACCTCAGATGTTAAGTCCCATTTTTTTCTGGGCTTTAGCAAATGCTTACCTGAATCATTTCAATATATTTGGCTGATCTATCTGCTTTATGATGGTTTGACCATTTTCGTTGTCGATTAGAAGATTAATTAGCATCAAGGACGACCAATGTAACGGAACAGGAGTCACGTACACAGAAATGACTTTTCAGTTTTTGCAAATCCACAGAAGAAAAATCACACTAGACAGTCAGAGAGTTATAAAGTTTTGAAAGGATACTGAGATCCTAATATCGTGCCTTGAATTCAGCAGGGACACGGAATCAGGCTTAGACATACATACTGATTCTGAAAAAAAATGCAAAAAATTGCATTCTCTTCTTGTGGTTATAATTCAAATTCATCATCGAACATAAATATTTTCAGGCAATAAATAGCATTCACAGACCACTTTGCAAGGTGGACTGCTGAGCACGAAGTATACTCCACAAGATAGCGAGTCCGCAATTGGTGTTGTAGTTAATTCTAAAAATTCAGGTTAATCCTCTCTAGGCTGCTGTGTTCCAAAAGTATCTCGAAGGAAGCGAGATATCCATACATATCGAGTCTATCTAAGTATTTCGTAGCGTTTCCGCGTGAGTTTTCTGTTCGGAATTCGTCAGTATCGATTCCGAACCAAGCGTTTTGAATTTTTTCAAAATTGGTGCAATCGTACCTCTTTTTCCTTAAAAACAACTATTCTGAGACTAATTTTTACATCTACTGACTGTCAGATAAATATAAGAGGTACTTCCAAAAAAAATTTCAATCGGAACATAGGATCCTCTTACAGTTCTCGTATTTGATGCTCTTGTGTCAAAAACTAGTGCTTGAACGTAGGACAAGAGAGCATATTCTAAGGGAATTTAATAGAAAGCTTTTGCCTGCTTCTTTCATAGTAAGTTAAAGGGCAGCAATATGTGTAAAATTACCGGCATTCATGACTAGGAGGCTTCCATTTTCAAATATATGTATGAGTAAAATTTATGTTAAAATAACATAGATACGTAACTAATTCATTTTCGCTTCATTCTCGCCTCCTCATGGTTGCCTCTGTACTCTCAGAAGCTCAGTTTCTCGAATAATTGGTGATCGACTCCTTGCAAGAACTTCGGCCCTCTTTGCAACACATGACTGATAGAAAACTGATTATATTATTCACTAGTAATGATCATCAAACCTCTAACATTTGCTACTTCCACAAGATTTTGGTAAAAAATATTCCTCTTCGCTTGTGAACCTCCGACGATAGCAATATTATTATTGTGCTTGCCTCCATCGTTGACAGAAATCTAATTCCGATATGCAGTTTCTCAACTCCTATGAAAAATTCGTGTTTTTTTACGAGATAGGAGTTTGCTTCCAATTATTTACTGAGAGTAAGTACGATCGTTGTCGCTCCTCAATAACGCCAAAAATTATTACTTGCACAGTACTGAGAAAACCTTCATTCTCATAAAGTTGTGAAGAATCTGTCTCATTAAATTTATCACACAAATTATGTCTGGTCAAAAATACACTTACTTAATTATAAAGAAACTGTTCAGTCCCATTGCTGATCGGCTGCTCTTTCTGCGTCCTGATGTTTTGCCTGAGCAAACATTTTATATCTCATGACGAAATGAAAACGAAGGCGCTGTACTTGCTACGACTGCTGCCTTCTCTGAAAAGTAACAACCTACATGCGTGGTCTGGGCTCTGTCATAAAAACCATCAGCCAGCTTTGCCTTCTCTCTGTATTGAGGTCGCTGGTCCGCCACGTAACTCGATCAATTTGATCTCTGAAATGAGAACTCATTCAACTAAACAAAATGGAGTACCTCCCTACACACGGTTTAGGAATAAGCTTACCACGCAGAAATGCTATTTTACGAAGTTGGACGTTTTTTCCGAATTTTCTTTTCCTTTATCCCACTGAGCTTAGATTTCATACAGCTTATTTTTACATGTAATGAAACCGACCTATGGGAGGTGGGGAGAGGTAGTTCAAGAACAATCACTAAAATTTTGGAAACTGACGTATAAGAGCCATCCTAATTAACTGGTCATCGCTTGGAAGTCAGGTGGTCTGAGACGTCCTGCTAAATGTTCTCCTACGAATGTACCGATTGCCCCAAAGTGATTAATGACTAACCTCAGGAAAATGAGCCTCAGTCACTTTTTAATGATCGTAATCTTGTTTTAAATCTCAATTTGTCATGGGAAGATACTGTTTGTATTGGTTTAACCACTTCACGTGCAAGATATTTACTAATTTTAAATAGGGTAGCAATCATCAAGAGAGCCATAGTCCAAAATGAATATTTCGTACAGAAATAAGAATAGTTATAATATCTGTAATTATAATACCGCAAGAGATGAGCGTTAAACTTATTTACCACACACACTCAAATACATTAATTTTATTAGTATGCCTGATGGTAATTTGTTATACTCAGCGGATTATCCGTCATACTACTGCTTTCTTATCGTTTCTCCCTTTGCTGGTGTGTCACCGCAGATTCGAAGCAATTTAGTATTCTACTCCATTTCCATTAGAACCGTCTTTAGCTGTCATTTTCATTATCGCACCACCTCTTATGGACAATTAAAGTGTTTTTATCGCGTGCTCTTTATAACGCATGCCGTTAGCACCAATTTTTCGCAAATAAAGTGCGGTGATAAAAGTCCCGCTGCACATAAAACTCTCTGTGAAAGGCTATATTCCTCCTTAAGTATAGGCACCGCATCGCCACAAACACAGCCGAGTAATCTATAAAGAAACGAAAGCCATCTTTCATCATCATCCAAGCCTTTGTGCTAACGGAAAGTAAATCGTTGGGTAGTGCTCACTCCATAGTAATTGATGGTCGAGAACTACGCCTGGGTATTTCAGTGTTGCTGCTCACGGGATCGGTGTCCCGAACAGTTCCACGTATTATTTATGAACACGACGCGCCATTGAGGGTACTAGCGCTCGAAATTGAGAAAAACTTATGAAGATGGTATCAACTTCCCGTTGATGTTTATCAACGCCTGTGATCAGTTAATGGTCTGGATTTCATTGCAATTTCATTCTTCGAGAGTTACAAGATCACCAATGTCATCTGTTCTTTCGCACACGTCTGAAAGAACAGATACCATCTTCATATAGATAAGGCTTACCGGCCAGTAATCTTCTTCCGTGGGGATGAACAGACTTTGCTCAAACTCTTACGGGAATCGTTAGACTGACTGCCGCGAGTAACGCGTATAGTGGGCAGGGCCACTACAAATGTAGTGCGTGGACAGAAAGTTGGGAGTGTGTGTCTCACTGGGAGCCTGTCAGAGATAAGTCCTTGCAGTCGCTCTATCCTCTGTGTCCTCAATGGCTCAGAGCCGGCACGGTAGCTCAGCGTGTTCGGTCAGAGGGTTAGCTGCCCTCTGTAATAAAAAAACTGAGTGAATGGATCAATAACGAACTTCAAGGGGCGTCAGGGGACGTCCGCCACGAACAATTGCAACGAACTACAGCGAACAAAATGAGATTTTTTATAAAAAAAAGAAAAAAGATGGATGGAGCGTCTGCATGTGAACAAGAGATCCTGGGTTCGATACCCGGTCGGGGTACAAATTTTCAACTTTTCCCGTTGATATTTATCAACGACTGTAAGCAGTTAAGGGTCTGGATTTCATTGTAATTTCACTGAGAAAACCTTGGTACAGCCTGCTATGTGGTGTCAACAAACATGGTTTTGTTTTGGTTTGTGCCGTTTACGTGTCTTACTCATGTTACCAACACTCTTCGACATCGGAGTGGCAGCAGTATGGCACGTGCAGAACTCAGGAATAAACACTTGTACCTGGAGCTCTCCAGATCGTGTCCCTTTGATGGTAGATTAACTACAATTCGCTTCGATGCCGAGCGTACATTCTTGCTTGTAGTTCGGAAGTTAGTGCACTTTGGTCTTTGGAAGTCCAGACACAAAGAGCTTACTTAATAGTTTTTCGTGCCAGAAGTATTTAAAGGCCTTGGATAGGACAGCAACTGCGAACCCCCACTGCTTTCGGATTTAGAGCTGGTGGGGCCGCCTCAACACCTCAAAAAAGTGGATGTGTTGTCGCGCTATTAACACTGCTCTCTGATACAGTGCGTTTGTGAGGACTAGACTCTTTTATTTGACTTTTCCCAATTTCCGAGGCTGTGATGTAGCTGACGTCTCCTTCTCCCTCTAAGTATTTGTTGTAGTTGATGGCCTCGTGGGGCAGTTTATTGAATTTGCGTTGTGATCACAAGCAGGCGCCTTCATTGTGGAAAAATATTTAAGTTGGTCGAGCTATTTCGTACACATCCTCCACTGAACCGGTGTGTCATCATCTTCAGCAGCAGAAAGTTGAAAACACTGCAGTCCACAGCTGTTTATAGGTACTCATTCTCGACAAGATTGCTATATCAACACGATACGTGTTGTAGAGTCTGGTCCGAGCAAGGACATCTGTGGCAATCGTATTTCGTCTCGGCTTACAGTGGTATTATTCATTCAATAGCACGATTCCTATGAAGTAATTTATCATCATTCTAGACCTAGGAGCATCTGAAGGCTGGTAGAATGTGTCTGACAGCAAAACAAGCCGTTAAAACTATTCCTCACGGCCAGTAACGAAGGGGTCAGGTGCAAACACACACCTTTTTGACGGAAAACAGTCTACCAATACCGGCGTAAGGTGATTTCCTGAGTTCGTGGAAGTTTACTTTTTCAGGCGAAGTAGAAATTTGGCGATCGTTTCAAGTGCCGAGTAGATGAAGAATGCTACCCTTTACACATTCAAGACAATAATATGTGTCGGATTGTAGTTCCTAGAAAGCCCCCCTCCCATGAAGTTTATGTACACGGTGTCCCAGGAGGGATGATCAGTATTCAGGGGTGTGACAGAAACGATCATTCAAGGCAATAAAAGTTCAGCAAACATACGCTCTCAAATGGATTCCTCAGAAGCTATGAGCACTTCTTCATCTTCTAAATAGTGAAACAAATCCCTTCTACAGAAAGCCCTTTTCCTTCCATGATTTTAGAAGTCATAGTATGAACTAAAACAAGAAAAAAAGTCCGGTAAACATAGGCTTTAAAGTGCATATCGTAAGAGCTGTGAGCACTTGTTTATTCTCGCTAGTGTGAAACACATTCCTTCTACTGAACAATTGCTCTTACCGTAAGCTCGGGAGAGTCAGATCAAAAACAGCAGTTTTTTTTAAGAAAATCGGCTGTTGATTGTAATTATATCGCAATACAAATTCGAAATGTTAACTGTACACCACTGATGATCGTATATTGACATGTTAAATTATGTTTTATTCCTAATTGCATTTATTATTTTAATTCCATTGGTGGTCTGGTTTACCTCTCAAGATGGAATGAATTCGATCATTGATTTATTATGTATGCATAAGTTCAATCAGACTTACAGCGTAGTGAATCCTATGACCACTTCGAAGTTTAAAAAATTATTCTTGTCTTTAGAACAACCTACTACCTTTTCCAGCCAAAACAAATTTTCATAGGTACAATAAATTCCAACATGACTGCTATAGAAACACTTGCATTCAGGAAAGGTGACGAACACATTTCAATTTCAGTAATTCTATGGCACTATCAACATGTTAGGTAGTTACTGTAATCATCTATCCCTTCAAATATATATGGATCCTACCTTCCATGTTTTGGCCCAACGTTTTTTTATAATCTGGGTTCATCCTGCCTGAGTAGAGTCTTCAGTTTACCACCAAGAACTTCCTTTCACAGAAATGTCGTTTCATAAGTGTCATTAAAGATGTTATCACTTTTACAGATAAAAAACATGCGCCTCATTCTCGTAGGAAATCATTTTTATTGCATTCTTGGCCATCTTTGTCCTTCTCCTTGTACATTCCTTTCATTTTCTACATCTACATCTTCATGGATACTCTGCAAATCATGTTTTACTGCTGACGCTCTGCTTCATCCCACGCTTTGGTGTGGGTGAGCACTTGTTTTTCAACGATTGTTGCCCATGTTTCCTGTTCGGTTTTATATTCCTGTTCTGGGATTTTTCTTGACACCTGTCTCACTAAGTTACTGAAGGGGCACTGAAGACCTCGCTGTCGTGCGCCCAAAACCCCTCTACTACTACTTCTACTACTCTGCAAAGCACATTTAAGTGCCTGGCAGAGGGTTCATCGAACCCTCTTCACAATTCTCTATTATTCCAATCTCGTGTAGCGCGCGGAAAGAATGAACACCTATATCTTTCCGTACGGGCTCTGATTTCCCTTATTTTATCGTGGTGATCGTTCCGCCCTGTGTAGGTCGGTGTCAACAAAATATTTTCGCATTCGGAAGAGAAAGTTGGTGATTGGAATTTCGTGGAAGATTCCGTCGCAACCTAAAACGCCTATCTTTTAATGATTTCCAGCCAAAATCCTGTATCATTTCTGTGACAATCCTCCCATATTTCGCGATAATACAAAACGTGCTGCTTTTCTTTGAATTTTTTCAATGTACTCCGTCAGTCCTACCTGGTGAGGATCCCACACCGCGCAGCAGTATTCTAAAAGAGGACGGACAAGCGTACTGTAGGCAGTCTCTTTAGTAGGTCTGTTACATTTCCTAAGTGTCCTGCCAATAAAACGCAGCCTTTGGTTAGCCTTCCTCACGACATTTTCTATGTGTTCTTCCCAATTAAAGTTGTTTGTAATTGTAATACCTAGGTATTTAGTTAAATTTACGGCTTTTAAATTAGACTGATATATTGTGTAACCGAAGTGTAAAGTGTTCCTTTTAGCATTCATGTGGATGACCTCACACTTTTCGTTATTTAGGGTCAACTGCCACTTTTCGCACCATTCAGATATTTTTTCTAAATTGTTTTGCAGTTTCTTCTGATGACTTTATTAGTCGATAAACGACAGCGTCATCTGCAAACAACCGAGGACGGCTGCTCAGATTGTTTCCCAAATCGTTTATATAGATAAGGAACAGCAAAGGGCCTATAACACTGCCTTGAAGAACGCCTGAAATCACTTCTGTTTTACACGATGACCTTCCGTCAATAACTACGAACTGTGACCTACCTGACAGGAAATCGCAAATACAGTCACATAACTGAGACGATGTTCCATAAGCACGCAATTTTACTACGAGTCGCTTGTGTGGTACAGTGTCAAAAGCCTTCCGGAAATCCTGGAATAAGGAATCGATCTGAAATCCCTCGTCAATAGCACTCAGCACTTCAAGTGAATAAAGAGTTTGTTGTGTTTCACAGGAACGACGTTTTCTAAAACCATGTTGACTGTGTGTCAATAGAATGTTTCCTTCGAGGTAATTCATAATGTTCGAACACAATATATGTTCTAAAATCCTGCTGCATACCGACGTTAACGATATGGGCCTGTAATTTAGTGGATTACTCCTACTACCTTTCTTGAATGTTGGTGCGACCTGTGCAACTTTCCAGTCTTTGGGTACGGATCTTTCGTCGAGCGAACGGTTGTTTATGATTGTTAAGTATGTAGCTAATACATAAGCATACTCCGAAAGGAACCTAATTGGTATACAGTCTGGACCAGAAGACTTGCTTTTATTAAGTGATTTGAGTTGCTTCACTACTCCGAGGATATTTACTTCTACGTTACTCATGTTGGGAGCTGTTCTCGATTCGAGTTCCGGAATATTTACTTCGCCTTCTTTTGTGAAGGCATTTCGGAAGGTTGTGTTTAGTAAATCTGCTTTGGCAGCCCTGTCTTCGGTAGTATCTCCATTGTTATCGCGCAGAAGGCATTGATTGCTTCTTGCCGCTAACATACTTCACATACGACCAGAATCTCTTTGGATTTTCTGCCAGGTTTCGAGACAAAGTTTCGTTGCGGAAACTGTTACAGGCGTCTCGCATTGACTTCCGCGCTAAATTTCGTGCTTCTGTAAAGGATTGCCAATCTTGGGGATTTTGCGTCTGTTTAAATTTGGCATGTTTGTTTCGTTATTTCTGCAACAGTGTTCTAACCCGTTTTGCGTACCAAGGAGGATCAGCTCCGTCGTTTTTTAGTTTATTTGGTATAAACCTCTCAATTGCTGCCGATACTATTTCTATGAATTTAAGCCACATCTGGCCTACACTTACATTATTAATTTGGAATGAGTGGAGATTGTCTCTCAGGGAGGCGTCAAGTTAATTTTGTCTACTTTTTTGAATAGGTATATTTTTCGCTTATTTTTCGAGTATTTGGGGATTACAGTATTCAATCTCGCCACGACAACATTGTGTTCACTAATCCCTATATCGGTTTTGATGCTGGTTATTAACTCAGGATGATCTGTTGCTAAGAGGTCAAGTGTGTTTTCACAACCGTTTATTATTCTTCAGAGAATGCGTTTAGCACAATTTCGGGTGATATTTTATGCGTACCTCCGGAATTAAACATATATTTTCGCCAACATATCGAGGGTAAATTAAAATCACCACCAACTATTATCGAATGAGTCGGGTACGTGTTTGAAATCAAACTCAAGTTTTCTTTGAACCTTTCAGCAACTGTATCATCTGAACTGGGAGGTCGGTAAAAGGATCCAATTATTATTTTATTCTGGTTGCCAATGATCGTTCCTGTCATATCCCTGAATATTGACCAGTCCTCCTGTGACGCAAAGACAGGGGAAAGCGTCACGTCTGTAGACTGCAGTCCGCGACAGATTTCCGTCCATCGGGTGGCTAATAAATAAAATTCTAAGGGAAGGCCGTCACTGCCTGTAGACTTGTTTGCTGCCCCTTTACCAATGGAGTCAATTACTGCTTCCGAAATTTCTTCCAGCAACGCCCCCACCATTGGCGGAGTAGCGGTGCCGTAAATCGTCTGAGAAACATCTGCCAATGCCATCGAATCAGGAGTCTGACCAGGAAAGGGCTGGTAATGACGGTCGTCGAACGCAGTGAATATGACGTGTTGTGTGGAGAGGCGACGACCGTCCTCCGTGTCGATTGAGAGTATCAGCACTCTTCGGGATCTTTTACGTTCACGAAGTACGTGGAACAAAGACGGGCGTTTACTTGCTACCCTATCCTGCTTCCTAAATCGAACTACCATTCATTCTAGGTGGCGTCACAAGTGAGCGACGATCTGAGTCTTAGCACGATGATTCGCCGCTTGTCGTTAGGAGATGTCGGCCGCAGTATGTTGTAGTAGAATGAAGAGCATGTCTGCGCCAAGCTGCGTCGTGTCGACAGTAGTTTATCAAAGTTCGTCGCAGAACCAGTTTGGCACAAATCAACCACCACCGAATGGTCATAGAATATGGTGTCGACCATAGTTTATTACAGTTCGTCGCAGGGCCAGTTTGGCACAAATCAGCCACCAGCGAATGATCATAGAATATGGACGGAGGCAGATTTCACACGAATGCCGCGAATCCTCAACGGCTTGGCTGCAGTCCGGGCAAGCCAGGTGAGCGACATTTGACTTCCACAGACTGCGGCTTTTCCGCCTTCGTTGTCGTGGAATGGCATATACGTAAGTAGAATGATCCGAGAAGGTGACAGGCCCCAACTGCATGTCCTGTGTCTCAGTGATGACAGTTCGTGAAACATAAATCCGGTCAATGCGACTGTAAGATTGGCTTGTGGAGTATGTGAATCCAGGTCGATGCTGTGAATATCCTCCCAAATGTCCAGCATTTTCAGATATCTGATTAGTGTCCCTAGTTCCAGCAACATATCATATCATGGGAGCTGGTCTATGGTGACACGACACAACTGAAGCGACTCCCAAGCATTAAATGGTTGTGGGGGCCTTGGAAGAGCGGCGTGACTTCTTCTGCAAAGAAACGTGAACGTTTGTGATGTCTGTCTGTGTCCTACACTCAGCACCGTGAGGACCATTTCTCGAGCACCGGGGAGATAGTGAATGTTGTCCGCCACTGTTCCTTCGCATAGGAGTATAGCGACACCGCTGCCTGTGTGAGAGGTGTGGGGTACGCATTTGTCATAGCCATATATGCGTGGGAAGTCGTCGACACATACTTCCTGTAGAAAGGCTGTATCGATGTCAGCAGCGTTCAGCATGTCTGGAAGCAAGGATAACTTACTGAACGTCCGTATAGTGTTGATGTTAATAGTCGCAACAGGTTGAGGTTGGTAATCGCAACATGGTAGGTTTGAAGTCTGTCCATCGCAAGGCTGTTGACCATCAGCACCACTGTAAGTGTTGTGAGTTCTTTACGTCAGGATATCTCGTCGTGGACACCGACAGTAGCACAGAATCGACACTGAAGTCCCTCGCATGCTATCCGACACTACATGCGATAAGCCTATTTCACAATCGCCCACCCAGTCGCCATGAGATACCGTCGACTGTTGATAGGATATCTCAGCTGGCTCTTAGCGGAGACTCCGTCGTCACTATTGGCAGGCACAGAGAAGACAGAAGGACTGGCGTTGTCCATAATGCGGTCTAGGGGGTGTGGTGTCACTGCGACCTCCTTATCGCCGTCACCAACATCAGACTATCCGCAATCCTTTCGAGATGTTCATTGCACGCGGTCGTCCAACAGAGCATGTCACTGTTTCGCGTTTGGGTATGTGTGATTCAGCATCCGAATGGGATGGGTCTCTTCGATCATTGTATTGTCAGGAAGAAAGGCTGCAGTCAGCACCACACATGTGTCAATGTTCGACTTCTCGCTCATGCACTCCTGCAAGGTCAGCCATTTTTTATCTTTTGGAAGGTATGCCGCCGTAGAGGATTCCTCCATGTTCTCTCTGTTGGGTGCGTCTATCGGAAGAGTGTGTTCAATGTCAGATGGGACGGCCGTCTATATTTGAGGGGGAGGGTCATGATTGTAGGAGTCACAAATTCACCTGTCGGTATTCCAGCAAGTCACCATTGTAGACACGCCAACCTGATGTGTCCTTTGTGGCCGTAACTGGAACAAATATGTGGCTGTCCATTGTACATAATAATCTCCCTTTGTTAATTCAGTTTTAATCTGTCGTGCCTCACTGACGACTAGGTATGTTGTAAAGGTGTGCCATTTTTTTGCCACGTGGCTGTCCACTTTACCACAAGGTTGGAAAGTTGCAGTGACGACATCTGGAAGTACTTCAAATGGGAGTTCGAAGACCTGTAACATACAGAAGCCAAGTCCGTGTGATCGATAGAGACTGCATCAATGTGGTCATCGGAGTGTTTGAATTTAAGATTACTTGCAAGATTCTGTTGCACAGCTTATCACTGACAAATTTTTTGTAGGTAACACTGCTCATTCTCGAGAAATGGATACTGATTATGTCCTTGGGATCAATTTTGAAGTCGCCATGTATAAAACATTCAGTTTCAAAAGCTCTCATCTGTGCATGATGGAGTTGAAAACTGATCTTTATTGTAGGTTATCTTTATGAATATGCCACCACATGTCAGACAAGTCACTCACTATGTTCTCGGCACATGCAAATGGACATCTATAAACATACCAGGCTAATGCTCATTTTGGATAAGTCATACACAATGCTCTCGGTGTACGCAAACGAACCTATGTACATACACTAGGCTGATCTTTATGTGGGACATATTTCGCACCCACCTATTGAATAAGTCATTGTTATGTGGGTTGTGATAGACGCTGAACTAGGGTTAACGAAATAGTGAACAACTAAGAGCACAATCGATACTGAAGACGGATGGAAACATCACATCCGCCGTCGTTACGAAAACTGCTCTTCAAGAATCTTTCGTATCCTATGCTTGTGCAATACGTTACATACACTTTCGAAGAAACTCACAATGTCGGAATGGATTACGTGACATCAGAGCAAGCACAGTCGAAAACAGACAGCTGAATCCTCCACTGAGCTGATCGTAGCACGGCAGACCAACATTTCAGCACTTGACACTGGTTTATAGTTACCGCTGAGCGAGGGCTGCAAAACATATTTTTGTCTGTTTAATTGCATACCAGCATGAATTCGAAGAGAAATGGCGTAGTTTTAGTGCGATTTCCAGCACACATTCGAAGAGATATGGCGTAAATTCAGTGCAATATTTATAGTATGCTGTAGCACATTAGCACATGATAATCACCCGCCACTCGTGGTTGTTGAGTAAAAACTCCACTTTGGATAGCTTCCTCCAACGCTTCATTGCGACAGTTCCCTTTAAACTTGTTAGAAGATTTCAGTAGTATTCTGTAGTGGCAATTTACTCCTTACAAGGATGATCTATTAGCACCACGCCGCGGCAGCTCCAAGAAGCAATCATTATCACCTTGCCCGATATATATTAGGCCTTCATCTTTTTTCAGCGGTAGTGACTCTATATGAAACTTCCTGGCAGATTAAAACTTTGTACCCGACCGAGACTCGAACTCGGGACCTTTGCCTTTCGCGGGCAAGTGCTCTACCAACTGAGCTACCGAAGCACGACTCACGCCCGGTACTCACAGCTTTACTTCTGCCAGTATCCGTCTCCTACCTTCCAAACTTTACAGAAGCTCTCCTGCGAAACTTGCAAAACTAGCACTCCTGAAAGAAAGGATATTGCGGAGACATGGCTTAGCCACAGCCTGGGGAATGTTTCCAGAATGGTAGAGCACTTGCCCGCGAAAGGCAAAGGTCCCGAGTTCGAGTCTCGGTCGGGCACACAGTTTTAATCTGCCAGGAAGTTTCATATCAGCGCACACTCCGCTGCAGAGTGAAAATCTCATTCTAGTGACTATATGTTTCCACCTCTTGCTTCGCACCCTTGTCTTGAGGTCATAGTGATTTATCCAGCACTCACCTTTGGTCATTATGGTGATTAGCCGACTAAATAAATCATCTGGATCGGCCTTACACAACTGCAAACATTTCCACTGCTATCTTGCTTTCGCAGGCCTTATGAATGGATGTGAGCAGTCTTGGAATCTAGCGGACGTCAACTTTTGTCATACTCAGAATGTCGAGCAAGGTATTGAACACTAATCCATGATTAATATTAGCTTTCTTCTACTATCGTTTCCACTGTGATACGCCAGCACCAGAGCCTCTGCTTCTCTTGCGGTTCCCACTTCTTCACACTGTACACCACTTGCCTCGTCGGTATTAATATTGGTTAGACCACCCTTCAAGAAACTTCTGCATCTATCCACATAGGTTCTCCATTGTCTGCAGCACGACTAATTGCTTTATGGAGCATGTCGAGGAACGCTCATTACATTTCGTTCCATTTCTCCATCTTCGTTTTATCGAAATGTTGACATATTTATAGCATGACCACACGGCAACGAAGCTCTCAAGCAGTTCGTCAATAACATGACTGGCATGCACATACAGAGCCGATTCGCAGTCGAGACGGAGAAACAAGGAAAGCTGTCGCTTTTTGCTATTTCTGTTGAATGTCGAAAGAAAATCGAATGGGCTTCTTTGCCACTCTCTACACCGCAAGCCGACGCACTGTAATTTACGAGGACACACCGAAACGTAATGTCTATGGATTTTTAATGTTAAAACTCTTAAGGCAATTTCAAATAAAACAAACGTTATTACCATTCTGCATCTTTATTCTTCATGCCTACATATTTGCAGCCCTCTGCCGCTAGAGGGCTCCAGGTTGTAGTGTGTAACATGCCAGTGAGAAACGTAACCACACTATGTGACAAAAGTATCCGAACATCCCCAAAAATATACGTTATTCGTACTAGGTGCATTGTGCTACCACCTACTGCCAGGTACTCAATATCAGCGACCTCAGTACTCATTAGATATCTTGAAAGAGCAGGATGGAGCGCTCAGCGGAACTCACGGATTTCGAACTTGGTCATGTGATTGGCTGTCGCTTGTGTCATACGTCTGCACTCGAGGTTTCCACACTCCTAAACATCCCTACGCCCACTGTTTCCGATGTGATAGTGAAATGGAAACGTGAAGGAACACGTACAGCACAAAAGAGAACAGGTCGACCTCGTCTGTTGACTGACAGAGACCGCCGACAGTTGAAGAGGGTAGCAATGTGTAATAGGCATACATCTATCCAGACCATCACACAGGAATTCCAAACTGCAACGGGATCCACTGCAAATACTATGACGGTTAGGCGGGAGGTCAGAAAACTTGGAGTTCATGGTCGAGCAGCTGCTCATAAGCCACACATCAAGCCGGTAATATCAAACGACGTCTCGTTTCGTGTAAGGAGAGTAAACATTGGACGATTGAACAGTGGAAAAACGTTGTGTGGAGTGACGAATCACAGTACACAATGTGGCGATCCGCTTGCAGGGTGTGAGTATGGCGAATGCCGGTGAACGTCATCTGCCAGCATGTGTAGTGCTATCATTAAAATTGGGAAGCGGTGGTTTTATGGAGTGGTCGTGTTTCTGATGGAGGGGGCTTGCACCCCTTGTTGTTTTGCGTGGCACTATCACAGCACAGGCTTACATCGATGGTTTAAGCACCTTCTTGCTTCTCACTGTTGAAGAGCAATTCGGAAATAGCGATTGCACCTTTCAACTCGATCGAGCACCTGTTCATAATGCACGGCCTCACACACATCCATGCCCGAGGCAGGATTCGAACCTGCGACCGTAGTGGTCGCGCGGTTCCAGACTGTAGCACCTAGAACCGCTCGGCCACTCTGCCCAGCGCCTCCACAGATTCCTGACCTGACTCCAATAGAACATCTTTGGGATGTTTTGGAACACCGACTACGTGCCAGGCCTCACCGACCGACATCGATAGCTCTCCTCAGTGCAGCATTCCGTGAATAATGGGCTGCCATTCTCCAAGAAACATATTTCAGCATCTGACTGAACGTATGCCTGCCAGAGTGGAAGCTGTCATCAAGGCTAAGGGTGGGCCAACACCATATTGAATTCCAGCATTAGCGATGGAGGGTGGCTCGAACTTGTAAGTCATTTTCAGCCACGTATCCGGATACTTTTGATCACATAATGCATGCCGGCGAGTGAGAAACAGTGCGTTGTAATCGAGTTCCGAATTCCTAGAGTTCACCCGCTCATGGAGCACCGTCTCCTTCTAGAAGACAAAGCCAGACCACACACGAACGCTGCGACACCAACAACAATCCGTCATCGGATCATCCTACATACTGTCCCTTCTTGACCCCATCGATTTTCATCTGTTCCCACGACTTCACGACTTACAGAACACCTTCGAGGACTTCACTTTGATAGTGATGAGGCGGTGCAAGCAGAGGTGAGGTTGTGTTTCCGTCAACAAAGTCAAACATTCTACAGTGACAGGATCAACAAACTGGTCTCTTCTTAAGAGAATGTATTCGTCGCCAGGCTAATTATGTTGATAAATAAATACGTAAACATAAAGAATAAAGATGTAGAACGTTTGTTTCATCTAAATATCCCTAAGAATTTTCAGATTAATTTTCAGTACCCCCTCGTACATCACAGCAGACAGATTCTTCGCCCTCAGTCCAGAAGGTTGCTGCTCTACATTATAGACCTACAACTATTTGTGACAAGGACAACCTGGATTCCGAAATTAATCACCTGAAGTACATGTTCCGAAAGAATGGCTACGGGGTCTGGAATATAAAATTAATGTTCGCCATTAAATGAAAATTTAGTGTGTCATTTGATAATCTAATTCCCCTAAGCATCACCTGATTTATTTCGACTACATTCCCGAATACTTGCTTTAATTTTCATTTTATTTATCTTATAATCAGTTCTGGAGACAGTCATTAGCTGACTCTGATAAAACTATAAAATCATCAGCAAGGCTCAGTTTTTGTTTCTTCCCGCTGAACTTTAATTACCTTTCGACATTTGTCCTCTGTTTCTATCACAGCTAGCTCACTGCAGAGATTAAACGACACTGAGGATAAGCTACAAGCCTGTCTCGCGGTTTTCGCAGTTCATTTATTTTGACTTTCGTAACTTCTGTCTGGTTCGCAAAATTATAGATCACCTTTCGCTATCTGTTTTTCATCCCCACTGTCTCCAGAATTTCAAATAGTGCATTCCAATCAACACTGTCAAAAACTTTCTCTAAATCCACGAAAGCAATAAGGTAACGTTTGCCTTTATTCAGTCTGTCTTCTAAGATAAGTCGTATGGTCAGTATGGCTTCCACCAATTTTTCAATTTTTCTGTGTTGTCATAGTAGGTTACCATCATTCCTATTTTCATGTTCATTGCTAGACATAGTCGTGCGTTACCCTTATTTGACTTTGTGTTGATCACCTTGTGCTCATGTGACCAGAAGTCCAGTTCATCTTGACACGGCACTTCACTAATTCCCACTTTACCTAACTTCAATTTATCTATTTCTCTTTCTAAATTCTCTATCTGACCTAGCGATCAGGGATCTAATGTTCCACGTTCCGACCCACAGAACACCAGTGATATCTTGACTGATGACAACGTCCTTCTGAGTAATCGCGGCTCGGAAATCCAAATCGGCAATTATTCTATCTTCGGAATATTTTACGCAAGAGTATGTTATCATCATTAAGACATACAGTTGAGATGCATGTCCTCGAAAAACATAGAGCCGTAATTTTCCTTTGCTTTCAGCCGTTATCAGTGGAACATCATAAGTGGCTGCCTCCCGTATGAATTTTTGCATGTAATATTACTATAATGCGTGCCTATTTGTGTGGTTTTGTAATACGTTTGTAGTTGACAAGTTATGAGAGTGTCTTTGGCTTCGTGCGTCTTTAGCGCACAAGTATTGTTATCAGTAGTAGTTTTTTAGGCCTAACAGAGAGCAAGAGTTGTGATGTGAACAAGGAATTGTCAGAAACATATATTTTCAGGGAGTTGGTGTTATTTATTGCTGTCTGTTGTGAAGCCATCGTACAACTGACTCATAAATCGGTATTGAGAATGTTACGCCACCAGTTGTCGAACGTGTTGTACTTTTATCACAACATTTTTCGGAACTATGTTATCCCATTATCAAATGCTATAAAACAAGGAAGCCAATCAATACTACACGTACTGACAACCATATAAAATCCAGAATGAGATTTTCACTCTGCAGCGGAGTGTGCGCTGATATGAAACTTCCTGGCAGATTAAAACTGTGTGCCCGACCGAGACTCGAACTCGGGACCTTTGCCTTTCGCGGGCAAGTGCTCTACCATCTGAGCTACCGAAGCACGACTCACGCCCGGTACTCACAGCTTTACTTCTGCCAGTATCCGTCTCCTACCTTCCAAACTTTACAGAAGCTCTCCTGCGAACCTTGCAGAATTAGCACTCCTGAAAGAAAGGATATTGCGGAGACATGGCTTAGCCACAGCCTGGGGGATGTTTCCAGAATGAGATTTTCACTCCGCTGCAGAGTGAAAATCTCATTCTGGAAACATCCCCCAGGCTGTGGCTAAGCCATGTCTCCGCAATATCCTTTCTTTCAGGAGTGCTAATTCTGCAAGGTTCGCAGGAGAGCTTCTGTAAAGTTTGGAAGGTAGGAGACGGATACTGGCAGAAGTAAAGCTGTGAGTACCGGGCGTGAGTCGTGCTTCGGTGGCTCAGATGGTAGAGCACTTGCCCGCGAAAGGCAAAGGTCCCGAGTTCGAGTCTCGGTCGGGCACACAGTTTTAATCTGCCAGGAAGTTTCATATCAGCGCACACTCCGCTGCAGAGTGAAAATCTCATTCTGGAAACATCCCCCAGGCTGTGGCTAAGCCATGTCTCCGCAATATCCTTTCTTTCAGGAGTGCTAGTTCTGCAAGGTTCGCAGGAGAGCTTCTGTAAAGTTTGGAAGGTAGGAGACGGATACTGGCAGAAGTAAAGCTGTGAGTACCGGGCGTGAGTCGTGCTTCGGTAGCTCAGATGGTAGAGCACTTGCCCGCGGAAGGCAAAGGTCCCGAGTTCGAGTCTCGGTCGGGCACACAGTTTTAATCTGCCAGGAAGTTTCAACCATATAAAATATTTATATCTCCCTGTAGCATGACATACCTTTAAGCTTCTGTGCCATTAAGCATTCCCATTAGCAGAATTAGGATTTATTTGTTCTGTTGGCCGTTATATGTGGATGTATTCGTTGCAACATAGGTCTAGAACTTCTTTTTTAGTATTTGCTAGGACTTGACGTACAATGTTCATAGGTTTTACAATAGACAGTATTATCGGTGGGGCTGTAACACATGCGTTGCAGGAAATACTATATTTAGTAGGTGAAAGCGGCTGCCTTTAGTTTCTACAACTGTGCCTTGAGAGTGTTGACACGCCAACGTGATATATTCTAACGAGAATTTTATCTCTGACAATGCATGTTAGCTGCTGGATTTTTGCTTTTGACGGGGTTTAATGACATAGAAGCTGTAAGGTATGTTATATCACAGAACGGTATAAATATTTTTATATGGTTGTCAGTGCGTGTGCTATTGTGATTTATTGATTGGTTTCCTTGTTTTATAACATTTGATTATGAGATAAGGAAGTCCCAAAACGCTTTGTGCTAAAAAATCATACATTTGACAACTGGTGGCATTATATTGTCAGTACCGGGTTATTAATGCTACGCGGTATGAATTTCTGTTAACGTAAGTTGAACAGTAAGGAAATGGCGTTGAAGTTTAAATTTGTGCTCGGTTTATTTTATATCAGGCCATGTGCACATTGTA
Organism: Schistocerca gregaria; assembly: GCF_023897955.1. Lineage (NCBI taxonomy): Eukaryota > Metazoa > Arthropoda > Insecta > Orthoptera > Acrididae > Schistocerca > Schistocerca gregaria. The sequence continues at coordinate 520,992,969 of NC_064922.1, read as the reverse complement.
TCAAGAACTGGAATAATAATTCAAAGGGAAGTAAGTTCCTGCAATATTAACCGGGTAGGACTACAAACATATAGGATGATAATTATTGAACTGTATGAAAAGAAAAGTAAATTAGTTACAAACTACGACGTGCACACACTTTATTCAAAACGTAAATGTCACTACAGATATTCCGATTTAGGTTATGACATGTTCGATATGCCTGCCATCATTGTTGATGATGTAGCGCAGACGAATAGCGAAATTCCGCATGACCAGCTGGAGTATCCGAATATAGATGCTGTCGATGACCTCCTGAATGGCTGTTTTCAGCTCAGCAATGGTTTTGGAGCTATTGCTGTACACCTTGTCTTTAATATAGTCCCACAAAAAGGTGTCGAAAGTGTTCAGATCTGAAGAATAAGGCAGCCAATCGAGGCTCACGGCAGTGGCCTCTGGGTACCCCAGAGCCAGAATGCGCTCCCCAAAGTGCCCCTACAGTACATCTAACACTCTCCTTCTTCAATGGGATCAAGCTCCGTCTTGCATGAAGCACATCTTGTCGAAATAAGGGCCACTTCGGACAATGGGGATGAAATCATCTTCAAATACCGTTCGGTAGTCACCGTGCCATCAAGGAATATCGTACCGATTATTCCGTGACTGGACATTGCACACCACACAGTCACCGGTTGATGGTGAAGAGACTTCTCGATCACGAAATGCATATTCTCACTCCCCGAAATGAACCAGTTGTGCTTATAGACGAAATGAAAGTGGGCTTCGTCGCTATACCATCTACATCCACGTGGTTACTCTGAAATTCACACTTAAGTGTCTGGCTGAGGGTTTATCGGACCATTTTCTTACTACTTCTCTACCATTCCCCTCTCGAATGGCACGTGGGAAAAAGGAACACCTAAATCTTTCCGTTCGAGCTCTGATTTCTTTTATTTTATTATGATAATCATTTCTCCCTACGTAGGTGGATGTCAACAACATATTTTCGCATTCGGAAGAGAAAGTTGGTGATCTCGCCCCAAATAAAACCGCCTTTGTTTCAGTGACTGCCAACCCAGCTCTCGTAAGATATCAGTGACATTCTTACCCCTATTGCGCGATAACACGGTGTGGCCGTGAGGTTCTAGGAGCTTCAGTCTGGAACCGCGTGACCGCTACGGTCGCAGGTACGAATCCTGCCTCGGGCATGGATGTGTGTGATGTCCTTAGGTTAGTCAGGTTTAAGTAGTTCTAAATTGTAGGGGACTGATGACCACAGATGTTAAGTCCCATAGTGCTCAGAGCCATTTGAACCATTTTTTTTTTAACGTCCTGATGCAAACCGTTCAGAAGTTATGACGATTTTATTTCACATAGTTCAGAAATTGTCACCCTGTAGCAAGACAATGTTACAAGGCGAGATCAGTCATTCGTCCAGACTGTTGCCGCTGTAACTATTGAAAAGATTGTTGCAATTACTGAAAAACCATGTATTAGTCTGGCCTCTGCACAGATACCCCTCCTACGTGATTGCACTTACAGTACAGCTATTTGTATTACTGATGCACGCAGGCTAAACAACGTGGCAAGGTCCACGGTCCGTGGGGCGGGGGGAATTACAGTAAAACGGCGAGATAAATTCCCGCTCGGTAATTTACTTTATACATACGCCGTAGTATTTGGCTTTTAATCGAGACGTTTGCAAGATGTCGTACCATGATCCCAGACTTCACGCGTAATTCAGGGAATGCCTTTTCCAGTGCGTACGCTGAGGTATCAGTCCCGTATCGCAGTCTTCAAAAGGGAGAATAAGCAGCGACTACTTGTTGTGTGTGCACACAGCGCGGATCCTTCTAGCTACGTCACTGATGCTGCAATTTTCGCAGCTGCCCACGTGGCTGTTGTAGGGTAGCGGCTCCTGTGAAGCGATCAAAGCGTTCATCCGTCCGTGGGGAAAAGAGCGCTCCGGCCGCCTTGGTGCCGCGACTGCTGCCCACACGCGAGGGCGCTGCTGGAGCGAGAATGTACCAGCCGGTGCGCGCGTGCGTCACAAATGCGCAGAGTCCCACGTGTCACCAGACTGGAGAGCGGAGAACACTGACTAGGAGAGGCGCCCCTCATCACTTCCTCCTGACAACTGTTTTTTGTAATTCCTCCCCCAAGATGTTCCACTACCCACACACAATAACTGCGAAACCTACAACGTGGCAATTTTAAATTAACGTGAGTTGTCAAATGTGCAAAATTAGAACCGTCATCATTCTGTGCAGTTCTCCGACATAGGCACTGCGTAATGACTCTGTTTTGCTCTGTTTTTAAATGCTTTCCTTCAATGAGTTGTTCCACTCGAGGAAACATCTCGATTCTGGTAACTATTTTACTTAAAGCACTATGATTTAATTATTATTATAATTATTATATGAAAACATTGATATAGATGCATCGATATCTCCCGTAATACTTCGCCTAGACAAAATCTAATTTCAGCTCAGTAATAATCAGATCAGTGCAATTGTTTGATACACATCGCGAAAACATTCTGTTTGGTTTTAATTTTTACATTTTTCTAGTGCTTTCTCTTTTTATTTTATTATGTTTCAGCCGTTCCAGCACGTTACAGCCCCGTTCAGTCAATGTATTACACTGTCGTGCAAAACGTAAGGACGAAAGTAATTTTGTTATGTTGTGTCAGTGCCAAGTAATATAGCTCGATGGAACTTGGAACGTACATAGAAGGAACAGCTACAGCATAGTACAGAAAGTAACTCAAAGAAATACGCAATCAGACGGATAGACATGACATGTTTTTTCAGACACAGTAATCACACTGAAGTCATCGCGATTTATGATGGTCCGTTGAATATTAGAAAACTAAGAATTTTTAGCAAGCTGCAGCCCTGTCAGCAACTGTGATAAATTAATATGTCAAAAATCCGCCTCAGTTACGTAGCGTTACTGGTCTTTACCCAGGTTTCAGCTAGAGCAATCTAGCCTTCTTCAGAAGCATAAAATAAACTAAAACATTCTAGAATAAGGCACGGTCAAACATAAAAAGCTAAAGTATTGTGGTACCACGTCAAGCTACGTTACTTCGCTCAGCGACAACCCCGGCCCCATTTCATGGAAAGCGGTCGGTTAGCCGCGAACGCTGCGTTGGAAATGAACCGCTGCCCGACCGTTTTCCATAAAGTAGAACCAGGCCTGTTCCTCAGCTAAATAACGTAGCTTGACACGGTACCACGGTACTTTAGGTTTTTATGTTTGACCGCGAAAGGAGAAAATATAAAAATGCAGTAAATGAATCAGGCAAAAAGGAATACAAACGTCTCAAAAATGAGATCGACAGGAAGTGCAAAATGACTAAGCAGAGATGGCTAGAGGACAAATGTAAGGATGTAGAGGCTTATCTCACTAGGGGTAAGATAGATAAAGCCTACAGGAAAATTAAAGAGACCTTTGGAGAAAAGAGAACCACTTGTATGAATATCAAGAGCTCAGATGGAAACCCAGTTCTAAGCAAAGAAGGGAAAGCAGAAAGGTGGAAGGAGTATATAGAGGGTCTATACAAGGACGATGTACTTGAGGACAATATTATGGAAATGGAAGAGGGTGCAAAATACTAAGAGGATTCTTTACAGACGAATGGAAAAACTAGTAGAAGCCGACCTCGGGGAAGATCAGTTTAGATTCCGTAGAAATGTTGGAACACGTGAGGCAATACTGACCCTACGACTTATCTTAGAAGCTATATTAATAAAAGGCAAACCTACCTTTCTAGCATTTGTAGACTTCGATAAAGCTTTTGACAATGTTGACTGGAAAACGCTCTTTCAAATTCTGAAGGTAGCAGGGCTAAAATACAGGGAACGAAAGGCTATTTACAATTTGTTCAGAAACCAGATGGCAGTTATAAGATTCGAGGGGCATGAGAGGGAAGCAGTGGTTGGGAAGGGAGTGAGACACGGTTGTAGCCTGTCCGCGATGTTATTCAATCTGTATATTGAGCAAGCAGTGAAGGAAACAAAAGAAAAATTCGGAGTAGGTATTAAAATCCATGGAGAAGAAATAAAAACTTTGAGGTTCGCCGATGACATTGTAATTCTGTCAGAGACAGCAAAGGACTTGGAAGAACAGTTGAACAGAATGTATAGTGTCTTGAAAGGAGGATATAAGATCAACATCAACAAAATCAAAACGAGGATAATGGAATGTAGTCGATTTAAGTCAAGTGATGCTGAGGGAATTAGATTAGGGAATGAGACACTTAAAGTAGTAAAGGAGTTTCGCTATTTGGGGAGCAAAATAATTGTTGATGGTCGAAGTAGAGAGGATATAAAATGTAGACTGGAAATGGCAAGGAAAGCGTTTCTGAAGAAGAGAAATTTGTTAACATCGAGTATAGATTTAACTGTCAGGAAGTCGTTTCTGAAAGTATTTGTATGGAGTGTAGCCATGTATGAAAGTGAAACATGGACGATAAATAGTTTGGACAAGAAGAGAATAGAATCTTTCGAAATGTGGTGCTACAGAAGAAAGCTGAAGATTGGATGGGTAGATCACATAACTAATGAGGAAGTATTGAATAGGATTGGGGAGAAGAGACACAACTTGACTAGAAGAAGGGAACGGTTGGTAGGACATATGTTGAGGCATCAAGGGATCACAAATTTAGTATTGGAGGGCTGTGTGGAGAGTAAAAATCGTAGAGGGAGACCAAGAGATGAATACACTAAGCAAATTCAGAAGGATGTAAGTTGCAGTAGGTACTGGGAGATGAAGAAGCTTGCACAGGATAGAGTGTCTTGGAGAGCTGCATCAAACCAGTCTCAGGACTGAAGACCACAAGAACAACAACGTGAGTGTACTACACTACTGGCCATTAAAATTGCTACACCACGTAGATGACGTGCTACAGAGGCTAAATTTAACCGACAGGAAGAAGATGCTGTGATATGCAAATGATGAGCTTTTCAGAGCATTCACACAAGATTGGCGCCGGTGGCGACACCTACAACGTGCTGACATGATTAACGTTTCCAACCGATTTCTCATACACAAACAGCAGTTGACCTGCATTACCTGGTGAAACGTTGTTGTGATGCCTCGTGTAAGAAGGAGAAATGCGTAGCATCACGTTTCCGACTTTGATAAATGTCGGATTGTAGCCTTTCGCGATTGCGGTTTATCGCGTTGGTCGAGATCCAATGACTGTTAGCAGAATATGGAATCGGTGGGTTCAGGAGGGTAATACGGAACGCCGTGCTGGATCCCAACGGCCTCGTATCACTAGCAGTCGAGATGACAGGCATCTTATCCGCATGGTTGTAACGAATCGTGCAGCCACGTCTCGATCCCTGAGTCAACAGATGGGGACGTTTTCAAGACAACAACTATCTGCACGAACAGCTCGTCGACGTTTGCAGCAGCATGGACTATCAGCTCGGAGACCACGGCTGCGGTTACCCTTGACGCTCATAAGAGACAGGAGCGGCTGCGATGGTGTACTCAACGACGAACCTGGGTGCACGAATAACAAAACGTCGGTTTTTTTTCGGATGAATCCAGGTTCTGCCTACAGCATCATGATGGTCGCATCCGTGTTTGGCGACATCGCGGTGAACGCACATTGGAAGCGTGTATTCGTCATCGCCATACTGGCGTATCACCCGGCATGATGGTATGGGGTGCCACTGGTTACACGTCTCGGTCACCTCTTGTTTGCAGTGGCGGCACTTTGAACAGTGAACGTTACATTTCAGATGAGTTGCGATCCGTAGCTCAACTCTTCATTCGATCCCTGCGAAACCCTACATTTCAGCACGATAATGAACGACCGCATGTTGCAGGTCCTTTACGGGCCTTTCTGGATACAGAAAATGTTGGACTCCTGCCCTGGTCAGCACATTCTCCAGATCTCTCACCAATTCAAAACGTCTGGTCAATGGTGGCCGAGCAACTGGCTCGTCACTATACGCCAGTTACTACTCTTTATGAATTGTGGTATTGTGTTGAAGCTGCATGGGCAGCTGTACCTGTACACGCCATCCAAGCTCTGTTTGACTCAATGCCCAGGCGTATCAAGGCCGTTATTACGGCCAGAGGTGGTTGTTTTGGGCACTGATTTCTCAGGATCTCTGCACCCAAACTGCGTAAAAATGTAATGCCATGTCAGTTCTAGTATAATATGAATGTCCAATGAATACCCGTTTATCATCTGCATTTCTTCTTGGTGTAGCAATTTTAATGGCTAGTAGTGCAGAAGTCCTGAGAGTGCTGTAAAGCTACACTTTTCATTCAGACAGTGAGGATAAGTTTTAGTGAAATATTTGCAAATGAATGAAACGATATTTTGAACTCCTATAAAAGTCCTTTTAATAGCACAGAAGTAATTCGTACTAACATGAACTATGACTTTTTCCTGGCATTGTAATCCTCCATAAAAATTAACTCATACAAATAACATAAATTACGTAATATTTACTCTTTGCTTTCCAAAATAAATACTTTTAACAGAAGGTAGAGGATGAAGAATAATAATTAAGATTCTTCACACATGACTGATAATTCGCCCAAGATACCAAAATGTACATATTGGTAAACATGATGTAATCTTTACTCACAATAATAATTCCGCTAGTTCTTGTAACAAATTAATCTCCACGCATACTACCTTGTTCCAAAAGCGTCGTCTATCTACAAAACCATCTCAAGAAAGTCATCTTGCTTCAGTCACATCAGGGAACATCTCAAATAAAATTCATGCTCTTTACGACACGTCCGCCATCGAAGTTCACACTCAGCGGCGACACAACACTCTCTCTCTCTCTCTCTCTCTCTCTCTCTCTCTCTCTCTCTCTCTCTCTCCCGCACTCTAACAGTGCTACCATCTCTCCAAAACTAAATAAGCGAAATGTGCCTACAAAACAGCGATAAAAAAGCTGAAATAAAACAAGGTGTATAATTGGGCAGTTTTATATTTGCAGAAATTATGCGGTGCAAGATATTTACTCGTAAGAGAGGGAAATATGTCTACGGAAATGCAGTAAGGTAGATATTGTTATGTAAGTCTATCTTTCTGAAGAGCAAGTGAATAAAATATTATACACAGACAAGCCGAAATATAATCAAGGCTGCTATTATTTTGATGGATCTTTTATTTCTTTGGACTGAAGTAGTTGAAAATATAGTGTATTCACATTTAGCATATCATGCATGAAAATCAGTTTAAAATAACTTCAGGAAATAACTGTTACATAGGATTTTGCATTCAATATTAAATGCTGGTAGGAAGTTTCATTTCAAAGGCTTTAACAGCCGGAGAGAAAATGTATAGATAATCAAAAATGTAAAGCTTCTGGAAAGATAAAAGAATAGGAATTTAGACCGCACCTTGTGCATCTCGTTAAAGAAATGATTCCCGGATGCACTTGTACTTCCAATGCAGATATAACAATTTGAGGTTTCATCCTACGATTTGCATGTAAAATATAAACAAATTTTTAAAACCCACATTTTTAGCAACAATGTGTTTAAATAAACATCTTTATGTCAGTTTCCTTCACATGAATTTCTTTTTCTTACAATAAAAATGTACGTAATGTATCCACAGAACAAACTTCACAACATCTGCACTGTCATATTACATTATTTCCTACACTTGGCACAGTACTGCTGTGAACAGTCGTTCGCCGTTCCTCACTCCAGTTCAGCCGCTGGCACATTGTTCATTGCAACATTGAAGCGTATAACTTCTGATTCATGCTGCATAAATCAAAGTCCGCTTTGCTTATAACAGCTTCCTTCATTATTGTGAAGTTTCTGTACTTTGCCGATATCAGCAATGCTCAACAGCGCTTCCAGTAGGGCTCTCATCTGTGTATGAATATGCTGATGAGGCTGGAAGGCACACCAACACAGCTTTACTTTGCTTTCTTGTACTTTTTAATTCAGTCTAATAATAGGGTCTACATTTTGATGGAATAGAGAAGAGTGTTTTGAGGTCTTACTCCATTACAGATAATTTTACTTTAATAGACTTACGTTTTAACGCTTTCCTATAGTCAAGGAAAAAATCTAGAAAAGAAGAAAGTGATTGAGAAAAGAGCCAAATGTTCGGACGCCTACTAAATAACTCATTTTCTAGCTAAAATGTAATATAAAGAAGCCAGAGTCAGCAGTAAAAAAGCTGTATTGGCAACACTGCGCTCTAATATTAACACAACTTCGGGTAGCCAAAGAATACGTATCACTCATGTGTTCAAGCATCCAAAGAAGCTCATAGTGGTAAAACTTCCAAACAAACTGCCGTTTCCCGTGATAGATACATCTTTCAATTTCTCTTCAGCTCGACGTATCACGCAAGCGTACCCTGCTGTAAATCGGTGTGTTAGTGCCGCCTACTATCACCGGGATCTGTGGCGCTTGCGCTGCAGTTAGAGTTGTAAAACTACTGTAGTCTACTGTCGACTTTCATAAGAAACAACCGAGCGAGGTGGCGCATTCGGGAGGACGACGGTTCAATCCCGTCTCCAGCCATCCTGATTTAGGTTTTCCGTGATTTCCCTAAATCGTTTCAGGCAAATGCCGGGATGGTTCCTCTGAAAGGGCACGGTCGATTTCCTTCCCAATCCTTCCCTAACCCGAGCTTGCGCTCCGTCTCTAAGACCTCGTTGTCGACGGGACGTTAAACACTAACCACCACCACCACCACCATAAGAAACCGTAGGCAAGGGCAGTTGTCATAGAACCTTTGCTCAGTTAGGGTGCTACCCGCATTAGCTGTGCACTGGGTGTGTTGCATACCAGTCGAGCGTTATCTCATCACCATTTCTTTCTTTACGCATGCGATGAGTGTCTTATTACAGTGGCCTAAAAACTGGAAGTGACGAACCGTCTACAACCTCAGTGAGGATATACACTGGAGAGCCAAAGAAACTGGTACACCCACCTAATATCATGTAGAGCTCCCGCGAGCGTCAGAATTGCCGCAACACGACGTGGCATGGAAAAAATGATTCAAATGGTTCTGAGCACTATGCGACTTAACTTCTGAGATCATCAGTCGCCTAGAACTTAGAACTAATTAAACCTAACTAACCTAAGGACTTCACACGCATCCATGCCCGAAGCAAGATTCGAACCTGCGACCGTAGCGCTCGCTCGGCTCCAGACTGTAGCGCCTAGAACCGAGTGGCATGGATTCGACTACTGCCTGAAGTAGTTCAAAAATGGTTCAAATGGCTCTGAGCACTATGGGACTCAACTGTTTTGATCATCAGTCCCCTAAAACTTAGAACTACTTAAACCTAACTAACCTAAGGACATCACACACATCCATGCCCGAGGCAGGATTCGAACCTGCGACCGTAGCGGTCGCGCGGTTCCAGACTGTAGCGCCTAGAACCGCTTGGCCACTCCGGCCGGCTCTGAAGTAGTACTGGAGGGAATGGACACCATGAATCCTGCAGGGCTGTCCATAAATAAGAGTGCGAGGGGGTGGAGATCTCTTCTGAACGTTGCACGGCATCCCAGATATGCTCAATAATGTTCACGTCTGGGGAGTTCGGCGGCCAGCAAAAGTGTTTAAACTTAGAAGAGTGTTCCTGGAGCCACTCTGTAGCAATGTGGACGTGTGTGGTGTCGCATTATCTTGCTGGAATTGCCCAAGACCCTCGGAATGCACAATGGACATCAATGGATGCACGTGGTCAGACAGAACGATTACGTACGTGTGACCTGTCACAGTCGTATCTAGATGTATCAGGTGTCCCATATCACTCCAACTGCGCACGCCCTACACCATTACAGACCCTCCAGCAACCTGGACAATCCCTTGCCGATATTCAGGCTCCATGGATTCATGAGGTTGTCTCCATACCCGTAAACGTCCCTCCGCTCTATACGAATTAAAACGAGACTCATCCGACCAGGCAATATGTTTCCAGTCATCAACAGTCCAATGTCGGTGTCGACGGACCCAGGCGAGGCGTAAAGTTTTGTGTCGTGCAATCATCAAGACTGAAAACTGAGGAGCTACTTGGTTGAGAAGTAGCGGCTCCGGTCTCGGAAACTGACAAACGGCCGGGAGAGCGGTGTGGTGACCACATGCACTTCCATATCCACCTGTGTGGTGAGGATGGCGCGGCGGCCGGCCAGTACCTTCGGGAGGAGATACGTTAGTCATCAAGAGTACACGAGTGGGCCTTCGGCTCCGAAAACTCACATCGATGATGTTTCGTTGAATGGTTCACTCGCTGACACTTGTTGATGCCCCACCATTGATATCTACAGCAGTTTGACTAAGGTTATAACTTCCGTCAGGTTGGACGATTCTCTTCAGTTGTCGTTGGTACCGTCCTTGTAGGATCTTTTTTCCAGCCGCAGCGGTGTCGGAGATTTGATGTTGTACTGGATTCCTGATATTCACGGTGCACTCGTGAAATTATGGTACGGGAAAATCCCCATTTCATCGGTACCTCGGAGATGCTGTGTCCCATCGCTGGTGCGCCAACTACATCACCGCATTCAAACTCACTTAAATCTTGATAACCTGCGATTGTAGCAGCAGTAACAGATCTAACAACTGCGCCAGACACTTGTTGTCTTATACAGGAGTTGCCGACTGCAGCGCCGTATTCTGCCTGTTTACGTACCTTTGTATTTGAATACGCATGGCTATACCAGTTTCTTTGGCGCTACAATGTATAAGGGGCCGGGTATAGTTATCCTCCTGCCTGTTATTAATAATAAACCGTATTTATAGGAAAGCTGAAAGTGTAGATGTTTAATTCAGCTTTTATCCGAAAATCGCTGATTTGTAAGGTGAAACAGAAGGAAGTTGTAGTAACATTAAAGCCCGCCGGAGTGGCCGATCGGCTCTAGGCTCTTCAGTCCGGAACCTCGCGACCGCTACGGTCGCAGGTTCGAATCCTGCCTCGGGCATGGCTGTGTGTGATGTCCTTAGGTTAGTTGGGTTTAAGTAGTTCTAAGTTCTACGGGACTGATAAAAAAAATGGTTCAAATGGCTCTGAGCACTATGCGACTTAACTTCTGAGGTCATCAGTCGCCTAAAACTTAGAAGTAATTAAACCTAACTAACCTAAGGACATCACACACATCCATGCCCGAGGCAGGATTCGAACCTGGGACCGTAGCAGTCGCCCCGTTCCAGGCTGTAGCGCCCAGAACCGCACGGCCACTCCGGCCGGCGGGGACTGATAACCTCAGATGTTAAGTCGCGTAGTGCTCAGAGCCATTTTTGAGTAACATTAAAACAAATAATAGAGATTCATCATACAGTGCTAGAGAACACAATTTCCCTAATAAAAAGGAAAAATAAAAAGAAAGACGCATAACAAAAACATGTCACACATCGCTTCAATACTTTGTCGAACTCACATTAAATTTGTTTGTGTTATTCAAAAGTGACTTTGATTATGATGAAGGTATAGATATTTTTATGTTTGCTCATAGAAACTGTGCATGCACCAAAAGTAATTGCTTTGGTTACATAAGGCGCAGAAGTTACGCTTTCAGCTAATTTTTGTTGCTTATACTGTAAAATGCAATTTATATTCAATAAGAACATAAAATACACAATGGACTAGCACTGAATGATGTGCAACTCTAATTACGTGCAAAACAAAAAAGACATAGAGAAGTCGTCGACTCTCATTTTGCCTCTTACACATTCATTTGTGTTTCTTTCCCCACCAATTCTACCAACACCACCGGTAATCCTCTTATGTAGCGTTCCAAAACTAGCGAACCGTAGTCATGGTAGAGGGCAACTGTAGCTGCAGCGGTTGGCGTGCCGGCAGGTGCGCGCGGAGTCGGACACGAGCCTGGAGGTGGCGCTGCGGTTCGGCGGAGCGGCTGCGGCGGCGGCCGGCGTGGGCGCCATGGCGATCCCGCCGCAGCCGCTGCGGCCCGCGCCCTCGCCGCCGCCGCCGCCCCCGCCGCCGCTGGCGCCGCCGCCGCTGCCGCTGCCTCTGCCGTCCCCAGTGCCGCCGCCGCAGCAGCAGCCGCCCCCAGCCGCCCCCAGTGCGCCCGCCACCGACCTGGAGGTGTGCGACGTGCCTGCCGGGCTGCGGCGCGCCGCCTCCTGCGAGTCGGTCTGCTCGGACACGTCCGTCGTGCTGGGAGACCTCCAGGAGGCGCCCGTCGCAGGGTACCTCTGCGTCGGCCTCGAGAGCGACAGGTTGTAAGCTACTAGTCAACTACTATCGCACTCAATTAGATTTCGGCAATCACGTTGCTTAACCAATACCAGCGCTCACATCCGTAGGTCACAATCGCGTCTGACGACAACCGTGTGCTCTTAGCCAACAGCTCAATTTGTTATCAATTATCAATCAGTATGATTCCTAGTTTCCGCACACACATTGTTGAAATCACAATTCTACCTTTCGTGCCGGCCGCGGTGGTCTCGTGGTTCTAGGCGCTCAGTCCGGAACCGCGCCACTGCTACGGTCGCAGGTTCGAATCCTGCTTCGGGCATGGATGTGTGTGATGTCCTTAGGTTAGTTAGGTTTAAGTAGTTCTAAGTTCTAGGGGACTGATGACCACTGATGTTAAGTCCCATAGTGCTCAGAGCCATTTGAACCATTTGAACTACCTTTCGTACACAAAAGTTCATTACCAGCGATAAGTCTTCCAAACACTAGACGCAGGGTGAGGCAGCTAAGTCATAACACCCCTTGTATCTCCCCAACCGTAATAGATACAAAGATGCCGTTTGGACAGTGAATTGCAGGGACAGGGGCTACTTGGATACATCACATTTCATGTTTGTGTTATTTTTTATTACAAAGGTATGATGCCATCTTTTATTTTTTTTAAATGGAACCTATGTTAAATTTTAGCGTAACATGATGGGCTTAGCAAGTCGGTTTCAAATATGTGTATATCGTAATATTTAGGCGAATAATTTTTGAGACACAGATATATTCTCGTATCGTGTTCGTCCTTCGAAGCGGCGTTGTCCAATGCCACCTCTCCTGTTGTGTAGAGTATATGGTAAACGTCGCGAGTCCGCCCTTACACAAACACGCCCATTTACTCGACTATAGTAATACATGCTGCGATATTTTGCGCAAAAATTAACTGATGATGTCGCGCAAATATTATTCATTTATTTCACAGCTGTGATACGAAAATAATAGACAACATACAGTATTAAAATACTACAAGATGTTAGTACATTTCAAGTAACAGAAATACAAATGTAAATGAGGAAGCCCTTATTGGTCACAATTATTTCGTACGTATTTGTTTTTTATTTGAAAATATTTACTATTGATCACAATACGAACCAAATACACACAAAGATGTAAAAAACAAACTGTACATGATAGGAAACTTTACTGAAGAATGTGGTCAAAATGCTTCCCTTCAGCTGCAATGCACATTTGTAGCCGCCGTTCGAATGATATGTGAACGGCTGCGAGGGTGGCACGTGAAATATCAGCGCACGCTTCGATGATACCTTGCTTCATATTGTCTGGCGTCGTTGGTATTTGACCATATACTTTATGTTTGATTGCTCCCCACAGAAAAAAATCCAAGAGTGATCAAATCATGAGACCGGGGTGGTCACTTCACTTCAGCACGTCGTCCTATCCAACAATCCGGGAACTTTTCATTTAACAGCTCTGTAGCCGTCGTGTTGGAACCACATGCACTAACGCGTAGTTAGTGGTATCTCTTCCTGCAAAATGGCCAGCACGTTTCTCAGGAACTGTGCATAGTTTTTGCCATTTAGTATACCAGGAATGACGTACGGCCCCACAATGACATTTCCGACGATGCCGCACCACACGTTAACACTCCACGGTTGCTGATGCTGTACCTGTCGCAGCCAGTGAGGGTTCTCTATTGACCAGTAATGCATATTATGCATTTACCGTGGTTGGTGAAAGTCGCTTCATCAGTAAAAACCACCCGTTGAAAAAACGTTGGATCATATTGTACGCGCTGCAGAGCAAACCGGCAAAATTCCTGGAGCCGTTCGAAATCCACACCGGAGAGTGACTGATGTAATGAGAGATGAAAGGGGTGAAAACTATGTCGGTGCAATGTGCGTAGAACACTTCTCTGACTTAAACCACATTCCGAGGCGATACGTCGCGACGGAACAGTAGGGTCGTTATGCGCCAACGCTAGAACGTCCTTTTCATGTACCTCGCCAGTTGCAGTTTTCTGCCTTGTCCTCTGTATGGCGTTCCATGATCCTGATTCAAGTAGTTTCTTGCAAATACGTGCAAGAAGCTGGCGCGTAGGACGCTCATGATCAGGATACAGCTCTTCATTTCGCTTTATTGCTCTAACACCATTTCTTCTGCTTTCACCATACACTAGAAACATATCTAACTTTCTTCATTGGTGTACATGTCTGCTCCAAAAAACTATGGCGAAAATACGATGTTACGGTATAAAACACGCAACTGAGGAAGACAGGACTACAAAAGTTGAAAATGCGATGTCTCATTACCCCAGCAGCACATTTATACCCTTCTCTCCAGTTACCTAGTGCGTCACCTTGCAGCGTTATCAAGAAGCAGGAAAACAACGGCTTTACTGTTAAGTTCTTCAGTGGTCAACAGGAGAGGTCGCATTGGACAACGCCGCTTCGAAGGACGAACACGATACGAGAACATATCTGCGTCTCAAAAACCATTCGCTTAAGTATTATGATATACACATATTTGAAACCGTCTTTTTAAGCCAGTCATGTTATGCTAAAATTTAACATAGGGTTCCATTTAAAAATACCAAAGATGGCCTCATATCTCTGTAATAGAAAATAGCACAAACATGAAATGTGATGTATTCAAGTAGCCCCTGTCCCTGCAATTCACAGTCCAAACGGCATCTTTGTATTTATTACGGTTGGGAAGATACAAGGGGTGTTATGACGTAGCTGCCTCACCCTGTATACAGGATGATTCAGTAGGAATGTCACATAATTTATGAGGTGATTCTACATGTGACAATAAACCGAAAAAGTCCTATGAACAAATGTCCGATTTTGCATCGTCACGGAAATGGAGCAGTTTGAAGACAACACACATCCATGAATGAATGTAAAGACACGACTGAAAATTACTTACCGACATGCTGTACGGACACTGTGGTGAACAGAATAATTGTGGGACAGATGACTGATCCGTCCCACTGGAGATGTGAGAGTTCTCAACAGATGGCAGCTCTGTGGTGTCGCACCGAGGCAACAGCCGCAAGTGTACCCAGTGTGCAATCGTGGGTTGGATCAGTGAGCAGTCGTGAGGCAGTGTGAGTGTCGTGCTTGACTGTTGTTTAATTGAGGAAGTCCGTGGTATCCATGAATAACAACATGCTGCATACGTTCACTCTTCTAGAATAAGCAGACACGTTGTGTGTGGATGGGTGCTTCAATACCAGTGGCCATGCAGTTCTGACAAAATACCAGAGACGTTTCCCGGATCGACGAATCCCCTGTGCCTGGTATTTGCCAGTTTTTTTTCAGACATTAAGTGAATCCAGAACACTAACCGGTGTACCAGTAATATCAGAACGCGAAGCCGTCCAGTCGGCTGAGGAAAGGGAAGACATTATTACAATGGTACAACAGAATCCCACCACCAGTACACGGCGCTTTAGCCGTCAGATCGACATTCCAGAATGGCGAGTGGGCCTACGTTACATTCCGAGGGCTTGTACCCATTCCATGTGCAGCTCGTGCAGCATCTGTAGCCAGGTGTTTCAGTAAGCATATGACAATTTTGTGAACCGTTGGCAGCACACAGAGACGTCGTGCAATACACTTTATTAACAGATGAGGCTACATTTACACGCAATGGTATCATGAACAACCGCAGGTCTTATCATAAGCGATAGAGAACCAACATGACATTAGGGAAGCAAGGTTCCAAGTTAGGTTATCAGTGAACGTCTGATATGGTGCGATTGATATTCTGTGATACGGCATGTGTTTCTGTCAAATCACATGACAGTCCCAGCATACGCTTATTTGCTGATAGAAGACCTACTTGCACTTTTGGAAGACATGACATTAGAGCAACAACAGTAAATGTAATTGCAATATAGTGGATCACCTATTCACTGTACCAGACAAGTATCCCAGTATCTGAATAACACATTACTTCAACTGTGCACTGACCGTGGCGGACCCATTAACTGGCCTGCCAGGTCACCCTGCCTAACCACATTAGACTGATGTTTATGGGGCTGATTAAAGGAGGCTGTTTATGCTACGAAGGTGGATACATATGAAGAACTTGTCTCTCCCATCACCGACGCTGCTGGCTGCATTAAAACCCGCCGAGGTGATGTTCGATGTGTAACACAACACTCCCTCCAACGTGTCGACAAGTGCAATGACATGGGCGGGGACTTTTTGAACACTTCTTGTAGGACGGATCAGACACAGCATTTTGGCAAGGAATATTCACATTTGTGTTCATAATCATCCATGAATGTGTGTAGTCTTCATTCGGCTCCAGTTCCGTAACGATCGGAAATCGGACACATGTTCACAGGATTTTTTCGGTTTATAAATTGTTGATAGTGTACAGCAACCAGCCACAAATTGGCTTTTAGTGACTTTACTTAAAAAATACAGTTACTGGTTTCGAATTTTTCCCAATTTATCATCAGACGGTCTTTTCCTTGCTTTCATCAAAACAAATTATACATTGGTTTCCTGTTAAGTTGCCCTAGGATAAATGGTTCAAATGGCTCTGAGCACTATGGGACTCAACTGATGTGGTCATTAGTCTCCTAGAACTTAGAACTACTTAAACCTAACTAACCTAAGGACATCACACACATCCATGCCCGAGGCAGGATTCGAACCGGCGACCGTAGCAGTCGCACGGTTCCGGACTGCGCGCCTAGAACCGCGAGACCACCGCGGCCGGCTCCTAGGATAAATAATTCTGAATCATGAACGTGTAACCAAATGGTTGCGGAACATATTTGTGTTGGAATGAAACTTGCGTGAAATGTCCATCTCGCGCATTCGTTTTTGCATTTTTCTTCCAATGAAATACATCTTCAAGGATGTTTGTATTTTCACAGGCACAAACGTTGCACTGCATTGTAAAAAACTTCGGTCACAAAAAATTTTCAATGTGCACCATATGTTTTGATTTACAACATACCGAGCGAAAGTGGTATAACGCAATAACGAATGCACCAGATGGACATTTCACGTAAGTTGAATTACAACACAAATACTCTCCTGGAAATGGAAAAAAGAACACATTGACACCGGTGTGTCAGACCCACCATACTTGCTCCGGACACTGCGAGAGGGTGGTACAAGCAATGATCACACGCACGGCACAGCAGACACACCAGGAACCGCGGTGTTGGCCGTCGAATGGCGCTAGCTGCGCAGCATTTGTGCACCGCCGCCGTCAGTGTCAGCCAGTTTGCCGTGGCATACGGAGCTCCATCGCAGTCTTTAACACTAGTAGCATGCCGCGACAGCGTGGACGTGAACCGTATGTGCAGTTGACGGACTTTGAGCGAGGGCGTGTAGTGGGCATGCGGGAGGCCGGGTGGACGTACCGCCGAATTGCTCAACACGTGGGGCGTGAGGTCTCCACAGTACATCGATGTTGTCGCCAGTGGTCGGCGGAAGGTGCACGTGCCCGTCGACCTGGGACCGGACCGCAGCGACGCACGGATGCACGCCAAGACCGTAGGATCCTACGCAGTGCCGAAGGGACCGCACCGCCACTTCCCAGCAAATTAGGGACATTGTTGCTCCTGGGGTATCGGCGAGGACCATTCGCAACCGTCTCCATGAAGCTGGGCTACGGTCCCGCACACCGTTAGGCCGTCTTCCGCTCACGCCCCAACATCGTGCAGCCCGCCTCCAGTGGTGTCGCGACAGGCGCGAATGGAGGGACGAATGGAGACGTGTCGTCTTCAGCAATGGGAGTCGCTTCTGCCTTGGTGCCAATGATGGTCGTATGCGTGTTCGCCGCCGTGCAGGTGAGCGCCACAATCAGGACTGCATACGACCGAGGCACACAGGGCCAACACCCGGCATCCTGGTGTGGGGAGCGATCTCCTACACTGGCTGTACACCTCTGGTGATTGTCGAGGGGACACTGAATAGTGCACGGTACATCCAAACCGTCATCGAACCCATCGTTCTACCATTCCTAGACCGGCAAGGGAACTTGCTGTTCCAACAGGAAAATGCACGTCCGCATGTATGCCGTGCCACCCAACGTGCTCTAGAAGGTGTAAGTCAACTACCCTGGCCAGCAAGATCTCCGGATCTGTCCCCCACTGAGCATGTTTGGGACTGGATGAAGCGTCGTCTCACGCGGTCTGCACGTCCAGCACGAACGCTGGTCCAACTGAGGCGCCAGGTGGAAACGGCATGGCAAGCCGTTCCACAGGACTACGTCCAGCATCTCTACGATCGTCTCCATGGCAGAATAGCAGCCTGCATTGCTGCGAAAGGTGGATATACATTGTACTAGTGCCGACATTGTGCATGCTCTGTTGCCTGTGTCTATGTGCCTGTGGTCCTGTCAGTGTGATCATGTGATGTATCTGACCCCAGGAATATGTCAATAAAGTTTCCCCTTCCTGGGACAATGAATTCACGGTGTTCTTATTTCAATTTCCAGGAGTGTATGTAGCAAAACCATTTGGTTACACGTTTATGATTCTGAATTATTTATCCTAGGGCAACTTAACAGGAAACCAATGTATAATTTGTTTTGATGAAAGCAAGGAAACAACCGTCTGATGATAAATTGTGAAAAATTCGAAACCAGTAACTGTATTTTTTTAAGTAGTCACAAAAAACCAGTTTGTAGGTCTGGTTATGATTCTGAATTGTTGTTTATCCCTTGGCAACTCACAGGAAACCAATGTGTAATTTGTTTTGATGAAATCAAAAAAAGTTCGATGATAAATTGTGGAAAATTCAAAGCCAGTAACGGTATTTTTTTAATAAAGTCACCTAAAACCAATTTGTGGCTGATTGCTTTACACCATCACCAATTTATTTCAAATGACGTCCACGGTCTCCAACCACGTATTTATTTGACAAAATTAATTTTTCGGTTTGTTTTCACACGTAGAATCGCCAAACAAATTATGTGACATTCCTCCTGGATCATTCTGAATACAACTAGGGCCAAACGCCCAATGATCCCTTCCATACAGATGCACAAACATTCCCGAACTCCTGCGGGAATCAGCGACCACAGCCATTAGTTAGAGTAATGGGCAGTAGTGTCCGAATAAGTTGGAAATTTGTGTACATCGGGGATCGTGTCCAGAAATTCATGAGAAACGGAAAACTCCGGGCTCGAGTCCCAGCCCTGCACAAATTTGAAACTTTCCTCATTGATTTATTCCAATACCCACTAGAAGCTAATGTCGTCATTCCTTTGATTAACTTTTATTGGCATTGTAGAGGGAACTCAGGGCAGGAATGTCCAGTAGTAAACCATGTCCGTAAATATGCCGTTTGAAAGATAAACGACTCTGAATGATGGGAAGGCAATACACGTTGACAGAGGTCGGTGTCTCGTCTCATGTGATATCTCGTGTGACGTCATTCAAGTTTCATCAGAGAACAGTCCAATGACTTGACGCCCATGTACATCAGCTGCCTCTGAGTGATAGAAAAAGATGGTGCATTGCAGAATGGCTCAGTATACGTTTTCTTAATATACCGGTATGCTGCTCATCTACGATGAAAGTGAACAAAATGGTCGATTAACGGTGGCATGTATCAAAAACGATTTGCAGGTCGTGCCTGTCCATCACATGCCATTTTTGCAAAACTGGGACGACAGCTTCAGGAAATCGGCACCTTCAAGGTCGCGCTGTTGGCGTTGGAGAGGAAGTTCGCCCACTGGTCGACCAGAAATCGTCGACGAGTACCCGCGACATCGCAGGTTCCGTGGGTGTATTCCAGAGCAGCAGCTTCACCCATACTACCTACAGAGGGGGGCAACTGCAGAGTCCAGCTAATTTTGCGCCACGCACCTATAATGGTTTCTACACCGTTGTGTCGACGTGCCAGATTTTCCTTGGATCATTCTTTCACAGATGAAGTGCATTTCAGGTCTACTCAGCCTTCGTAACAGCCACATTTGGGGTGAGGAAAACCCTCATACCAGACAATCCCATGGATTTCAATATCGTTTCGGTATAACGTGTGGGCTGATATTATCCATGGTCGTCTGATTGGCCCGTGTACTGTACCGCCCGATCTAACGAGTCACAGATAGTTGGCCTTCCTACAAGACGTACTGGTGCAGCGTTTGGCGGATGTGCCGTTACATACTCGTCTGAAGCTGTAGTTCCAGCATCATGGCGCTCCAGCCCACTTTTCGCGCTACGTCCGTCAACACCTTCACCAAGCATTTGGGCACAGGTGGATGGGTCTCTGTAGACAGTTTCATTGGCCACCGCATTCGCTCGACTTAACACCTCTGGACTTTTTCCTGTGGGGCTACATAAAGAGTATTGTATACGGCACTCCTGTGGAACCACAGGACGATCTTCTTGCCCGTGCAATGGCTGCAGAGCAGGTCATACAGGACAGTTCAGGATTTTCAGACCATGTGTATGAGTGCATTATTCTCAGGCAAACTTCGTGCAACGAAACTCGTGGTCTCCACGTCGAGTATACGTTGTTGTTTACTTGTGCAGCGTATCTTTTGAAGTTTTTTCAAATTCGTTTATATTCCAAACAGCACAATTTGGGGCATGTGTTTATTACCAAATATTGCTGTCCTGAGACCCCCCTACAATACATATAACTGTGTAATAGGAATTCTGAATCACCTTCTATAATGGACCCTCGACAAAAAGTATATTACCAGTAGACTGATGGGAAGGAAACAATCATTGTGGCCAAAATGTAGGTTTTGTTCAGTGACACAGTAGTGAGTTGTACAACACGACGCGTCGGCATCGCCAGAAAACTTTTGTGTCAACTGACTCATTCCGCGGCAGAACGCACACTTGGATAACAGCTTGCTTCTCTGTGTTTCCGGGGACGAGCAGCAGTGGCGAGCTGGTGGTGACCGTGCTGGAGGCCAAGGAGCTGGCCGACAGCCCAGACTCCTACGTGCGGCTCTCGCTCTCGCCCGACAGGAACTGCGTCGTGCAGACCAGGGTAAGCACGATCTTGTAACTCCTTGCTGGCTTCTAGAACACTTATCATAAGCTTGTCGCTTGTACACTGTGTGACAAAAGGAGTGAAGCGTCCACACGAGCACGAGGAAACGAAATGAAACTTCACCATTTGAGACGGTACGTAGTGTTATTTCATAAGTTACACAGTCGAGTAAAATTTACAAAGAACTTGGCAGTATGAGCCCTCTTATCAGTACGAAGTAACTCCCTCTCTCGCCCGGATGCATGCACTAATCTGATCGAGAAGGATGTCATACAGCTTTGGTATCCTCTTGTGAGGCAAGTTGGCCCACAACTGTTGTAACTCCTCCTCGATATCCTGGATGGTGGCACTGGGATGGAGATGACGTCTGAGCTGATTCCCCACAGGTTCTCTCAGGAACAGACCTGGGGACTCTACTGGCCACAGGAGTACCTCTGAGCCACGCTAACCGTTTGTAAAGACACGTACCATGTGTGGACAAACATTTTTCTGTTGCAAAATGGCACCGCGATCGTGTCTTATCAAAGGTAACAAATGATGAGACAGGATGTGTCATCAGAGTTCCCCTGACGTCCGATGGCTCACCATACCAACGTTAGGAGTAACGATGCTATTCCTCTCCAAAACACTGGAAGAATGGGACTGCTCCCCAAGTCGCCACCGTCCTTCGCGACGATGGTCATCCGAGCTAGTACAGAAGCGCGAGTCATCGCTGAAATCTGAGCGGCGCCATTAGTCAGGAGTCTATGCTTCCCGGTCGTGACAGGACTCCAAACGCTGCCGTTTGTGTCGTAGTGTTAACGGCAGCCTACAAATCGGACGATGATTTCTTTGTCTGGCTGCTGTTGGAATCCGATTAAGGATACCGTATGACAGAGAATGTTGCAGGTATTAAATTATTTGATCTCTGACGGCATGCCCACAGATGCGTAGATGTCCATGGTACACAACAAGATGACACGGCGTCGACCGGAATCTTGACGACGAATACGCCAGCCCTCGCGATCCCATTCGGTCCATCATTGGTCCACCAGCATATCTGAATTCCCCACAAATGTTGTATGTTGAACAATTCGCGCAGGAGCCCAAATGCAGACTCACGAAGTGGCCCCTTCAAAACTCTGTCAGGTCCTTGTAACACAGTCTCACACGAGAACGTGGCATCTCCGTGTACTTCCGAGTGATTACTCAAAAACTGATGGTTTTCACGCCCCTTGTATACCCCGCCTGTCCTGTTAAAACGGTAAACACGAAAATCGCTAATACTATTTGGCGCCCGTACTATCTGTCACAGAGTATGGTGTGTACATGTATGAAGTTACATTGACATCCGACCCTGTCTTGAAGGTACTTCACTTTTTGTGTCAGGCAGTGTAGTTATCAATGCTTCATTTAAGCTAAGACTATATAGGCTGTACCTCATGGGTCCACACCACATAGGGGCCAACATCGTAAATATATATGCACCACAGACACTTTAAAATGAAGTAGTTATTTCTTTTAAAAGACAATAATTGCATAGAGAAGAGTGGCAGCTCATGTGAATTACGTGGGGGCGTTCAATAAATAATGCAACTATTTGTTTTTCTGGCAGTGTCGGCTGAAAAATGCGGAATTTGTCCTGAGACATCGTGGAATATTACCGCTTCTGCCTTTCTCTTTCATGATGTTCCGATAAGTGCCGGAGCTGTATGTAGCCTTCAAAATGGCGTTTGTAACGGAGGTGCAATCCAGTCAGTGAGCTGTAATTGAATTTCTTTGGGCGGGAAACCAGAGCATCGCAGATTTTCATAGGCGATTACGGAATATCTCCGGAGACTTGGCAGTGAAAAAAGCACGATGAGTCGTTGGGTGATGCGTCTGTGATATCACAATAAGCTCGCACAAATCTGTCCGATCTGAGAGCAGTGACTGCAGGAATGTTGGAACTTGGGGACACTCTCGTTCGCTAATCACAGACACCTCGCTGCTCCACTGGACGTCTCTGCTGGTGGCGCTGACACACTGGTCCACCAGCTGGGTTACTCGAAGCTGTGTGCCTCGCCGCCTAACAATACCATAAAGAGAAACAAAGGGCCATCTGTGCAGAATTGTTTAAGTGTTACGAGGCTGATCGTGGCAAGTATGTGTCGAACGCGGCTTCATCACTTCGTCACTTGAAACATGGCTTCATCACTTAGAACCAGGGAAAAATACGGCAATCCATGCATCGTCGCCACACCTACGCTCCTCCGAAGAGAAAGTTCAAAGCTGCACCCTCAGCCGGTGAAATCATGGAGACGGTCTTCTGGAACTCTGAAGTTATTTATTCTGTTTGATGTCCTCCCTCATGGTGCAACGATCAACTCTGAAGTGTATTGTGCTACCGTCAGGTAACTGAGGGAACGACTTTAGTGTCCTCGTCCACCATAAAAATTCAAACGAACTTCTCCTTCTTCATGATAACGCAAAGGCCTTAAACAAGTCTGCGCACCCAAAAGGAGCTCACAAAACTTCGTAGGATTGTTCACACTACAGACCAGTCTCGTACCTTCCAAGTTCCAAATGTTTGGCCCAATAAAAGATGCGCTCTGCAGGAAGCAGTACGTGGATGATGGGGGGAGGGGGGAGGGGGAGGGGGGTGGGGGTTACTGAAGCAGCAAGACCACTAGAAGACAGCGCCATGAGGACGTACAGGCCGTCCCATAAGGGTGGCGTAATGGTATCACACTGTACAGAAATTATGTTGAAAAATAGATTTTTGTAGCCAGAGGAGTGCGGGATCATACGGTGTATTGGAATACTTAATAAAGCCAACTACTTTCAGAACAAAAATGTGTTGCATTCCTTAACTGAATGCCCCTCGTAAGTCAGCATTCACGTCTCAAGCCCCGCATTCCTTTGCGTCGAACTTCCAGTGGAGTCCGTCAAACGTGTTGATCCAAAATTTTCAATGAACACTGAGGGGATTTTGGCACTATGAAATGAATACGTTTTCTCGGAAAGAGGATTTTCTCGGTCTTCATTTTATGCGAGCCAGGACTCATAATATCTCTTGCTTCCTGCCACCACATACAAATTCGTGAGCTCTTGAAACTGTGGAATACCAGTTTCAATTAACTTTGTATGTTAATGAGACATTTCGGGAAAGTATTGTATTTTAAGTAAAAGTATTTAAAATTTGCATTTTTGTTACGTTCCTTTTCCTTACAGTTACAGTCTGATTTTGTTCAAATCGGAATACTGACTTTTCCAAGGATTTTGTTCTTTTCTTTTTAATTACTCTTAGTCATGGGGATTTTTATTAAGCGCATTCAATACCTTTATTATTTGCGTTCTTTCTGTTCTCTTAATCCAGTCAGTTCATCAAATCATAAATTGTGTAATAGAATCTTTTAGGGTTAAATACTAAATCTCAGATGCTACAATCACAGGATTTTTAAATTAAAAATTTCCTTAAAATGCTATTTTTACAGGATAGTTACCATAGAACTTTTCCTTCTAGGGGCCTTACGACATATTCAGCCTAGGGGTCTGTAGATCCTAAATACGGCATGGTGGTTAGAGAACAACTGTTTATAGGGACCGAAAATGTGCTTTATAGAAATAAACATGAGTACTACGAGCAGCGATCGTGTTAAACCCAGGTTACTCTTTGATAAACCGAATAATAACGCAGTAAATACCAGCTATTGGGTTTGTGTTTGTTCCTCAACTTCTGGAAGGCTTTCAACACAGTTCCGCACTGTCTCTTAATGAGACAAAACGCGAGAATCTGAAATATTGGCGATATTTGTAATTGAACCTGAGACAACAACAAGCCACACCAGAGAATGGAAGATGCTCCTTGTCCCCTATTTCCAACAGTATCGGTCCGATCCCGCCTGAAGTCCCGCTGACACGTGTGGAAAGCTTATGCCTTTTTGAACAGTCAACACACTCTCCTGGAAGTAGCGCGGGAAGAGAAATGGAAACCTTAAATAAGTTAGTATTGTAATGTCTACGAACACACCACTGTACCAGCACCAGGGTCAGAACAACCTAGCAAGATTAGACGCCACCTAAAGACATGTTGTCCAACAATGCTTCGAGAGAAGATACCTTGAAATTTGAAGTGATATCCTGAAACCTATTTGCTGATGTTAATTTGATTTTAAATATTGATTCTCTTTTTACAGCATCATGCGGCTCGAGTCTAATGCCTCTCATATGTTCATCTCAGAGCAGCACTTGCACGAAACTCCCTTAATTATTAGCGGGATTAATTACAGTCTCCATCTTCCCCTACTATTTTTGCCCTTCACAGCCCCCCCCCCCAAATCCCATGGAAGTATACTGTCTTACACATGTCCCATCATGCTGTCCTTCCTTCTTCTCAGTGTTCTCCATATCATCCTTACCTCCTCATTTGTTATCTTACTCGTTCGCTTAACTTTCAACATCCTTCTGTATCACCACATCTCAAACGTTGCGATTCTCATCTCTTCCTGTTTTCCCATAGTCCACGATTCACTACCATACTTGTACACTGCAGTGCTCCAAACGCAGATTCTCATAAATTTCTTGCTCAGATTAAGCCCGTGTTTGAGAGCAGCGAACATATCTTGGCCAGAAATGCCCTCTTTGCCTGTACTACCCTGCTTTTTATGGACTCTTTACTCCGTTGCAGTCAGCCGTGGTGGCCGAGCGGTTCTAGGCGCTTCAGTCTGGAACCGTGCGACCGCTACGGTGGCAGGTTCGAATCCTGCCTCGGGCATGGATGTGTGTGGTGTCCTTAGGTTAGCTAGGTTTAAGTAGTTCTAAGTTCTAGGGGACTGATGACCTCAGATGTTAAGTCCCATAGTGCTCAAAGCCATTTGAACCCTTTGAACTCCGTTGTTCACGTCTTACCTTGCTTATAAGGTAGCAGAATTTCTTCACTTCATGTAGCTTGCGATCCTGAATTTCGTTGTTAAGCTTATCGCCAGTCTCACTTCTGCTACTCTCCATTGCTTTTGTCTTTCTTCGGTTTACTGTGAATTCACTGTGCATTCCATTCAACAGCTCGTGCAGCACTTCCTCGCTTTCACCGAGTGTAGCACTGTCATCAGCGACTCTTATCGTTAATATCCTTTCACACTGAATTTTAATCCCACTCCTAAACCTTTATATTATTTCTGTCATTGCTTCTAGATAAATAGTATGGGCATCGCCCTCTTATATTGTTTCCAATCTGAGCAGTCCATTCTTGGTCTTCCACTATTATTTTTCTCCTTCATTCTTGTACATATCGTAAATTACAGTTATATTCCTGAAAATTTCAGACATCTTGCACAATTTGACATTGTTAAACGATTTTTCTTGATGGATCCTACGAAGCTGATTTTTTTAAAGTTCTGCTTCCATCATCAAGCACAACCTGAGAACTGCCTCTCTGGCAACTTAAGCTATCGTATAAGAGGCGATCAAAATGTTCCCGTTAGAAAGCCACACATTCGAGAAACGGTATGCCAATCAGGCATAATCGCCGTCGACACTGACGCAACCATCCCGCCGACGTACCAGATTGAAAAAACCCGTTTGGTAAAACCACCTTGTCCCACTGCGCAAAGAAGTCCGTAACTGCCTACTGCACACCCTCGTACGACAGGACTCTATAACACCTGAAGGGTGCTTTTAGGGACAGAGGGAGCGATAATCACCTGAGGAGAGACCAGGTCGGGTGTCTTCATGGATGAGGCTGGCGTCCCAGATCGTCTTGTGTCGAATCGCAATCAGCACGGAACATAGCGCAGCATTTCACAGTGGTGATTTTCGACATACATGCTGACCCAAACACATCGTTCATTCTGTGATGGATGTCTATCGGTGTAATAACGTCACCGTTTTTCACGTTACCACGTTTACCGCAAGCGCATTGAAATGTATGAATGCCATACTAATCTCTTGCCTGTATGTCGGTGCTCATATACCCGTACAGGAGTCGCGCCACGCTGCGTATATATTGCAGCATCGCCCTGAAACGGAAAGTTGATGATCACCAGTCACATTAGCAACATCGTCATCTGACAAATCCACAATATTCTTTTCCATTCTTCTGTATAATATTCATGTCAGCGACGTAACTGTATGAGCCGTTAAGCTGAGTGTGAGGTAGTTTTGGCACTTATATGCCTCTGTTATAGATCTTCGAATGCGAAACGCTGTGTCAGAGCTATCTCTTTTGTACAATCTCTGAATTTTATTAACTGTTTTGTAAATATATACAATCTAAGACAAAAAATATGACGTACCAGGAAGAAGATATGTAAACTGGTCACAATTTCATATTCATATAGGATGGGAGCCAGTCAAGGTAGGGAATCAGTTAAAAAAAAAAAAAATATTTCATAGGCTTTTCAAATTTTCTCCCAGAGTACTTCACGCCGTGTCCACGTGACACAAGTCGCTTGTCTTTTAAAACCGATGCAGTTCTGTCCAGCTAAAGCTGCTGATAGGAGATGCCCTGAGACCTCTGCTGGAACTGCTAACGAATTCACGCCACTGATTTTAGCCAAAAGCATGCGCGGGATACCGGTCACGTGTGTGGACGCCGGAGCGTCCTGCGGAGCGGAGCGCAGTTGCTTCTCTCTCTTGTAATCCAGACCTCGAGCAGGACAGACGTCTTTTTGGAAGGCAGAGAATCTGGCTGTGCTCTCCGAGACCGGCCACCAACGTAAGTTAACATGAACCGCTTCCTCTTCCGTTACCCATTTCATCTAATTGTTCGACCCTCCTAGACTAGCCTACACATGCTAACTTCCGACCATAGGCGAGCCTTTTGTACTCCGTGTGTTGAAATATATCCTCTTTATTGTACTTAATTTCCTGTTTTGTCATTTAACGGCAGCCCCGGATACCCACTATCAAATCCTGACAGCCCGACCTCCTGCATACTGCCACCACACAACCTCCTCCTCACTCCCCGGCCCATTTTATACTTTAACATTGGAGACAGAAGTTTCTCTCCCCATCCCCAAACCACGTACACATTTACGATATTCATACAGGTATCGACGTAAACTGCAAAATTATACACTTTGGCGACCGTTCGATGAATTTCTGACAGTGAAACACAATTTCACGACGCAGCTGGCAAGGGTAGTAAGTAGAGAGGATACAAGGGCTTAATGTCTTTGCGAATTTCATTTCGCGTACTCATTTGGACAGTAACTATGTCTCGCAGACGGGCGCGTGAGCAGTATATGCGGGTTTCAGCCTTTGAGAGAGAATGTGTAGTTGACCTCAAAGAAGCCGGTTGGAGCAATCGTGGGATAGCTCGACATTTGATGCCACTATTTGACTGTGCTGGCAGGAATGAGCGAACCACGGCCGAACACAGCATCGAGAAGGAAGCGGTCAACCTAGGGAGACGACAGAACGAGAGAACCGAACAAACTTCAGAGAGTACTCAGAGTTCTGGATTCATCATTATCATGGATCCGAAGAGCAACTGGTGCTCAATGTCTACAAGAGACATTCATTGGTGGCTCACAGAAAGGCGGTACGCCAGCAAGACCATTTGCAGTGATGTCGGCCACATTCAACCTGGAATCTCGTTGAATGCAATAGAACTGTCCTCAGTGAGCCCCGATGACCAGATAAGACGTGTCTGGAGACAGCAGTGGGATACTAACCTGATTGTTACCCGCCATACAGGCCGACAACCAAGAGTGAAGGTCTGGGTTGCCATTTCATTTCATAGTAAGACCCCCTTCGTTGTCATTCGCAGCAATTTCACAGAACAGCAGTGCTTCGACGATATTCTATGCCCTTCATAGCTCTTCATAGCTAGCCATTCTGGGCTTACACTTCAACAAGATATTCCCGCCAACACATGGTCAGAGTGTCTACCGCTTGTCTTTGTGCCTGCCACACCCTACCTAGGCCAACGAGGTCACCGGAGCTCTCCCCAACTGAGAACATTTCTGCATCTACATATATACTCTGCTAGCCACCAAGCGGTGTGTGGCGGAGGGCACAATTCGCGCCAAAGTCATGTCCCCCCCCCCCCCCCCCCCTCTCTGTTCCACTCGCGGATCGCGCGAGGGAAAAACGACCGTCTGAACGCCTGAGTACGAGCTCTTATTTTCTTTATCTTTGAATAGTGACCATTGCGGGATTTCAAAGTTGGTGGTAATAATATACGCTCTACATCCTCGGTAAAGATCGGATTTCGGAGTTTAGTGAGCAGCCGTTTCTGTTCGGCTCGTCGTCTGCAAGTGTGTCCCACTTCAAACTTTCTATGAGATTGGTAACGCTCTCGCGATGGCTAAATGTACCAGTCACGAGTCTTGCCACTCTTCTTTGGACCTTCTCAATCTCTTGAATCAGATCCAACTGATAAGGGTCCCATACAGACGAACAATACTCTAAGACTGGACGAACTAACGTATTGTAAGTTATTCCCTTTGTTGAAGGACTGCTTCGCTTCAGGATTCTACCAATAAACCGCATTCTAGAGTCCGCCTTACCCGTTACATGTGTAATCTGATCATTCCATTTGAGATCAGTTCGAATAGTCATACCCAGATAGTTGACCGATGTTACAGCTTCCAAAGACTGCGCATTTATTTTGTACTCGTACATTAATGGGAATTTTCGCCTTGTTATAGGCAACAGATTACACTTAGATTGAGAGATAACTGCCAGTCATTACATCACGCATTTATTTTATGCAAATCCTCATTGATTTGTTCACAACTTTCATGTGATACTACTCTCCTGTAGACTACAGCATCATCGACAAACAGTCTCAGACCACTGTCAATCCCATCAAACCGATCGTTTATGTAAGTCGTAAAAAGCACAGGACCAATTACGCTGCCCTGGGGCACACCTGAAGTTACGCTTGTTTCTGTTGAAGTCATCCCGTTCAGGACGACATACTGCTCGCTGTCAGTTAGAAAACTTTCTATCCAACTTCATATGTCATCGGATAGCCCGTAAGCGATCACTTTTTGTGGCAAGCGACAGTGCGGAACTGAGTCGAACGCCTTTCGAAAGTCGAGAAATATGGCACCAACCTGGGAGCCGGTGTCTAGAGCCTGTTGTATATCATGCACGAAGAGGGCCAGCTGTGTCTCGCATGACCGCTGTTTCCTAAAATCGTGGTGGTTTCTGCAGATTAGCTCCTCGTGAGCAGGTTTGGAGCATTATGGGCAGGGCTCTCCAACCAGCTCACGTCAGTTGAGTAGAATTTGGCACTATTTTGCTGTAGACTACAGGATCATCGGCAAATAGTCTCAGGCCACTGTCAATACCATCAAACAGATCGTTTATGTAAGTCGTAAAAAGCACAGGACTTATTACGCTGCCCTGGGGCACACTTGAAGTTACGCTTGTTTCTGTTGAAGTCACCCCGTTCAGGACGACATACTGCTCGCTGTCAGTTAGAAAACTTTCTATCCAACTTCATATGTCATCGGATAGCCCGTAAGCGATCACTTTTTGTGGCAAGCGACAGTGCGGAACTGAGTCGAACGCCTTTCGAAAGTCGAGGAATATGGCTCCAACCTGGGAGCCGGTGTCTAGAGCCTGTTGTATATCATGCACGAAGAGGGCCAGCTGTGTCCCGGATGACCGCTGTTTCCTAAAACCGTGCTGGTTTCTGCAGATTAGCTCCTCGTGAGCAGGTTTGGAGCGTTATGGGCAGGGCTCTCCAACCATCTGGCGTCAGTTGGCACGGTAAGTCTCAGGAGGACATCCGACAATTCAATCAATCATTGCCAGATGCCAGGCCGAACAGCTGTTTGCGTAAGGGTCAAAGGTGGGCCAACGCGTTATTGCCTTGGTCAATTTGCGAATCTCATTCTCTTGAATAAATCATCCAGTTTTTTTTTAACCATGCGTGTGTACTTTGTAATCCGTAATTTGTTAATTTTTTGTTTGTAGTTTGGAAGTTGTAGGTGTTAAGTTTGCCATTAGACAAATGAAACAAACTAAACTGCGTGGGCAGGTGTACCGACGCAGCAGCTGCCCCAGCTACAAGGAGAAGTTTGTGTTCTCGCTGGACCCGGCGGAGCTGTCGCGGCGCACGTTGTCGCTGCAGGTGTTCGCCACGGACAAGGAGGTGACGACGCTGCTGGGCGAGGCCGAGCTGCGCCTCTCCGACATCAGCATGCGGCAGCCGGTCACCACCTGGCTCACGCTCACAGACACCGGCCAGGTAACGCCCACCCATCCTAACCAGCACCGCTCTTCGTCAGACCAGATGTTGTATCCGGAGGACGCGATGTAAGATCCACAAACATACAGGACATCTCGATATTGTATGGAAAAAAAATCGTCGTACTGTGTTGCAACGGAACCTATTAAAGGCTTTACTTTATCGAAGTATACGATACCCTCCAAATTCAACTAGTTTAACGAGTATTTATGGTTATAGAAAAGTTATTGTGTATGTTAACAATGATTGCATAAAATGACTCCATAAACAGTCAACGCATTTAAATTATACTGAATAACTGACCCACACAAAAGTTAATATCACTTGATCACTGATACAGCTAATGTCATCATGTAAAAACACTAAGTTCATCTTAAGTAATGAATATAAAGTACGAAAAATAGTGGCCAACTTACGATTTTGGATCTCCTTAAATAAAAATCACCCAGTGAAACCTATTTGTTCACTAGTACCGTTTTCACTCAGTATTCACGTAAACTCTCCTATTTAAGACGAAAACCAATGTAATTCTTAATAATTCATGTTATTTACTTATTTATGCAAATTAGAGAAGTCAATTGACAAACTTTTAAAAACGGCATTTTTGTAACAAAGAATTATTCTGTCAAGTCAACAAATCTGTCTGTCATTTTAATAACCTGTTACATTATGCCACTCGATATAAATTAATAACTTTTCTGCACACATTACGATAACAGATGTACATGTGACTTATAAACTATATCTCTTTTTAGTAGTTCTTTGACAAGTTTATAAATACAAGCAGCAAGAAGGGTCGGGGGCGGTGTCTGAATGTCACTTTGGTAAAGTGTGAGTGTGTTATTGTTCGAGGTGGATAAACATTGCAAAGAACATGTAAAAGAAGTGATACATTGTGTTGTGTCATTGTCTTTGGTGGACAGTGGAATTAAGATGGCCACCAGAGTAATAAATATGTGAAGTTTAAATATATGTTGGTTTCGCTCATTATTTATCATCAAAAGCACATCAAAAACACGGAAACACGGGACTTCATCTTTTTACCCATAGACAACCAGATTTAGAGCCAGCATTAGCATCGAGACACAGCAGCGATCCAGCAAGCAGCAGCGATTACCACAATGCATTTTAATGGCGCCAACCTAACATCAAGTGCTAACAAGCTCCGTAAATGGGAGTGAAATAGTGCAATTATAGCAATATCTACGACTAGGCGACCATTATAGTGTGCACAGCCGACAGCGTGAGCAACTGCGCCTCTTACGTATTTATTGTGTGATACGTCTATGTAGCCCTGATCTCGTTTTAGCGGACGTCGACACTGCCGCATATCTGACGAGGACATCGCGCGAGTCCTTTTTAAAAACACCTGACAAGGGCAACTTCCTACTGGGGCTTTTATGTAAGTTAGGCGTGGTTTTCCGTGTACTTAACATCTTCTACATCAGACACCGCTCAACGGTAATTTTTGTTTTTTCGAATTCTGATCATGGAGGTTTCCTGCTGGGTGATTTGTACGCTCGGCATCCCATCCTGTGAGCTTAACACCAATTTAGCTGGCAATCTGGAGGTGGCTTGTGTAAGGCGAAACGCATCCCCGGGCGTCTAAATAAAATAAAAATCCAGTTTTGCAGCCAAGACTGTTTGTTATATCACATTGTTAACACTGGCTGCTGTATCACTCTGCCGTGGATCGGAAGAACTTCTATTCACAAATGTTTTTATCGAAACAGTCTTGGCCGCGGAAATTCAAAACAGTATTGACCGATCTGAAGTGCTAAGCAGCCGCCATCACAACTAAATAACATAAAAGACAAAAAGCAAATAATTATTGTAAAATACATATATATTTAAAAAAAAGTGTGTATGTTTGTGTGTATGTTCCACGTCTCCTAAATCAATAGACCGATTTCAACCAAATTTGGTACACATTTTACTTACTATCTGGAAAGAAATACTGTGTGGGTAACAATCAGGAACCTCCTATCAGTATGGGGTTAATAAAATGAAGAGAGAAGGGTTGAGGAAGAGATGTACAGAGAGAGGTGAGAGTAGATGGACAGAGAAAGGGGGCAGGTGAAATGGTAAGAGACAGGGAAGAGGAGGAGATGGGACAGAGGGAGGGGGAGGAGGTGGACAGAGAATGGGGAAGGTGGAGAAGGACAATTAGAAGATGAGGAGGAGATAGACAGTGAGAGGGGGTCGGTGGTAAATGAGGGCTTTAGCAGCAGACTGAGGGGACGAGAGACAGGGGAAGCAGCATATGGACAGAGAGAAGGGCAGGAGCAGATGACAGAGACTTGGTGGTGGAGAAGGTGAAGAGAGAGGGGGGGGGGGGGGGGGGGAAGGAGATTGACAGAGAGGAGGGTGAAGGGGGCGGGCAGAGAGGAAGGAGGAGATGGACTAATAGAATGGGAATAAATACATACCTGGGCAATGCTGGGTACTCAGCTAATATGAAATACTGAAGTGCATACATATTGGGGGAAATATACGCAAAAATCTTGTTACGGAGTAACGTGTCACAATAATGATTACAAGATACAAACCGCCTTTCATGTTTCTGCGTCACGTTTACAACAGCGGAATAAACTGTATCACTAGCGGATGCAAACGCGTGTCCAGCTTACATAACTTGGGAGTATGAGATATACATTGCTTGACACAAAATTTGAAGCATTCAGAATACATATTCGATGTCCATGTAATTTTGTGATCGCACACTCCAGCGACGGTTATGTTTGCACTTCTCAGTGCACAACATTCGCACTACGCAGACGAGAGCCAAACCAGACATATTTTCGAGACCAGGAACAAAGAGCTGTGAACTCCCACATTCACACAGCCTTATATAAATCAGAAAAATTATCGAAATCCCACATACAGGTGTGTGTCAATAAACTGAGACACCTGAGGTACACATGTATACATAGGCGTCTCCAAGGATGACCAAGAGTGGGTACTTAATCCCTCCTGGAATCTGTAGGAGATTT
This sequence comes from Schistocerca gregaria, assembly GCF_023897955.1. NCBI lineage: Eukaryota > Metazoa > Arthropoda > Insecta > Orthoptera > Acrididae > Schistocerca > Schistocerca gregaria. Next base: position 520,958,663 of record NC_064922.1, on the reverse strand, counting down.
TTCATTATTTTCAAAATCTGCACGTATTTCTATAAATGACTGTCTCCGATGCTGTATAACGCGTGCAAGGCGGTAACACAGTGGCTTTAGTATACATTATGTTGCTTGTTTGTCAGGTTCTTCATGGGAAATTACATAGTTTTCTTGTCGATGGGGCGGTTTCGACGTGGTTTTGTAGTCCTTGGGGATGTGAATCTTTGTAGATCATGGCCGAAATGGAGTAACTGATCTTCTCTCTTTGTCCTCCTTGTACAGCCTTTAATGAGCTACAGCAACGTACAATTCCAACACCTAGCAGACTACAAACGTGACTGCGCTATACCTGAACGTCACCTGTCTATATTTCCCACAAGAACAACCGCTTCGCTTTCGCATATCTTACATCTCAACAGGAACTTTGTGTCTGACACGTCAAGGTTTGCTGCGACTTCATTCAGTTTTACATGGTACTGCGAATGTATGAGGGGCATCAAATAGAACCCGAACACACGCAGCAACGGGACCATGGAATGGTTCCATTCAAAAGCAATCACTACGAGCGGTAGGACATTTATCCCACTAGGACACGAGACGATCAAATCCTATTTAGTAGAGCGCAGTCAGCCGCTTACGGATCCACAACCACACATTCTTACACTTCCTCGTCCGACTGAAACAGACGTACATGTATGTCTTCCTTCAGGTGACCAAAGATATGAAAATCACACGCTGCACATAAGATGTTGCAGTGTTTCCCAACCAAGCCGCTGAAGAGTAGTCTTCGTCCGATTGTGGTTCCACACCCGAGGAACTTGTTTCCATGCGATGGCTGGAGCACGTGTAGAGGGCGGGCGAGGAAAGCAGGCCACGTGTGCTACACAGCTGTCTGAAGTGTAGTCGAGTCGTAGGCGCTAGCCGTACGATGCGCGATACTACGATACTGTATAACAGCTGAACGAATAATTTAGACCAGTTTGCCAACAACGAAGGTCATAACCCAACAACGGCAAACACTTGTGATGTGCCACTATGCCGTTCCGCTACCACAGCGATGACTAGCGAAACGTGATAACAGTGGGACGACCTGCCGCGCGGGCTATGTAATCTGACATGTGTTCGTTCTTCATTTGACCGCCCCTTATAGTAGAGTATCAAGAACAGGATCATGCTGAAGTATAGATGTAATCACCTATACTTCATCTGCCGGCCCAAATACAGAAAAAATATTTTGCGTTCGGTGAGAGGAAAATCAGGTGAAATATTAAGGTCGGAAAAGTGTTAGCACCTTATTAAACTACAGAGGGGTCCAAAAAAATGTATCCACTGTTTAAAAGTCCATAACTGACAAACTAATTCACAGAGTTGTTTCATCTTTGGTAGTGTAATAGTATGTAGTTCCAGCAATCGCCACACAAGCGTTGTATTGCGTTGTTTTGCTTTGTCAGATGACAGTCGCCAGATAGTTAGTGTTTTGTTCTTAGTTGCACCTAGTTACTCGAATAAACATGGCTGGCGCAAGGCTTACATTCGATGAAAGGAAGTCAGTTTTGAAGTGGTATTTTAAGTACGAAAACATTTATGAGGTTCAACGGCAATGGCGAAATGAGTATCAAACAGAGCCACCGACGCGTTTAACGATTCGTCGCATTCAAGACAAATTTGAAGCCGAAGAATGTGTAACAAGGCCAGCTAACTCCCGTCTTCTGTTACAACAATTCACTCGCTCATCACAGAAGTCTGTGAGACAATGTGCACGTGAAATTGGAGTTAGTCGCTCAAGTGTTCGGCGAATTTTGAAGACAGCAAAGTGGAAGTGCTACATCCCATAATTGCTACACGCAATGAATGAGGGAGACCCAGATAGTAAAATGAAGTACAGCGAGTGGTTTACTTACATGGTGCGCAACGACGAAGAGTTTGCAGAGATAATTGTGTGGTCTGATGAGGCACAGTTCAAACTCAATGGTACAGTAAATCGCCACAATTGCATCTACTGAGCTGCCGAAAATCCGAACGTTCATGTAGACAAAGTCGTGAATTTTCCAGGAGTAAATATGTGGTGTGGATTGTCTTACCGGGGCTTGATTGGGCCATTCTTCTTTGACGGCACAGTTACCGTTGAGGTGTACCTTCAGAAGCTTCAGACATCCATTTTACCTGCCATCCGAGACTTTTATGGAGACGGAAGAGTTTACTTTGAACAAGATGGTGCCCGAGCCCACTACCAAAATCGTGTTAGGGCGTATCTCGACGAAAATCTACCAGGAAGATGGATAGGCCGTAGAGGTGCTGCGGAGTATCCACCACGTTGCCCATACCTAACTTCTCTGGACTTTTACCTGTGGGGAGCACAAAACACGTCGTTTATCGACAATAGCCACGCACATTGGATGAACTTCGAGAATCCATCGTACATTCATGTGCAAATATCCAACTGAACACGTTGCAGTCAGTCGTTCGTGCTGCAGTTCGGCAGCATCGTTTATGTGTGGATGTTAATGGTGACCATTTCGAACACCTACAGTGACATCTTTAAGTTGGACTTTAAGCTACACTTTCACCAAAAATTATACAACTGCGTCAATTAGTTTGCAAGTTATGGACTTTTAAACAGTGGATACATTTTAAGGACCCCTCTGTATATGGTTCTTAAGCTACATGGGGTGCAACCCTAGGCAACACGTTGCCGCAGACTTAATAATTCTGTACCCTAGTTGCCTTGTCTACACAATAACGTGACAAACCAGGGAAACAAAGTCCATTACATTTGAGTCCTAGACTGTTAAAACCTGGTTCTACCGACAATATTCATGGTTGTTTTCGAAGGTTTCCTGCATCCTTATTCACATTAATAGTCTAAAAATACGTACTTTGGATACACTAATGAAATATGCCTACCTTTAATGTATAGCACTAACCTAAATTCATAAATACATTGACGAATAATTATCGAACATCTGAGATAAAACAAGCTTTGTGTACTTCCTATACAATTTATATCTAGGAGAGCGAATCTTTCTCAAACTCAAATAATCCCCTGTCTCAAAATGGAACTTCCGGAATCTTACCCAGTCTTGCATAAATTCCTCTGGAAGCCGTGCAAATAAATCTCTCTCTCTCTCTCTCTCTATATATATATATATATATAGCGTATATATATATATATAACGTTCCTAGTTGTAATGATCATATCTGGCCCAAGCAACAATTATTTTTCCAGAATGAGATTTTCACTCTGCAGCGGAGTGTGCGCTGATATGAAACTTCCTGGCAGATTAAAACTGTGTGCCCGACCGAGACTCGAACTCGGGACCTTTGTCTTTCGCAGGCAAGTGCTCTACCAACTGAGCTACCGAAGCACGACTCACGCCCCGTACTCACAGCTTTACTCAGCACTTGCCCGCGAAAGGCAAAGGTCGCGAGTTGGAGTCTCGGCCGGGCACACAGTTTTAATCTGCCAGGAAATTTCAACAATTATTTTTGTTTTTCGTGAGCCGAATTTTAGTGCGCTGCTTAGTGCGTACCGCATTTTGCAAGATACTTCAATAAAATGAAATAACGTTTGAAGTGTTATTTTATTCTCTCAGCTGGTATTGCGACACCAAATTAGAACTTCGAGGTATTAAGTTTAAGGATATTAACAGACAGAAAATTACGAATAAACCAATAAAATCTTCTCGGTTTACAAGCTGTGACATTTCGAATAAGCCACTCGAGCTTTCGAAAGTAGTCTCCGCCACCGTCATCAGGAGTTGAAGCCACTGACTGCCAACGTTGGCACGGTGATCTGTGCCCGGAAAGCAAGATGTGCAGCTAGCGGCTCCGTCACGCCGCGGGCTAGAATGACGTCACATGGTGCGAGTGCGAGGCCTACGAGAAAGACAGGCCGCGGCGCGTACGCCACGAAGGTAGGCCTGCGGACGCTCGATCGCTCAACTCAGCAGACAAACTACGTTTCTACACCTATTAACTCGTAACTACGTGTTTACATACAAACTAGAATTGCATCTGCTACTGGATTCCGCTATTATGGAGACTTACTGTTGTTAGTCCTACAATGATCGGAAGTCTATAGGCCTACTTATAATTTGTTACGATTGTGCGGGGGGACAATAAAATTAAAAGCATGCCAAAACGATTATCAGTTGCGTAAGGCACCACTCCTTGTATGAAATAAGGGCTGTTGAGCAGAAGAGACTAAATGCCTATAAACAAGCCGTTATACCATTTATCTCGAGTATTGATCGTAAATTAAACTTTGTTGTAGTGCTATTAATCAGTAAGACTTCATTATAGCAGATTCCAGTAGAAGATACAATTCTCGTTAGTATGTACAAGCCCATCTGCGAGTTAACAGGCTTAGAAACGCATTTTGTCTGCTAAGCTGAGCGAGCGAGTTCAGGCCAACCTTCGTGACGTACGCGGCGCGGCCTGTCTTTCTCGGCCTGCCTTTCTCGTGAACCTCGGTGCGAGTCTTGTTTTTTTACGGACCTTGGGTGCGAGTAGCCGGCACCACGTTTGAAACTGCCGCTGCTGCGTCCCTACAATACCTGCATTTACATCCACGTGATTATTCTGCTATTCATAATAAAGTGCCTGGCACAGGGTGCTGTGAACTACCTTCAAGCTGTCTCTCTACTGTTCCCCTCTCGAACGGCACGCGGGAAAAACGAGCACTTAAATTTTTCTGTGCGAGCCCTGATTTCTCTTATTTTATCGTGATGATCATTTCTCCCTATTTAGGTGGGTCCCAACAGAATGTTTTCGCTATCGGAGGAGAAGACTGGTGATTGAAATTTCATGAGAAGATCCCGTCGCAACGAAAAACGCCTTTGTTCTAACGATTGCCACTCCAATTCACGTATCATGTCTGTGACACTATCTCCCATATTTCGCCGTAATATAAAACGAGCTGCCCTTCTTTGAACTTTTTTGATGTCATCCGACAATCCCACATGACGAGCATCCAACACCGCACAGCAATACTCCAGAATACGGCGCACAAGCGTAGTGTAAGCAGTCTCTTGCACCTTCTATGTGTCCTGCCAATGAACCGCAGTCTTTGGTTTGCTCTTCCCACAATATTGTCTATGTGATATTTCCAATTTAGGTTTTTGTAATTGTAATCCCTAAGTATTTGGTTGAATTTACAGTCCTCAGATTTTTGTGACTTATCGCGTAATCGAAATTTAGCTAATTTCTTTTACTACTCATGCGAATAACTTCACACTTTTCTTTATTCTGGGTCATTTGCCACTTTTTGCACCATACAGATATCTTATCTAAATCATTTTGCAAGTCGTTTTGATCATCTGATGATTTTACAAGACGGTAAGTGACAGCATCATCTGCAAACAATCTAAGACGGCTACTCAGATTGTCTCCTATGTAGTTAATATATGTCAGGAACAATAGAGGGCCTATAACACTTCCTTGGGGAACGCCCAACGCCGGATATTACTTCTCTTTTACTCGATGACTTTCCGTCTATTACTACGAACTTTGACTTTTCTGACAGAAAATCACAAATCCAGTCGCACAACTGAGGCGATACTCCGTAGGCACACAGTTTGGTTAGAAGAGGCTTGTGAGGAACGGTGTCGAAAGCCTTCCGGAAACCAAAATATGGAATCAATTTGACATCCCCTGTCGGTAGCACTTATTACTTCATGAGTATAAAGAGCTAGTTGTGTTTCACAAGAACGATATTTTCTGTATCCGTGCTGACTATATGTCAATAAATCATTTTCTTCGAGGTACTTCATAATGTACGAATGCAGTATCTGTTCTGAAACCCTACTGCAAATCGACGTTAGTGATATAGGCCTGTAATTAAGCGGATTACTTCTACTTCCCTTTTTGGGTATTCGTGTGACTTGAGCAATTTTCCAGTCTTTAGATACGGAACTTTCTGTGAGCGAGTGGTTGTATATAACTGCTAAATACGGAGCGTCATGCCTACGTCTTTGCTTTCACTCGATGTCCAAAGCCCGCCTTCATGCCGTACAACATCCGTATCTCTGGTCTCTGTTAAAATTGGTGCTGCTTATTCTAATTTCGGTCGCTTCTTCGATTACAGCATGCACCTGTCCATTGGCAAAATGCCTCCATTACGGTGCGTATAGAATTTTATGAATTCATTCTTGGTGCAGAGATCGAAGATAACAATTTCCTTTCATGTTTAGTGCTTAGTTATCAGACTAAGTGAATTGCCAAAGACAACAGACAGGAGAATCTCCAAAGTTTCATGCTCTCCAATGAAACGAGGTGCCATGGACGGTTACTTATGGGCGGTGATACTCTACCGAAGATGGGTACAGGTACAGCAGAGAAGGCAGCTCATTTATACAAGACACCCTTTATTGTTGTCTGCCTACATTCATTAGACTCTGGTGCAGCTGGTGTCGATGGCTTTGTAGCTGACAGCATCGACCGGTCCCGCTGCTAAGGCTGCGCTGTATCGGAGTAGTCTCGTATGAGACGGTAACATATCTCTGCTAGCCGGCAATCAAGCGCGCCAAATAGCATATTTACGGCGAACCGTACTCCGTGTGAGACGGCGTTTTATCGCCGCGCGGGCTCGTAGCGTGGTCGGCCTGGCGAAGACGGCTATCGCTATGAATATCTTAGGCTGCGTCTCTGTCCCAGTGGGACAAGACGCAGAGATCCACCATTGACACCTCGGCAGAGGCGACGAGACTGCATGCCCAGCGTTGCAGTCCGGAGAAGCTGGCAGATGCTGAGCTGCCTGACTGGCCGGATTCTCAGGCTGCGGACCGAGATCCTAGGCCCAGCAACAGTGGAGACAGCAGCGCCACCTGCATGGCGACGACCAGCACACACTGAACGCCACATTTCTGCCCAGCCGTTCGAACACAGTTACTGCTCCAGGCAGTTTACGTGCAGGTGCCCAGTAATGACTTTATCGAAGAGGCCACATTTGTGTGTAAGGTAGATACGCCTGGAACCGACGCCGACGTTCGAAGCCCGGCGTCGCCACATGGTAATAGGTCAACTCACAGAAAGTTGTTGAAGAGTGGCCGGGATCCCAAGCCACTGACACACGGAAGCACGACGACACAGCAGCTTCTGCTGAGGTGAAACTTCCTGGGTTCGCGGGTGCAGACCGCCCTCGTGCGCACGTAGTTACTTCTGGCAGATTGATTAAGTTCTACAGAGCGTGCCTTCAATCAAAGTGAACGCAAAACAACTCTGGATGGGCGTCGATTAAAATACACCCGTCCACGAATTATCAGATTATTCGTACTTCCTGGGAGATTAAAACTGTGTGCCGGACCGAGACTCGAACTCGGGACCTTTGCCTTTCGCGGGCAAGTGCTCTACCAACTGAGCTACCCAAACACGACTCAAGCACCGTCCTCACAGCTCTACTTCTGCCAGTATCTCGTCTCCTGCCTTCCAAACATTACAGAAGCTCTCCTGCGAACCGTGCAAAACTACCACCCCTGAAAGAAAGGATATTGCGGAGACATGGCTTAGCTACAGCCTTGGGGATGTTTCCAGAATCAGATTTTCAGTATGCAGCGGAGTGTGCGCTGATATGAAACTTCCTGGCAGATTAAAACTGTGTGCCGGACGGAGACTCGAACTCGGGACCTTTGCCTTTCACGGGCAAGTGCTGTGCTGAGGTGTTAAACATTCTGGAGCATAAGATTCACGGACCTTTCTGTTTTGCAGAAAAGACAAGTTACAGGTACCCGTACCTTGCTGTGTTGGATTTCTAGGCTCTTCCACAGTTGCGAGAACATGCCGAAAGTTTCGTTTTTGAACAAGACAGGACACACCACATTGGCACCTTTTTCAGCTTCCTCACTGATGGGTCGACTGTTTAAGAGGCTTAAGGATTTCGCATTGCACCATTAACCCTGGCTGGCCTCAGGGTATAGGTTTTTTTTTTTTTTTTGTGGATGCCTGCAGAACACTGCATCTAGGTGCTTATCCGTCCAACACTTTTGGGTGAACTGCGATGCCACGTAACAACGGCAGTGAACGCGGTAGCTCCAGACATGCTGTAAAAGGTATGGAACGAGTTTCACTGAAATTTTGATCTTTGAAATGCGTCCGGTGGAGGGTACATTGAACATTTGTGCAGGGTAAATGAAAACCGTGATCCTACACATAACTGCAAAAAGTAGCTTGAAGTTGTATACTAATGCATGTAAAAAATATACTCTTCTATTTTGGATAGTTATTTTGAAAATAAAGACTTCAGTACTGTGCATAATTTAAAATTCAGTCCAGACTTCTATCTTCATTCATGTAGAAGATACGGTCTTATGAAACAATTTGTGTCATCATGTTACATACTGTTGTGAGAGACAATTATGTTACGTACTGCTGTGAGAGACAATTTTGACTGTTGGTATCTACTTACTGGACTTGAAAATATATATAACAGTGATAATATAGGGTCGAGGCATTTTTTGACCTAGTGGCTAACTGTTTTCAGCACGGCACAGAATGGGGCGAGGTGATGTTCTCGCTGAGCTACCTACCCACTGCTGAGAGACTCACTGTCGTCATAGTGAAGGCTCGAAACCTGAGGTTCTCTACCGACCCTGTACCTGGCGACCCATTTGTAAAGGTACAGTACTTACTGATACACTCTCATCTTCTTTAGTTAAGAAAATTATCAGACAAATAAAGCAAGATGCATAAGTTGAAAGTGTTATACTCAAGTTCAATGAAATAAAAATCCAACATATCTTTCCATTTATAACAGTTTGCCAATTTTGAGCAATGATAGTCAATGTGCATAAATCACAATACAGTTACAATGACACAAAAAACTTTAATGCATATTTCTTCGTCATTGTAATTTCGTCTCGTGACTAACGTAATAATTGATAACAATATTTTAATGTTTAGGAGCAACACCGTGAAGTTTTCTTTGATTATTTACCTGCAAAGTAATTTGTTAATGTAGAACATTTATTTCAAAATTTTAAATTTATACATTCCTGGAAATGGAAAAAAGAACACATTGACACCGGTGTGTCAGACCCACCATACTTGCTCCGGACACTGCGAGAGGGCTGTACAAGCAATGATCACACGCACGGCACAGCGGACACACCAGGAACCGCGGTGTTGGCCGTCGAATAGCGCTAGCTGCGCAGCATTTGTGCATCGCCGCCGTCAGTGTCAGCCAGTTTGCCGTGGCATACGGAGCTCCATCGCAGTCTTTAACACTGGTAGCATGCCGCGACAGCGTGGACGTGAACCGTATGTGCAGTTGACGGACTTTGAGCGAGGGCGTATAGTGGGCATGCGGGAGGCCGGGTGGACGTACCGCCGAATTGCTCAACACGTGGGGCGTGAGGTCTCCACAGTACATCGATGTTGTCGCCAGTGGTCGGCGGAAGGTGCACGTGCCCGTCGACCTGGGACCGGACTGCAGCGACGCACGGATGCACGCCAAGACCGTAGGATCCTACGCAGTGCCGTAGGGGACCGCACCGCCACTTCCCAGCAAATTAGGGACACTGTTGCTCCTGGGGTATCGGCGAGGACCATTCGCAACCGTCTCCATGAAGCTGGGCTACGGTCCCGCACACCGTAGGCCGTCTTCCGCTCACGCCCCAACATCGTGCAGCCCGCCTCCAGTGGTGTCGCGACAGGCGTGAATGGAGGGACAAATGGAGACGTGTCGTCTTCAGCGATGAGAGTCGCTTCTGCCTTGGTGCCAATGATGGTCGTATGCGTGTTTGGCGCCGTGCAGGTGAGCGCCACAATCAGGACTGCATACGACCGAGGCACACAGGGCCAACACCCGGCATCATGGTGTGGGGAGCGATCTCCTACACTGGCCGTACACCTCTGGTGATCGTCGAGGGGACACTGAATAGTGCACGGTACATCCAAACCGTCATTTAACCCATCGTTCTACCATTCCTAGACCGGCAAGGGAACTTGCTGTTCCAACAGGACAATGCACGTCCGCATGTATCCCGTGCCACCCAACGTGCTCTAGAAGGTGTAAGTCAACTACCCTGGCCAGCAAGATCTCCGGATCTGTCCCCCATTGAGCATGTTTGGGACTGGATGAAGCGTCGTCTCACGCGGTCTGCACGTCCAGCACGAACGCTGGTCCAACAGAGGCGCCAGGTGGAAATGGCATGGCAAGCCGTTCCACAGGACAACATCCAGCATCTCTACAATCGTCTCCATGGGAGAATAGCAGCCTGCATTGCTGCGAAAGGTGGATATACACTGTACTAGTGCCGACATTGCCTGTGGTTCTGTCAGTGTGATCATGTGATGTATCTGACCCCAGGAATGTGTCAATAAAGTTTCCCCTTCCTGGGACAATGAATAATTCACGGTGTTCTTATTTCAATTTCCAGGAGTGTAATTGTTGGAAGCAATGTATTACACACTATTTTCATTGTACGTGCACCGATCCTTAAAAATACATTGTGAAAGTGGATGTAACTGTGTAATTTTGTTTTTTCCTCTACAATGTAATTGTGAGAGACTGATTCAACAGAGTGACTGATTGGTGCTATTCGCCTCACGTATTTCCTGAAACGATTAATGTATCGCAATTGCCGTGAGGAGTGGACGCACGGTTTGAGGCACCATGTCACTGACTGCACGGCCCCTCCAGCCGGGGAACCGAATCCTCTCCCTCGGCATGGATGTGTCTGTTGTTCTTAGCATAAGTTAGTTTAATTTAGTTTTAAGCAGTGTGTAAGTCTAGGGACCGATGACCTCAGCAGTTTGGTCCCTCAGGAATTCACACACATTTGAACATTAGGCATCGTAATTTGCGCCACTTAATATATCGTAACTTCGTTTTCAACCAGATGAATTGTGAAAACGTTCTCTCTGAATGGCGTTTTGTCTCTTTTCATAGCTATATTAATTACAGAGATATCGATATCAACTTTGCTTTTGCTAATGAAAGCAGGGTAACTTCTGCTACTAGCATCGTATTTCTAGAAGACGAATTCAGCGAAGTTTCACTCTTAAAAATCTGATCACTAGCTTCGGAAAAATTACAACATTTAGAAATCGATTTATTCTTTTGAACATGAAACAAATTGCTGCCTTGCGTGAAAGTTCCTGATTTCATACCCAAGTAAAGAGACATATCACACTGGATAAGAAAGAAACAGTCTTACAATGCTACGATACCACAAAAGAAAGAGACACGGAAGAAATATAGTTTCCATTCCGTAAGTGTCCTTCAAGCGTGTGAAGGATAGTTTCTAAAAAAAAAAAACGCTCACAGACTTGCTGAGAGGCAGTGTAGAACAAGAATCACAATTCAATAAATCTGCAAAAACATGCATGTTACTGGAAGAACCCTTCAATACAACGTAGTGCAGGGTGCCAAGAATTCCGCATGCACATGAAGTTTTTCCAGGCGTGGGCAGCTCTGTTGCCCAAGTGCACACTTCCTCATTATCACTCCATGCTCTCTAAGCAGTAACAGGGGGAAAGAGAGGGAGAAACTGGAACACCCCACAAGTCAGTATTAATTACTTTTGGCACGCTGAAGACTAAAACTTTATATCTAGTACAAACCGTCAGTATACAAACAGACACTGACAATTTCGCAGATCTTAAACACTCCGTTTATCATGTTATCGTGACCTATTCAGTTTCCTAATCGAAAAAAGCATTTCGCGCTCATATGTTGATTTAAACGTTGTATCACGTTTGTAGTGCTATTATGGAGGAGTGGAAACTCATCCCGAGATTAAATAACATAGAAATACTGGACAGTTTTGACGTAAAACAATTTGTCTTTTAAACAGGAATTACACTCCAGATCGATCAGTTCCACTTGCACAGAGGAACACTCTCAACTAAAACCGCAACCAGATCGAAAACAGCTCAAAAACAGATGTAAGGTTCGCAGTGTCCGCAAGACGTTTAGAAAACTACTTTTGCAATTCTTTCAATGCTACAACGAATTTTTCAAACTTCGCGTTTTCTTTAACACCAGTGAGCTTAAGGAAGGGGACGGAGATTTATGTCAGAAGTCACCCCTCCACAATGTGACTTTCTCTTTAAATGTATCCGCTTCAAATTAGAAAAAAGTTTCCTCTCATCTTTAACGTCTTACTGTGGACAGTGGACATGTGCAGGGAAGTCCACTTGAAATGCTAGGTTTCTAACCCGTTCCAGGTGTTCTAATTTTGGTTCTTGCTTTCCTTTCTCTTTAATAAACTCATCAACTGTGAGTTTTAATTTGAAAAATCGTTCAAGGAGTGTCCCTTGACTTAACCTAAGCACTTTGCAGTAGTATGTTGTTGTTGTTGTTGTTGTTGTTGCTGCTGTCTTCAGTCCTGAGAATGGTTTAATGCAGCTCTCCATGCTACTATATCCTGTGCAAATTTCTTCATCTCCCGGTACCTACTGCAACCTATATCCTTCTGAATCTGCTTAGTGTATTCATCTCTTGGTCTCCCGCTGCGATTTTTACCGTCCACGCTGCCCATCAGTGCTAAATTGATCCCTTAATGCCTCAGAACATGTTCTACCAACCGATCCCTTCTTCTGGTCAAGTTGTGCCACAAACTTATCTTCTCCCCAATCTTATTCAATAGCTCCTCATTACTTATCTGGTCCACCCATTTAAACTTAAGAATTCGTCTGTAGCACCACATTTCGAAAGCTTCTATTCTCTTCTTGTGCAAACAATTTATCGTCCGTGTTTCACTTCCATACATGCCTACACTCCATACAAATACTTTCAGAAACGACTTCCTGACACTTAAATCTATACTCGATGTTAAAAAATTTCTCTTCTTCAGAAACGCTTTCCTTGTCAATGCCAGTCTACATTTTATATCCTCTCTACTTCGACCATCATCAGTTATTTTGCTACACGAATAGCAAAACTCATCTACTACTTTAAGTGTCTCATTTCCTAATCTAATTCCCTCAGCATCACACGACTTAATTCGACTACATTCCATTATCCTCGTTTTGCTTTTGTTGATGTTCATCTCATATCCTCCCTTCAAGACACTGTCCACTCCGTAGCGTCTCCACATTCTTCCTTCAGTTCCGTCAAAAATTGTTGCAACGGACAGTATAATAATGCGTGCAGCTCCAAAAAGTGTACTATTTGTACCACCTATTTCGTCACTTGCACCACGCCTGTAAATGTAGCACAAAGTGCTTCTCGATGTACAAAACAGTGAATCCCATACAAATCGTCTGTCATGCGTTGTAATTTTTTTTGTTTCACTGTCAAAAGCATCGTGTTGTAATGCTGTTGCGTAGCAAATCTGCGGTACCCGTCAATTATGCTCTTGCATAATAGATATTCAGAATTCTCATCCTTCCGTTCTGTGATACTCATTAATTTTTAAAGGCTTGTGCGATAGATCCCTAGACTGACTCTTTTTGTGCAAAGGGCCACTGGACCTGTCAACTTCCTTTAGACCACGGACAAACAGTGAAGGAAAAACACCGCTGAAACCACTATTCTGTCGAATTGAAACAAGTCGTGCCTACCGAAAAATGCCGTAACAAGGAACACCGTCCCTGGGTACGGCTAAACGAAATGTAGTTCTGTACCAGGCAGTTCACAGAAGGGCCGAGCAAAGCTGAGACGTGCCGAGTAGTGAAGAAACGGGCCGAACCTCGGACGGAACATATGTTGCAGTGTCACATATGCAGTTTAGTATGCCGTGGCCGACCCTGACGCACAAGATAAGGAGCTGGCCTGCAACGAGCGAAGCCAATGAAATAGGTATTCTGGCAACTATTGCTCACAACTACGAAAAAAGAGCATACGATGTTTAGCGAGGACATTATCGCAATTCGCCTAGGTGAAAACAGAATTACAATATCTTGAACAGTTCCAGACATATTGTGTTGATCGTCGACATGATGTTAACATACTTTCATTTGAATTTTTCGCTTGTGTGTAAACGTTTTCTAAGAGAAAATTATGCCTTTTGTTTGTTTATATGCCTTTTGCTTGCAGGTTTATTTATTGCAACATGGGAAGAAAGTTCATAAGAAGAAAACAACAACTAAGCGTGGTGAACGTTGTCCTATCTTTAACGAAGCAATGATTTTCAGTGTACCAGCTCATGCTCTACAGGTAGGTCAGAAATTGAGATCAGCTCTTTTTTTTATCAACACTTGTTGTTGTTGTGGTCTTCAGTCCTGAGACTGGTTTGATGCAGCTCTCCATGCTATACTATCCTGTGCAAGCTTCTTCATCTCCCAGTACCCACTGCAACCCACATCCTTCTGAATCTGCTTAGTGTAGTCATCTCTTGGTCTCCCTCTACGATTTTTACCCTCTACGCTGCCCTCTAATACTAAATTGGTTACACCTTGATGCCTCAGAACATGTCCTACCAACCGATCCCTTCTTCTGGTCAAGTTGTGCCACAAACTTCTCTTTTCCCCAATCTTATTCAATACTTCCTCATTAGTTATGTGATCTACCCATCTAATCTTCAGCATTCTTCTGTAGCACCACATTTCGAAAGCTTCTATTCTCTTCTTGTCCAAACTATGTATCGTCCATGTTTCACTTCCATACATGGCTACACTCCATACAAATACTTTCAGAAATGACTTCCTGACACTTAAATCTATACTAGATGTTAACAAATTTCTCTTCTTCAGAAACGCTTTCCTTGCCATTGCCAGTCTACATTTTATATCCTCTCTACTTCGACCATCATCAGTTATTTTGCTCCCCAAATAGCAAAACTACTTTACTACTTTAAGTGTTTCATTTCCTAATCTAATTCCTTCAGCATCAGCCGACTCAATTCGACTACATTCCATTATCCTCGTTTTGCTTTTGTTGATGTTCATTTTATATCCTCCTTTCAAGACGCTATGCATTCCGTTCAACTGCTCTTCCAAGTCCTTTGCTGTCTCTCACAGAATTACGATGTCATTGCCGAACCTCAAAGTTTTTATTTCTTCTCCGTGGATTTTAATACCTACTCCGAATTTTTCTTTTGTTTCCTTTACTGCTTGCTCAATATACAGAATCAATAACATCGGGGAGAGACTACAACCCTGTCTCACTCCCTTCCCAACCACTGCTTCCCTTTCATGTCCCTCGACTCTTATAACTGCCATCTGGTTTCTGTACAAATTGTAAATAGCCTTTCGTTCCCTGTATTTTACCCCCGCCACCTTCAGAATTTGAAAGAGAGTATTCCAGATAGTTCGGTAATTTTCACATCTGTCAACACCTGCTTCCTTTGGGATTATAATTATTATATTCTTCTTGAGGTCTGAGGGTATTTCGCCTGTCTCATACGTCTTGTTCACCAGATGGTAGAGTTTTGTCATGACTGGCTCTCCCAAGGCCGTCAGTAGTTCCAATGGAATGTTGTCTACTCCGGGGGCCTTGTTTCGACTCAGGTCTTTCAGAGCTCTATCAAACTCTACATGCAGTATCGTATGTCCCATTTCATCTTCATCTACACCCTCTTCCAATTCCACAATATTGTTCTCAAGTAGATCGCCCTTGTATAGACCCTCTATGTACTCCTTCCACCTTTCTGCTTTCACTTCTTTGGTTAGAACTGGGTTTCCATCTGAGCTCTTGATGTTCATACAAGTGGTTCTCTTATCTCCAAAGGTCTCTTTAATTTTCCTGTAGGCAGTATCTATCTTACCCCTAGTGAGATAAGCCTCTACATCCTTACATTTGTCCTCTAGCCATGCCTGCTTATCCATTTTGCACCTCCTGTCGATCTCATTTTTGAGACATCTGTATTCCTTTTTGCCTGCTTCGTTTACTGCATTTTTCTATTTTCTCCTTTCATCAATTAAGTTCAATATTTCTTCTGTTACCCAAGGAGTTCTACTAGCCCTCGTCTTTTTACCTACTTGATCCTCTGCTGCCTTCACTACTTCATCCCTCAAAACTGCCCTTGAGAGTATTCCAGTCAACATTGTCAAAAGCTTTCTCTAAGTCTAAAAATGCTAGAAACGTAGGTTTGCCCTTCCTTAATCTAGCTTCTAAGATAAGTCGTAGGGTCAGTATTGCCTCACGTGTTCTAACATTTCTACGGAATCCAAACTGATCCTCCCCGAGGTCGGCTTCTACTAGTTTTTCCATTCGTCTGTAAAGAATTCGCGTTTGTATTTTGCAGCTGTGACTTATTAAAATGATAGTTCGGTAATTTTCACATCTGTCAACACCTGCTTCCTTTGGGATTATAATTATTATATTCTTCTTGAGGTCTGAGGGTATTTCGCCTGTCTCATACGTCTTGTTCACCAGATGGTAGAGTTTTGTCATGACTGGCTCTCCCAAGGCCGTCAGTAGTTCCAATGGAATGTTGTCTACTCCGGGGGCCTTGTTTCGACTCAGGTCTTTCAGAGCTCTATCAAACTCTACATGCAGTATCGTATGTCCCATTTCATCTTCATCTACACCCTCTTCCAATTCCACAATATTGTTCTCAAGTAGATCGCCCTTGTATAGACCCTCTATGTACTCCTTCCACCTTTCTGCTTTCACTTCTTTGGTTAGAACTGGGTTTCCATCTGAGCTCTTGATGTTCATACAAGTGGTTCTCTTATCTCCAAAGGTCTCTTTAATTTTCCTGTAGGCAGTATCTATCTTACCCCTAGTGAGATAAGCCTCTACATCCTTACATTTGTCCTCTAGCCATGCCTGCTTAGCCATTTTGCACCTCCTGTCGATCTCATTTTTGAGACATCTGTATTCCTTTTTGCCTGCTTCGTTTACTGCATTTTTCTATTTTCTCCTTTCATCAATTAAGTTCAATATTTCTTCTGTTACCCAAGGAGTTCTACTAGCCCTCGTCTTTTTACCTACTTGATCCTCTGCTGCCTTCACTACTTCATCCCTCAAAACTGCCCTTTCTTCTTCTACTGTATTTCTTTACCCCATTCCTGTCAATTGCTGTCTTACCCTCTCCCTGAAACTCTGTACAACCTCTGGTTCTTTTAGTTTATCCATATCCCATCTTCTTAAATTTCCTCCTTTTTGCAGTTTCTTCAGTTTTAATCTACAGGTCATAACCAATAGATTGTGGTCAGAGTCCACATCTGCCCTGGAAATGTCTTATAGTTTAAAACCTGGTTCCTAAATCTCTGTCTTACCATTATATAATCTATCTGATACCTTTTGGTATCTCCAGGCTTCTTCCATGTATACAGCCTTCTTTCATGATTCTTGAACCAAGTGTTACCTATGATTAAATTGTCCTCTGTGCAAAATTCTACCAGTCAGCTTCCTCTTTCATTTCTTTGCCCCAGTCCATATTCACCTACTACGTTTCCTTCTCTGCCTTTTCCTACTACCGAATTCCAATCACCCATGACTATTAGATTTTCATCTCCCTTCACTTTCTGAATAATTTCTTTTATTTGATCAAACATTTCTTCAATTTCTTCGTCATCTGCAGAGCTAGTTGGCATATAAACTTGTACTACTGTAGTAGGTGTGGGCTTCGTATCTATCTTGGCCACAATAATGCGTTCACTATGCTGTTTGTAGTAGCTTACCTGCATTCCTATTTGCCTATTCATTATTAAACCTACTCCTGCATTACCCCTATTTGATTTTGTGTTTATAACCCTGTAGTCACCTGACCAAAACTCTTGTTCCTCCTGCCACCGAGCTTCACTAATTCCTACTATATCTAACTTTAACCTATCCATTTCCCTTTTAAAATTTTCTAACCTACCTGCCCGATTAAGGGATCTGACATTCCACGCTCCAATCCGTAGAATTTTCTTTCTCCTGATAACGACTTCCTCTTGAGTAGTCTTCGCCCGGAGATCCGAATGGGGGACTATTTTACCTCCGGAATATTTTACCCAAGAGGACGTCATCATCGTTTAATCATACAGTAAAGCTGCATGCCCTAGGGAAAAATTACGGCCGTAGTTTCCCCTTGCTTTCAGCCGTTCGCCGTACCAGCACAGCAAGGCCGTTTTGGTTATTGTCACAAGGCCAGATCAGTCAATCATCCAGACTGTTGCCCCTGCAACTACTGAAAAGGCTGCTGCCCCTCTTCAGGAACCAGAGGTTTGTCTGGCCTCTCAACAGATACCCCTCCATTTTGGTTGCACCTACGGTATGGCTATCTGTATCGCTGAGGCACTCAAGCCTCCCCACCAACGGCAAGGTCCATGGTTCATGGGGGGGAGGTTATCAACACTATGGAAACAAAAAAAAAAGAAAGACACACAGCTAGCCTATTGGAAGTCAGACTCTTCAGGCATGCCGTTTGAAGAAAGTCTCAGTCAGCTATACAGGACTGTTACAAGAGGACATCTGTCTTAGGTCTCTCACTCCCTGTTTTCCTTTTTCTATTCTTTTACAGATCAGGCTACTACCCCATGAAAATAATCTCCCCACATTCGTGTTTCCTACTGGATAGTAATACATTTCTTATTTAGATAATGTGTCGTAACTCTTTCTCTCCAAACGAACACAATTTGCTATGTCGGTATTTGATCATTTATAGTATATACATGTAGAACTTGGCATATGCAAATATTCCATTGTATGCCTGTCTTCACTTACCACAGAAACTACACTTCAGTTGCCAGCGTATAAGAATTTTCGTTCTGAAAGAAGACTCAACTTCCACTCTCACACTGTCGGGCTGCTGTTGTCGTTTCTGTTCTTGGTCTTAAGTGTTTGATGCATTGTACCTCATATACATGAAGTAAATGAAAAAATATGACCGCAGGAAAAAAAAGGCTATGATGACAGACTGATCTATAGCATATCTGAATGATATTTTGACAACATTGTACAGTATTTTTGAAATTTCCCATCTTGTGAGATCATGGTTATGCAGGAACCTAAGAGTAAAGTTTAAATTTCACAGAATATTCTCAAACAACATTCTGTACAATATATTCCATTATTCTTCCATGTAATTTTACACACTCCACAACATAACATTTATCAAACCCTGTTGTTTCATCGGTTTAGACAACATCTCTAATCATCTGACTCGTAATTCATGGTGTTCACTTTCCATCATTCAAACTTTCCATCATTGGAAACAGTTACCAACTGCTGCATCCAGAGCAAATGAATGTCTTACATAATGTCTCGCATTTATCAATTGTATCATATAGTAACATCAATATAATGTATTGATGTTAATGAGTAACTCATTATGTAGCATAAACTTGTTTTCTTGACTTTCAGACAATACAGCTGCGGGTAACTGTTGCAGAAAATACAGGAGAACCACGAGCCCGTGCTGTGGGGCATGTGATTGTGGGTGCCCAAGCTACAGGGAAGGCACTCTCACATTGGAGTCAAATGTTATCCTCTTTACGCAAGCCCATTGCAATGTGGCATGTTCTACGCAAATGACAATTCACTGTTTAAACAATGTAAAATTATTTTCTAACCATTATGTGTAAGTGATTCGATGGTACTAATCTGGTGCTATGCCTGCAACTTGCTATGATTCAGTGTCATTCGTATAGAGATGACATAATTCTGTAATGACTGTCATACCAAGTTTCTTAAAATCCTAGGTCCTTTCATAACTACTATCATAACTACCTTTTAGTACAAATTATTGAGTGAGATTTCATATGCACATTTTTCTTTGGTCCTTTTTGTACATAATGAAAGACAATTTTATAATATACACTGTGACTCTTTCCTGTTAATTTTGTTGTACAGTTAGATCAGGAAATCAGAAGGCATAATTTTTCAAAAATATCTTAAATATGTACCTGAAGATAGATATTTCCAAATGGTTTTTGTTTACCTGTGAGAAATAAGTGGTGGAAGAATGAAGCAGTACTTTCCTCATAAGAAAACTCATATATTTGGATATTACTATTTTTCAGTTATTTCCAGTTCTACAGTGATCCTGCAAAGCTGCCAACAACAAAAAAGAAATAAACAAGAACTTGCTAAGAGAGAATATTAAACAGACTCATAGTTTATATTCTACAACATATCTAACAACAATGAGTAATCCCAGCTATTGTATGTCTAACAACAATGAATAATCCAATTTATTGTATCACTGAAATACGGATCTTCTCTTTTTTTCCATGAAGCTATTAAAAGATGTACAAGTAACTACAAAACAATCACCAGATTTAGAAAAATGGAACAGATAAATGGACCAACTGAACAGAACGTTAACATCACTTTAGAATTCCTTATGTCGAGTAATAGTCAGAATATGTTTATTCTATAATATAAAACCTTGGAATGTAGTCAAATAAACTTATGACTTAAGAGACTGTAATTATCTAACACTTAACATCATTCTAAAAATTGAATTGTTATGGCAATCAATATTATATATGTCATTGTTCACCGATAATAATATTGAGGTCTACAGATGACCTTCAAATTTCGTTGCAGAACAGACTTTCCCACACAGCTATACTTCTTAGTTGTTGATTTTTGTGTATTATGTACAAGGATCATAAAACTATAATCTCATGACATAACAAAAAACTGATTTCAACATTCGTTAATCTTACCTTAAAATCAATGTTTTGTTTTTCTCCCACCATTTCTTTATCCTTTACGAAAGAAGATTTCTGCTGTGCCTGAAGATCTGCTTTTCTTTAAATGTTGCATGTGCATAAAAATCACTCATTATACAACAAAAAATTCTGGTAATTTTCATATCTTATTTCATTCCTATTAATGTGGTAAATAATTGTATTAGAGATTATTAGAGGTGTATTTGTACAGATTCTCATTGTGGGGCAAAGACACCTTCCCCTCTTTGATCTTGGAAGACACTGTGATATACTATAAAATCAACACAAGAACAAAAATATTGAGTCTTCATTGTAGTAACAAAAATTAACAACTGTAGAATATCTATAAAACTGAAAGAATTATGTTACAGATAGATAATGTTTCTAGAACTTAAGAGCCTTTCCCAGAGAACAAAAAATGATGTGGACCAACATAAGAGGAGTTCTGCCATCTTAACAGCAGCTTAATGTATGTATGGAACTTCATTCTTATATTTCATATTTGCAGTACCTGTTGCTATCAACAATTATCCATGTATTGGTTGTAATTAATCATGGTAATTGTTTTAAAGAGGGTCAATCAGGTAATAATCTATATTTCATATATTAACAGTGCCTCACGATGAAACTTTAGTAGTTAATTGTTTTTCTCCTTTTCTAACGAAACTAGAAACACTATACCATTGCCCAATTGTATCATCAAATGTACACACCATGAGATTATTCCTGCATTTTAACTTCAACATAATATATAATTTGTAAATACCACAGAAATACATTACTGCTTTAAATATGACAATAGCAAAATACAATGGAATAACATCACCATCATTGCTGGCATTTGTTTCTAGTGTCATTAGTGGACCAGACATATAGTAGTGTCCAATATGTGATAAGGATGTTGATGCAGATGAAAATGAATTATAGAGAAATTCTGTTTAATTGCACAATTCAAGTGTCTTACACAATGTTTATTTAAAGTTGATAACATAATAAGCATTTACATGACTAAGGAAACCATTAAGTGAAAAGATAATATATTCCTTTGACTGTTTGCTCAAATTTTCCCTATAACTTTCGTTGAGGTTGGATGCTATCTTCTTTTATTTGATGAAATGTCTCATAGCCCCTTGTCTCACAGTTATATTCATTTCTTCATTTTCATATGTGTTTCTGTGTTATTATCCTTGATGACCCTCTTCAAAATCTTCTTTTAACATTAAACCTTTTTCATGATTTTTGTCACAGTAGTTCTAGTCCAGGTTTTGGGTACTAAGTTGTTAACATTTTTATTGTAGAACTGTAAAAGTTCTTGTGTCTTTTATTTACCTCATGTTTTCACGTATCTATTGAGGAATTCCCATATATTTGTTAAATTATATGTAGCATGTTATCTTAGTAAGACAATGCATATTCAAGAAGACTATGACACGTTTAATAAATGTACAAGAAATGATAATTCACATTACAGCTAAAAGACTGCACTGTTTCTATTTGAATAGATAGACAGTGACACTTGTTATATGTTTCAGTGGCATTCAGTAAATACTGATATAAATGAAATTGTTTAGCAAAGGATTATTACTAAGTACACATAAATTTCAGCTTGCCATAAAGCAGCATAGATAACAACATGTAGAGAATCATAATCTTTAAAGAGCCAGAAGAAAACTATTCTTATATCAGATCTACAAAACTGTCTGCTTATACCTAAAAGCATATAACTGGATTTCTGTCAGATCAGTATTGTTATTAGTTGCAACAACAACTAAATATCTGTTAGTACTTTCCATTTGGATCTGGATTTTATGAGTTAATTGTAATAGCTCTCATAACTAATATTAGTAAAAGCTTAAACTACCACATCAAGTACTTGCATTCTTATGAGTAAATGTTTTTACTTTCATAATAATTGTTTTCTACTGAAATTGAAATGTAACATTAAAAGTGAGATTACAATGAAATACTAACAAAAAGTTTAATATTTAGCAGATGTACTGTATCTGAAAACAAAAAATAGCAAATCAAAGAATAAATGATAATGCAACTGAAAGTGCAGAAATGATTACTCAGAGAGTATATATGGCAAATAAGCCCTGGAGTTAGGGTAACAATGGCACTGGACTAGGATTCAGGAGTTTGAAGCTTCAAACCCATGTTCAGCAGTCTTGATTTATGTTTTCAGTGGTTTTCCTAAATCACTACAGGAAAATGCCAGGATGGTTCCTTTAAAAGGAAGCTTGTGCTCCATCTGTAATGACCTCATTGTTGATGGGATGTTAACCACTATTATCCTCCTCTTCCTTCTCCTCCTCCTCCTCCTTCAACAATGAGACTCTGACAAAAATCTTTCATATTTTCACTGAAAGGTTAATTTTTTTTAAATATGCAAAGAGTGTAAGATGTCTCAAGGGTAGTTAGTTGTTTTCACATTTTGTTGTAAAATGAGTTATCATACATATAAGATACAAGAAATGTAGTGGGCAAAATAAAAGCAATGGAAAGAGTAAAGATAATGATCCACGGAGTAGAGAGATGTAAGCAAGACTTGGAAGTTGTTGCTTTGCTTCTGGACAATGTCTTTAGAAGAAGCAAAGACTCACAAGCGTTATCAAAAAGTTCATAATCTTATTTATAGGGCTGTCTACCATTCAGTATCTCGACTATATGGAAAATGGTTGTCTTCATTCTTTTCCTTGTTTGAATCAATATATTATATGACTTTGCAAAAAAAAAAAATGCTTTTCAAACTGATACGTGTACCTCATTGATGGATTGCAATGCCACATACGAATTTAAGTTCTTCAAAGTTGAAAGTGGCTACTTATTATTTCACATATACATGCTAAAGTTCTATTAGAAACAAGTTTCAGAGTTGAAAGTGCCTAATTATTATTTCATATAGTAGTGTTTAAGTTCTATTAGAAACAAGCAAAAACAGTCAACATCATATGTTCAGAAAAACAGAAGATATTTAAAAATTTAATGTCCAAGAACACTTAGTGTAGCTTCCACTTCATACCATTTTATACTGTCTGCATAATATTCAGTTAATGAATTATCTCCTCTCCTTATGTTTTACATATTCTACATTCATCTATACATTTTGTAAATGAGAAAATATTGCTTTATTAGTATTTAAAATTACTATGAAAGACATTATGTGAATGTCCACAGATGTATATCATTCTAAGAATCTTATACCTTTAGCAAAAGGAAGCGTTGTCCAATTTTATCAGCTGCATCAAGCACAAAATTATCTCATTCACAGGGTACAGCACAAATATTTTGTTTATCTTCTGTTTTCAGAGTCACAAAAATAATCCGTTAATTTCTTTTGTAGAATAAGTTCCCAGTATTATCATTTGTAATCTAAAGCATAAATTATTGAAGATACATCACAGTGAAGAATTTGGGGTCAATAGTTTCATTCTTTGTAGCTTTAATTTTTGTCCCAGTTTCTGTCTAAACAGTATGTGATGCTGGTCGTGATTAAAGAATGCAAAATACTTAATGCTGTAGACTGATAATTTATTTGTTCATTGTCAAAATTATATCATCATTTAAGTTTATGAGTATATTGGTTAGAAGCTGTTTTTGGCTTACAGATGACTGCTTTCAAGCATCAAATTTCCTGTGAAGTGCCTAAAGTTTCTAAGCTTCACCTAGTTCCTCTGCATCATTCTCAATTAAGATGGCCTTCCAGCACAGCAAAAGTCTTTTTCATTCTGTCATTTATTCTACTTTCCCTTCAATGACAATCTTGTAATTGTGTGTAAATAAAATTCAGAGATATTATGAAAATCATTTTTGTAAATATATGTGTATCCATAGAATGTAATCATAAAATATTTTAAACAGCAATCTCTTCCTTATTAATGCATTAACTGACTGCAAAAAGCCACCTCTGATCTGAGCTTGAACATAATAAATATTAAGCTGTGTAGGTACTAAAGGAAATGGGGCCATTCAAAGGTAAATGAAAGATATATTTATATACAGAAGTATCTAATCATAAGTAGTAGTAAGCAACATGTTAGAATACAAGGTTATGTTTCTTAGTTTGTATTGGAAGATATTTGAGATACTGTTTTCTAGTCAGATTGTTAATAACTGCTCTTTGACACATTACAAAGAATTTCATTGATATATATATACATAGAAACATGTAAATAAATAAAATAGCAGAGCCAGAAACTTCCAGACTAATCAACAATATAGTACCATAAAATCTATGTGATGACAAAGGAAACAAATATCACAATCATGCATAGTTTATAGTTATTATCAGGCTTTTAGATTCATTCAGAAACAACATCAAGGTCAGACATGTGTAAGAAATAGTCTTTTCATGCACTGATATGAAATTATTTCCTTCTTGGACCTATTATTAACCTATGAGTGTTAATGTATTTACGAGTATGTAACATAACTACAATGATCAGTTGTTGCTTTGACATCCATTTATAAAATGAAATACCACAGTAATACAAAATGCAAATTTATGTTTGGCATACAAGTTATGTGCTAGAGAATGAAACATACTCAAAATGAAAAAATATGAAAACATGTGGTACAGATTTTAAAAGATAGACTCAGTTTTTAAACAAGTGCGAAACTGTTTTATGAACCACCACTCCACAAACAATATGAGAGAAGGATCAGTGGTATTTTTACCAGATTTATATAATATCTTGACATCTCAAACCACAGACTACTGGGCCTGAGATATGACATAGCATCAAATTTTAAGTTTGAACTTCATTTAAGACATTGCCTTATAATTCTTTAATTTCATTGCTAGTGTTAAAAAGATCATGTCTGGTTTGTAACACCTTTATTATTGGCAAAAGATATATATTCACATGGGAGCTGTGCATAATTTACAAATCTTTCTCTCTCTTATAAATGTAGTATTTGAAATAAGAAAAAGAATCAGCAGACTCTGTTGTGTGTTACCATGTTAACTGAAAGAACCTTATATGAACCTGCGGTGGAAAATTATATCACACTAATGAATGTCTCTTGTTAGTCTGTGCTCTGAGAGTTGCCCATTTTTTATATCTTGTCATTCCCTCTTGTGTTTTTCAAGAAGTTATGAGACTGCCAACATTTTACAATAATTTCTACTCATTATTTTTAAAAAATCATACATATCGTCTTCACTATAATTCACAGTAATCCCACTATTATGTCATGAAGCAAAAGCAGTGGACTTTATTAATGAACTTTCATTGACAGATTCACACTTCCCAACCCATTCACTAGATCTACTTGTAAACCAATCATATATGATTTAGTCAGGACTTGTTTTGGCTACCATATAAAATTTAATAAAAAATATGGAAATGGACTTGTTCAGTACTTAATTCTCACAGGTAGTACTACATTCATCTCAAATAATTTATGTAATCCAGATTTGATTACATACATTTCTTTTGTTCCTAATTTTCAGAGATTTATGTGTTTGCTCTTTGTTTTGTAAAGATACAACAATTTGATGCTCCTTTCTGCAGTTCTAGTGTATCTGCTACATACAGACACTACAGACTAAAAGTTTCATCCAAAACACAAAGAGGTCAGAAGGTGCAAAAATAACAGCAGGATAGCAATAGAAAGAACAAATATTATTTTATACATTGAAATTCAGACTCAGTACCAAGAAACAAAACTGCATACTGCAGTGCTCATACTGTAATCTTATACAGTGACATACAAACATTCTGTTTCTTAGATTTAATGTGAAGGAGAGATAACGAAGAATTCAAGAAATAGTATAGCTCAGTAAGTAAATTACTATAAACTACTCCTATGTGTCTGTTTCATTTGCCACATGTGTCAGTGATTTATTGACTTTTGTAAGTTCCAGAATATGGTATTTTGGTCTGAACACATGTCACACCTTTTCTCATATATATTTGTATGAAATTAATCATATTCTTGCAACAAGGAGGTCACATTTAAAACATTTTAAAGTTGTGCGATGGTACACACATAATTTGTGGAATTTACTGAACTCTTCTAATAATATACTCAGGAAATTATTTATCACTGGATGAAAATGGATCAATACTGGTACATATATAATATTACACAATTCATCTTGGAATTACTGCACATCCTTTTCTTGGCAGAAATAAATCCCAAACTATAATAAAATAAAATTCAGTAATTATTTCAATATATCATTGGTCTAGAATGTATTAATTTTTATTTGTGTTCTTTAATTAATGTGTGATATGGAGTGAACTTTTATGTTTCAACATATCAATATACTGATGCAAAATACGTCACAATAAACAAAGTACTGCAGCATGATCCTATTACCAAGTTTCAGACATGCATTTTCTCATAGTTCTCCTTTAATTAATGCTGGACTGATACACAGATAGGAATTAATACTGTTGCTTGCCCTGTTCCAAACTCTTCTCCCTTTCCTACACTTTCCCTAGTATTTTATAATATATTTATGCTGGAAATATACTGCAAACCTAGGAATACAAATGATTTCTACAGCTATGAATTAAACAACAATAACTAGTATCAACAAACACATTCAACTAGAAGCTATCTCCATCAACAGAAAATGATTTCTCCAAATGTGACTAGTTTTGTGATTAAAATTAATTAAATCTCACTATTTCCATTTCCTTTTCTAAATATAAGTTATGATTAGCTGTTCTTTTCTTTAGCACTGTTAATTCTACTATGTTTTTTTATTACTTTTCTTTGTATTCATTATATTCATTAACGATTTCTATTTGCCACATTCATTTTGGGAATCATCATCCATGGAGATATTTAATCAATACAAAACATAAATGTTATCAGCTATTTAGCCCTTCTCAGATATATCTATAGAAAATTTGTCCCTGCTGAGTAAATGCTCATCATAAAAATTCTTCATAGTCTCCTTTTACAATTTTCTTCTTGTGATAATGCATTATGACTGTGAAAGAACTATTACTGTACCCATTTTTTGTTTGTTTGTTTGTGTGCTCTTTTAGCTAACAACTTCTAGATTTTATTTGATCAGCTTTACAAGTCCTATATTCTTTCTGCCTGAATTAAATGAAAATGTGGACTGCTGCTTAATTCTGTTCTTCAAAAAATGGTATTACAAAACCAGATCACATATGTGGATCTTGGAAATTTGCATGCATGACAAACTGGACTCTGTTTTTATACGTATCATATATTACTTATTCATGAAATCAGTATGTTTTCAATATATTACAAAATGAACTGAACATTATTGGGAATATTCATTATTGATTGAAGAACTATTGCTACAAAGGCAATGAAAACCTTGTAAAAACCTATTAGCTATCTAATCTGCCTTACTTTGGATCTTTTGCACACATGTTCATCTTGCTTTCACACTGTATTCTATTAAAGAAAATAATAGTGCTTCTAACTTTTTTTAATTCACCATGAATTTTTCTTTGTGAACTTTTTAAGATTTCCCTCCATTATCATCTGTATGTGAGTGAATTTCCAGGTTTACATGATTGGAAATATGATATGCTCCTTGTGATTTCTATTTTGTGGTGGCAAGCATGGGAAATGAGTAGACAAAAGATAATTTAAGAGAATAGTAGACTAAATATTCTAAAATACATTTTTGTGAAATACTTTAGTGTTTGGATGCCCTTACACAAGTTTAATGACTATCAGATTTATCAGTTGATAACAGAAGTCCTAGTCAATTATCCTGTTGCTTTGCACACTACATCTAAAACTAAAATATCAACTCCTATTACTGAACAATCTCTGATACAGTGATTTACAAAAGTTATTGTGATGAACAAATTATTAGCATTCATTTTTACAAAACTGAACAACAAACCAATCATAAATTAATGAAGCTAGCTCTCAAATCAATATTAACAAGCATTGCTGAACATTGTAACATGTATAATATTGAGCTTCAGGTGTTTCTCAGGAAAAAGCAGAATCTTTAACCATATGGGTGCACATTTGACCAATAAAGTCAGTATATTTCAAGAATTCTAAACAAAGTTACTCTTGGATCAAATAAATATGTATATAAACTGTTTTAGTCCAGAACAACCACACATATACAACTTCATTAAGCTATGACACAATAACTGTTGTTTTTCCTTTCTGTCATTAAAAAAACAAAACTCTGTAAATAATTTGAGAGTGAAGGTAACACCTCAGTGAATAGTGGAAGCACTGATTCAGTGACAGGCACACAAAAAACAATGAAAATTGGCTAGTTTTCTAACAGATCAGTGTAGCTGCATGGTGTGTGTGTGTGTGTGTGTGTGTGTGTGAGAGAGAGAGAGAGAGAGAGAGAGAGAGAGAGAGAGAGAGAGAGAGAGAGGGGGGGGGGGCAGAGGGGGGGGGGGGAGTGAGTGGGCAGGTGGGTGGGTGGGTCGGTGGGAGTGTGCAGACACATACATGCATGTACCTCCATGTGTGAAAAAGCTGGTGAAGTTTTCATTTGTTTTTGTGTGCCAGTAAACACCTCAAGACTTCTACTACTTATTGAGTTGTTACCTTCAGGCCTAATTGGTTTACATTCTGCCAGAACTTTCCATGCCACTGTCTGTACACTCTGTTACCTTATGTATGTTATGTCTTTCACTGAATGAGAAATATGCTTATGAATTTACGCAACAGTAAAACTATGGCTATAAGCTAAAATTTCTCTCCTGTGATACACTGTGTTACAAAGAATTCACCGATATAAACTCAAACTCCTGTTATCTTAATAAATCAACTAAATTACTGGACTAACTGCTGATAACATGTTTTGATACAAAAACCTTTGAAAAGATAGTGTCATGAGGGTACAAACACTGTATATTATGTATATTCATGAATTAATTTTCAAAGAAAAATGGAGGGCTATTATTGTTTTATTTTAAGTTTCCAAATTTTATAAGGGGCAGAAGCATAATCTTCAATGCTTATTGTCTTAATTGTAATCAGTTGTAATGAATACTATCGTATGATAGGGTGGAGACAATAACACTGAAGGAATGAGAATAGAAGTAAATTTTATTTTTTGAAAATTGTCTAATAATGGAACAGCAATGTCCATATTCTTCTGTGATAAAATTGTAAGAATCATGAATCAGTTTCATTTACTTTTTTTAGCAGTAAAATGTTTTAGTCAGACACTATTTTTGCACATGTTACAACTGAATAGTTTTTGTTAGTAAATTCTGCATTTATAACAGATTTTTCTATTTCTGTGTAAAATTTTTACAGATTATGTAAATGCCATTGTTTTTTGATACTCATAGAAAAAAATATGTTTACCGTTTAAAATTCAGTCTGTAAAATAAATTTCATTGTAAATAAACTAATTGATATGTGAGTGTAACTTCTTATCCTGCTCAGACTCAAATTCACATGTCAAAATGGCAAAAAAACTCAATGGATTTTACAGATCTGGGCTCATGGCATTTTATGTG
This sequence comes from Schistocerca gregaria, assembly GCF_023897955.1. Classification (NCBI taxonomy): domain Eukaryota; kingdom Metazoa; phylum Arthropoda; class Insecta; order Orthoptera; family Acrididae; genus Schistocerca; species Schistocerca gregaria. The sequence continues at coordinate 520,928,748 of NC_064922.1, read as the reverse complement.
CTTGTAATATATCTGGAAATTAAAATGTACTGAGAGTGTAATAGTAAACTGTGAAAAATTTGGAAATACATTTCTTTTTGCTGCAACCATGGCTCCCTTTGTCCTCAGTGAAGCTGCCATTATACTTAACTGAACTACCGTAGTGTCAGAAATTACTTGTTGTAAATATGTTAAAGTGTCTGCTATTCTATCAATTCTTTTCTGATTAACCAAAAAATGTTCTAATCAGTGAAAGACATATTAAGCTCGTTTTTTAAATTCTTTTGTTCATTTTAATTACAAATACCATTACATTTAATGCCTCAAAAAGTCTCATGATATACAAAGTCATTTGCTTTCACATTTCATTTCATTGTTAATGGTATCCAAATATTTTTGAATAGTTACTGTAACAGATTTTTAACTTTTGGCCACAATATGCAATAATTATACACTGAAAAATAAAATACATAACAATACAATCACATGTACTTCAGTGATACAATATGGGCTATTGGCATTGGAAAGATCATTCCTTCATGGAACTGAAAATACAATAACCGAAATCATTTAGGAGCTGATAACTACAAAAGTGTTATTTTAGTGCATTTGAAATTTTATTGACATTAAAAAATTTGTATCTAGAAAATATATGGGCTACATTGCAAGAAATATGATACTGTAAATAAATTCAATTTCAAGCTAAGCTTTAAGGGTACATCTGCAATACTGTTGGAGACTCAACACAGTAAAGTAGTGTTGTGATTAATATGTTTTCAGTTGAAGAATTAATAGTGACCTTAAGGAAACTGAAGGGCAATAAAGCTATTGGACCTGATGGAACAGTAGCATCAAACAATTTATAAATTATGAATGAACTGTGGAGGAAAGTTCACATTGTGGTGCTTCTAAAAATCAGGAAAAGGCCTCACTGAACACAAGAATTTTAGAACTTTTGTTCTTTTTCTAACTTTACAAAGCTTTTCAAAGGATAGTTCTTGATACAATAGTTGTGAAGATTGATAGGAAACTAATTTCATAGAAATATGTCGCTTACAAAGGCAAATAGTAATGTGGTTTACTTGTGAGCATCAGAAGATGATGAATAGGAGATAGTCTTATAGTAGGGCAGCGTCCATTGGTCTACTGGCAGCTTATAACTCAGGTTATCACTGAAAACAAAATCAACTGTCGTTCTGCATCCATTAGAAAGCTTCAGGTCACTCTACTGCAGAGTAAAAATTCATACTGGAAAAAAGGCCTAGGCTATGATTTTGTCAAAAGCATGCAAAGATTTTTTAACCTTCAGTAAGTGAAGATACCTAATATTGTGAAAAGGATAGATTGCCATGCACCATATAGAGGAGACATTGGGTGCAAACTCAAAAAGCTGCATTCACAGACTTTTGGTCAAAAGTTTAAATGTTACGCCTCTCTGGGGCTCAACATCTCCTCAAAATATTGTCATTATTTGATCCTGGATTTTCCATTTTAACTTAAGAAGAGTAGATGGAGAAACTGGAAGAACGGGGAATATTTTTTTCTTCCATTGTTAAACACTCGTATCAAATATCAGTTGAATTCAACAGAAGAGGGTTTATACAAGGCATTAAAAAAGTATACCACATTTTGAAAGATGGCAGTATGGACCAAACAAAAAAAGTCCCCTAAGCATGGGCTCTAAAATGCATACCGTAAGTACATGACCACGTGTGCATCTTCACTAATGTGAAACACATCTCTTCTATTGCAAGCTATTTGCTATTATGAACAACCTACAGAATGCAAGAGAGAGAATGAGAGAGAGAGAGAGAGAGAGAGAGAAAGAAAGAAAGAAAGAAAGAGGATGAGTTCCGCAGTTATGTCCATGGATAAATGCAATAAATATCTGTCAGTATTGTTACTGTAAACCACATTCACATTTCTGACTAAGTGAAGTCTTGAATTGGTTCTAGTGGAACTAGTTTGTATTTTGATGAGTTTGTGAAATGCTTTTAGTTTTATGTTTGCACTTACCAGCTAATGGAAACCTGTTATTCCACATGGGAAAATTTTACAGCATACATGGCATGGGCTAAATGATTTATATAGTAGCCCTATCCAACATTATAGGTAAAAGTATTAAATCTTTAGTGTAAGTGAGTAAAGTAGCATGGAGGCTGCCACAGAATGTTGCAGTAACAGCGCTGCCTGTCAGCTACACTATGTCAACAAGTAGGACACAATATCAGATGCAGAAGCAGGTTGTAGAGCGAGTATAGCTGAGTGCAGTGGTAAGCTGCCCCACTCAGCAAAGAACAATGTAATAAGCATGTCATTGCCTCCACAAACAGAGTCTCTTTGTTATGGGCAACATGACTAGATGCCAGATTTTAGAGAAACAATTTCACAGTAACTGAGTGTAAATGAGGCTGAATTTGAGGACAGGACATCATTCGATTCGGGGACTTGGTCATCACTGAGTACCTGTGTGCCAGAAGGCTGAAGCGCTCCTGGACTGCAAGACAACTGGGTAGCACCAGCAGCACTGTTGCTGCACTGGGTTCTTCACAGGACTTGGTGACACAGCACTGCCAGCCAGTTGCCAATGCCTGCTGCTGCCGATGCTGAGGCCAGTGAGGAACTCAGCATCACAATACCAGCCACCGTCTGGCACCTATCACTCCGCCTGTTGCAACTGGCTGTGGGGTTGCCTTCACCCTGGGCTGAAGTCCTGACACAGCATTGCCAGACACTGTCCTAGCAACCAACACTGAATGCACCATCTAGAGCTCACAAGAAGAGGCCTGCCTGCCTCATGTAGGATTGAAGATATGATAAAGATATGTTGTTAAATTCTCCACAGCATTTCCACTAGTCCCCACCCCCTATGGCATCACCACACATGCACCACTATCTACAGAGGTGCAACTACAGAGTGGTCCATACAGGTTGCCTCAATTTTGCCAGTCCATAACATTTCCCTCATGTTATATTAGGCTTCCATTACAGATGTTTACCATTTGCTGTATATTTGCTATATCCATGGACAATAATAGAGGGATGAGTCTTCATTCATTTACAGCATTCTGCAGGTTGTTTGTGACAGCAAAGAGCCTGAAGTACAAGAAATGTGCTTCACATTAAGTAAGATCAATAAGTTCTCATACCTCTGTAGGTATGCATCTTAGATCCCATGTTTACCAGACTTTTTCCCTTGTATTTGTTCATTCTCTCAGAATATGTAATACTTTTTAACACCCTGTGTAAGAAGGTAACACTTCCATCTGCACACAAGGAAGAAGTTTTGATAATACTGAGAATACTTTATTTGAATCCCTTCAGAGAGCCTCCACATTCTGAGATGCTAATCATCTGAAATTTCCACCAACAACATCCAAGCATGTTTCTTTATGATGCAGAAAGACTCCTACACTGTAACCACCCAAATAAGTGTAAAGTTAAACATCATTCCAGCATATAAAGTGCACTTCCATAGTGTGAAACGAAAAATAACATTATAAGAAATATATATGTAATGAGGGGAAACAGTCTGTAGTTTATGTATAAGTACATGAATATAGCATTGTATTTTGCAGTAGTATGTTGTATCAGAGTGAGGAGGGTCTGCTCACATGAACCAAGTCAGTACAGCTAACAGTTTGCTTGTTTAATTGTACTTGATTCATTAATCAGTTTTTGCACATTGTTTGTACACAGGGCTGCACCAGGGCCATTGCAAGATTAGCCCCTGCCAAGGGTGTGGGCACAGAGGGGGCATAAAAGCTAAATGGAAGAAAAAGAAAAAACTCAAAGAAAATTTTGGAATTAACCAGGTGAGGCACATCAGTTCATTTGCCTTGACCTGAGAGTGTAAATGTTGCCACAGCATCATTTCGTCCAAGTAGCATCATAAAGAAATTACCACTGAATGGGTGTCACATGGATTCTGGGCCAACAGTGCACTTGGTACACACAGTTGGGATCTACACAGCTAGCTCATGTTCAACAATGTAATCTTTGCTGCAACTTTGCTTCACTTTTGTAGGAACTAAAAGGTTGGAAAGTGTGTGCTGAAGCTAAAATGTTACCTGACTGAAGGCTTGCATTTTCTGTCAAGTTCTGCCAATTAAAGAGTGGAATGAAAATTTTTAAGCTAGAGATCTTAAAATTATTTGATAAAGTAAAATGGGAAATGGGAAACAGATCTCACATATAACACACAATTTCATTTCACTTCAATTTCCTCTTGAGAAAGCATAATGTGAGAGCCCTTTATCTTATGCAGCAGGTTTTGGTTTCATGTATGGCAGAAACATCAATGCAGCTGAGCTAGTTCATGAAACAGAGACTTCCAAATTCCAGTAGAGAGTGCTGATGAAGAACACGACACAGCCTCCTACGTGGCTATTTGAAATCTGGAATTTGCCCCCCCCCCCCCCTCCCTCCCCTTGCCATCTCCAAAATATGGATTAGATTACACTCTTATCCTAACATCAAAATAGCTTTCAGTATATTTATGACAATTCTAGTGAGTGCAGCATCTTATTGGTACTATTTCAGCAAATTAAATATAATAAAAAACTACTTACAGTCAAGTGCAAGTGAAGCAGATTGTTAAATTCAGCTTACTTGTAGACAAAATATAACACAGTTGCTAAATTTGATTTGAATGGCATAACCAATGGAAGGAAATGGAAACAAAAATTAGAATGAAAATGTAATTCTTGAAAAGTAAGATGTTCTCAAAACTTATTTGTCACTCTTTTCCTCTTATTTCCAATTCATAATTTACGCACTACTGTTAATTTATGAAGATCAAATAAAATTTATTTATTACATACCATACTAAAATCAGTGTGGAGTCACTGCCATAAAAAATTAGGTGTAGATTTTGTTTTAGTTTCAATTTTTTTATGAGCAATATTTTTTAGTTGTTGGTATTGTGTGTGGTCTTCAGTCCGAAGACTGACTGATTCTCATTACGGGACTGGTTCTAAAACATTTTTCCACACAAGCTACTAACATATGGGGCAGGAGACAGTAAAGTGCCGCTTGTGGAAGCATACAAGGATGAGATGGGGAGAGAAGTAAAAATACTGTGGGTGCATGGGTGGAACAGAAGACTGTGTATTTCTGTAATGGGAACAGGTAAGGGGATAGGTGGGTAAGGGATAATGACTAACGAAAAATCGAGGCCAGGAGGATTTCAGGAATGTAGGATATATTGAGGACTTCTGATTTTTATGGAAAGTATACAGATAGCACAGGCTGTAAAGCTGTCATTAAATGAAGCCATTGTGTTGGGCAGTGTGCTATACCCACATAGAATGCAGCACACTGGTTGCAGCTTAGCTTGTACATCACATGGCTGGTTTCACAGGCATTCCTGCGATTGATGGGATAGGTGATGCTTGTGATCAGAATGGAGAGGGTGGTGGTGGAAAGACGTAGGGAAAGGTCTTGTAACTACAGGGATTTGAGCCATGAGGCAAGGGGTCAGGAGTAGGGGTTATGTATGGATGGACAAGGATATTATGTAGTTCTGGTGAGTGACAGTATCATTGTGAGAGGAATGGGAAGAATGGTAGATAGGACATTCCTCATTTCAGGGTACAATGAGAGGTTGTTGAAAGACTGGCATGGGGACTCTGTTTCTATACATGATTGGGTGATCAATTTAGGTCTGAGAAGGCTCATCGCCACAGATTTGACAGCCATGAGTGGCCAGGCTGTATGGAAGAATATTCTTAAGAATTTATTTTATTTACTAGCGATTCATCAAGAACATTAACACATTTAATCACACTATGTGAGCGTGGAAGTAGTTGCCAGGGAGTAACTGATGAAATCATAATCAATTTGCTTTAACAAATGGGAATTTAATTCCTGAAAGTGTCTTTTTTTTAAAAAAAAAAAACAGAAACAGATTTAAAATTGTAATCCGAAAGCACTCTCTAAATACCAAGTCACAATTTATTCAGAGGCAGAAAGAAACAATTTTTTAACTGTATGAGCTTTTGGGCTGAGAACCTTGCTGCTCCCTTTTGACACGGCCATAGTCATGACCGCTCACAACAACCTCTGAAAGACTACACAGGTGCAAATCTGCAACACACCAAATTACTTTAAACTAAAAGTTTTAACAATTCACAAAAGCACATAAACTATGCACCCCGTGGGAGGGATGGAAATGGTACAAAACACTAAAATTAAAATATTTGCTTGCCACCAAAGGTGCAACTTCTAAGAAAAGTCTTACGGTGGTGGGGTGGCAACTTTATGTACTGAAATGACCATTTAAGTAAAAGCCCATGAAATGCGATTTTATATAAAATTATACAAGGTTGGCCAAATGAGTTAACATGCTCTACAGTACACATATACCGCCTCTCAAGATGATAGGCAAGATCAAAATATATTTCAGGAATTAGGCCATTACACTCCAAGCAATAAATTCATTAACACACCTAATCTGACAAACATGACAGAGGCAGCTACTAACGTACTGCAGATTGATAGGGAGATTACCGAACAACCGGAACCGCTGGTTGCTCTAACCCGCCCCTACTCCACAGGGGAAAAACGGACCACCCAATTCATAAATAACTACCTTCCAGTGGGTGGGCAAATGGAGAAGAATGGTGGGACGATCCCAAAACAAAGCGGCTGGTGACCTTACCAAGAAAACAAGTAGAATTTAATAAGTAAATGAAACAACATATCACCAATCACTTAACTTCTAATACTGCGATTTCTGGAGAAGACCTGGCACAGCACCCCCAAATTATTCTCCCGAACTGACCACTGCCAGCCGCTTCAACGGATTCAGGAAGGCACGCCGATCTCCCATCTCACAGCGTTGCATCTCGCACCAGCCAGACCGATGTCGTGGGTTGACTCCTGTTGCTCTCGTATCGACCACGAAGTCACTACCTCTCGCTATACGGTGCGGATCACTGGACTCATGTGGTGACCTCACATGCGCCGATGCTCAAAGTGGACAAGTCATCTTGTGTCTCAGTGCACGACTGACCAACCGATCGATCCAACTGCCAATGACCATTGCCTGAGCAACTCAAGCAGACTGGTGGCATAACGCGCAGTCTCAAATGCAGGAACTAAGCCCCGACCAGGTGACCACTCGCTTGAGTTCTCTTACTGGCGGAGTGGAAAGGCTCATTTATCAAGCTTTAAAGATTGATCTGAACGAAAGGCATACTAACACTCCGGATGACAGACAGACACCAACTGCCTCACAAATTCGGATGAGAGACAAACTAGCAAGCTGGGGACGAGAGACACCCCAGACTGACTCCAGACTGACCAACTGGCGAGCTCATAGCGCCCATTAAATGGACGTGAACAGGCAGACTTTCCTCTTTCCCACCAGAGGGAGACATCAAAGCTGTGATTGCCACAGCGGCACCACCGCCAGAAACGGAGGGCGACTACTTCACACTACACTCTGCAGCACACTCTTCAAATTTTTACCACGGCTCAGGACTACTTGTCAGGTAGTCCTTGCAGTTCAAAACAACAGTGGGAGAGACTTTGCAGTTCTTTCTGTGGAGGTACTGTTAGCTTGCACGGTAATGGATTTGGGGACGATGATGATGGAGGGTTTGAGGTTAAGAAGTTCTGGGAAGTTAACAAGAGGTGATTTAGGAGCCCTGGAAGCAGGGGTTGCAGCCAGAGATGGATAATTTGATGGTAAGGCCATTTGAGTAAGCAACACTCCAGGAACAGTATATGGGACTGGCTTCTGGATAGGGATAAGGAAACTTTTCTGTATTGACACTGATGGAAGAACCAAGGATTCATGGTGGAGTATAAAAACACGCAAAAATGTGTAAGTAAAGTAGAAAAACATCCGAAAAAATTCGAAAAAGTACACAAAAACACGTGGGAAAATATCACAAAAAGGATGAAATGGATGAAGCATGGGGCAACAAGATGAAATATGAGGGAGTGCGCCATAAGTGAAAGGCAAAAACAAACTGAAATCAATGTGAAAAAACTATGAGATCAAAGAAAAAAATGAAGAAAAAAATTGTAATGGGACTATGAGACCAAATAAAAAGTAAATACAAAGATTGTAATGGGAGTTGTTGGTCTGTGGGTGGATAAGCCTGAAGAAGGGGAAGGGGGGGGGGGGGGGAGGGGGGACTTTTGCGACTAGAATAGTTGAATTTAGTAAGTGCAAACTGAAATAGAGAATAAAAGGAGCGTAGGCTAGGGATGGGTTGGTAGCTTCATATACAAGTTGATGTGACACAGAAAGATATGGAGAATAACACATGAAAATATGCCAGAGTGACGCATGAATAGTGATCAGTTTGATGGTCAAGGAATAATGGTATTGACGAGAGTAATGTGGGACATGAGATGATGCACCAACAATTTGCATGTTCCTGTAGCTATCTGTTGTATGCAGCTGAGATGGTGGATACAGCATGGCCTGTAAGTAGAGCAGGCAGTGTGGTTTGAAAGGTGACAAATGAAACATTGGGCAGAAGAGAAATAAGGATGGTCACTGTGTATAGTAAAAGGTTAGAAAATAGTAATGAAGGAAAACAGCACTGAGAGTTATGGGATGGAAGAAAAGACATCAGACACTATCAAACAATGGAAAATTTGAGATTGAATGTCATTATTATGAAAAAGATAGTTGCTGCTCACCATGTAGCAGATATACTGAGTCACAGCTAGGCACAACAAAAGCACTGACAAAGAAAGCTTTCTGTCAAACAGGCTTTCATTGGAGTAGACAACATATACACACACACTCAAGCAAAGACAGTTCACAAACACATGACCACAGTCTATGGATGCCAAGGCTAGACAGTGAGCAGCAGTGCATGATGGAAGAAACAAACTACATGGTGGGGATAAGGAGTAGGCTGGAGTGCCCTTCATAGATTGTAATCACCCTCCCAACTTTGTACAAAAACGGATCTCTTGTGCTTTACCTCTCCAGTCACCCACCACCTTCTAAAGTCCTACCATTCAGCCACAGAAAAGCATTCCCCTCATGACTCAATAACACCCAGGACTGGAGCAACTGAATCATATTCTCTGCCAGGGTTTTGACTATCTCTCATTGTACCCTGAAATGAGGAATGTTTTATGCACCATCCTCCCCACTCCTCCCACAGTGGTATTCTGCCACCCACCAAATTTACACAATATCTTTGTCCATCCCTACACAACCTCTGCTCCCAACCCCTTGCGTCATGGCTCATACATCTTCCCACCACCATCTATTTCAGTCCAGCCACAAGCATCATCATCTCATCAAATGCAAGGCTACCAGTGAAACCAATGCATAATCTATGAGCTAAGCTGTAACCAGTGTGTTGCATTCTGTATGGCCATGATAACCAACAAGCTGTCTGTCTGCAAGAATGGCAACCAACAAACTGTGGCCAAGAAACAGCTGGACCAACCAGTAGCTGAGCATGCTGCCCAACATGACATTCTTCATTCCAGTGATTGCTACGTAGCCTGTGCCATCTGAATCCTTCCCACCAACACCAACTTTTCTGACTGTCTGACCACAGAGGAGCATTCCCCTTGTAACTCAGTAACATCTGGGACTGGAGCAACTGAATTACGGTCTCTGGCAGGGTTTCGATTATCTATCGTTATGCCCTGAGATGAGAAATGTCCTGCCCACTATCCTTCCCACCCCTCCTACCATGGTATTCTGCCATCCACTGAGCCTACACAATATACTCATCCATCCTTCACAACCCCTACTCCCAATCCCTTACCTCATGGGTCATACCCCTGTAATAGACCTAGATGCAAGACCTGTCCCATACATCCTCCTACCATCACCTACTCCAGACCAGTCACTAACATCACCTATCCCATCAAAGGCAGGGCTACCTGTGAAACCAGTTATGTGATTTACAAGCTAAGATGGATCCTCTGTGCTGCATTCTATGCAGGCATGACAACCAACAAGCTGTCTGTCCACATGAACGGCCACCGACAAACTGTGGCCAAGAAGCAAGTGGACCACCCTGTTGCTGAACACGCTGCCAAACATGATATCCCTCATCTTAATGACTGCTTCACACCAACACCAGCTTTTCTGAATTGCACAAGTGGGAACTTTCACTGCAATACATCTTACGTTCCAGTAACCCTCCTGGCCTCAACCTTCGTTAGTCACTGTCCTCACCCATTCAGCCCCATCCCTGTTCCCATTCCATCACTACACAGCCATCACTGCATTGCCACACCCAGTCTTTAATTTCTTTTATTTCTCTCCATTCCACTACTTAGCCCCTCTCCCCCCCCCCCCCTCCCTCCGCACCCTTCTCTCCTGCCCTCTGTCTAAACTGCAACACTTAACTGTCCGCCACTCCCACCATAGTATCCCTCCCCTCCCCGCCCCAGCCTCCTTCTTACCCCCACCCAATCGCCACTCCCATCATGCACTGGTGCTGCTACTCGCAGTGTGATCTCAGCTCGCTGAGAGTGCAGATGTGTGTGCAAGTTGCGTTTGTGTGTGTGTGTGTGTGTGTGTGTGTGTGTGTGTGTGTGTGTGTGTGTGTGTGCATGTGTGTCTACTGCTGACAAAGGCCTTAATGGCTGACAGCATTAATTGTGTGAATCTTTTTATTGTGCCTATCGCAACTCAGCATCACCGCTATATGGTGAGTAGTAACTTTCCTTCTCTGGTATTGTTACATTCTATCCTGGATTTTCCAGTGTTTGATTTTCATCATACATATTATTTTGACAATAAATGCTGGAAAAGTCATACCAACCGAACACTGTGTGGAGAATTCTATTGAAATATTTCCTGTGACAGTTGTACAGTGATTCAACAAACTTTCTTTAATGAAACACCTAAGGCAGAATTAACTTTTGCAAGCAGGTCCCATTTTGATTTCGTCATGAACAACATGTCTGCATGAAATATACCTATGGACTTGTTTAGTGGTCATGAACATTAACTGTGTTTACCACACCGTACTTCATGGATATGCTTTTGTGATCTACACTGTGCTGAATGTGTATAGCGTTATTAATAATGAACTGTACTCTATATTGACTGTGTTTCTATAGTCTGTGACTTATGAGATGAGGAGTTTCATGATAAGTGTTGCTATTGAAACTGTCACTGAACTGGTAGACTAGCCTGTTTTTTACTGTTATGTAAGCAACAGAGTTAAGACACTGGTTGTCTGACAGGTAAATTTAAAGTTAATAAATGTGTGATCAAGTGAAACTAAACAACAGTGGTGTTGCATTGTTTACTGTATAACATCGTCCAATACCCAGAAACTTTTCAGTTTGGAGACAATAAACAAGAAGATGAGGCTCAACCTAGTTTAATACCATTATGGGATCCACAAGTTTCTTCATGAATGCCGTACCCAAAAGGAGCACTCACTGATGATTAGATCCTGTAGAACCACCAGAATATGGAATATAGATTTCTCCATTTAACCCACAGTTTCAAATAAAGATATTTTCTACAGGATTAAAACCGGAAGATTTCATGGGTTAGTTGAGGTGTGACAGCATTCAAATCAAACACATATGGGTGCAGGCCTGTGAACAACCACTTTTCTCATCTTGGGATGTGGAATGTTCACAGTACACTCATTATGAAGATGTACAAGAAAGGGCAACACCTGCTCACTGAAAATGTTGAAATAACATTGTGCTTCACATTTATGATAATTTGAATGACTATTAACTGAATGAGTGGTCTCAAGCATGGTATGAAAAACATCATCCTAAACATCAGAGAGTGCATTCCAATCTGAAGTACACGTTCCACATACTGCAGGTTAAGCTCCTCACTGTACAGTCTGGGCACTCGGTGCCTTATTTTATCTTATATGGTGAAAAAGTGTGACTTGTTGAAACACACTACATGCATCCATTTGGGGTCTATCCAGTCTCTGTATTGTTGGCCTCCTGAAGATGTGTATCTGTATGTGCTGCTTTGGGCAATGGGCTTTCACAATATACTAGAATCCAAAAGTGCACTGAACGCAGTTTTCTTCAGAATCATTAGTTAAAATTTCCGAGCTGAGAGGCCACAGTCAATCTATAAAACTACTTCTTCCTGACATCTCATTGCCAACTGCGGGCAATATCTTCTGGGATGAGTCAATGACTGGCTGCCCAGCCATTGAGGTCCCATTTATATAGAGCACTTAGAGAGCAACATGATACACCACATGGGGCCAACTGTAAATCTATCTCTGACTAACATCATTATTCTTGACTGAAGGTAATCAATTGTCACATTGTTCGTGCAAAGTCGACTGCCATATCTTATCTAACTTTATGCCTTCCTCTTTACTGATACAATTGTTTTTGTATCCCGTCTGGTAGGCGGCACGTGGATCTGCTCCTGTAAATGGAAGGTTAGGCCAAATATAGGAAACTAGTAGGAACAGGTGAAGTAAAAATCTCTCAGTACTGCTCTTAGAAATGGTTTTACTATATCACAACAATATTAACTTTAATAGATAATGTGAATACCTAACTTTGCACTGAGGGGCACATAGGTGAGAAGCCGGATGTATCAAAGCTCACAAAAGTTACACAGGCAATATCTGTAGTGACTCGCCCAATATGAAATAGAACAATGTTGCTTGGTCATCTACTCAGAATCAAATGGGCTGAATCTGGAGCAGCGCTCATAGAGCTTCACATCGCTGGCTAGAGGGTGCTGTCGTTGGTGTCAGTGTCATAGTGCCACCCTAAGAACTTTTACCTATGCCATGGCATCGTAGCTATCCATACCACATCCCTCCCCCCTGAAACAGCGCACCGTTGTTGAGTAGGGCTTCAGACGGCAGGTGGAGGGACCCAGGGGCGGCGGAACTGAGGGGTCAGACATTGGAGCTGCCAGACCATGCTGCCCACCCGCGACCCCATATTGCTCACAAGGGGGAGAGGAAAACTCCCTGTGGAATACCTGGCCAGGCCGCCCACCGTCACGGGGTATGCTTGGATGAAGAGGTGGAGCAACAACTGCCATGGGTGACAGCGATTGTGGCAGTGGCGTGACAGCAGCCTCAGTGTCCATCGGTTCCGGCACCGTGGAGGAACGTAGTGGCGGTGGCGGCCAGAGGTGGGGTCGTGGTGGTGGTGAGAGGTGCCCGTCTGGTGCAGGTGACCGGACCGGCAGTGGCAACGATGGCAGGAGTACCCACGGCAGAGGCGCCATCGGTGGAGTCATGGGCTTAGGTGGCAGAAGCTGCAAAGCCTGCAATTCTGTCAGAAAACAACCAGCGGCAGAAAACCGAGGACGGCACAAATGGATCTGGTTCTGGTGTTGCTTGACATTGCCAGAGGGACCAGAAATGACAAATAAGGCACGGCCAAGCTGGTGAAGATTGTGCCCCTGCTCCCACCGCTGCCTGCCAGAGAAAACGTGATAGAACACCAAGTCATGCGGTGCCAAGCCAGAACAAGGCGAAGCAGCGGGAGCGCACAGCGGCGCTGTAGCAATTCCGCTGGTGAACGGGTGCTTCACAGCTGGGAGCAATATGAAGCATGGAAAGTACAGAGTGCATGCTAGCAAGAGTGCATAGCATGAAACTTGCCCATCTGCGACTTAAATGTACGCACAAAGTGTTCAGCCTCGCCATTCAGTGGAACAGGGCTGAAGTCAGGTGGCGAATGCCATTAGCAGCACAGAACGCTTCAAACTCGGAAGACACAAATTGGGGGCCATTGTTGGAAACAATAACTTCAGGAAGGCCCTCAATGCAAAAAAAATTGATGTCAAAGCCCAAACAGTACTGGCAGATGTAGTAGAAGACATAGGCACAACAAAAAGAAAGTTGCTGTATGCGCCAATAATTATCAACCACCGGGTATCCCAGAAACGACCTGCAAATCAATATGAATGCACTGCCAAGGTGGAGTAGGAGTCGGCAACGCAAATAAGTGCTGATGGGGAGCAGATTGATGCCCCGCACAAGAGCAACAATTAGCAAGAAAATTCTCAATTTGTTTATCAATGCTGACCCAAGTGAAGTGACAATGCGCTAACAATTTGTTTATCAATGCTGACCCAAGTGAAGTGACAATGCGCTAATTGCTTCATCCGCACTATACCCCAATGACCAGCATGCAGCAATCAGAGGCTTTCTGACTGCAACGCACGAGGTACAACCATACGAGACTGATCATTGTCAGTTTGTAACAAGATAACACTGTGGTACACAGACAAGTTGTGACGTTGGGCAAAGTAACGTGGAACAAGTGGATCACTAATATGGGTAGCTGATGAAGGTCATTGGCTACAAGTATACTGCAAAAGAATCTGCAAAGACACGTCAGCAGCTGTCGCAGAAGCAATGCGACGAAAATCCACTGGAAAACCATCAGATAATTCCTTATCTTGCGAATCTATAAACATGCAGGCCAGTTAGGAAGAATCAAACACTTTGTCAGGACCGATAGGCAGATGAGTCAAAGCATCAGCATTGCCATGCTGGGCTGTAGGCCGAAACAAGGTTTTGTAATTGTAGTTGGACAAAAAGAAAGACCAAAGTTGCAACTTTTGTGCAGTACGGGCCGGAACTGGCTCTGATGGGTGGAACAACAATGTCAAAGGCTTATGGTCGGTGACCAAATAGAACTTGCGACTGTAGAAAAAATCATGGAACTTTCTCACTCCATATAAAATAGCTAAAGCTTCTTTCTTGATTTGAGAATAGTTTTGATGGGCAGAATTCAGCAACTTAGATGCAAAAGCGATTGGGTGATCAACAGAATGAATGCGGTGTGAGAGAACTGCTCCGATGGCATGAGAAGATGCATCAACAGCCAAAACAACTGGTTTGGAGGGATCTAAAGGAATCAAACAGCGATCACTCGACAAAGCAGATTTGAGCTTGTGGAAAGCAGTGTCACATTCCAAAGACCAAAAGGAAAGGAACATTCTTACGCTGAAGGCAATGCAAAGGCTCTGCAATCTGTGCTGCATTTGGTATTAACCAAATATAATACCTAATTTTGCCCAAGACTAAAGTTCTCTCAAGTTCTTGGGTGCTGGCAAGTATTTAATCTCAATGAAATGTGATAGCGAGGGGTGGATACCCTGTCTGTTAATCATATGTCATAAATACTGAATTCCAGTTTGAAAAAATTTGCACTTGTCTCTGTTACACTTTAGTCATCCATTCAAAAATACAGTAAATAAGGCACACAAATTCTGCAAATGTTCATCAGGGGTGTGACCTGATACAACTATATCGTCCAGATAATTGTAACATCCAGGGACAGTGGCACACAACTGCTGCAAGTAAGACTTAAAAATAGCAGGAGCCGAAGCACAACCAAACAGAAGGCAGTGAAACTTGAACAAGCCAAGGTGGGTTTTGATCGCAAAATAGCGCTGTGTCTGTTTGTTAAGCGGAATTTGAAAGTATGTGCCCAGCAAGTCAATCATGGAAAAGAATTTTCCCACAGCAAGCTTATCAAAAATGTCCTCAGGGCATGGTAGTGAAATGTAGCTACAACTGTCTGGGGATTTATTGTAGACTTAAAGTCAGCACAAATACAGAGACAGCCATTTGGTTTTTTCACACACACTATAGGCGAAGCCCATGGTGAAGCAGAAACAGGTTAAATGACACCACTGTCTTGCAAATGCCTAAGTTCAGCAACTACGGCATCGCACAGTGTGTGCAGTACCAGGTGTGTGCACTGGAGAATAAGCATTGCATTGTCTTTAACTACAACATGCACTGCAAAGTCCGTGGCACAACCAAGGCCATCAAAAAAGAGTGCAGCAAAATCATCGCACAGTGCAGCAACACTGTCTGCATGGTCACTAACTTTGATGCAAAGTACATTGTCCTGAATTGCAAGGCCAAAAAGTTCAAATGCATCTATGCCACAAATGTTCGTAGCATCACTAGAGCAGAGCACATGGAAAGACACTGCACATGTCGTTGCAGCATACATGGCTTGCAAACTACATATGCTGAGCACTGAGATTTCCTGTCCAGTAAATGCAGTCAGTGTGGAATGTGAACAATGAAGTGAGGGTGAACCAAGCAAGTCATACGTTGATTTGGTCATTAAGGCAAAGAATGTCAACAAAAGTTCAAAGTCACAAAAAGTTTCCTTGCATCATGCTGAATACGAGAAGAAGTGTCTGGCCAAACTTGATTCACACGACAAGCTATTGATGCACGGGAAGCAGACAGCTTTGAATAAAGGGCATTAACGTCCATAGGCTGATGTGAATCATGGTCACGGCAGTTTCCACTGTGGTGATGCCCACGTGAATCACACGAATGGGAGACAAGTTGTGAATTAGAGTTTTCTTACTACACACAGCTTGCACATGTCCTTTCTTATTACAAAAATAACACTGTGCTTGACAGGATGGGCAACTGTCCTGTGGGTGGGCAATAAAGCAGTTCAGACAAGATTTCAGTTTCTTAGTGGGTGCCTGGATTGAAACTCGTTTACTTGCACATGAGCGGTCAGGCATGCTGTGCTGTGGCCGGGAGGGGGTGGGGTGGTCATGTGTTGTGCCTCTCTAATAGTACACACACCGGGGGTCACGTGAAACGTGGAAGTAGTCATGTCTAATCTTATCTTGCCTGTCTAGCAAGTCCACTACTTCCTGCAAAGGCGGGTTTTTAAATTTGATGTTTTACTCACGGATCCAGTGATCCACCACATTCTGCACAGTAGCATCTCTAATAATTATATCCACATATGAGCATCCACATGAGCAATTAAAGTCACAATCAGATGTTAGTCCCTGAAGATCTGCTAACCATGACTTATTGGACTGAGTAGGGCCACGCCGGAGACAAAAGAATTTGTAGCGTGCATCTACCACATTTACACTGTCACGGAAGTGGGAGTTCAAAGCATCAATCACTTCGTTGTAAGTTTTAGTTTCTGGGTGCGTGGTGGGAAACAATTTGAGGAGCACACGGTGTAGCACAACACCCACATTTTCAATGAAAAAGGCAAGCCACTCTGCACCTGGTATGTTGTACTCTGCAAAGTGTGCCTCGAGCTGGGCGATGTATTCTGCCCAGCGTTCAGCGTCAGGATTGAAGGCATGAAATAGCAGCGCTGGAGGCGTTGTTGGCATCGGTACAGGTGGTGGTGTCAGAGGCGCTGAAGTAGCTGCAGTTTGTAGTGTGACCAGTCCATTTATGGCAGCAAATAGCTGCGTCATTTGCTGAGCCTGAAAACATACAAGATTGGACAATGAAGCCTGTTCCTGTGCCAAAGCCATGGTTTACACAAAAGAAAACCTTATAGTGACTGAGGGAAGCAGTCATACACCACACAGTGACATGGGGATATCACATAAAAACTTAAGCAGTACTTAGCAAAAAACATAGGTAAGAGGAGAAAAAATTATGCTTGTCGCCAACTTTTGTATCCCGCCTGGAAGGCGGCGCATGGGTCTGCTCCTGTAAACTGAAGGGTAGGCTGAATGTAGGAAGTGAGTATGAGCACGTGAGGTAGAAATCTCTCGGTACTCCTCTTAGAAATGTTTTCACTATATCATAACAATATTAACTTTAATACATAATGTGAATACCTAACTTTGCACTGAGGAGCACATACGTGCATAGCCGGATGTATCAAAGCTCACAAAAGTTACACAGGCAAAATCTGTAGTGGTTCACCCATTATGAAGTAGAACAATGTTGCTTGGTCTTCTACTCGAAGTCAAATAGGTTAAATCTCGAGCGGCACTCATAGAGCTGCACAGCACTGGCTAGAGGGCGCTGTCATCGGTGTCATAGTGTCAACCTAAGAACTTTTCTACACAGTGGGATCGTAGCTATCAATATCACAATTATTGTGGTGTTTGTGAACCTCTATAGCTTCTCTGTACATGCACGCATAATAATGCGATGTCCTGGCTAGCACGCTCGTCTCACTAAATTTTATTTCATGATCACCATCTTTAAAAAACATGTTCCACTGCAACTAATATGTCCCAGTTGACAGTTGCTTTTGTGTTTGGTTAAGTGGGCAATGACACTTCTTTTCATTGTTACAATATAAACCTTCTGACAGCTACACAGAATTTTATATCCCCCAGGATCTAGAATGGAGTGCTCACTCTATCTTGTTTCCAATGTATCCATTTTTCTTAAAAGCTGTTTGCAAATGATTTAGTTCATCTTGCAAATAAACTGGCTCACAGATCTTATTAGCTCTGTCCACCAATGTTTTAATAACACCTCTCTTCTGCCTGAGATGACAGTTTGAATCCTTATGGAGGTAATGGTTGGTGTGTGTATCTTTTCTATACACTTTATGTCCTAGACTCCCATCTGCCCATTTAATTACTGTTACATCCCAAAAATTAAGTTTTCCATTACTGTCTTTCTCCACAGTGAGTTGTATCTTTGGATTAATACTATTTAGGTACATCAAGAAACCATACAATTCCTCTTCACCAAGATTCCATCCCACAAAAATGTCATTCATGTACCGATATCACTTCAAAGGGCTTTTACTGGCAGACTGCAGCACCTGCTGTTCAAAAATTTCCATGAATACATTAGCAACAGCTGGACTCAGACGGCTGCCCATTACCACTCCTTAGGTTTGTTCATAAAACTCATTATATACTGGAAATAAGTGGTGGACAGGCAATCTTGAAACAGAGCGACTATATCGGTGGGAAACATATCAGCTACATATGAAAGAGCTTCACCAACAGGAACAATAGTAAACAGGGATACCACATCACAACTGATGGGGATATCTACTGGGCTGACAGTAATCTCCAATTTTTCGATAAAGTGCATAGAATTTTTAATGTGATAATCATTTTTACCAACATGGAAGAAGAAGTTTTACAGATTGACCACAGCCTCTCAGCCCAGAAGTTTTAACTAATGAAGATGCTGGCCATTAAAGCCTACACGTTATGATCTTTTCAGAATGTTTGCTCCAAAACTGATTGAAATGGGCTAGCTTTCACTGGCTGCACCAATTCATTTTGGGTTTGAGGAGGGGGAGAAGAGTAGTACTTAATGTCCCATCGAAAACAATGTTGTTAGAGATGGAGCACAAGCTGAATTAGGGAAGGATGGAGAAGGAAAGTGGCCATGTCTTTTTGAAGGAACCATCCTGGCATTTGCCTTACGAGACTTAGGGAAATCATGGAAAACATAAATCAGGAGGGTTTGAACTGTTGTCCTCCCAAATGTGAGTCCAGAGTCCTAACTGCTGTGCCACCTCACCTGGTATGTTGGGTTTGGAACTGATTGTCATTTACAAGGCATGGAACTTGTCTCTGGCTCTTGTGAGTTAGGTCCTTTTTACAACCATTGTTCTTACACCTTGTTACATGGCTGCAAGTGTTACACCATTCATTGGAGACACACCAGACAGTCCACACTGACACTCTAAAAACCTACTTTCACATACTGCCACAGTCACGTCAAAAAACAAAAACTCTCTTCTGCCATTCTGTCAAGTCTCTGCATTGACCCACCTTACTGTGCTGATTCCACACAGCCACATTGCACATACACATCATTTCACTATCTTGACTCACATCAGCATCTGAGGATCACATGACCACCAAGTAACATATTTAAAGGAATGCCTAATGTATTTAGCCAGTGAGATTATTAATAATAATTAGTCATACACATTACATGTAATAAACACGAAATGTAAATGTACATTATAGTACACTGCTAGATGACAAACTCACTAAGAAACAAACATTAAAACAAAAAGCTAGACAGTAAACTCATACAAGTAACTAAAGCTATCTATAGCATTAAAAATTGAACATAAACGATCTTCACAATAAAATTGTCTCAGGTGGACAGCTGCTTAAATGCATTGTTCTCCTGTAACATTTCAGTAAGTTTCTTACTTGCCACCTTCAGGCAAAGTGTCGGGTTCATGTCTCGTCCGGATATTTATGGCCACGGGACCACCGGCTTCAATAGCTTGTGGGTAGCTCAGATAAACTGGATCACAGATGTGGGTGAGATAGGTCATGTTCCACCATTCCCTCCTGAAAATATTAATTTTGAGTAAATATTCAGTGTTTGTATTGGATATAGCAGCACGAGAAGTATCTCATGCATGAGGGAGTGTATTACATGAATTTTGGAGAATTTAGTGACTGTGCGATCACAATCCTGCACAGCATGTGAAGCAACAGTTAGGCTTACAGTGAATTTTTCTAGTTTGCTAATACCTACTGCTGTGTAGGGAGACAGCATTATAAACTGTTAAGGTATGTACTTGTGGTGATATTGTAGTGACATGCATTACTTTCCCAAGAAGAGAGAAATATCTGTGGGTGAGCCAGTGACAGCATTGCGTTCTAAGTCATGGAAGTTTTGATATGTCACACTTTGTGAATAAAGTGTATTCACTATCAACTCCATTACTGGGATGTTCCATGTCAACCAGTAGGGAATACATCCAATAGCACATCAGTCACAAAATGTGTCACACAAGTTTTCGTAAGAATCATTTTAATGTGCATAAATAATGTGGCCCTCTTTTGTTGTGAATACAGTTCTGACACTTCCACTGAACATCACATCTGGGATTAATGCCAGTGAATTGTACCAACAGAGCAATCATTTTGTGCATCACTGATCTGCAGTAAAACAGAAGTTTACCATGGCTATGAGTGCAATGTTACTAACTAACATAACTCTTACTATGCTACAACAATTGCAGCCAACAGACAAATTGTTGCTGGACTTTGAACAGCAATAATTTGGCTGCATAATCTATTGCTAATTCATAATGGTGTGCACAAAAATTAGCAAGAAGAACTTATTTCAAACTGCGAAATGCTTCACAAGGCAACCATAATGCCTGCACCACTTAATGTGAATGGACATTCACTTGCACATATCTACATAGTTGGCTGGGAACTATGACAACTGAGGAGCTCTGTTTCCTACCATGCCATGATTTCAGCAAGTTCCTTCATCACCAAGACTGGCTTCATCGACCGTAACTGGTCCACATCACAGCCATTACCTACCACACAGATTCAGCCCCCAGCCTAACCTACCTCCATTTCGACCACAACAGCTTACTTTATGCTTCACCACTGCCAAGTATGTATTCACTTTTTTATTCATTTTGGATGACAACACCTGAATTGTCACCCTGACTTGTCATCTGGCAGAACAGGCTGACCTAATCAGTGACAGCATATTAGCACTTCTCACCCACAACAAGTATTATGCAACCAAATCTGCAATGTTATGACGACTCTCATGGACACCGAACAACAATTAAAACAAGCTATCTATAATGAACAACTGACTGATAAAATGCTGTTTCAGCTTTGGCAATGACTCCAAGCTACACTTTTTGTTAACCTAATGCCTGATGCTGCCCTTTGAATGCTCTGGATCATTAAACTTTCAGCACAACAACAACTGACAGTGATATCACACAAAGTTAAATCCCTGGAAAAATGATTGACTCTGGTGGACAGAATGTTTACAGTACTACTGCACCTCCAGAAAATAAACAGCACAAATAATTCTATACCATACAGCACGCAAACATCGCTGGGCACCCCACTGATCAACACAATTTGGTTCCCCACAATTATGCATGAAGATGATTTTATTGCCCCACACCCAATAGGAGCAATGAGCAGCCCACACACCATGTCAGCACTACCTGGCAACAAGGTCACAAGCGTTGTTGACACCTCAAGGTCACAGTTATGCTGGTATCATTGTCAGTTTACTGCCACAGCATCTAAATATCATGTAGTATGTGCATTCATAAACTCCAGACATGGACTGTAATAGACGTACTGGCTCGCATCATATTATCAAGTTGCCAATAGTCATTACTAGTGACACAAGCACATGCCCTCTCAAACACACATCTGGGAGGCTAACTGCACATCTTTGACTTCAATTCAAAAAAGCACTTTTTGGTAGATACTAGATCCAACACTAACTCAGTACCACTGGAGAGCACATTGACATTCATGAAAATGTCAGTGTTACAACTTCATGCAACTAATAATTCAAAGATCATGGTACACAGATCTACCACATCACTCTTACAACTGATGCCTCATCACCAATGCACATAGATCTTTTATGTCATGGCTGTCATGAAACTAGTAGTGCGAATTGACTTCCTGTTTCACTCATATCTCTCTCTAAACATACAACATACTTCACTCCCACACAATGATATAGGCCCAGGGCTATTTGCTCTGATGACCCTACTCCTACATGACACAACACACTGCCCATTCAGGCACCAGGATGATGATTTTGCATGAATCACCACATTCAGGAAGTGTGTCACAATGGCAGAAAAACTGCTGTTGGCACATTAGAGTTGCCACAACCACCATGCAGCTTCCAAGGAATTTCGCTCCAGTGAGCTTGAGGAAGCACGCACGGCCTTACTCTTGCCGACCATCCATGCCCCTCCATCAATGCACACAGCATCTGCATGGCCAACACCACTGAGCAAGCAGCACAACACAAAGGTCAGGATAGTGTACTTTGCCTAACATGCAGAGCCTCTGCCTCTGCTGAAGGCCTCACCACCCTCCCTACCCACTCTCGCACATAGGCACAAGCTTGTACAATACATAATGGCACAGTGCGACTGGCAAACTGTTATAAGCAGGCGTGGCTGACTCATCTGACAGCCCATGAGCATCTACAAGATTCCATTCACTCACTAACAGGTGCATCTGTATACAGTGTGACTGACTGTTAAAAACATTTCTAAAAATTGCCATGCATAGAGGCAATACCCCAAAAACTTCGATTGTGATATTGTTTGATCTCTCTGAATATCTTTTCATGCCATATGGATTTCAGCACACAGATTATACATGGCAGTGCTTCATTGACAGGATACTTTTTCCATTCAATTTCTGCTACATGTATTTCGATGACATACTCACTTTTTCAGCTACACCCACAGACCATAACTGACACCTTGAACAAGTTCTCACTGCCCTGAAAGTTGGGAGCATGATGACTAACAAGGAGAAGTTACCTTCATCGGGTATGTAGTTAATGCTGCAGGGCCAGACTGACCCCAGACAAATGGCACTGTAAGACAGTGTCTCCTCCCTCAGAATTACCATGAGCTCCATCAATTCTCAGGAATTTTGAACATTTACTGGCGTCACCTCTTGCAAATAGCTGCTATGTAAGCAAACATCACAGATGTGCTGACAGGATCTAACAAGCAAGGGAGAAGGAAGATTCAGTGGACTGTAAAGATGGAGGATGCATAGAAACTCACCAAGGATTTCCATCTACATCTACATCTACATGATTACTCTGCTATTCACAATAAAGTGCCTGGCAGAAGGCTCAACGAACCACCTTCATGCTGTCTACCGTTCCACTCTCGAATGGTGCACAGAAAAAACGAGCACTTAAATTTTTTGTGGGAGCCTTGATTTCTCTTATTTTATGGTGATGACCATTTCTCGCTATGTAGGTGGGTGCCAACAGAATGTTTCCTCAATCGAAGGAGAAAATTGTTTTAATATTGCCCCTCCAATTTATGTATCATGTCTGTGACGCTATCTCCCCTATTTCACTATAATACAAAACGAGCTGTCCTTCTATGAACTTTTCTGATGTCATCCACCAGTCCCACCAGAAGCGGATCCCACACCTCACAGCAATACTCCAAGATAGGGCAGACAAGCATGGTGTAAGCAGTCTCTTTAGAAGACCTGTTGCACCATCTAAGTGTTCTGTCAATGAATCGCAGTCTTTGGTTTGCTCTACTCACAACAGTATCTATGCAATTGTTCCAATTTAGGTTATTTCTAATTGTAATCCCTAAATATTTAGTTGAATTTACAGCCTTTGGATTTGTGTGACTTATCGCATACTGGTAATTGAAATTTAATGGGTTTCTTTTAGTAGTCATGTGAATAACTTCACACTTTTCTTTATTCAGGGACAATTGCCACTTCTCGCACCATACAGATATCACTTATCTAAATCATTTTACAATTCGTTTTGGTCATCTGATGACTTTACAAGATGGTAAGTGACAGCATCATCTGCAAACAATCTAAGAGGGCTACTCAGATTATCTCTTATGTCATTAATTTATTTTTATTTATTTACTTATCCATCTGTATACAATCAGGATTGTATGGATGTTGTCAACATAAGTATATAATTAGGTACACAAATTTATAATCATCACATTCAGAATTCATGAATATTGTAACATAAAGATACATTGTTAAGCCAGTTAATAACACAGTTGATAATTTTTACATATAATTATATATTTACATCATTCCAAGTAATCCTTGGCAGTATAAAAGAACTTTTCCAAGAGATATTTTTGTAGCGACTTACTGAAGTTACCTATTTCGCTTATGTCTTTGATTTCTTGTGGACAACTTTTGTACAATTTAATTCCATTATATAACATGCTATTTTGAGTTTTTGATTTGTAGGTGTAAGTGTTGTCTGTATCTGGTTTCATGGGCACGTAGGGAATTGTTTATCGGGAACTGGTCAATGTGCTTTCTTTAATGTATATTAGTGTCTGCAAAATGTATTCACATGAAACTGTCAATATACCCAAAGATTTGAATAACTCCATGCAATGGGATCTATTGCTACTTTTTGTTATGATTCGTACAGCTCTTTTTTGCAACTTAAATATTGTTTGTCTGTTCTACTCTGTTGATCCCCAGAAGGATATGCCGTAACTAATTATAGAGTGGACATATGCAAAATATGTAGCTCTAGTACACGAGATACTATACACTGAATTTATTATCCTAATAGCATAGCATGCTGAAGCTATTCGCTTTCCAAGTACAGCAGTGTGCTCAGTCCAATTTAGTTGAGAGTCGATATGCATTCCTAAAAATTTAGTTGATGGTACAGATTCTATGTGCTCGTCATTAACTTTTGGCTTGGTACTGTTCAGTTTTCTGTTTAAGTGGAAACTAACACTGTTGGATTTTTTCACATTTAGGGTTAATTTATTAGCCTCTATCCACTGGTATACATGCTTAAGCCCTTCCTCAGCTTTTTCATTGAGTACACTTGGCAACTCAGCTTTGATTAAGATGTTACTGTCATCATCAAACAGTACTGATTCACCATGTTTGACACTTTGTGGAAAATCGTTGATGTATATTAAAAAGAGGATCGGGCCCAGCACACTTCCTTGAGGGACTCCTATATTGATGTATTCTGGGTTTGAAAGGTATGAAAAGGTATGATTGGAGTTAATTTGAGTGATCTCCACCTATTGGACCCTGTTTTGCAGGTATGAATGAAACCACATGTTTGTTACTCCTCTTACTCCTAGTGCATTTAGTTTGTTTAGCAAAACTGTCCACTGTGTTAAACCCTTTGGTCAAATCAAGGAAGATCCCTGTTATGTGGTCTTGTATGTCTAGTGCTTCAAGGATAACATTTGAGAAATGAGCTACAGCTGAATTTGTGCTTTTGCTAGCCTGGAAACCAAATTGCTCTTTACTCAGAAGATTGGACTTTGTTAACTACCTCATGAGCCTGTTTTTCATTGTGGTCTCTATGACTTTTGCAAAAGGATGACAGTATTGAGATTGGTCTGTAATTTTCTATGATTTCTCAGTCACCTTTCTTGTATATACACTCCTGGAAATTGAAATAAGAACACCGTCAATTCATTGTCCCAGGAAGGGGAAACTTTATTGACACATTCCTGGGGTCAGATACATCACATGATCACACTGACAGAACCACAGGCACATAGACACAGGCAACAGAGCATGCACAATGTCGGCACTAGTACAGTGTATATCCACCTTTCGCAGCAATGCAGGCTGCTATTCTCCCATGGAGACGATCGTAGAGATGCTGGATGTAGTCCTGTGGAATGGCTTGCCATGCCATTTTCACCTGGCGCCTCAGTTGGACCAGCGTTCGTGCTGGACGTGCAGACCGCGTGAGACGACGCTTCATCCAGTCCCAAACATGCTCAATGGGGGACAGATCCGGAGATCTTGCCTGGCCAGGATAGTTGACTTACACCTTCTAGAGCACATTGGGTGGCACGGGATACATGCGGACGTGCATTGTCCTGTTGGAACAGCAAGTTCCCTTGCCAGTCTAGGAATGGTAGAACGATGGGTTCGATGACGGTTTCGATGTACCGTGCACTATTCAGTGTCCCCTCGACGATCACCAGAGGTGTACAGCCAGTGT
Source organism: Schistocerca gregaria (assembly GCF_023897955.1). Lineage (NCBI taxonomy): Eukaryota > Metazoa > Arthropoda > Insecta > Orthoptera > Acrididae > Schistocerca > Schistocerca gregaria. The sequence goes on along the minus strand of NC_064922.1, from coordinate 520,902,571 downwards.
AGGAGATCGCTCCCCACACCATGATGCCGGGTGTTGGCCCTGTGTGCCTCGGTCATATGCAGTCCTGATTGTGGCGCTCACCTGCATGGCGCCAAACATGCATACGACCATCATTGGCACCAAGGCAGAAGCGACTCTCATCGCTGAAGACGACACGTCTCCATTCGTCCCTCCATTCACGCCTGTCGCGACACCACTGGAGGCGGGCTGCACGATGTTGGGGCGTGAGCGGAAGACGGCCTAACGGTGTGCGGGACCGTAGCCCAGCTTCATGGAGACGGTTGCAAATGGTCCTCGCCGATACCCCAGGAGCAACAGTGTCCCTAATTTGCTGGGAAGTGGCGGTGCGGTCCCCTGCGGCACTGCGTAGGGTCCTACGGTCTTGGCGTGCATCCGTGCGTCGCTGGGGTCCGGTCCCAGGTCGACGGGCATGTGCACCTTCCGCCGACCACTGGCGACAACATCGATGTACTGTGGAGACCTCACGCCCCATGTGTTGAGCAATTCGGCGGTACATCCACCCGGCCTCCCACATGCCCACTATACGTCCTCTCCCAAAGTCCATGAACTGTACATACGGTTCATGTCCACACCGTTGCGGCATGCTACCAGTGTTAAAGACTGCGATGGTGCTCCGTATGCCACGGCAGACTGGCTGACACTGACGGCGGCAGTGCACAAATGCTGCGCAGCTAGCGCCATTCGACGGCCAACACCGCGGTTCCTGGTGTGTCTGCTGTGCCGTGCGTGTGATCATTGCTTGTACAGCCCTCTCGCAGTGTCTGGAGCAAGTATGGTGGGTCTGACACACCGGTGTCAATGTGTTCTTTTTTCCGTTTCCAGGAGTGTAGGTAGGAATTTTGCATGCTTTAGTATATCTGGGATGCAACCTGTGGAGAAGGATTCATCAATGATGTACACTAAAGGGCCTTTGATGTTGTCTATGCAGTCCTTCAATAAGCACACAGGTACTTCATCTATGCCTGGTGAATTTTTACATTTTAGGTTACTCACAACATTGCATACTTCTTCTGCTGTGGTTGGTCATAGCATCATTGTGTGTGGTATTTTGTTCAGCATTTGTAAATGCTTTGCTTTGTTGAACTTCTGTTGTAGTTTGGTTGCTATGTTGCTGAAATACTGATTGGCAAAGTTTGCTAGTTTTTTGGAGTCATTTATTTTAGTAGCATTGTGTTGAAACTGTATGTTTATTGACTTTAATTTTTCCTATTAGTTTCCTGTTTGGTGATTTTCCATTCTACTTTGATTTTATTATTAGCTTTTTCTATAAATTTGTCATTTTGGTACCTCTTAGCTGCTAACAATACTTTTCTATAGATATTTCTGTATGTATGATAATAGTTATGAAATGCTGAATCATTACGGTAGTTTTTCGTTGAGCTAAGGTGATTGATGGTTTCAGACGATTTTCTTATCCCATTGGATACCCAGTTGTTATTGCTGCATGATTTAGTGATTCTTAGAACTTTAGGAAACAATTCTTCAAAGCTGAATTTATATATTGACATAAACTTTGAAAACTTCCCATTTATAGTAGTTTCTCTGTACGCTTCCTCCCATGTTTCACTGTTAGTTAGTGAGGCAAACAGAGCTCTTTTTGACTCAGAGAAAACCCTACTGTACTTTTGTATTTTAGTGTTATTATCGAATTCTATGACTAATTTTAATAACTGACTGGAATGGTCTGAGATGCCGAGGCATGACAATGTCACACCTATCTTTCTCTATGCCCATTAACATATGGTCAATATGTGATGCTGAATGTCTGGTTATCCCAGTGGCAGTGTTAATTAATGGTGATATACCATAGGCGTACATAACGTTCAGAAAACTGTTGCACAACATATCTGGGTTCATCATGTTAATGTTTAGATCTCTAAAAATGATGATTTTGCCTTTGGGGCTGGAGACCATATATAATGCTTGGGTTAACTTAGTAGTCAATGTGTCGGTACAGATCAGGAACAATAGAGGGCCTATAACACTTCCTTGGAGAACTCCGGATATTACTTCTGTTTCACTCAATTACTTTCCATCTGCTACTACAAACTGTGACCTTTCTGGCAGGAAATCACGAATCCAGTCATACCACTGAGGTGACATTCCATAGGCATGCAGTTTGGTTAGAAGACACTTGAGAGGAATAGCGTGGAAACCCCCATGGAAATCTAAAAATATGGAATCAATTTAACATCCCCTGTTGATAGCACTCATTATTTCATGAGTATAAAGAGCTAGCTATGTTTCAGGAGAATGATGTTTTCTGAATCCACACTGACTAAGTGTCAATAAATCATTTTCTTCAAGGTAATTCATAATGTTCAGACACAGTATTTGTTCCACACCCCTACTGCAAATCGACATTAGTGAGATGGGCCTGTAATTCAGAGGATTACTCCTCCTACCCTTTTTGGGTATTAGTGTGACTTGAGCCATTTTCCAGTCTTTGTGTGCAGTTCTTTCTATGAGTGAGCAGTTGTATATAATTGCTAAATATGGAGCTATTGTATCAGCATACTCCGAAAGGAACATGACTGGTATACAATCTGGACCACAGGACCCATCTTTATTAAGTGATTCAAGCTGCTTTGCTACACCAAAGGTATCTGCTTTTATGTTTCTCATCTTAGCAGTTGTTCTGAATTGGAATTCAGGAATATTTACTTGTTTGTGCCTTGCCACTGGTGTGCTTTGTGTATATCCAGACTGTCTTTGGGTTTTCTGCCAGATTCCAAGACAGAGTTTCATTGGGGAAATCATTAAAAGCATGTAACATGCAAATGCAATCATGTTGGACCATTGCATTCTAGATGTTCAACTCACAGTCATCACTAATGCAAGTGACACCACAAAAGCACTGCACTGCAACAGTTAGTGACCAGGGAGGCATAGACACTGAATCTTCTCACAGAAACATACATTCTCTCAGACCAAATGGTTGGCCTTCGAACAAGAACTTCTTGCCATTGAAAAAGTGATGAGATGCTTCATTGAAAATGTCAAAGGACGTTATGTTATAGTGTTTACAGGCCATAAACAATAGGTCAGTGCCGTACAACATCTCTCAAAGGATGTCAGCCCCCAATGCAATGAACACCTGCACATTATTGCCCAGTATATTAAGATAACAGCAACCTACATGAACTAACAACCTCATTACTGACAACTTATCATGAGTCAATGTCATCTCCCTCCAATTTGATTACGAGAAGCTAATCACTGCAGAGATGTGAGTATCACAGCCTTGATGCACAATGATGGTACTTGCTTACAAATTGAGCAACATACTATTCTGGTGACTGAAATGCCAGTCTTCTGTGGCATCATTCTTAACAGAATCCGGGCATTGGTGCCACAATTAGTGCATCATGCAGTTTTCAACCAACTCCACAGCCTGTAGTCCATCTCATTATTGAATGCTTCATGTGGCCCAACATCAAGCACAACAGCTGCACCCACAATTAGGTCATTTTGTAATTCCAGAACCTCACTTCAGCCATGTACACATTGATCTGTTGGCCCTCTCCCACCATCACAGCTGTTCAAGTATCTACTATCAATGACAGACAATGACAGGAAGCGGTCCCCATCAAGGACATCACAGCAGATTCCACTACCTGTAACTTTATAGAAATATGCATGGCGCATTTTGGCTTGCTAGACACATTAACTGCAGGGTAAGGCTAGCAATGTGAGTAGGCACTGTTCAGTATAATTTGTAACCTCTGTGGAATCAAATGCAACCACACTGCACCCTGTCACCTCCAGAGTAATGAGCTAGATGAGCAGTGCCATAGGATTCTCAAAGCCACCCTTATGTTGGTAAGGGGCAACATTGGACATATCCAGGTGCCATCTCCTGCTCTACAATCAGCGCCCAAGGTCTTCATACATAAAATCCTCTCACCACAAACATGTCATGCTATGGGACGACACCATATGCAGGATCTTCCGAAGTTCTTAAGAAAGCTACACTTGTGTTTGACATTCTGGTTAATGACAAAACAAAGACTGTTTCAATTAACTGCTTGAAACCAGCATGGGTTCTCCAAGAGAGCACTGTCACAAACAATGACAGTGATGATCGGCCACCACCCAGTGCATGGGTGGCCATCCCCAATGCAGCACACACTGTTATCATGAGGGTCAACCATATCAGTAGACAGAGCACCACCACAAATTTCGATTCATAATATGTGCCACAGCATTAGAACATGTAGGTGGGACATCCACTTTGTATTGTTACATTTAATTAGCTTCCAGCTGCAGACAGGCAACCCAAGGAACAGATGTCTAAAGTTGGCTGCTGTTTTACCTTCCCAGGAAATTTATGTCAACAACTTCAATGAAGTGCACAAACTCATTAACATGTGCCATGTCACAAATGGCCACTTAGGACCCATAATGTGAGTTAGAAACTTTGAGAGATGCTCTACCCAGTGTCTATTATCTGTATATCTTGTAGTTATCAGCCAGTCATTTTCTGAAATTCCAGACATGCTTATTAACACCTACATACAAAAACAAAAATTATCAATTTTTGAAAATATGATGCAATTGAATGGATAACAGATCTACTTACCAAGTGGTGGCACAAGAAAACACATAAAAGTTAAAGAAATGTGCAAGTTTTTGTGAGCCAATGGCTCCTTCTTCTGGCAGAAGGACTGAACGGAAAGGTAGAGGGATGAAGCAAAAGGACTGGTAAGATTTAGTAAAATGAGTGGGTAATGGAAAAGATGCCCAGTAACCTGGGTAATGGAGATATTTACTGGATGGGATGAGAAGGAAATTCATTGTTGGGGACTGCACTGGATGAGATTTGGCAAGCTGAGAGCTTCAGGGTGGAAGATGGGGTAATAAGCACAACAGAGGTTACTGACAAAATGTTATGCAAGAGTTATAGAGCAGAAAGCTAACTGCATTATGCATGGTAGACAAGTGGAGCAAGGGGGAAGGGGAGGGAGGGAGTTGACATGTCAGAAAATAATAGATAATATAAGGGAGCAAAGAAAGGAATAGTTACTGAAAATCAATGCTGAGAGCAAAGACATTAACACAAATTAAGGCAAGATGGGTGGCATGAAGCAAGGATTTGTTGTAATGCCAGGTCTCACCTGCAAGGTTCTGAGAAACTGGAATCAGTGGGAAGAATGGACATGGTACAATTTGGGAAACATGCACTGAGATCATGACTTTTGACTTATGTTGTAGAGCACTCTCTGCAACAGGATATTGCACATTGCCAGTGCACACCCTCTGTCTATAGCCATTCATCCTAATTGGTAACTTGATGGTAGTCATGCTAATGCGCAATTTTGCAGGTGGCTCTGCCTTTGATAGTACATGTTTTGCTAGTGACAAGGATGGTATAGGTGGTGGTAGGAGGGTACCAAGGGCAAGTCTTGCAGTAGGGCAGTAACAGGGTTGGGAGCCATAGAGTAGGGGAATGGGTGCAGAAGGAGCATAGTATTTGACCAAGATACTGTGGAGGTTGGGGTGGCGACAGAAAAGCTATTATGGTGGTAAAAATGTCAAACAGAATCGATCTCATTTCAGGGCATGATTGTAGAACTCATAGCCTTGTTGAAGTAGCTGATCAATAAATTCAAGACCAGGATAGTACTGAGTGATAAGGGGTGTACTCTTAAGCTGTCATTTGGAGGGATCACCAGTGCCAGCACTGGAAGTGATGGCCCCGTAAATCTGCTACTAAACTAGGCTAGTGAGATAATTATAACCACTGAAGGCTAAGGTGAGAATGGTGCTTTATTGGTGTAAAGAGAATGCATCTAAACAAAAAGATGTGCTTCAAATTCCAGGGCTGTATGGGAGCGAATGTTTGACATGGAAAGGATGGCAACTATTAAAATAGCGTTGTTGTTTGTTAGTAGGTTTAATCTGAACAGAAGTGTGTAGCTGACCCTCAGTGACGATGAGGTCAACATCAACAAAAGTGGCATGAGATCCGAAATTTAGTGGCAGAATGTATTTAGAGATGCAAAGATGTCATCAATGTATCTGAACTAACCCAGGGGCTGAAGGCTTATGAATCCCATAAAACTCCTCTCCAATTGACCCATGAAAAGGTTGACATAGGAAATAGTTATCCATGATTCCCATGACCATGCTCCCGATCCATTTGTATGTCTACCCCTTAAAGGTAATATATTTGTTTATTATCATACAGTTGATTAACATGAGCAGGAAGGATGTCATATGTGGGCACTGGCTGAGGTAATGTTCAACAGCAGACAGACCATGTAAATGGAGGATGTTACTATAGAGGGAGGTGACATCAATGGTGCCAAGCAAGGAATGTTGTGAGACTGGGATGGGCAGCAATTTTAGACTACCTAGGAAATGGTTGGTGTCTTTAATATAGGAGTCATTGTATTACAGGCTGCAAGTGCTCATCAACTAAGACAGATGTATGCTTCATGGATGCTTTGAAGCCAGCACTATTTTATGGTCAGGGTGACTGCATTTGTGGATTGTAGGAAGAAGGTAAAAGGTGGGAGTGTGTGGTTTGGGTTGGGTGAGATGTTATTCCTTGTGAGGGCCTGGGCTTTTGAGGAGGGGCTGTGGATCAGTTTGTATAACAGGAATGGAATCTTGATGGCATATGCTGTACACAGAGGTGTCAGATCGATGTTGTAGACCCCCACTTACATACTCCCATCAGTCAAATACCACAATGGTAAATCCCTTTTCTGCTGAGTAGATAATGATGGAGTCATCAGTTTTTAGAGAACAAAGAGCCTGGAGTTCTACAGAGGACAGGTCAGGGTATAGATTTAGGAACCGGAGAAAGGGTTGTCAAAGCAATGCTGGACGTTAGGAATTCTTGTAAGGCTTGTAAGAAGTGATTTTGAGGTAGTGGTGATGGATCAAGTTGTGGTCAGAACTGTTCTGGGAAGGGTTCAATGTCAGATTTGCTATTGAAAAGGTTTTGGGACTGGGTTGCAAAGTGATATTTCCAGTTGACACTACTTGTGAAGGATATATGCCCTTTACCAAATCAGCATGATTAAATGAAGGCTTACATCTGAAAGTGAGACCCTTTCATAACACAGATAACTCAGGAGGAGAGAGTGCCTTAGATGACAAGTTGAGAACATTCTACTGTTGTGGCTGGTTCTTGTGATAATGAATTAATATAGCTCTGGGAGGTAGTGGTTAAGGCTGGAGGATGGCAAGAAGGTTGACCAAGCTCAGTTTTTCAGAGAGGAATGGTGGTTAGTATTAAGGCTGTTTAAAGGGCTGGAGAGGGACAGGAAGAAAAACACCACTGCTGAGGTAATTTATGAGAAGGTGGAATAGGTTTTTGAGGTGAGTTCTGGCCTGTTGTTGCAGTTTGGAGTTGGTTTGGTCAAAGAAACCATCCAAGGAAATACGAGGGGCAGATAACTGCAGCATTTTGTTGAAGTGGAGATGTCTGGTGGAATGGAAATTGGCAGATGAATCATATAGGACACATATTAATCATGTAAATGCAAGAGATTTCTTTATTTGAAACTGTAAAAGGGGATGATGCAGGGTAGGATTACACCCAGAAACAGTGACTTTAAAGTGTTATACCTTTGAAGGTAGCTCCTGGGAACAAGCAGATTTCAGAAACAACTATAGTCCATGATGAGATTCATGATGAGATTCATCATGTTCATCACGTCAAGAGAGGAGGATTTAGAGTATTAGTGATGGAGGGAGTGGCAAAAAATAAGTAGAGAGGGAAAAAGAAAACAAGGAAGACAAGCAAGGAAAAGGATCGGAAAAATGTAGAAAAACATGCATGAAAATAATTGGATAAGACAAGGTTTAACAAGAAGCAACAAGAGGACGTGAATTTTTTGTGAGCAATGTTGTCTAAGTATGATACGAACACATTATGATAGGAAAAACTTACAACAATAAATTGTGCTCGGGAATGTTCATGGAAAATATTTGAAAACAGACAAAAGCTTAAAAACGGGGCAAACGGAAAGAGGAAGTCATCAGTGAAAACAGAATTACTGTGTTTGGTGAAAAAATAATGCACAACACACAAAAAACTGAAAGAATCGCATAGAATCGAGCTGTGTGGCTAGAGGGAAATAAAAGTAAAATGTTGTCAAATTTGCAAATAAATTACCGAAAGACGATCAGGAGAAGGCTCTACAGTGTATAGTGAACAGTAAACAAAGAGTCACAAACATGAAAAGGACAGATAGCCGCTCACCATATAGAGGAGATGTTGAGTCGCGATCAGACACAATGAAAAGACTGCTAAACTTTTAGCTTTCAAACTAAAACGTCCCCCTTCACACACACACACACATAGCCCGACTCTTTCCTCTCCTCTGCAGCTCCGGATCTACGATATTTCCGAACCGGGGAAAAAATTTAAAAAATCGATTTCTCAAGAATATGTTTGTTTTGTAGCGCACTCTTTCTGAAGAGTTTGATGTATAAAACGTATATGTACGAGAAATGTAAAACATTTTGTTTTGTCGTAAGTGTGCCAAAGTGCAGTGTCTCTTCACACAGCATTCTTCTACCGCACGTCACTGTACTTCGCTCTGTGGAATTCAAACGTGTATATTTTATAGCGGAAGCCATCAAACCTATATTCTGGACAGTGGAAATTAATATGTCCTATGGTGTTTCTCTTGCTCCCAGTCGGCTGGTTTGACATCCTACCCCCCCCCCCCCCCCCATTAAAAAACTCGCAATTAATACTGGGTGGAATTATTTGTAACCGAGGGAGAATAAGAACCCTTCAAAAAATTTGCACACTTTATTGCCAATTAGCTAATAACTTTCTCTTTTGAGTGACATAAAATTAAATACGACACAGGAAACATAAAACCAGTAAAGACAAGAGACAAGTACGATTTGGAGACTGAAAATCCACATTTCGCGACCGGGAAGTCTCTCCATCCTCAACTGGTGAGTTTGTAGTGCGCAATGTCCAGTCTCGGAATAATCAGTGCGATATTCCTTGATGGTACGCTAACTTAAAAAATGGTACCTGAAGGTTTTGGAAGATGATTTCATCCCCATTATCCAAAGTGACCCTGATTTCGGCAGGAAGTTCATGCAAGACGGAGCTAGACCCCATCGAAGCAGGATGTCCCAGAGGAGCACTTTGGGGACCACATTCTGGCTGAGTATCCAGAGGCCACTACAATGGGCCTCGATTGGGATCTGAACACACGCGAGTCGTTTTTGTGGGGCTATAGTAAAGACAAATTGTACAACAATAGCCCCAAGACCATTGCTGAGCTAAAAACAGCCATTCATGATATCGACAGCATCGATTTCCGACACTTCAGCGGGTCATGCAGAATTTTATTATTTGTCTACCCGACATCATCGCCAATGATGGCAGACATATCGAACAGGTAATAACCTAAATCCGAATATCTGTAGCGAGGTTTACACGTCAAATAAAGTGTGTGCACGCCGTAGTTTGCGACTAGCTTACGTTTTTTTATATAGTTCAATAATTATAATAATATACATTAAATTATATATAATTACATAATTATATAATTATATATAATTATAATTATATCAATTTTATATAGTTCAATAATTGGCACCCTGTACTTACACTGTTAGTTATTGTATGACCGTGGTTGTTTACTATATATATATATCAGCGACACGAAGGTATTGATGTAATGACAACAAAGTTATATGCATCAGTGTGTTATGACCACACACAAACAATACTGACAATGTACCAGCATAACTACAAAATACTTTTGAGCGATACTGTAACTACAAAATACTCTTGAGCGATAGTGTACCTTCTGACTGCTACAGTTGCGCCATGGTCTAATTACATTTCACGGTTTTCTTGAGATTTTGCTAATTAGCGACGGACACATTAGTGTTGCTCGGCTGTCGTCTCGTCTCATACTGCTGCTCAGCAACAGCGTTGGCCACAGCAGACCCCTGTATTGTTGACAATTGTGCCACGTCACGATTTGTTGTTTATTCCTACAGGGCACGCAGAAAATAAACACCGCACAACTATCTTGAACCTATAGCAGCTGCGAAAGCTGAGCGTACATTTTCGAAAGTAAAAGTATTTAAAAAATTTCATCATCTTTCCGCCATAGGATAAAATAATTTATTTTTCGATATAGTCAATGGTGAAAAGATGGCGCCGTTCAAAAAATTTAAAAAGTAGTTACATTCTACACTATGTAAAGAACGGTTATCTGAATAGCAAAAGTACGGTGCGTATGGCAACGTGATTGACTGGAGAACGAGAGTAACAGAAATGTTAAGGAGCCTCAAGGCAGAACTCGAAGTAAGACGCCTTATATCTCGCAGGAATGAGTTGTGAGATACGATGTGCGGCCGACGTTTTATTGACTCGAGAATGGATTGGTGGCAGGAGGGAGACGGTGTCTCATTTTAGGAACTTTCCCCAGGGAGTCCTTGCTTCGTTTATCCCTTGGTGAACTACCTGAGGAGCTGCATCATTGCACTGGAGTATAGCTGAAATAAATAGAGTAGTATTTTGTTAGATTAAGTGTTTTAAACTACATTTTGATTTATTCTTTATTACTGCGTGAACTCTTCTCATAAATATCGTATAACCCCACACCACAAGGTACTTCAGAGTAGCCTGTAATACACTGCAATCTACGACATTGGCTCGTAGTTTGGTTATAAGTGATGCAAAGGTGTCTATCCTTTTGGCCGCCTAGTTGTACTAGCCTCACCGACTTCGGTAGGGTACCTGACATTAAGTACCATAGTAATCTGTCTAAGCCCACACGAACTAGTTGCAGTCTAGTTGCTTTACATCAAAGAAGGATACCGACCTCTGCCACTTTCGGCAGCTATCTCATGGTGTTCTCCTCAGTGTTACAATACATCTACATGTCAACGAGTGAGAACAACTTTGGGCGCATGATAGTGCCGGACTCGTTTCGTAACTTGACCCTGTACATCGACACCAAGAGGACCCTTGCAGGCGTAGACGACATGCGATACTGCCGGTGCAACTCGAAACCAAAAGAATTTCTGCTCATACGACCCTCTTGTCCAGGAATCTAGCGAAAGACATCATTTTTCGACTTTCCTAGTGCTGAAATACGTATGAGAACCTCAGATGAATCTTTTCGCCCCCTTCCTCTCTGTCTGTCTGTCTACCTATCTCCTGCCGTTACTTGCGCATTCGGAGTTTCTGTTGTAGAACGCCACTGCTGTAGCTATATCTTCGTTTTATTCTAACAATAAGACGAGAAGGAAAGACGTGTTACCTTCTCTCTTCAAATTATGCAACTTTTGTTCTTTGTGTTTTCACGATTCAGCTGTTTCTTTCTTGTGTGTGTGAAGTGGATGAGGGAAACTGTTTGCCTTGTTGGGTCAGGAAGACCACTTGAAAACAACATTCAGTCTGATCAGCTTGAACTAGTTCATCTTTTTCCTAATCTGCTTTCGAAGCCCTAATCTATACGAACACGTGAGAATGTTTCATGACTCTTTCTCTGTCGTGTTTCTCTTCCTTCCTTTGGGTTTGCAGCGGTGTTTGCGCGCATTTGTGCGCGTGGACGTGTAATTCTATGTGTATGATTCGCAATTGCGCATTTGTGGCGAACTGAAAAGCAATAGAGCATACAGTTATGCAAGATGGCATAGAAAAACAATTTTCGACTGTGTCCGTACTGCTGGGTTCCGCAATTTTCGTATAGATAATCGTGATACATGATTTACGAGATAAAAGATATGTTCTGACGAGATGAGGACATATATGTACATAGAAGTTTTAACACGTCATTCTTAGAGCAGTCGGATGAACCAATGTGTTACAAAAATGAAATTAACAGAGTCAGCTGGAACGAAATCAGTGATGTAGATGTAATACATCAGCGAAACCGTTGAGACATGCTGCAAATGCTTACAATTGATATGTTGCGACAAAAGTGATAATTTGTACCAGACGAAGACTCAAAACCAGATTCGCTACTTTTCGCAAGCAATAGTCTGAGCTGTTTAGGCAATTGGATCACGCATCGACACAACTCAAACTTTCATTGTCGCTGATGTTTCCATCCATGATGTAGAAACTCTACTACATAATATACATCTATATTTATATCTAAATTCTTCAAAGTGTGTGACAGAGAGTAATTCACACTGGAAGTCTGAGGTTTTCCCACTAGCCAGTAGCATCGCTTTATTCATTTCAATTCAAGGAGATAATTCAGTTCATATAAATACCCGGAAAAAAATTAGGCACCTCCAGGAGACAACGCGCCAATACCGGGTAACTCTGCCTCTTGTCTTTATAATGGTATAGCGAGCTGGGGGTGAGTGGGAGCGATCTGTACATCGTTGGTGGAGTGGCGGATGTAGAGGCGGTAGTACTGGTCGGGGGTGGCTAGGAAAACCCCGCTGCAAGAGACTACACATTTTATTCGTCTTGGATTCAAACGTAGAAGTGGTATGGCGCCCCTGGATACACCCTCTGCAGGCGCTTGGTACACAACGATGGCAATCTACGCGGATGACACAACCATCCTCGTGCAAGATTGGAAACCATCAAACATTACGTCACGCTTACAGACTGCACTCAGAGTGGCTGAGCCTTGGTTGGAGAAATGGCGTGTAAGAGTAAACGTCGAGTAAAAGTGCGAAGCCGTTCTGTTCACTACAAGATCGAAGCAACTGCGCAAACACCGATACTGCAGACCAGTAACTCTACATGCACGCCCAATACGTTTCCGAGAGAAAGTCAAATACCTCGGCGTCTGACTGGAGCGGAAATTACTCTGGGGGGACCACATACAACAAATGACCAACGGAGCAAGCGCGAGGCTCAAACAGCTCTACCCTATGCTCAACAGGCGTAGCACACTGAACAGGAGGGTGTCGAGGTCCATGTACATGACACTTATTCTATCCCTGATGACGTACGCAGCTCCTTTCTGGAGATACGCTGCACCTACACGCCTGCGCCGTCTGCAGATCATACAAAACAAAGTACTCAAAATCATAAGCAATGCCCCACGATACACAAGCATCGTGGACCTTCACCGGCAATACCGACTTGAGACTCTCACGGAGGTAATCCACAAACTCACCAAGACTATACAGAAACTCCAGACATTCGCAGAACCCGTTTATTCTGAATCTGGGGAACTACGACCACAACCATAGATGGAAACATAAAAGACCAAAAGACATACTTGTAAGGACCTAGCATGTATGGCGAAGCACACGCAAACACAACCGTACAGGTGAGCCCCTTTTGATCAGACGCCATTACTGGATATCCATCTGGAGCACACTGCCGAGTAACTAGCACCACGCAGGGAAGCAGTACCTACACTGCAAGCAGACAAGCTCCCCCCTCCCCCCCCCCCCCCCCACACACACAGTGAGATGATCTATCGCCGATCTCCCACTACTATATAACGATCTTGATTGTTCCAGGAATGTAGCGGCTGCAGCAACTGGGATACATCGCCATCGCTTGCCACGGTAATGATGCATGATACCCATACTTACAAATCCAACCTTGCATGAACTATCCCAGCTGGTAAGCTACTACTGCTCTTTATACCCATCCCACTGTCGCAGAGGTTTTTTTCCCACGGCACGAGCCTTGGCAGTTTTTTCCCTCTGCTCTTCAAATTGCTACCCTCACTCGCGTTTCATCCACTATCTATCACCTGCTGGACCGTGTTAACTCGTAGTCTTACCCAGACGCACGGATAACATCACAGCCCAGCATCCTGTGATCACGTTGGTGCGGGCGTGGAGGGGCCCCATCTCTTGAAGCTGATGCCGATGACGTCAGAAAGCCGACTGACGCGCACGTCCCGCTTCGCTGATACTGTTTACCTCACTCAACAGCGCGTGTTTGACTTAGCACTATGCGGCCCCAAGCGAGCAGCGCCTGTGAAGCGTGCGTCTGCTGAATTCCTGTGAACAGCCACGGTAACTGAATTGGGAACTCGCCCTGGTGCGGAGGAATGACAAACCGCTGCGCTCTAAGGCATAAGTTCGGTGCTTCTGTGGCCCCTGAGAGATGAGTCCCATTTATCGTCGAAGTCTGGGCGGTGAACTTAGAATCGTGAGCTGATTTGTGGAGCCGGCTTCCCGGACTGGCATCGGCTGGGCCGGCCCCTAGCGTGCTGCAAATCAACGTGGACCCGATGTCATGAAGGATGCTGCCAGACTGTGATGACTGTGCAAGAATCAGAGGACATTTACAACAGCCAGTACCACACTTGTGTCGTTACCCTGCTTCTAGGCGTGTACGGATCCACATCGGTATCAAAATGGTGTCGAAATACACCACAGGCCAGTACGTTATTGCAAACCCTTCCTCCGATGTAGCCATGATTGCGCAGCTTAATCCGGCCACTGTATTGTGTATAAACGGACTCGCTAGAGAAATTACATATAAGTGCCAATTTACTAACCCCTAAATTTAGCAATGGCGTTACAATGGACTTCGGCACTGAAGAGAATCCACATGTTTCTTTAGGTATGCCATCGGCAGTTGTAGCCATTCATTGATGACTAGATCCTAAGGAGATACAAAATTGTGAGGATGTTGACTACGTTTGACCCAGTATTCCAAACAGTCTCAAATGTTTTCTGTGGAATTAAGATCGAACTATTCAGCGGGCCAATAGATTTGCGATCTATCAAACCAGAAATGTCTATGTGCAGGCCTGTTGTAAGTGGGCTGTTTAGGTTTTTATGTTGGTAACGCCAGGTAGCGCTCTGTATGAAAATCACTGATTGTGCTGTGTGCAGTCTGTGGCTGGTTGCATTGTTGGAATATTTGCTATTGTAGTGTCGGGTAGTTGGATGTGAACAGCGCATAGCGTTGCGCAGTTGGAGGTGAGCCACCAGCAGTGGTGGATGTGGGAAGAGAGATGGCAGAGTTTTGAGAGCGGACGATTATATATATATATATATATATATATATATATATATATATATATATATATATATATATAAAGACTTTTGAACACTATTAAGGCAAATATGTTGTTTGTTCTGCATCAAAATATTTCATTTGCTGACTATGTCTATCAGTAGTTAGTGCCTTCAGTAGTTAGAATCTTTTATTTAGCTGGCAGTATTGGCGCTCGCTGTATTGCAGTAGTTCGAGTAACGAAGATTTCTGTGAGGTAAGTGATGCATGATTCATGAAAGTATTCCAGGCCATTCTTTTGTAGGGGTTATTGAATCACAGATTGCGTTGCGCTGAAAATATTGTGTGTCAGTTTAGTGATGATCAGAATAACTAAAGAGAGAAATGTATGAGTACGTTCAGTTTTGCTCAGCTGTTTGAAAATCAAATAACGTGAGAGGTTTACCAGCACAGTAATTCATAAATGTTTCTAAGGGGATGTTTCAGTGTGAAGACTGTTACTCTCATCATGAAGATGGTAGTGTCCACTGCGTATTCATCATAAAGATGTTGAATAATCGCAACACTTCGTCATCGAGAGCGTTGAAATAAGTATCGTGGTTCAAGGTCATGGTAGTCTGAACCAGTGATCCCATGTCATCGTATGAAAAACACCCCCCAGAACCACCTCAGGCCTGAACCACACACTCCACATACGGCGGGTAAAACACCTCCTCACACCACTGCAGCACTCGGCGCCTTGCATTATTAGAAAAGATCCTAAAAAGTGAATCACTGGACTACACAACATTCATACAGTCAGCTAAGGTACGGTTTCTGTGTTGTTTGTTTGCATTAACGATGCGCAGCTTCATTTGCAGCTGCAAGATATAGCATGCTCCGGGGTACCCGACACAAAATTGCATGGATGCAGTTTCCTATACAATGTACGTTCGACACTGATTGAGTTATAGCTGCTTGCGACGACAACAGCAAAACCTGTTGGGTTTGAAACTGATCGTCATTTACAAGGTGTATATTCGTCTCTGGTTGGTGCCGGAGGGATGTTTTCATGGGTATTATTCCCACGCCGTGTGGCATGGCTGCAAATGGTCCATCAGATTGTCCTCACTGATTCATTACGAAATCAGGCAATTTCATTCACGATGTGACGATGCGCAGCTCCTTTCTGACTCATCTCACTGCACCGATTCCATGCAAACCGCCGTCACGTACGCTACCAGACAAAAGTTTTCGGTCACCTTTGACAACTATAGATTTGTGGTTGAAACAGGGACTTCGATTTGAATATTCTATCATATCTCTGTTAAGATTATAAAACAAGTATAAACATGCAAAGAGGAAGCGTCTCCGTTGTGCATTTGACTGGGTGTTCACAAAGACGAACGCTGAGGAGTATCCACAACACTGACGCGCATTTAACTAAGAAGGCCCTATTCAAACAGGCCTCATTCCTTCATCTATCAGAGAGAGTCCCTTTAGTGAGCCATAGTGCCAGTGTCGCCCTAACCGCCCTCTGCTTCACGTCTGCTGTGCAGCGAGCTACCTTAATTTAAGTATTAACTGTATTTTTCTTACTTGTCACTTCTTCTTCCGTGTGTTTTTCCTTTTAGGAAGCTTTAATAAATTGTCGAGTGCTAGTAAAAGTGTTCCATAGATTTCGTGTTTGTTTTGAATACAGTCAGAGAGAGCCCCTTTAGTCAACCATAGTGCCAGTAGTGCTAGTGTTTGTTTTCAATACAGTCCAGAGACAGGTAGTGCTATTTTCATTCTTTTCTAAAAGAAGTGGCTAGCAATCGCAGTTTAGTCAATAATCAGCCGCCTTTAGTGAATTAGCAGTCTAGATAAAAGTTGATTAAGTCTCTTCAATAAATTGATTCCTTAGGATGGATAGGATGTGCGACTGCTGTGTACGGACTCAGGAGAAGCTGGCCACTCTTCACGAACAGCTGAGCGTGTTGATGGCCGCGGTCAGCCGTCTTCAGGCTGCTGCCTCGGAGTGTAGCGGCAGTGGGGAGTCTGGTGCGTCGCAAGGTACACCCCAGGTGTTACATGCTTCACCCACTGTCCCTGCTGTCGAGACATCTTCGCGGGTACCGGGCTCGGTTGGGCCACCCTCTCCCCAAGGGGAGTGGCGGGTTCAGCGGCGTTCGCGGCGTACGAGGCGGAGGGTAAATGTGGGGGCTGGCCGTGTGGCATCGCCCGCTCTGCCTGTGAGTGGACATGTGGCTGCTCCTTCAGCAAGGTCCGAGCAGGCACACGGGGGGAGGGGTTAGTTATTGGGAGCTCCAACGTTAGGCGAGTGATGGAGCCCCTTAGGGAAATAGCGGATAGGTCGGGGAAGAAGGCCAGTGTTCACTCTGTCTGCTTGCCGGGGGGTCTCATACGAGATGTGGAGGAGGCCCTACCGGCGGCGATAGAAGGCACTGGGTGCACCCGACTGCAAATTGTTGCTCATGTCGGCACCAATGACTCCTGCCGTCTGGGTTCAGAGGTCATCCTGAGTTCGTACAGGCGGTTGGCGGAGTTGGTGAAGGCGGAAAGCCTCGTTCGCGGGGTGGAATCAGAGCTAACTATTTGTAGTATCGTTCCCAGAACCGATCGCGGTCCTCTGGTTTGGAGCCGAGTGGAAGGCTTAAACCAGAGGCTCAGACGATTCTGTGAAGAGCTGGGGTGCAAATTTCTCGACCTCCGCTATCGGGTGGAGAAATGTATGGTCCCCCTGAATAGGTCAGGCGTGCACTACACGCCGGAAGCGGCTACAAGGGTAGCGGAGTACGTGTGGAGTGGACATGGGGGTTTTTTAGGTTAGAGAATTCCCTCCCTAGGCCCTACAAGACGCCTCCTGAGACGCGGCAAGGTAGGAGTAGGCAAAATGCAACAGGGAGTGACAATATTAATGTGCTAATAGTAAACTGTAGGAGCGTCTATAGAAAGGTCCCAGAACTGCTCTCATTAATAAACGGTCACAACGCCCATATAGTACTAGGGACAGAAAGTTGGCTGAAACCAGACGTAAACAGTAATGAAATCCTAAACTCTGATTGGAATGTATACCGCAGAGATAGGCTGGACAGTGAAGGGGGAGGCGTGTTTGTAGCGATAAGAAGTGCAATAGTATCGAAGGAAATTGACGGAGATCCGAATTGTGAAATGATTTGGGTGAAGGTCACGTTTAAAGCAGGCTCAGGCATGGTAATTTGATGTCTCTGTAGGCCCCCAGGCTCAGCAGCTGTTGTGACTGAGCACCTGAAGAATAATTTGGAAAATATTGCGAGTAGATTTCCCCACCATGTTATAGTTCTGGGTGGAGATTTTAATTTGCCGAATATAGACTGGGAGACTCAAACGTTCATAACAGGCAGCAGGGAAAAAGAATCCAGTGAAATTTTTTTAAGTGCTTTATCTGAAAACTACCTTGAGCAGTTAAACGGAGAACCGACTCGTGACGATAACATATTAGACCTTCTGGTGACAAAAAGACCCGAACTATTTGAATCAGTTAATGCAGAACAGGGAATCAGCGATCATAAAGCGGTTACTGCATCGATGATTTCAGCCGTAAATAGAAATATTAAAAAAGATAGGAAGATTTTGCTGTTTAGCAAAAGTGACAAAAAGCAGATTTCAGAGTACTTGATGGCTCAACACAAAAGTTTTGTCTAAAGTACAGATAGTGTTGAGGATCAGTGGACAAAGTTCAAAACCATCGTACAATATGCGTTAGATGAGTATGTGCCAAGCAAGATCGTAAGAGATGGAAAAGAGCCACCGTGGTACAACAACCGAGTTAGAAAACTGCTGCGGAAGCAAAGGGTACTTCACAGCAAACATAAACAAAACCAAAGCCTTGCAGACAAACAAAAATTACGCGAAGCGAATGTAGTGTGAGGAGGGCTATGCGAGAGGCGTTCATTGAATTCGAAAGTAAAGTTCTATGTACGGACTTGGCAGAAAATCCTAAGAAATTTTGGTCCTATGTCAAAGCGGTAGGTGGATCAAATCAAAATGTCCAGACACTCTGTGACCAAAATGGTACTGAAACAGAGGATGACAGACTAAAGGCCGAAATACTAAATGTCTTCTTCCAAAGCTGTTTCACAGAGGAAGACTGCACTGTAGTTCCTTCTCTAGATTGTCGCACAGATGACAAAATGGTAGATATCGAAATAGACGACAGAGGGATAGAGAAACAATTAAAATCGCTCAAAAGAGGAAAGGCCGCTGCACCTGATGGGATACCAGTTCTATTTTACACAGAGTACGCGAAGGAACTTGCCCCCCTTCTTGCAGCGGTGTACCGTAGGTCTCTAGAAGAGCGAAGCGTTCCAAAGGATTGGAAAAGGGCACAGGTCATCCCCGTTTACAAGAAGGGACGTCGAACAGTTGTGCAGAACTATAGACCTACATCTCTAACGTCGATCAGTTGTAGAATTTTGGAACACGTATTATGTTCGAGTATAATGACTTTTCTGGAGACTAGAAATCTACTCTGTAGGAATCAGCATGGGTTTCGAAAAAGACGGTCGTGTGAAACCCAGCTCGCGCTATTCGTCCACGAGACTCAGAGGGCCATAGACACGGGTTCATAGGTAGATGCCGTGTTTCTTGACTTCGGAAAGGCGTTTGACACAGTTCCCCACAGTCGTTTAATGAACAAAGTAAGAGCATACGGACTATCAGACCAATTGTGTGATTGGATTGAGGAGTTTCTAGATAACAGAACGCAGCATGTCATTCTCCATGGAGAGAAGTCTTCTGAAGTAATAGTGATTTCAGATGTGCCGCAGGGGAGTGTCATAGGACCGTTGCTATTCACAATATACACAAATGACCTGGTGGATGACATCGGAAGTTCACTGAGGCTTTTTGTAGATGATGCCGTGGTGTATCGAGAGGCTGCAACAATGAAAAATTGTACTGAGATGCGGGAGGATCTGCAGCGAATTGACGCATGGTGCAGGGAATGGCAATTGAATCTCAATGTAGACAAATGTAATGTGCTGCGAATACATAGAAAGATAGATCCCTTATCATTTAGCTACAAAATAGCAGGTCAGCAACTGGAAGCAGTTAATTCCATAAATTATCTGGGAGTTCGCATTAGGAGTGATTTAAAATGGAATGATCATATTAAGTTGATCGTCGGTAAAGCAGATGCCAGACTGAGATTCATTGGAAAAATACTAAGGTAATGCAATCCGAAAACAAAGGAAGTTGGATACAGTACGCTTATTCGCCCACTGCTTGAATACTGCTCAGCAGATAGGGTTGATAGAAGAGATAGAGAAGATCCAACGGAGAGCAGCGCGCTTCGTTACAGGATCATTTAGTAATCGCGAAAGCGTTACGGAGATGATAGATAAACTCCAGTGGAAGACTCTGCAGGAGAGACGCTCAGTAGCTCGGTACGGGCTTTTGTTAAAGTTTCGAGAACATATCTTCACCGAAGAGTCAAGCAGTATATTGCTCCCTCCTACGTATATCTCGCGAAGAGACCATGAGGATAAAATCAGAGAGATTACAGCCCACACAGAAGCATACCGACAATCCTTCTTTCCACGAACAATACGAAACTGGAATAGAAGGGAGAACCGATAGAGGTACTCAGGGTACCCTCCGCCACACACCGTCAGGTGGCTTGCGGAGTATGGATGTAGATGTAGATCTATCTGTGTAGCAACCATTTCGCATTAGTTCACAGTACATTGTCTGCGCCTAGCAGTGTGTCTGTATACCTGATCAGGTTCATACCACATTACTTCATAATGGGACGGAAGAAGGAGACTGGAATTGAAAGACGTGCTATACTTGTACCTCTGCACCAGGGAGATTATTATAGTGGGATAATGGCAACAAAGGTTGGCGTAGCCCCTCTACGGTGGTGTATACGTTGCAGTGGTTCAAGTAAACTGGTGTCAGTGCAAGTGTTTCGCGACTGGAAGACCCAGAGTAATACCACTCAGGAAAGATCAGTTCATGTACGTACAGAGTAAACATTAGAGGATTCTTACTGCATCTGATATTCACGACGAAGCAAATAGTATGCGAACTGTACCAGTCTCTGTCTCAACAGTGATGCCGTCTCCCTGAACAAGGCATAAAGGGGGGCACAACGGCCAGAAAACCCTTATTACCTAAACAAAATCGGGTGAAAAAACAGCAGTAAGCACAAAAACATAAAGTACGGAGCGTGCATAAATGATCCAAGGTATTATTCAGGGATGAGTCTAAGTTTAAAGTATTTTGAAGTAATCATGGAACGTTAGTTCGTCGACTTCGTGGAGAAAACATGAAGAGTCAATGTGTGACAACAGAGAAGCACGATGGAGGGTCGCTCATGGTGTAGGGATGTTTTGCGGGTGATGAAGTCGTGATATAGTGATAATTAATGGTTCAAATGGCTCTGAGCACTGTGGGACTAACTTCTAAGGTCATCAGTCCCCTAGAACTTACAACTACTTAAACCCAACTAACCTAAGGACGTCACACACACCGATGTCCGAGGCAGGATTCGAACCTGCGGCCGTAGCGGTCACGTGGTTCCAGACTGTAGCGCTTAGATCCGCTCGGCTACCCCGGCCGGCGATAATTAATGGAATATTAAAGAAGAAACTAAATAACAGAATACTTATCAACAATGCAGCTTCATCTAGCAAACACTTACTGGTAGTGGGTTTGTTCTGAAGCAGGATAATTATCCAACACATGCTTCTAAATTGTGCAGAGGGTATGTCAATAGAAAATAGAAATGTGGGGAACTGAAGAACATGATTTGGCCGAGTCAGTCAAACGTAAGTCTCACTGAACTCTTATAGGATGAACTTGACAGGGAGGTCAGAAAACTGTGATCATTTAATGTTAAAGATCTACAGAATAATTTATCAACGTGTTGCACTGCAATATCCGCAAAACAACAACATATCTTATCTGCAGTATGCCAAGAGTTGATGCAGCTTTTCTGAAGGCAGAGGGAGAATATTTTGAAAGGCTAAAATCTAAACCATACTGTATTGTACTTAACCATAGAGAGAGAAAAGATTTATTTTCTTGGTCTATTTATTTTTTATGATATATTTGTACACTGAAATAAAGTATATCGTTTTTATCATTGGCGATGGAAAACTTTCTACTGGTAGTGTAGACCACTTCATTGCCATGATTTATGTCAGCGGTGTGACCACCTGATACCAACACCATCTACAGCGCTCCAAACCGATCAGGATGCTCTTTCATGGAGAGGACTAACATTTTGTGTAGTAAGGTTACACACCCTCTCGCAGGATCAGTCACGCCATCCAGGTCAAGCTACCTCTAGCACCTAAGAATGACATCAGAACAATTCTTGGGCCTTAGCAGAGTTCAAGTTGCTAGTACACTGTCCAATCACATTAAAGTGTTCATGGACTGTCTTCGACGTCAACGTGCAATAAACACTCAAAGATGACAGGCAGCAGGACTAGCAACGGAGTTCGGGGGGAAGGGGGTATATAAAGCGCGTTGGGGGACATAGAAAACAGTCTAGTTTTGTCATATATACCGTGCATGGCAAAATGGCGTTAGCGCCGATGCATCTGTGGTGCACAATCGGCCATCAATGACAGGGATGAACGACGGCTGCAGGGACGTGTACGGGCTAATAGAGGTGAGCAACGACAACCCAGATGAACCAAGGGGCTACCAACAGTGTTTCCTCAACGGCCGTTCAGCAAACGTTGCTGCATATGGGCCCCCACAGCAGGCGCCTGGTTCATGCACAAATGCTGACTGCTTTTCATTGGCGACGATGGCTGGAATTCGCATGCCACTACTGGACGTCCACGACATGGCGATAGGTGTCCTTTTCAGCTTAATCACCTTGTGTGCTCCACCAGACCTACACAAGTCGTTGGAAGGGTCCAGACTGGAGGAGGAAGCGCTATAGCCTGAGGAACGTTTTCATGGCATTCCATGGGAGAACTCGTAATCCTGGAAGGCATAGTGGATCAACACAACCACGCATCTATCTTTGGAGACGAAGTACACCCTTCCATGCACCTTGTTTACATGATGTCATCTGCCAGCAGGATAATGCAACGTGCGTGGTTCAAAGAACACCAGGATGAATTTGTCGTACTCCTCTGGCCACAAAACTCCGCGAATTTAAACCCAATCGAGAATCTCTGGGCTCACGTCGACTGGATGTAACCTCAACTGAGAAATCTAACAAAGCTGGCCACGTCACTGGAATCGGCGGGCTCCACATCCCTCACTAACTCTCTTCCTGCACGGCTCACAGCTGTCCTGGATGCAAAAGTTGGTATTTCACAATTTTGACAGGTTGTCACATTAATCTCACTGGACAGTGTAGGAAATAAGGCTCTCAAATGTGTGAAGCATTATTGTCGGATTTGAAACTAGAGAACAGATGGTGTTTCTTTTTGGCAAGTGCAAATTTTTATTCCTCGTCTCTATACTATCCACATCGCATTCCAGTGTCTACAACTGCCAAATTTGTTCCAGATGTTAGTGATGGGCACCTATTGCCGAAGTTTCACGTTTCTGTCTGTGGAACACCAAGCATTTCGCTTCATATATACTAAACTTACTATTTTTGTAGTTAGGTCCACAGTGTATTCTTTTGGTAACACCGGGTTTTCTTGTATGCGTTGCTGTTTGGAAGAGTGACTACACTTGTAGTAATAGATACCTCGCAACAACCGAAATAAATGTAAAATTTGTTCCAGTGTTACGAAAAGCATAGTTGCTACACACCATATAACGGATATTCTGAGTAGCAGACAGCCACAACAAAACGACTGTCACAAAATGATCTTTCGGCCAAGAAAGCAAGAAGGCCTTTGTCGAAAATAAACAACACACATACACGCACACACTCACGCGAACGCATCTATCACACAAAATCAAATGGTTCAAATGCCACTGAGCACTATGGGACTTAATATCTGAGGTTATCAGTCACCTAGCCTTGTTGTTGTTGTTGTTGTCTTCAGTCCTGAGACTGGTTTGATGCAGCTCTCCATGCCACTCTATCCTGTGCAAGCTGCTTCATCTCCCAGTACCCACTGCAACCTACATCCTTCTGAATCTGCTTAGTGTACTCATCTCTCGGTCTCCCTCTACGATTTTTACCCTCCACACTGCCCTCCAATGCTAAATTTGTGATCCCTTGATGCCTCAAAACATGTCCTACCAACCGATCCCTTCTTCTAGTCAAGTTGTGCCACAAACTTCTCTTCTCCCCAATCCTATTCAATACCTCCTCATTAGTTACGTGATCTATCCACCTTATCTTCAGTATTCTTCTGTAGCACCACATTTCGAAAGCTTCTATACTCTTCCTGTCAAAACTAGTTATCGTCCATGTTTCACTTCCATACAAGGCTACACTCCAAACAAATATTTTCAGAAACGACTTCCTGATACATAAATCTATATTCGATGTTAACAAATTTCTCTTCTTCAGAAACGCTTTCCTTGCCATTGCCAGTCTACATTGTATATCCTCTCTACTTCGACCATCATCAGTTATTTTACTTCCTAAATAGCAAAACTCCTTTACTACTTGAAGTGTCTCATTTCCTAATCTAATTCCCTCAGCATCACCCGATTTAATTTGACTACATTCCATTATCCTCGTTTTGCTTTTGTTGATGTTCATCTTATATCCTCCTTTCAAGACACTGTCCATTCCGTTCAACTGCTCTTCCAAGTCCTTTGCCGTCTCTGACACAATTACAATGTCATCGGCGAACCTCAAAGTTTTTACTTCGTCTCCATGAATTTTAATACCTACTCCAAATTTTTCTTTTGTTTCCTTTACTGCTTGCTCAATATACAGATTGAATAACATCGGGGAGAGGCTACAACCCTGTCTCACTCCTTTCCCAACCACTGCTTCCCTTTCATGCCCCTAGACTCTTATGACTGCCATCTGGTTTCTGTACAAATTGTAAATAGCCTTTCGCTCCCTGTATTTTACCTCTGCCACCTTTAGAATTTGAAAAAGAGTATTCCAGTCGACATTGTCAAAAGCTTTCTCTAAGTCTACAAATGCTAGAAACGTAGGTTTGCCTTTTCTTAATCTTTCTTCTAAGATAAGTCGTAAGGTCAGTATTGCCTCACGTGTTCCAACATTTCGACGGAATCCAAACTGATCCTCCCCGAGGTCCGCATCTATCAGTTTTTCCATTCGTCTGTAAAGAATTCGCGTTAGTATTTTGCAGCTGTGACTTATTAAACTGATAGTTCGGTAATTTTCACATCTGTCAGCACCTGCTTTCTTTGGGATTGGAATTATTATATTCTTCTTGAAGTCTGAGGGTATTTCGCCTGTCTCATACATCTTGCTCACCAGCTGGTAGAGTTTTGTCATGACTGGCTCTCCCAAGGCTGTCAGTAGTTCTAATGGAATGTTGTCCACTCCGGGGGCCTTGTTTCGACTCAGGTCTTTCAGCGCTCTGTCAAACTCTTCACGCAGTATCGTATCTCCCATTTCGTCTTCATCTACATCCTCTTCCATTTCCATAATATTGTCCTCAGGTACATCGCCCTTGTATAAACCTTCTATATACTCCTTCCACCTTTCTGCCTTCCCTTCTTTGCTTAGAACTGGGTTGCCATCTGAGCTCTTGATATTCATACACGTGGTTCTCTTCTCTCCAAAGGTCTCTTTAATTTTCCTGTAGGCAGTATCTATCTTACCCCTACTGAGATAAGCTTCTACATCCTTACATTTGTCCTCTAGCCATCCCTGTTTAGCCATTTTGCACTTCCTGTCGATCTCATTTTTGAGACGTTTGTATTCCTTTTTGCCTGCTTCATTTACTGCATTTTTATATTTTCTCCTTTCATCAATGAAATTCAATATTTCTTCTATTACCCAAGGATTTCTAGCAGCCCTCGTCTTTTTACCTACTTTATCCTCTGCTGCCTTCACTACTTCATCCCTCAGAGCTACCCATTCTTCTTCTACTGTATTTCTTTCCCCTATTCCTGTCAATTGTTCCCTTATGCTCTCCCTGAAACTCTGTACAACCTCTGGTTCTTTCAGTTTATCCAGGTCCCATCTCCTTAATTTCCCACATTTTTGCAGTTTCTTCAGTTTTAATCTACAGGTCATAACCAATAGATTGTGGTCAGAGTCCACATCTGCCCCTGGAAATGTCTTACAACTTAAAACCTGGTTCCTAGGCTTAGAACTACTTAAACCTAACTAACCTAACAACATCACACATATCTATGTCCGAGGCAGGATTCGACCCTGCGTCCGCAGCAGCAGCGCGGTTCCGGACTGAAGCGCCTGGAGCCGCTCGGCCACAGCGGCCGGCATCTCTCACACACACGACTGCCTTCGGCTGCCAGAGACTGTAGTCATGTATGTGTGAGTTGCGTTTGCATGCGTGTGTGTGTGTGTGTGTGTGTGTGTGTGTGTGTGTGTGTGTGTGTGTTTCCGTGTTGTCCGACCGAAAAATCATTTTGTGAGAGTCTTTTTGTTGTGTCTGTCTGCGACTTCGCGTCTCCCCTGTATAGTGAGTACCAACAATCCTTTTCATAATATTGTTATATTCCTCAGAATTTTCTGTTGTTTAATAATTTGTTCCTTTCACTGACCCCCAGACTCAGAAGTTACAGTTGCTGAACAGTTCAAAGAAAACAAGCGTCATTTCAAATATGTACTCCACGCATACAATTATATTTGCAGGTGCCTTCAATCTATCTTCGGTATATTGACGAAAACACATTTTTAAAGTCGGAGGTAGGCATAAAACGTCATCCGAAATCATACTGAATGCCTTCTCAGAAAATTATTTTGAATAACCAGTCCAGGAGCCCATTCGAAGCGTAAATGACAGCGAAAACATACTTGACGTCTTAACAACAAGTAATTCTGACCAAATTAGTAGCATCATGACACATACCACAAGGTTGTTGTCGCTAGACTGAATACCGTAACATCCAAACCCACTAAAAATAAGGACAAAACACATCTACTTAAAAAATCAGATAAAAATTCGCTTGACACCTCCTTAAGAGACAGTATGCACTCCTTCCAGTCTATGTATGTGTACCCCAGGTGTTGTTTAAATTCAGAGAAATAGTATCGATGGTAATTGAAAGATACATACCAAATAAACTGATAAGAAATGGCACTGATCTCCCATGGTACACAAAACAGGTAAAAATGTAAATGTCGTGTGACTACGCCCTCCCGTAGGGTAAACCGTTCGCCGGGTGCAAGTCTTTCGATTTGACGCCACTTCGGTGACTTGCGCGTCGAAACAGGTTAGAACATTATTGCAGAACTAACGAGAAAAGAATGCCAAATTTAAAAGTACGCAAATCCCCAAGATTGGCGAAGTTTTATAGAAGCTCGAAAATTACCGCAAACTTCAATCGGCATGCTTTAAATAGTTTCAATAACGAAACTGTCTATAAATTTGGCAGAAAACCCAAAGACATTCTGATCGTATGTAGCGCGCACCAGTTTCAAGTTACAATCAATACCTTCACTGCGCGATATCAATGGTCATGTTATTGATAACAGTGCCGCTAAATCGAAGTTACTAAACGTGGTTCTTCGAAATTACTTCACAAATGAAGTCAAAGTAAATATTCTGTAATTCGAGTCAAGAACAACCGCTAACATGAGTAACTTAGATGTAATAGCCTTGGTGTAGTGAAGAAGCTAAAAACATTCAGGCAAGGCAAAGCTTCCGGTCCAGATTGTATACCATTCAGGTGCGTTTCAGAGTATGTTAATACAATGGCTTCATACTCAGCAATCATATACAACCGGTCGTCGTAGAAACATCCGAACCCTGAGAGTGGACTGTTGCACAAGTCACACTAATACCCAAGAAAGGAAACAGGAGTAATCCGTTGAATTGCACACCCTCATCACTAATGTCGCATTTGTAGTAGAATTTTGGAACAAATACTATGCTCGAACATTGTATGAATCACCTCGAAGAAAACGATTTGTTGACAAATAACCAACACAGATTCAGAAAATATCGTTCTTGAGAAACACAACTAGCTCTTTATACTCACGAAGTAATGAGTGCTACTGACAGGGGAAGTCAAATTGATACCATATTTTTAGATTTCCAGAAGGCTTTTCACACAGTTCCTCACAAGCGATTTCTAATTAAATTGCAGGCCTGTGGAGTGCAGTCTCAGTTCTGTGACTAGATTCGTGATTTCCTGTCAGAAAGGTTACTCAGTTCGTAATAACTGACAGAAAGTCATCGAGTAAAGTCAAGCGGCGGCACGCCAGTCGGGAACGACAGAACAAAGAAGGCTGTGAGAAGACGTCAGCCAATCGCACGCTGACCGGGCCTCCCTCCAGCACTACAGCGTGACAGCAGTGGCCCCTATGTGAAGAGGACATAAGCGCCGCGACCAACTGGTGACGGCCAGTTCATTAGCAGCTTCAAGATTAAGCACTAGGATAGAAGCGTCAAAGCTAGAGACCTCACATTTACTCTGTATGTAGCACACACTTGGGATTGTTTATACTGAAGAAGATTAATTAATTTGTATGTCGCCCTTGCTTGCGACACATCTGTGTAATTGTAAAAGTTAAGTATTGTACCTCTTTTTTGTAATAAAAATCATTAATACAATTTGTTTGGATGTTTGTCTAGCGAACTGAGAATGCAGGCTTCCTAGACCCCACAGAAGGAATATCTGGCGTTCCCCAAGGAAGTGTTACAGGCCCTCCGTTGTAATCTCTAGGTATTTAGTTGAATATACAGCCTGTACATTTGTGTGATTTATCGTGTATCTAGATCTATATAAACAATTTTAGAGACAATCTGAGCAGTCCTCTCAGATTGTTTGCAGGTGATGCTGTCATTTACCGTCATGTAAATGTTGTCTACTCCCGGGGCCTGTTTCGACTCAGGTCGTTCAGCACTCTGTTAAACTCTTCACGCAGTATCATATCTCCCATTTCATCTTCATCTACATTCTTTTCCATTTCCATAATATTGTCCTCAAGTACATCGCCCTTGTAGAGACCCTCTATATACTCCTTCCACCTTTCTGCTTTCCCTTCTTTGCTTAGGACTGGGTTTCCATCTGCGCTCTTGATATTCATACAAGTGGTTCTCTTTTCTCTGAAGCTCTCTTTAATTTTCTTGTGGGCAGTATCTATCTTACCCCTAGTTAGATAAGCCTCTACATCCTTACATTTGTCTTCTAGCCATCCCTGCTTAGCCATTTTGCACTTCCTGTCGATCTAATTTTTGAGACGTTTGTATTCCTTTTTGCCTCCTTCATTTACTGCATTTTTATATTTTCTCCTGTCATCAATTAAATTCAGTATTTCTTCTGTCAGCCAAGGATTTCTACTAGCCCTCGTCTTTTTATCTACTTGATCCTCTGCTGCCTTCACTACTTCATCCCTCAAAGCTACCCATTCTTCTTCTACTGTATATCTTTCCCCCATTCCTGTCAATTGTTCCGTTATGCTCTCCCTGAAACTCTGTACAACCTCTGGTTCTTTCAGTTTATCCAGGCCCCATCTCCTTAAATTCCCACCTTTTTGCAGTTTCTTCAGTTTTAATCTACAGTTCATAACCAATAGATTGTGGTCAGAGTCCACATCTGCCCCTGGAAATGTCTTACAATTTAAAACCTGGTTCCTAAATCTCCGTCTTACCATTATATAATCTATCTGATACCTTCTAGTATCTCCGGGATTCTTCCATGTATACAACCTTCTTTTATGATTCTTGAACCAAGTATTAGCTGTGATTAAATTATGCTCTGTGCAAAATTCTACCAGATGGCTTCCTCTTTCATTTCTCTCCCCCAATCCATATCCACCCACTATGTTTCCTTCTCTCCCTTTTCCTACACTCGAATTCCAGTCACCCATTACTATTAAATTTTCATCTCCCTTCACAATCGGAATAATTTCTTTTATTTCATCATACATTTCTTCGATTTCTTCGTCATCTGCAGAGCTAGTTGGCATATAAACTTGTACTACTGTAGAAGGCGTGGGCTTCGTATCTATCTTGACCACAATAATGCGTTCACTATGCTGTTTGTAGTAGCTTACCCGCATTCCTATTTTCCTATTCATTATTAGACCTACTCCTGCATTACCCCTATTTGGTTTTGTGTTTATAACCCTGTAGTCACTTGACCAGAATTCTTGTTCCTCCTTCCGACGAACTTCACTAATTCCCACTATATCTAACTTTAACCTATCCATTTCCCTTTTTAAATTTTCTAACCAACCTGCCCGATTTAGGGATCTGACATTGTGAAATTATGAAAGTTTATTTCGTAATTACGTTACTTGTCAGCTGTATTGCGAGTGGAGTCAGCGATGGTATATGGTTACAGGTTCACTTATCAGTATTTCAGTCTCCTTCAGAATGGGTACATTATCCTTTCGAACACTTGTTAGGTATCAAGAAAGGACAGTGCTTAATTACGCTTACAGACTCGCTGAAGCTTCTCAGAGTTTTATTCCTTAGCTTACAAGTGTTGCGTATGTTTCCTGCATTTCATAACACACCGTATGGGTTTTCCTATATATTCCTATATATTTAGTAGTGGATCTCACGTTTCGTCATCATCTGGAATAAAAGTGCCTGTTAAATATTTCATCGAGCTATTTAACTGAAACGTAATTAGCGCTGACTAGAACTGAGTCCCCACTCCTTTACCGCAGACTCTCGGTTAATTATGGTCGCCGCGGAGCGTGACGTCACTGGCGGCGTTGTGTTCTGATTTATGACACGCCAAGGGCTGCGAGTTATTACTAGAAAGTTCTCAAGCACATACGCCTCATAAACGTGGCCGCACTGTCAGACTTCATCTTGAACCTCTTGAGTATCGCTCCATGTTGTTCTGGTAGCTTGAAGTGTCCTGTCATGCTGTAACACTCTCACCGACATACCAATGTCTCGTTAATCCTCTTTTCTTCAGTTTCAATCTCATCCTAGTATTTCCTAAACTAAGTCTTCATTTGCTGCGTAAAAACTAAATCGATATAAATTGGATGATGATGCAAAAATGAAGAATGTAACTTAGAACAGGTAATTATCTGTAAAAAAAAGTTCCAGCTTATTGCTTCGTTTTGTGCACGAACACTAGCTAGTGGGATCTTGTAACTATGTCACAACCTTCAATAAATTCCTTCACATTAAAACTTTGTTGTCTCCGACGACGGGGTTACTGAAACTCTCTACGCTGTTCAATCCTCTTCGCCTGTACCTGACTACCACAAATTACATTCGTGTGGACTTGCGTACTGCGGGAAACGTTTGGACTCCCTCTACAATTTTTACTTCTCCCCCCCCCCCTCGCCCCCTCTACATCTACATATACATCTATACTCTGCAAATCACCGTGAGGTGCATGGCAGAGGGCATGCCCCATTGTACCAGTTATTAGAGATTCTTCCTGTTCCATTCACGTAGGGAGTGTGAAAAGAATGATTGTGTGAATGCCACTGTGCGTGCAATAATTATTCTAATGTTATCCTCACGATCCCTATATAAGCGATACGTAGGGGGTTGTGGCATATCATTTATTGTCGGTTCCTGAAACTTTGTTAATAGACTTTCTTGGGATAGTCTCTGTGACCCTCTCCCGTGGATTAAACGAACCTGTGACCATTCGTGCTGCTCTTCTTTGTATACATTCAATATCCCTTGTTAGTCCTATCTGGTACGGGTCCCACACACTTGAGCAATATTCTAGAACGTGTCGCACGAGTGATCTGTAAGCAATCTCATTTCTAGACTGATTGCACTTCCCCAGTAATATACGAATACACCGACGTCTACCACCTGCTCTACCCACAACTGTTAATATCCCGGCAAAGTGTTACATCCATGTATTTGTATGAGTTGGCCGATTCCAACAGTGACTCATTGGTATTATAATCATAGGATACTACGTGCAAAATTTTACATTTCTGGGCATTTAGAGCAAGTTGCCAATCTCTGCACCATGTTGAAATCCTATCGAGATCTGACTGAACATTTACGCAGCTTCTGTCAGATATTACTTCATTATAGGATACTGCATCATCTGCAAAAAGCTTGATTTTGCTATTAATATGGTCTGCAAGGTCATTAATACACAACATGAGCAACAAGGGTCCCAAAACACTTCTCTTGAGCACACCGGAAGTTACTGCTACATCTCACGATGACTCTCCATCCAAGATAACATGATGTGTCCTCCCTACTAAAAAGTCCTCAGTCCAGCCACAGATTTCACTTGATACAGCATACAATCGTACTTTTGACAATATGAGTAGGTGCAGTACTGAGTCAAATGCTTTTCGGAAATCAATAAACACAACATCTACCTGGTTGCCTTGATATAAAGGTTTCACTATGTCATGTGAGAGAAGTCCGAGTTGGGTTTCACATGACTCTACAACAAATCGATGTAAAGGACACTGGACGGTAGTTTTCTGGATCACTTCTACTACCCTTCTTGTAGACGGGTATGACCTGTGCCTTTTTCCAAGAACTGGATAAGGTTTTTTGTTTTAAGGATCTACGGTAGTTATAGTGAGAAGAGGGGCCAACACAGCCGCAAATTCAGTATAGAATCTGACGGGGTTTCAATCAGGGCCTGGAGCTTTGTTCAATTTTAACGATTTCAACTATTTCTGAACACCACGAGCACGTGTCAGTGGGGCAATTCTCCTGGGTTTTCAGCTTTTGTATTCCTACACACACACACGCACGCACACACACACACACACACACACACACACACACACACACACACACACACACACAAACACACACACACACTTACTGCCTCATGACGTGTCCTATCAACAGATGTCTTCGGTTATCAAGTTGTCCAATAAATTTCTTTTCTGCCTAATTCCTCATTAGTTACCCAGTCTACCAGTCTAAGCTTCAGAATTCTCCTTCTTCTCTGAACTGTTTCTAGCCTACTTAATATGTCAGTACAAGACTACACTCCAGACAAACACCTTCACAAAAGACTTTACAACATTTAAATTTGTATATGATCTGAACAAATTTCTCTTTTCCAGAAACACTTTTCTCCATTTTAAATCCTCCTTCTTCGGACGTAGTCACTTATTTTTCTGCTCATTTTCTTATCTAATTTCCAGAGCATCACCTTATATAATTCGACTACATTCCATTTCCTTTGTTTGGCTTTTGTTTTACTTTTATTTTACTTTTGTTGATGTTCATTTGAAAACTACTTTTCAAGATAATGTCCATTCCGTTGACTGATCTTTTATGTCCTTTTGACCTCTGTGGCAGAATTACAATACCACCAGGCAACCTAAAAAAATTTATTTATAGTCCTTTAACTGTGATTCCTTTTACAGTACTAAGTCCTTGCAAATTTCCTTTGCTGTTTGAATGCAGACTGAATAACGACGGGGCTAAGATACAACTGCCTCAACTACTGCTGCCTTTTCATGTGTTCCGAATCTCATTATTGCAGTCTGATCCCTGTACAATTTGTAGAAAGTTTTTCACTTCTAAGATGAGTCTTAGAGTCATTATTGCACCGCGTGTTCCTCAGTTTCTCTTGAACCTACACAAACATTCCTTGAGATCAGGTTCTACCAGTCTTCCCATTCTTCTGTATGTAATATGCGTTAGTATTTTGCTACCATGACCGATTGAACTGATGATTTAATAATATTCACACCTGTCACAGGTGTCTCCTTTACAGTTGTAATTCTTACATTCTTCTTTGAGTCTGAGAGTATGTCACAGGTGTCATATTGCTTGCACACAAGATGGAATATTTTTGTCGTCGTTTGCTCTCCAATGGATCTCCGTAACTCTGAGAGAATGTTGTCTTTCCCAGGCTTCTCGTCTCGGCTTAGGTCTTTCAAGGTTCTGAAAAAATATTCTCGCACTACAATATGTCTCATTTCACTATCTACTTCCTCTTCTGTTTCTATAACATTATCCTCAAATTTTATGCTCTATATAGAGCGTCTGTATACTCGTTTCACATTTTCCCTCTCTGCATAGTACTGGTTAGCCATCTGAGTTCTTAGTACTTACACAGATACTTCTCTTTTCTCAAAAGCTATCTTTCTTTAACTCAGTCAGAAACCTAGAACGAATGGTTAGTCTGTTCTCTAGTATCATATCAAAAACAGCAATGAATTTGATAATACGCTGTGCTCTTAATTTACATCTACATCCATATTCTGAAACTACACATAATCCTGTCGGAGGAGCATCAGCAACAGAGCATTATGCCAGAAGTTGAAAATACCGCTACAGTTGTAAGGTTCTTTTATTTAGAACACGGCTATTTTCTGAGCTCGCTGGTAATACACCGCGTCCTGTACTATTCCATGACGGCGCTCGGGGTCACAGCACGAACTAATAATACTTGAAGATGGGCGTATAAGAGCCCGAAACCGGTCGTGTTGTAAATAAAAAACCTTACAACTGTGGCGGTATTTTCAACCTATGACATATTCTGAAAACCACTGTGAAGTGCATGCCAAAGGGTAATTTCCACTGTACCACTTATTAGTGCTTTTTCTTGTTCCATTTACGCTTGTAGAGCGGAAGAATGCTTGTTTAAATGCCTGCCTGCCGAGGTGGCCGAGCGGTTCTAGGGGCTTCAGTCCGGAACCGCGCGACTGCTACGGTCGCAGGTTCGAATTCTGCCTCGGGCATGGACGTGTGTGATGTCCTTAGTTAGGTTTAAGTCGTTCTAAGTTCTAGGGGACTGGTGACCTCAGATGTTAAGTCCCATAGTGCTCAGAGCCATTTTAACCATTTTAAATGCCTCTGTGTGTGCTGCAGTCAGTCTCCTCTTATCTTAGCGATCCCTACGTGAGCGAGACACGGGGGTTCGTGGTATATTTCTAGATTCAGCATTTACAGCTGGTTCTTCAAACTCTGTAAGTACGCTTTCTCTGGAGAATTTGCGTCTATTTTCAAGTGTTTGCCAGTTGAGTTTCTTGTTCAACTACGTGACAGTCCCCAAGAGTCAAATAAATCAGCAATTATTCATGACGTCCTTTTTCGTATACGCTCAATATCCCCTGTTAGTCTTATATGGGGCATAAACACTTGAGTAATATTCCAGCGTGGGTTGCACAAGTGTTTTTATGCAGTCTACTTTGTATACTGACTGTGTTTCTCTATTTATTCGAGCAATGAAGCCAAGTCTGCTACCTGCACTACCTACGACTCAGCCTATGTGATTTTTCCATCGAATCTCTCTACAAACCATCACACCAAGGTGTTTGTATGTGTTGAGCGATTCCAGTTGTCACTCAGTGATACTTCAGTCAGAGGGTACTACGTTTATTCGGTTCGTGAAGTGCACGATTTTACATTCCTGAACATCTGAAGCAAGATGATAATCTTTGCACCACTTTAAAATCTCAAGAAGATCCGACTGAATATTTGTGTGGCTGTTTTCAAACAATGCCGTGTGGTTATAATTAAACTTTCCGCGTTTAACACCTTATAGCACGCAAACTAATTACCGTACGAGTACCAAACTTGGCAGCATTAACGTCCAGAGTTTGAGGTGCTAGCTATCCATGTGTCATAGCGCCACCGTCCAGTTGCAATTACGGCCACCAGGTGCCGTGATCAGTCATCGTGATCCATCGTCTCACACACCCGACCAGTCGCAGTGCACTTCTTCAAGTGTCAACATGAGCTTGGACAAAAGGAGCGGGGTATTATTGGTGAAGCCCTATTATCACAACAATAATAATGTTGCAACTGCACTTCGAGAATATCGCCCGCTGAAAGAATTACGGGAGGGTTCTCTTTCTCTACCTGCTGTGCGGAGCACGATGAAGAAGTTTGAAAGAACTGAAGAGCTGGACGTCGCTCCGGGAAGAGGCCGACAACAGTTTGCACCACATTTGGTTTATGAAATCGTTGCTGCTATGGCAGACGACACTACGGGCAATTCCCGACCGTCAGGCAGTGTGAAGTGCAGTGTCACGACTGTTGAACATCCCGCCATCTACTGTACGGAAGATGCTTCGTACCACTCTCAATTCGTATCCGTACAATATCCGTATCGTACAGCAGCTTGCACCAGGACGCACAATGACGTGTTTAGTTTGCTCTCTACTTTCTCTCAAGGATTGACGTTGATGAGGGCGAGTCGTGGACCTTACTACGGACAGACGAAGCTCATTTTTCTCTAACGGGTGAGATGAACACACAGAATTGCCGAATGTGGGGATCTTCACCTCCACTCACTGTGTACGCAGCCCCTCTGTATGGTGAACGTGTCATCGTATGGTGTGGCTTACGGCTACGTTCATCATTGACCCATTCTTTTTTGTACAAGTTGGCGCTCAAGGACCAAAGACGTGGAGTATGACTGGCCAGTGCTACTGCGATACGCTTTGCCAGCATGTCTTACCCGCCCTACAGGAGAGAGATGCTTTGACTTCAACAATTTTCATGCGAGATGGGGCCCCACCACACATCGCTCGTGATATTCACCTGCTTCTCCAAAACACATTTGAAAACGATCGAATTATCAGCCGATCATTTCCAAATGCTTGGCCGGCACGATCTCCTGATCTCACTCCCTGCGATTTCTGGTTTTGGGGCTACCTGAAGAACAGCGTTTACGCGGGGTACATTCACACTTGTGCTGATATGAAGTGCAGCATATCAAGAGAGGTAGCCATAATACCTAGGGACATGCTTCGTTCTGGTGTGAAGAATGCGATCCTGCGTTATCATACTTTTCTGGATACTGATGGGCGCCATATTGAACACCCCCCCTTTTTTTTAGCAGTAATGGTACAAGTGTGTAATGGTATGATATACTTAGCAGAACATTAAAAGTGTTTCAATTGAATTTATTCTGCATTATTTCTCTTCCCCATGTCCTTGACATTATTGCTACCAAGTTTGGTACTCATATGAAAATTAATTTCCGTGTTGTAACGTGTTAAATAGGGAAAGTTTAATTATAACCGTCCTGTACTTCATTATACATAACTGCATCATCCCCGAAAAGTCTGAGATTACTATTAACATAGTATGTGAGATTGTTGTTGTTGTGGTCTTCAGTCCTGAGACTGGTTTGATGCAGCTCTCCATGCTTCTCTATCCTGTGCAAGCTTCTTCAACTCCCAGTACCTACTCCAACCTACATCCTTCTGGATCTGCTTAGTTTTTTCATCTCTTGGTCTCCCTCTACGATTTTTACCCCCCACGCTGCCCTCCAGTACTAAATTGGTGATCCCTTGATGCCTCAGAACATGTCCTACCAACCGATCCCTTCTTCTAGTCAAGTTGTGCCACAAACTTCTCCCCAATTCTATTCAATACCTCATTAGTTATGTCATCTACCCATCTAATTTTCAGCATTCTTCTGTAGCACCACATTTCGAAAGCTTCTATTCTCTTCTTGTCTAAACTGTTTATCGTCCACGTTTCACTTCCATACGTGGCTACACTTCATACAAATACTTTCAGAAACGACTTCCCGACACTTAAATCAATACTCGATGTTAACAAATTTCTCTTCTTCAGAAACGCTTTCCTTGCCATTGCCAGTCTACATTTTATATCCTCTCTGCTTCGACCATCATCAGTTATTTTGCTCCCCAAATAGCAAAACTCCTTTACTACTTTAAGTGTCTCATTTCCTAATCTAATACCCCCAACATCACCCGACTTAATTTGACTACATTCCATTGTCCTCGTTTTGCTTTTGTTGATGTTCATCTTATATCCTCCCTTCAAGACAATATCCATTCCGTTCAACTGCTCTTCCATGTCCTTTGCTGTCTCTGACAGAATTACAATGTCATCGGTGAACCTCAAAGTTTTTATTTCTTCTCCATGGATTTTAATTCCTACTCCGAATTTTTCTTTTGTTTCCTTCACTGCTTGCTCAGCATACAGATTGAATAACATCAGGGACAGGCTACAACCCTGTCTCACTCTCTTCCCAACCACTGCTTCCCTTTCATGCCCCTCAACTCTTAAAACTGCCATTTGGTTTCTATACAAATTGTAAATAGCCTTTCGCTCCCTATATTTTACCCCTGCCACCTCCAGAATTTGAAAGAGATTATTCCAGTCAACATTGTCAATAGCTTTCTCTAAGTCTACAAATGCTAGAAACGTAGGTTCGCCTTTCCTTAATCTGTCTTCTAAGATAAAGCCGTAGGGTCAGTATTGCCTCTCGTGTTCCAATATTTCTGCGGAATACAAACTGATCTTCCCCAAGGTCGGCTTCTATTAGTTTTTTCCATTCGTCTGTAAGGAATCCGCTTTAGTATTTTGCAGCTGTGACTTATTAAACTGATAGTTCGGTAATTTTCACATCTGTCAACACCTCCTTTCTTAGGGATTGGAATTATTATATTCTTCTTGAAGTCTGAGGGCATTTCGCCGGTCTCATACATATTGCTCACGAGATGGTAGAGTTTTGACAGGGCTGGCTCTCACAAGGCTATCAGAAGTTCTAATGGAATGTTGTCTAGTCCCGGGACCTGTTTCTACTCAGGCCGTTCAGTACTCTGTTAAACTCTTCACGCAGTATCATATCTCCCATTTCATCTTCATCTACATTCTTTTCCATTTCCATAATATTGTCCTCAAGTACATCGCCCTTGTAGAGACCCTCTATATACTCCTTCCACCTTTCTGCTTTCCCTTCTTTGCATAGGACTGGGTTTCCATCTGAGCTCTTGATATTCATACAAGTGGTTCTCTTTTCTCTGAAGCTCTCTTTAATTTTCTTGTGGGCAGTATCTACCTTACCCCTAGTTAGATAAGCCTCTACATCCTTACATTTGTCTTCTAGCCATCCCTGCTTAGCCATTTTGCACTTCCTGTCGATCTCATTTTTGAGACGTTTGTATTCCTTTTTGCCTCCTTCATTTACTGCATTTTTATATATTCTCCTTTCATCAATTAAATTCAATATTTCTTCTGTCAGCCAAGGATTTCTACTAGCCTTCGTGTTTTTACCTACTTGCTCCTCTGGTGCCTTGACTACTTCATCCCTCAGAGCTACCCATTCTTCTTCTACTGTATTTCTTTTGGCCACAATAATGCGTTCACCATGCTGTTTGTAGTAGCTTACCCGCATTCCTATTTTTTTATTCATTATTAAACCTACTCTTGCATTACCCCTTGTAAGGCGTCAGGCAAATCCAACCCCTTCCATGAAAACCCTGACACGATAAGCAAATCCAGTAGTATGTTACACAGCTCCGAATAAATCGTGACATTAAATTAACCAAAGTAATACGAGTAACGAGAGAGCAAATGGAATACCACAGACTAACACAAGAATGCCTAAATGCATGTCATACCTTCCCACGGTGAGACAGACGCAGTTCCGAGGGGAGAAACGAGAACAGAAGCCGAGAGCAGAAGCGTGTTAAGCTAGAGGGCCTTACGGTAAAGGACGGACACCCACGGTGGCAGCTAACCGCCAGGACTACCCCCCAGCCCATGTTAAAAGATAGAGCCCTCCAGAAGAACAGTATAGATATTACGATCACACTAAAAGGGCCACACCAGCTGCAAGTTTTAGCGTGAGACTTTTTTGCGTCTCTGTTACGTTGCAAACTTTCAAAACATTGCCCCACCACGAAAAGTATAACGTTTCTCATTGGACAGACAGAATTTTTGTAAGCAGAGCTTAAGGTTAACATTGAGACCCTGATTGGTCAGATGAAAACACAGCCAGATAGGTTTTTTTAAACTAACTTCGGTAAATTGTAGTAAGGAGAAGTTAGCAGAGAGTTGCTTCCGAGACGGCGAGCTGTATGGAGCTGCGCCGGCCGCCCCCCCCCCCCCCCCTCCCTCCCCCTGCCGAACACCGACAAGGTAATGAACGCACGCGATGCCACATTTTTTGAGCGCATAAGGCTTCACTCAGAACTGCAGAAGTCTCATATGTTACTCCCCCTTTTTGCGTAATATTAGTGTCGGTCGTCAATTGAAGCTCGTGGTGTTCACATTTGGTACGTAAGTTAAAATCTGAAACACGATGATTTTTCTGTTATATAATTATTGAGAAGCCACATCAGCCACTGTAATTTACGACAAGTTAGATAAGTAATTAAAGATAATTCAGGGTCACTGTAGACCATTTTGATAGTTTTCTCTTTTGTGAAACTTAATTTAAACCTTGATTACAGATGTGATATGGCATAGGTCATCCTTCGATCCATTGTAGAACTTGGAAACCCACTCAGGGAATATTCGTTCACATTTTTGTTGAACGCAGTTGGTTTTTATCATCCTGTATTAAAGTATTTCGTTTTATCAATAGTGCAATTTATAAACAATGTTTTGTGAGTAGAATAAAATTTCCAATGGTAAACTTAACTGCTTTTTCGACGTTATTTTACCAGCTAACTAAAAATAGGAAGGCCTTCAACCCCTTCCACTAAATTTAGTTAGTATTAAGATTCTTTTACAGAGAGTGCAGTGGAGCTGACGCTGAAATCATTAAGTATTTGGTTATATCAACGCTAGTCTCACTGAGCTCTTCTGAACTCTACATGTCATGTGTGGTCTGGCGTCTCCTTACCAGCAACAAGTCCCAGGTTCAAACTAGTCAATTCCCTAAAAAACACGCTCAGTGCATCGTTGCGCGAAAGTGGTAGGGAGACACGACATAGAACAAACAGACACCACGCAGAATGTTAGACCCTATATGACTTTGTATTTATAACCCTGTATTCGCCTGACCAAAAGTCTTGTTCCTCCTGCCACAGAACTTCACTAATTCCTACTATATCTAACTTTAATCTATCCATTTCCCTTTTTTAAATTTTCTAACCTACCTGCCCGATTAAGCGATCTGACATTCCACGCTCCGATCCGTAGAACGCCAGTTTTCTTTCTCCTGATAACGACGACCTCCTGAGTGGTCACCGCCCGGTGATCCGAATGGAGGACTATTTTACACCCATAATATTTTACCCAAGAGGACGCCATCATCATTAACCATACAGTAAAGTTGCATGCCCTCGGGAAAAATTACAGCTGTAGTTTCATCTTGCTTTCAACCGTTCGCAGTACCACCACAGCAAGGCCGTTTTTGTTAGTGTTACAAGGCCAGATCAGTCAATCATCCAGACTGTTGCCCCTGCAACTACTGAAAAGGCCGCTGCCCCTCTTCAGGAACCACGCGTTTGTCTGGTTTGTGGTTGCACCTACGGTATGGCTATCTGTATCGCTGAGGCACACAAGCTTCCCCACCAACGGCAAGGTCTATGGTTCATTGGGGGAGGGGATCCATGATATATGCTTAATATTTTTATATACACTATTCAATCACATTAATATGACAACCTATCAAAAGCCCGAATAGAAACCTTCTGCAGCGCGGACCGCTGCAAGACGAGCAGGAAGAGGAGTAATTATGTTCTGGAAGGTACTAACGGGGATTGGAGGTTTATCAACTGAGGATTCATGGCGCGTACAGCCCTGTCGAGGTGGGTATACAGATACTCGATCCGGTTTAAACCCAGTGAGTTAGGCGGCCAGGGAGGTACGATAAACTCACCCTGGTGTCATTTGA
The DNA here is from genome assembly GCF_023897955.1 of Schistocerca gregaria. NCBI lineage: Eukaryota > Metazoa > Arthropoda > Insecta > Orthoptera > Acrididae > Schistocerca > Schistocerca gregaria. Next base: position 520,861,098 of record NC_064922.1, on the reverse strand, counting down.
ACCTTGCAAGTACATTGCGAGGTTCGTGAAACCTTGCATTGCCCCATCGCAGCTATACGCACCTGTTCAGCATGCTAGTCAAGGGTCAGCAGTGCCATTACCGATAAAACATCATGCGCTCTCTGGTAACTCTGTAGTCTTTCTCACACGATTTTACAAAAACTATTCGTAAAAAAAAAATGATTTTTGCGTTACGCATAGATTTATACGTCGTTACAAGTCATACTTGTTGTGATATTCTCATTCAAGTAAGACGCTGCGTGAAATCCGGGAAAGTTTGCAATGAAAAATATGGATTGTTATGATTTTGCATTTGGTGCATTTTACATCGAATGTTGCTGTGAATGAAATTCAGCTATGATACTGAATTTTTCTTTAGACTTGAGAGGAAGTTTCCACCTGCCTCCAGTCCTGAGAAAGTGGGATTCGTGTTGCACGTACGCTTCCGACTGCACGCTCATGAGAATGAAATACTTGTAACATATGTCATATCTCCAAATAAACAGTTCAAGACATCTAGCAAGTGATACCATGCAAAGATGAGAGAGTATTTTGTTATATGGTTAATATAAGGAACTTATCTGCAAACGATATAGCGGAAGCTATGGTTTTTATCCTATTTTTTAAATCCAGTTCTGGGACTTTTTGAGAGTTTTCGATAGCTATTGAAAAGAGAATTTGCTAGTATGAATATAAATGTGAAATTTCTTATCATGTATTACAACAAACCGACACAGTGAGGTTTCCCGTAAGGTATTGACCACCCTGATCACCTATTGCTTGTTTAATAAGACCCTCTGTTTCAGGATTCTGTCGCAACAGCTGTTGGAAGTTTAGTTTCTGCAATTTATAGTTTGTTTTGACGAAAAAAAGCAAACTTAAATCTGTCAACCATATAGTTCTACATCTACATATATACTCGGCTAGCCACCAAGCGGTGTGTGGAAGAGGGCACAATTCGCACCAAAATCATATTCCCCCCACCTCTGTTCCACTCGCGGATCACGTCAGGGAAAAACGACTGTCTGAACGGCTCAGTGCCAGCTTTAATTTCCCTTCTCTTTGAATGGTAAACATAGCGCTATTTGAAAGTTGGTGGTAATAATATATGCTCTACATCTCCGGCGAAAATCGGATTTCGGAATTTGGTGAACAGCCCCTTCCGTCTAGCGCGTCGTCTATCTGCAAGTGTGTCCCACTTCAAACTTTCTATGAGATTTTTAACGCTCTCGCGATGGCTAAATGTACCAGTCACGAATCTTGCCGCTCTTCTTTCGACCTTCTCAATCTCTTGAATCAGACCCAACTGGTAAGGATCCCATACAGACGAACAATACTCTAACACTGGACGAACTAACATATTCTAAGCAATTTCCTTTGTTGAAGGACTGCATCGCTTCAGGATTCTACCGATAAACCGCAATCTAGAGATCGCCTTGCCCGTCACTTGCGAAATTTGATCATTCCATTTGACATCGTTTCGAATAGTCACACCCAGATACTTGACCGCTTCCAAAGACTGGGCATTTATTTTGTACTCCTACATTAATGGGGATTTTCGTCTTGTTATGCACAGGTTACACTTACTAATATTGAGAGATAACTGTCAGTCATTACACCACGCATTTATTTTCTGCAAATCCTCACTGATTTGTTCACAACATTTGTGTGATACTACTTTCCTGTAGACTACAGCATCATCGGCAAAGTCTAATGCCGCTGTCAGTACCATCAACCAGATCGTTTATACAGGGTGTTACAAAAGGGTACGGCCAAACTTTCAGGAAACATTCCTCACACACAAATAAAGAAAAGATGTTATGCGGACATGTGTCTGGAAACGCTTAATTTCCATGTTAGAGCTCTTTTTACTTTCGTCGGTGTGTAGTGTACTTCCTCGATTCACCGCCAGTTGGCCCAATTGAAGGAAGTTAATGTTGACCTCGGTGCTTGTGTTGACATGCGACTCATTGCTCTACAGTACTAGCATCAAGCACATCAGTACGTAGCATCAACAGGTTAGTGTTCATCACGAACGTGGTTTTGCAGTCAGTACAATGTTTAAAAATGCGGAGTTGGCAGATGCCCATTTGATGTATGAATTAGCACGGGGCAATAGCCGTGGCGCGGTACGTTTCTTTCGAGACAGATTTACAGGACGAAGGTGTCCTGAGAGGAAGACGTACGAAGCAATTGATCGGCGTCTTAGGGAGCACGGAACGTTCCAGCCTGGGGAAGACCCAGAACGGCGAGGAACCTGCAATGGACGAGGCAATTCTTCGTGCAGTTGACGATAACCCTAATGTCAGCGTCAGAGAAATTGCTGCTGTACTAGGTAACGTTGACCACGTCACTGTATGGAGAGTGCTACGGGAGAACCAGTTGTTTCCGTACCATGTACAGCGTGTGCAGGCACTATCAGCAGCTGATAGGCCTCCACAAGTACACTTCTGCGAATGATTCATCCAACAATGTGTCAATCCTCATTTCAGTACATATGTTCTCTTTACGGATGAGGCTTCATTCCAACGTGATCAAATTGTAAATTTTCACAATCAACATGTGTGGGCTGATGAGAATCCGCACGCAATTGTGCAATCGCGTCACCAACACAGATTTTCTGTGAACGTTTGGGCAGGCATTGTTGGTGATGTCTTGATTGGGCCCCATGTTCTTCCACCTACGCTGAATGGAGCACGTTATCACGATTTCATACGGGATACTCTACCTGTGCTGTTAGAACATGTGCCTTTACAAGTACGACACATGTGGTTCATTTACGATGGAGCTTCTGCACATTTCAGTCGAAGTGTTCGTACGCTTCTCAACAACAGATTCGGTGACCGATGGATTGGTAGAGGCGGACCAATACCATGGCCTCCACGCTCTCCTGACCTCAACCCTCTTGACTTTCATTTATGGGGGCATTTGAAAGCTCTTGTCTACGCAAAGAGACTCTTCGTGCTCGTATTGTGGACGGCTGTGATACAATACGCCATTCTCCAGGGCTGCATCAGCGCATCAGTGATTCCATGCGACGGAGGGTGGTGGCATGTATCCTCGCTAACGGAGGACATTTTGAACATTCCCTGTAACAAAGTGTTTGAAGTCACGCTGGTACGTTCTGTTGCTGTGTGTTTCCATTCCATGATTAATATGATTTGAAGTAAAGTAATAAAATGAGCTCTAACATGGAAAGTAAGCGTTTCCGGACACATGTCCACATAACGTATTTTCTTTCTTTGTGTGTGAGGAATGTTTCCTGAAAGTTTGGCCGTGCCGTTTTGTAACAGCCTGTATAGTTCACCATATAGTAAAACACTCTCCTCTTTGGGTGGTATCACTCGTCAAATCTCGTATCGATATCTCGAATGTTTTAGAAGATATGAGGTGTATTATGAATATTTCATACCCGCGCGTGTGCGGTTGGAAATATACGTGCTACATAAATTCCATTTTCTTGAGATTGGAAACAGATAGAGAACTCCTCCCATATCTAGAGAAAAATTCAATATCTTATCTAAATTTAGTTCCCAGCAACACAACATGTAATACGCACCGAACGCTAAATCATAGCGACCTATATTTTTCATTGTAATTTTTTTCGCATTTCACGTGGCGCTGTACTTCAGTGAGATATCACAATAATATACTCATTTTCGAAACTTTGGGAACCACCATGAGAGTGATATACGAAGCTACAAGTAACGTGAAAACAAATTTTTGTGTGAATAGTTTCTGTAAACTCGTTTGAGAAAGTTTGGAGGGCGTGCGTCTCGATTCCGCCAGCGCAGCGTGTCGCCAATCTGCGCACCGAGAGCGGGAAAGAATGTCGTTGCGTGCTGCCTCATTAGATGACAAGGGGATATTTTCTGCGCTCGGTGAAGCCGCGTCGCTCAGGCCCCACTTTCTTTCAGATCGCATCCATACGCAGCGACGTTCGGTGAAAGGTCGTTTAGGAGACACTGCTGGTAGCCCCTTGGTTCATTTGGGCTTTCAGATGAGTAACAGCTGCACGTCTATTCGCCCGTACACATCTCCGTAACCGTCGTTCACGGCTGTCATCTATGGATCGTGGTACACCATAGCTGCCTCAGTGCCGGTTTCGGATAGCGCTGTTTTGCCATGCACGGTGTACTTCAACCACGGCGACACGATAATCGTTTTAAGTTTGGCTGTTTCGAAATGCTTCCAGCCTTGGCCTGAAAGCCAATGGTCATTCCGTGTTGGACGTCACATAAAGCGCTCCGTTCCCGCATTACGTGGATCAGTTGTAGAATTTTGGAACACGTATTATGTTCGAGTATAATGACTTTTCTGGAGACCAGAAATCTACTCTGTAGGAATCAGCATGGGTTTCGAAAAAGACGGTCGTGTGAAACCCAGCTCGCGCTATTCGTCCACGAGACCCAGAGGGCCATAGACACGGGTTCACAGATAGATGCTGTGTTTCTTGACTTGCGCAAGGCGTCCGATACAGTTCCCCACAGTCGTTTAATGAACAAAGTATGAGCATATGGACTTTCAGACCAATTGTGTGATAGGATTGAAGAGTTCCTAGATAACAGAAAGCAGCATGTCATTCTCCGTGGAGAGAAGTCTTCCGAAGTAAGAGTGATTTCAGATGTGCCGCAGGGGAGTGTCGTAGGACCGTTGCTATTCACAATATACATAAATGACCTTGTGGATGACATCGGAAGTTAACTGAGGCTTTTTGCGGATGATGCTGTGGTATATCGAGAGGTTGTAACAATGGAAAATTGTACTGAAATGCAAGAGGATCTGCAGCGAATTGACGCATGGTGCAGGGAATGGCAATTGAATCTCAATGTAGACAAGTGTAATGTGCTGCGAATACATAGAAGGATAGATCCCTTATCATTTAGCTAGAAAACAGCAGGTCAGCAACTGGAAGCAGTTAATTCCGTAAATTATCTGGGAGTACGCATTAGGAGTGATTTAAAATGGAATAATCATATAAAGTTGATCGTCGGTAAAGCAGATGCCAGACTGAGATTCTTTGGAAGAAACCTAAGGAAATGCAATCCGAAAAAAAAGGAAGTAGGTTACAGTACGCTTGTTCGCCCACTGCTTGAATACTGCTCAGCAGTGTGGGATACGTACCAGATAGGGTTGATAGAAGAGATAGAGAAGATCCAACGGAGAGCAGCGCGCTTCGTTACAGGATCATTTAGTAATCGCGAAAGCGTTACGGAGATGATAGATAAACTCCAGTGGAAGACTTTGCAGGAGAGACGCTCAGTAGCTCGGTATCTTCACCGAGGAGTCAAGCACTATATTGCTCCTTCCTACGTATATCTCGCGAAGAGACCACTAGAATAAAATCGGAGAGATTAGAGGCCACACAAAGGCATACCGACAATCCTTCTTTTCACGTACAATACGAGACTGGAATAGAAGGGAGAACCGATAGAGGTACTCAAGGTACCCTCCGCCACACACCTTCAGGTGGCTTGCGGACTATGGATGTAGATGTAGATGTAGATGTAGAATGACTGCATTGTTACCTGCGTCCCCCCTGACACTTTTATATGGTCGACAGTGCTGGTGTTGCCACCTGCAACCTGTGAGTGGTTATTGCACGTTGACATCGAACATACGCAGTGGTCACATTAATTTGAGTGGACAGTAATGTGTCATGATGTTTTGCGTAGACCTTATTGGTGGGAGTATGTAAACGTGCCCATAAAATGCCAGTCTTCGTTTTCTAATGTCCTGCTACCGGGCTTGATAATTTTCGTGTTACCTTACGAAATTGCAGTCTGTATCCATTCTTCGATTTTTATGGGCTAGGAATTTTCTTCATAAACGTTCTCTCCTCCTTCAGGATGTTTTCCAAACCGCCTGTTCTATTGAGAAAGTTTCGCTTTTGTACAGAACTTCAATTTCGGCCACTGTATTGTAGTATGTTGTTTAGATGTCATCCGTTCTTCTGTAAGCTCTATGGGTTTTTTTTCCTAATCAAGTTCTCTGTGCTTCCATTTCAATCCCAATTGGTTGTCTGATCTCAATGGGATACTTGAGGTGTCTGACCTGACCGTAATTCGTGTTTAATTTCTGACAGTTAAATTTAATGCAAATGAACTGAGTTGTTTCAAAACAAATTTGTTTAGTAGCCTTCCAGAGATTTCGGTTTTTTAACTCTTCTTCCCGTTCCCTAAAGACTTCGTCTGGGTGAGACTGAGGTGTGCTGGCAGTCCATCTCTATGGCAAAAACTGTTTTCAAATGCAAAGGACACTGACATTTTCCCCATATCTTTTACTTTGCGCTTTGTGTCCTTGATGAGGTTTACTATCTTTGGGTCTAATCCCTGACCTTCTAGGATGTCAAAAAGAGACTGTCAATCAACAGAATATATGTCATCTTCAACTCGATGAAAGTGTAGTTCTGCTCACGAGCGCTCCGATCGGAACCCCGCTTGGTATTCGCCGATTTTATGTTCGAGACGTACGTGTGTTCTTTGAAGTAAACGTGATGAGAATATCTTGTTTGTGATTTGGAGGAGAAAGATCCTTTTGTAGTTATTTACGTCTGTCCTGTCACCTTTCGTGAGGAGTACGTGGATAAGTGGACACTTCCAGTCTTCTGGCAAGGTCATTACTATATAATGTAAACAGCAAGGGTTCGGAAATACTTCCTTGAGTCACACTTGAAGTTACTTCTACATCTGTCGACGACTCTCCATCCAAGAAATCGTAGTCCAGTTTCGATAATAAGTGAAGTTTTGGTACTGAGTCAAATGTTTTCTGGAAATTAAGGAAATACTGTATCTACCTGACTGCCTTGATCCATGGTGTCATGTGAGGAATGCGCAAGTTGAGTTTCAAGTGATCGATGTCTTCGGAATCCATGCTGGCTGACGTGGAGGAGATCTTTCTGTTTGGGATGCCTCATCACCCTTGAGCTCAGAATAAGTTCTAAGATTTAACAACAAATGGGTGTAAATGATACTGTACGATAGCTATGTGCATCACTTACGTTACTCTTCTTGTAGAAGATTATGACCTGTGCTTTCTTCCAAGTACTGGGCACTTTTTTTTTTTTTGTTGAGGGAATCTACGGTAGATTATGGTTACAAGGGAGCTAACCGAGCCGCAGTCTGTTAGTGATTCCAACGAACCCTAATGCCTTTTTTTCAATTTTAGTGATTTTAGCTGTTTCTCAACACCCGACACCGTATCCACATCACTGATCTTCGTAGTAGTGAAAGAATTATATTGAAGAAACACTCATAATTTTTCCTTTCTAAAGGAACATTTGTAAACGGAGTTCAGCACTGCTTTATTACCCTCAAATTCTGTTCCTGTCTCGACCCTGAGGTTATGTACACTTAAGTTTGGTAACAATAACAGCCTATACATATGACCAAAATTTCTCCGAATTTTGTGAGAGAAGTTTGGACAATATTCTGCTGTGGTAATAAGCGAAGGCTTCACGCATTGCCCTCTGTTAACCGTAACGCATTTCTTTCAGCATCTCTCTGTCTATAGCCCTACGCTTTGTTTTACTTCAATTATGCAAGAATTTCTGTTTCCCTAGAAGTCTGTCTACAGTGACTGAATACCATGAAAGGCCTTTCCCATCATTAATGATTAAATCACTTTAGACAAAATGTCTCCCTGATTGGCGACCTTCTTTGGCACCAAATGATAATAACTCTTGTTTTGGTTGCCAATTTTCTATTAGATAAATGTTTATCAACTGCGTGGTCGATTATTCTTGTAAACTTGAGTCACTAGTCTTCTACGTGTTCCTTTCCAGAGCTAAAAGTTTCGAGTTCCTTACTATGATACGACGTTACTGTTCCTGTATCTTGTTTGGTGAACGTATAAATCCTTCTACTTGTTTCGTTTGTTCTTTGATAATCATCGTTTCAGTCGGACCTTGTGGTCTAGCGGTAAAGCGCTTACGTGGAAGCCGAAAGGTGACGGGATCGATTCCTGGTTAGACCACGGAGATTTCAGTCTGTGTTTTAACCTAGCCGTCAACTTCCAACGGCCGGCCGTGGTGGCGGTGCGGTTCTAGGCGCTGCAGTCCGGAACCGTGGGACTGCTACGGTCGCAGGTTCGAATCCTGCCACGGGCATGGATGTGTGTGATGTCCTTAGGTTAGTTAGGTTTAAGTAGTTCTAAGTTCCAGGGGACTGATGACCTAAGATGTTAAGCCCCATAGTGCTCAGAGCCATTTGAACAACCTTCCAACGATGTGGAGAGTCAACAGGAACGACGCGTGATTTGGATTCTACGTTAAACTGTAGGTTTCCTTTCCCAGATTGGATAATTAGGGTAGGTCAGGAAGATAAAAGTCGCTAACTTGTCAATGAAACAATAAGGACGCGTCATAACGCTATCTTAACTGCAGTCATGAGATGCTGCGCGAGTGCTTGGGACCAGGAAATTTTGTTCATAACACCAGCACGGATAGTTAACAGGGTGCAGCGTGGAATAGTTCTTGAACTGACGGGAACTTTCGGCACTGCGTCAGTTGTGTCGTCGCAAATAAAACTTGGAATGTGTCCACTCGGTCTCCGGATATGGAAGAAAGCTGTGATGTATTGGTTGCTCTTCACGAAAAAAATGGTTCAAATGGCTCTGAGCACTATGCGACTTAACTTCTGAGGTCATCAGCCGCCTAGAACTTAGAACTAATTAAACCTAACTAACCTAAAGACATCGCACACATCCAAGCCCGAGGCAGGATTCGAACCTGCGACTGTAGTGGTTGCTCGCTTCCAGACCGTAGCGCCTAGAACCGCACGGCCGCTCCGGCCGGCCGGCCTTCACGAAAACACAGAAGCAGATCCACCTCCTACAGCTGATGAAATTAGAAAAGCAATAAATGCCCTGAAAAATAACAAAGATAGTGGAGAAGACTGTATCACAGCTGAACTTATAAAATGGTCTCAACTAAAATTAACCTACATATCATGTTTGAAGAAATACGGGAAACTGTAAAGATTCCATAAGAATGGAAAGTGGCTCTCATACATCCTTTGCACAAAAAAGTTGATAAGCGTGATGTAAGTACCCACAGAGATCTCTGTTGCCAGTGGATTGTAAAATATTTTCAACAATATTGCTAAATAAGGTAGAAACAACATTTGATAGCCACTTGGGCGGAGAATATCGAAGTGGATTTTTCTAATCTTGCGCAGCACAGATTTTCAGCCTGAAGTCCATACTCCGTTATAGGTTCTAAGGACACAGCTGTAAAACTTATAGATTTTAAAAAGACTTTGGCACTAAATTTAAATTAGCGCACCTTATTTGTGAGACACCCACAAACACCAAATCAAAAGTAAAGTTTCAGGGTGAAATATCTCAGACGTTCAAAATAAAAACAGATGTAAGGCAAGGCAATGGCCTATCTCCACTCCTCTTCAACTGCGTCCTAGAGAAAATAGAAAGAGAGCGGCAACAGAAACTAGAAGAACATAAGCTATCACCAGTAAGACTGGGGACTAAGAACAAAAGTACTGAGATTCACTGTCCAGCATTTTCGGATGATTTAGCCATTCTTTAAGAAAACCTAACAAATGCAGAAATACAAATCAGTCTCTTAGATGAAATACCCAACAAAACAGGTTTAAGAATTTCTCTAGAAGAAAAAAAAAACAGAATTATGTGCCCTATAGATACTGAGATTCTCTCCAGAACCACGTTTGTAAAGAGGAGACATGTCCAGCACACAGCTTGGTGTCAGACTATGGTAGCAATCCTTATATTTAATTGTAGCTACACTGATAAATGTGTGTCTGGTTCCAAATATTCTTGTGAGTCTGCAGATGGCCATAGAAAGTGCAGCAGCAAGCAGGCAGGTCGGGGACGGAAACAGTAATACCTTCGTTCCGAGTTGGGGTCGCCCATCGTAACTACGTCAGTTCAGAGAGTCCAAGAAAGCTTATGGGTTATGATGATTTGGCTTGCGGCTCCCCCTATGTGGGTGAATAGTGAACTAACACCCAGTTTACAATGAGTTGCCTTCGGGACTGCATGTGTCGTGTGTATACTCTGCGGAAATGTGAGAAGATTCAGTACAATGAGTGTTTGCATTGGGAGTATTGAGAGCATTCTCCTAAGACGTGGAGTCGTCCACGGCTGGCTGGCCTCTCTGTCTGGTTGACATGCTCTTCCGCATCTGCACTCATGGGCAGCGTTGACAATGGTAGGTTCCTCCATCGGCGCTTCACAGCAGCACGGTGAATATGTGGGATGTATATGACGATCTGTAGATCAATTTCAGGTGTTAACTCAGTGCTGTCAGTGAACTATGGCAATCCGTACAAAATAATTTTTTGTTACTGGAAGTCTCGTCTGCAGTGAAAAAAGGCGGACAGTGGTACCATACTGAGAGCATCAGTGATTTGGTGGATAAATACACCAAGAGGCGATCATAATGCTCCATTTATTCGCAAGACATCCTTTGTGATGGGACGTAGAAGCCTCTACATAACGGCGAGAATGTTTGCGTTTTGGAGATGTTTGTTGAAAGCACGAAGAGCAACACGTGATGGACGGGGTGCTACGTTAGGACTGCGAGGAAGAATGCATTCGGCGTTATTCTGCGCTATTTTCGTAAACAGGTTCTGCTAGAACAAGAATTTCCTTGCAGACAACCAGAGACATCTCCAAAGCTCCTACAAAAAGTGACCGTTAACTCTTCTTGTAACACTTTACAATTTCCGAGAAGTGGGCTCGGCTCTTATTTTACATAGCCATGTGACATCAGTGTAACATTGAGAACCTTATAGATGCACTTGCGATGGTGTATAGTTATGCGAGCATTTCGCGGCGATGCGTCAGCCATGCTTGGCTGGTAAATGTTTTCTAAGGTTAGTGGCGGTAGTTGTGGTGTGTTGCACTTTTCCTGCTGGAATTTGAACTTCCCGCTATTTTCTGGGGGTGGGGAGGGAAGGGGAGGGGGTTAGGTTAGTGGAGGTAGTCCAATTGACCTATTTTCCCGCCAAAGTTTGAACTTCCCACCATCACGTCATTGCAACTTTGCAGTTCTATCGTTGCAATCTTGGATCGCCATCTCGAATAAATTTGGCAGCAGTACAGCGTTGGGTGGTAAGAAGGTTGTTCCACCACTAGTGTGCGCTGATTTGGAACTTCCTGGCAGATTAAAACTGTGTGCCGGACCGAAGGTCGAAATCAGTACCTTTGTCTTTTACAGGCAAGTGCTCTACTAACTGAGCACGATTCACAAGCTGTCCTCACAGCTTCATTCGCAGAGAAGCTTCAGTGAATTATGAAAGGTGAGAAAAGCACTGGCGGAAGTGAAGCTGTGACGAGAGGTCTTGAGTCCTACTTCGGCGGCTGAGTTGATGGAGCAGTTGCCCACGGAAGAGTCTCGGTCTGGCACACACTTTCAATCTGACAGGAAGATTCTGTATGATTGTTACCCATAGCATGTAAGTACATCGGTATACAAAACATTTGGTCGAAAATAATTTTCAAATGCCGCTAGTGTGTAGGAAACTGGGCAACTCCAGAATGGCGCATGTGAACATGTTGCAATAGTCGCCCCAATGCATCCAGTAGGTGCATGATGAGAGTTGAGTCGGAGGAACGTGGATACCAATGCATTCGCCCAATATTCTCTCCTTCCAAGAGCTCCTCCGCCTGCCCAGTTTGATGTGTTCACGCAATTTCGTCCATAAAAATAAAATCATGGTCGAATATATAAAAAAAAATGGCTCTGAGCACTATGGGACTTAACTTCTAAGGTCATTAGTCCCCTAGAACTTAGAACTACTTAAGCCTAACTAACCTAAGGACGACACACACATCCATGCCCAAGGCAGGATTCGAACCTGCGACCGTAGCGGTCGCGCGGTTCCAGACTGTAGCGCCTAGAATTGCTCGGCCACAACGGGCGGCCCCAATGTATCCCAGGAATGACGCACATGGGGAGGGATTAATGTCAGAGTGTACCATGTTCAAAGATTCAGATGTCAGTATGGCCATGCAACACTATGCCTCCTTGCACCATAACGCCTGGACCACCATAAAGATCATGGTCAACAATTCTGGATGTATCCTCACAAGGCGAGAGGTGGCGACATAATGTATCCAGGAACATTGTTCGATATGAGGGTTTTGGTAATCCAAATGTTAAGGTGTCCCAAGACATAATGTTGCATGGCTGTACAGTCCTTCAAATCTCTGAACATGGGTGCACTCGTCAGTTAACGTTTTTGTAACACTGTATTCCTTACGCCTGTACGTCTTTTCAGGTGTGCATTTGGCCCTCTCTTCATCTGCATGGATGACAATGTGCAAGCACATCTAACTGCACATCTGGAGTAGTTCTTGGAACGAGAGGATATTCAGTGAATGGACTGGCCAGTCCGTTCCCTCAACTTAAATCCCAGCAAGCACATGTTGATTGCATTGTATCTGCAATGTATCTGTCGACCAAGAGTAGCTCCAATGCCGATGATTTAGCTAAATACAAGGAATACTGTAAAATATTAAAAAAGTAATTCAGTCATCTAAACAAATACACTACGAGAAGAAGATAGCAATGTCAGGAAACAAAATAAAAACAATATGGGATATAGTGAAAGAGGAGACTGGTAGAACCAGAAAGGAACAGGAGCAAATAGCACTAAGGGTAGATGACACATTAGTAGCCGATGGGCATAGTGTGGCAAATCTATTTAACAAGTACTTTATATCCATTACTGATAGAATAGGATTTTCAGGATCAGTAAATAATGCCTTTGAATATCTGAAACTAGCCTTTACAAATAGCTTTAGGAACATGAATATGTCACTCACATCACCAAAAGAAATAACTTCCATAATAAAATCTTTAAAAACAAAGCATTCTAGTGGTTACGATGAAATATCAACAAAGTTAATTAAGGCATGTTCTTGTGAGTTTAGTACAATTCTAAGTTACTTGTGTAACTAGTCAATTATAACTGGGACATTTCCTGACTGGCTGAAATATGCAGATGTTAAGCCTCTATTCAAGAAAGGGGATAAAGAGATGCCATCAAACTACAGAACGATTTCACTTTTGCCAGCATTCTGAAAAATTTTAGAAAAAGTAATCTACAGGAAGCTTCTCAACCATCTGACCACAAATAACATATTACCAGGAACACAGTTTGGATTTCTGAAGGGTTCTGATATCGAAAAGGCTATTTACACCTACAGTGAAAATGTAATTAATTCATTAAATAACAAGTTACACGCAGCAGGTATTTTCTGTGATTTGTCAAAGTTATTCGATTGTGTAAACCACAACATCCTTTTAAATAAATTAGAATTCTATGGTGTCACAGGCAGTGCTGCAAAATGGTTCAAGTCATACCTCGCTTACAGGAAACCGAGGGTGTCAGTGCAAGGGACTAATGAATTAAGTCATCAGTCATCATCAGAATGGGAAGAAATTACATGTGGTGTCCCACAATGATCCATCTTAGGGCCTTTGCTTTTTCTTGTGTACATTAATGATCTCTCATCAGTTACACTGCCAGAAGCAGAGTTCGTTTTGTTTGCAGATGACACAAGTATTGCAATAAATAGTATGTCGAGTGTAGTTCTAGAAAGATCTGCTAATGATATTTTCATGGATATTAATAAATGGTTTAAAGCCAACTCACTGACATTAAACTTCAAAAAGACTCACTATATGCAATTCAGAACCTGTAAGAGCTTTCCACCCAGCATATGCATAAAGTACAAAGAAGAGCAGATAGAAGAGGTTGACAGTCTTAAATTCCTGGGATTACAACTTGATAATAAATTCAGTTGGGAGGAGCACACCACAGAACTGCAGAAACGCCTTAACAAATCTGTATTTGCAATTCGAGTGTTAGCAGACATAGGCGACATAAAAGTGAAAAAGCTTGCATACTTTACCTACTTTTATTCCATAATGTCATATGGTATAATATTTTGGGGTAACTCTTCAAGTCAAACAAATGTTTTCAGAGTCCAAAAGCGTGTAATACGTATTATTTGTGGAGTAAACTCATGGACGTCTTGTAGAAACCTCTTCAAAGAACTGGGTATACTAACTACTGCCTCTCAGTATATTTACTCCTTAATGAAATTTGTCCTAAATAATATATCTCTTTTTCCAACAAACAGCTCAGTTCATACATACAATACCAGGAACAAAAATGATCTGCACAAGGACTTAAAAGCACTTACTTTAGTTCAAAAAGGGGTCCACTAATCAGGAACACTCATCTTCAATAATTTGCCAGCAAACATAAAAAATTTAGTTACAAATAGAGATCAGTTTAAAAGGAGCCTGAAAGACTTACTAGTAGCCAACTCCTTCTACTGCATTGACGAATTTTTTAATAGAAACAAATGATGTGTTGTATATATTTATACTATTAGTATTGTTATTTCAGCTTAAAAAAATAAAAAATAAAAAAAGGTGACATGTTCCACATCCACGAGGATCTCCTCAACACGGATCTATGGAACGAAAACTAATCTAATCTAATCTAATCTTGGGAAGGTTTATCGCACCACGTCTACATGCACCAACAACCATCAAACAGTTGTCCAGTGGTCAACACCGCTAATGAAGGAATGAAATTCCCTCCTACCAGAACTTCTTACCAACCCCCTGGTCAGCACAGGAGCATTCGCAGAGTGTGCATTGCCATCCATGGTGATCATGTACCTTATCAAGAACCATGTCCAGTCTACTGTAACGTCCAGACGATCATCATAAATCGCAGTGATTTCAATGTAATTATCATCTTTCAATAAAAGTGTCATTTATGTTCATCTAATTGTGTATTTCTTTAAGTTAACTTCTTTTCTATACTGAAGGAGTTATTTCTCTGTATGATGCAAGTTTCATCAAGCTATGTTACTTGGCACTGACGTATAATGCGGACGTTACTTTCGTCTTCAAGTTTTGCACAACAGTGTAAAGCATTTGTTACCCTAATGGAAAGGAAGTTCTCAAACAAAAGCTAAATCAGCTATTTCTTTTATTGTTGCTTTTTAAGTTCAAATAGCATGACAGTGTATTGGGTGTTAAACATGTGCACACAAATCAACATCTTCTCTATGATAAAGCAAAATCATACATTACACGCCTGAAGTTTCAGATCAATACTGTTCCCATATGTCATATTTGAACCCCATAAAACTGAGATAGCACACTACCTTCACTTCTAAGTCCTGGTGGCAGTTCACACACTAAGTTCCTTGCATTACTACGTGGCTTTGAGACATGCATGTGCAGAAGGAACTATAAGCGTATCACTGCAAGATATGCAACTTGATGATAAGAGTGTTCACCAGGGCCGGGAAACTGGAATATTTGACAATAGAAGAACGTTACACAGCCAGCACCGACAGCCCACAGGAGATAGCTACGATGTGACTCTGGCGTAAGAAAGGCCAGAAGACCACAAATGAAGTAACTCTTTAAGTCATCTCAAGCAACCTTAAGTGGCCGTGGACAACTTTTGAAGGGTAATTTTTGAAAGAGGCCCAAAGAGATGGAGAGCACTGGTGACTGAGTCAAATGCTGTGAGGTATGGATGTAGATCCTGAATTCTATGTCACATATACTGATCCCCATCTGATTGTCTCAGGATTCAGCACAGAAAAGAAGAATAGAAACTGAAGCGCCAGAGAAACTGGTGACAGAAGTGCAACCCTTCCGCAAATTGCTGCAGATTTAAATGCTGGGTCATCAACTAGTAGGCCGAGGTGGCCGAGCGGTTCTAGGCGCTACAGTCTGGAACCGCGCGACCGCTACAGTCGCAGGTTCGAATCCTGCCTCAGGCATGGATGTGTGTGATGTCCTTAGGTTAATTGGGTTTAAGTAGTTCTCTAAGTTCTAGGAGACTGCTGGCCTCAGACGTTAAGTCCCATAGTGCTCAGAGCCATCAACAAGTGTCAGCTTCCGAACCATTCGATGAAATATCATCGATATAGGCTTTTGGAGCCGAAGGTCCACTCGTGTATCCTTGATGACTGCACGACTCAAAGTTTTGCGCTTCACCTGGGCCCATCGACACCGACATTGGCCTGTTGATGACTGGAAACATGTTGCCTGGTCAAATTGTATTCAGTGGAAGGACGTGTATGGGTATGGAGACAATCACATGGGCTCTGCATGTCAGCAGGGGACTGTTCCAAGTTTTGGGGGCTCTGTAATGGTGTGGGGCGTGTGTAGTTGGAGTGATATGGGACCCTTGATACGTCTAGATACCATTCTGATAGGTGACACGTACGTAGGCATCCTGTCTGATCACCTCCATCCATTCATGTCCATTGTGCGTTCCTACTTGGGCAATTCCAGCAGGGCAATGCGACACCCCATACGTCCAGAATTGCTACAGAGTGGCTCCAGGAACACTTCCGCTGGCCACCAAATTCCCCAGACACGAACATTATTGAGCAATTCTGGGATGTCTTGTAACGCGCTGTTTGGAAGAGATCTCCACCCCTTCGTACTCTTACGGTTTTATGGACAGCCGTGCAGGATTCATGGTGTCATTTCCCTCCAGCACTACTTCAGATATTAGTCGAGTCCATGCCACGACGTGTTGCGGCACTTCTACGAGCTCGCGGGGGCCCTTCTCAGTACTAGGCAGGCGTGCCAGTTTCTTTGGTTCTTTAGTGTATAATTTTTACGAGGGTAGAGAGACAAAGTTCTTGTCATCCTGTCTGTGATTGAAACCAATTGCTAGTGCAGGAACTTCAACACATCATACCCTTAGTGCACAAGAAGCATGGTCCCAGAAACATAATTATCTGAAATAAAAATACAGTGTTTTATAAGTATATCCCGAGTTTCAGAAAACAACTGCATGAAATCTACAAGACGTAAAGAAAAATGACATATATCAGTGGATATAGCGTCTCTCTCCAAGTTTTGATTCATAATATGCACTGTGGTGTAGCTTCATTAGGAGAGAAGCATGTCATAACACAGACAAATCATCTACTCTGTCCTGTTGCACAAAAATAGTTTGTACCTGCAGATAGGCAACCCAGTGAGCAGATTTCCAAAGCTGTCTCCTGTCGCACCTTCCCGCATAATTCATGTCACCGACTTTCATGAATTAAAACTAAACTAAAACTAAACCCCTCCGCACAGGCTATGAAGGCCCAAAGGTACCGACTGGGCGCCATGTCATCTTCAGCCCACAGGCGTCACTGGATGCAGATACGGATGGGCATTTGGTCAGCACACTGCTCTCCCAGCCGTATGTCAGTTTCCGAGACCGGAGCCGCTACTTCTCAATCAAGTAGCTCCTCAGTTTGTCTCACAAGGGCTGAGTGCACACCGCTTGCTAACAGCGCTCGGCAGACTGGATGGTCGCCCATCCAAGCCGACAGCATTTAACTTCGGTGTTACCACTGCGGTAAGGCCGTTGGTTTTAATGAATTACACACACGCATTATCTTTTGCTGCATCACAAACGGTGACTATAGATGAGACGATAAAAGTCATGGGATAACGTTATGCACATATACATATGGCTGTTGTACACTACTGGCCATTAAAATTGCTACACCACGAAGATGACGTGCCACAGACGCGAAATTTAACCGACAGGAAGAAGATGCTGTGATATGCAAATGATTAGCATTTCACAGCATTCACACAAGGTTGGTGCCGGTGGCGGCACCTACAACGTGCTGACATGAGGAAAGTTTCCAACCGATTTCTCATACACAAACAGCAGTTGACCGGCGTTGCCTGGTGAAACGTTGTTGTGATGCCTCGTGTAACGAGGAGAAATGCGTACCATCACGTTTCCGACTTTTATAAAGGTCTGATTGTAGCCTATCGCGATTGCAGTTTATCGTATCGCAACATTGCTGCTCGCGTTGGAACTGTGGGGTTCAGGAGGGTAATACGGAACGCCGTGCTGGATCCCAACCGCCTCGTGTCACTAGCAGTCGAGATGACAGGCATCTTATCCGCATGGCTGTAATGGATCGTGCAGCCACGTCTCGATCCCTGAGTCAACAGATGGGGACGTTTGCAAGACAGCAACCATCTGCATGAACAGTTTGACGACGTTTGCAGCAGCATGGACTATCAACTTGGAGACCATGGCTGCGGTTACCCTTGACACTGCATCACAGACAGGAGCGCCTGCGGTGGTGTACTCAATGACGAACCCTGGTGCACGAATGGCAAAACGTCATGTTTTCGAATGAATCCAGGTTCTGTTTACAGCCTCATGATGGTCGCATTCCTTTTTGGCGTCATAGCGATGAACGCACGTTGGAAGCGTGTATTCGTCATCGCCGTTCTGGCGTATCACTCGGCGTCATGGTATGGGGTGCCATTGGTCACACGTCTCGGTCACCTCTTGTTCGCATTGACAGCACTTTGAGCAGTGGACGTTACATTTCAGATGTGTTACGATTCATTCGATCCCTGCGAAACCCTACATTTCATCAGGATAATACTCGACCGCATGTTGCAGGTCCTGTACGGGCCTTTCTGGATACAGAAAATGTTCGACTGCTGCCCTGGCCAGCACATTCTCCAGATTTCTCACCAATTGAAGACGTCTTGTCAATGGTGCCCGAGCAACTGGATCATCACAATACGCCAGTCACTACTCTTGATGAACTGTGGTATCGTGTTGAAGCTACATGGGCAGATGTACCAGTACACGCCATCCAAGCTCTGTTTAACTCAATGCCCAGGCGTATCAAGGTCGTTATTACGGCCAGATGTGGTTCTTCTGGGTACTGATTTCTCAGGATCTATCCACCCAAATTGCGTGAAAATGTAATCACATGTCAGTTCTAGTATAATATATTTGTCCAATGAATACCCGTTTATCATCTGCATTTCTTCTTGGTGTACCAATTTTAATGGCCAGTAGTGTATCTCGTACACGATGTATGAAAGGGGAATGCATTGGTGGAGATGTCATTTACACTCAGGTGATAACAAGTGAAAAGGTTTCCTAAGTTATTATGGCTGTATAACGGGAATTAACAGTTTCTGAACGTGGAATGATAGATGGAGGTAGATACATGAATATTCCGTTTCGGAAATCGTTTGGAAATTCAATATTCCACAGCGCCACAAGTGTCCCAAGAGTACCTAATTCGTATCCTTGATTTGTTGGCCAAGACATCCTCTAAAATTGCTCGAAGTTTGTCACAACTTTTTTGAGACAGTAGTAGATCAATCGTTTTTCCCTCACTCTGCTTGCGAGTGGAAGCCAGTCGCAATCCCATTACCTTCAGTCATTCTTGCAAATCTAGATTTCAGCTATAAATAGACATCTTCACTGCATTTTCTTTACACTTCAACAGACACGCAGCAGTTCATGTTGGCAAATGTTTTTCCAGGTGTATAGGCAGAAGGACACAGCCGGTTGTTTACAGCCTCAGTGTTCTGTTGCTTATAAACCTGTAAGAACATCTGGTGACAGAACTGCCGCGAGTCTGTTGAAATATAACGAAAATGCAGTGAAGATGGCTATTTATAGTCGAAATCGAGATCTGGAAAAATAATACACTCCTGGAAATGGAAAAAAGAACACATTGACACCGGTGTGTCAGACCCACCATACTTGCTCCGGACACTGCGAGAGGGCTGTACAAGCAATGATCACACGCACGGCACGGCGGACACACCATGAACCGCGGTGTTGGCCGTCGAATGGCGCTAGCTGTGCAGCATTTGTGCACCGCCGCCGTCAGTGTCAGCCAGTTTGCCGTGGCATACGGAGCTCCATCGCAGTCTTTAACACTGGTAGCATGCCGCGACAGCGTGGACGTAAACCGTATGTGCAGTTGACGGACTTTGAGCGAGGGCGTATAGTGGGCATGCGGGAGGCCGGGTGGACGTACCGCCGAATTGCTCAACACGTGGGGCGTGAGGTCTCCACAGTACATCGATGTTGTCGCCAGTGGTCGGCGGAAGGTGCACGTGCCCGTCGACCTGGGACCGGACCGCAGCGAGGCACGGATGCACGCCAAGACCGTAGGATCCTACGCAGTGCCGTAGGGGACCGCACCGCCACTTCCCAGCAAATTAGGGACACTGTTGCTCCTGGGGTATCGGCGAGGACCATTCGCAACCGTCTCCATGAAGCTGGGCTACGGTCCCGCACACCGTTAGGCCGTCTTCCGCTCACGCCCCAACATCGTGCAGCCCGCCTCCAGTGGTGTCGCGACAGCCGTGAATGGAGGTACGAATGGAGACGTGTCGCCTTCAGCGATGAGAGTCGCTTCTGCCTTGGTGCCAATGATGGTCGTATGCGTGTTTGGCGCCGTGCAGGTGAGCGCCACAATCAGGACTGCATACGACCAAGGCACACAGGGCCAACACCCGGCATCATGGTGTGGGGAGCGATCTCCTACACTGGCCGTACACCTCTGGTGATCGTCTAGGGGACACTGAATAGTGCACGGTACATCCAAACCGTCATCGAACCCATCGTTCTACCATTCCTAGACCGGCAAGGAAACTTGCTGTTCCAACAGGACAATGCACGTCCGCATGTATCCCGTGCCACCCAACGTGCTCTAGAAGGTGTAAGTCAACTACCCTGGCCAGCAAGGTCTCCGGATCTGTCCCCCATTGAGCATGTTCGGGACTGGATGAAGCGTCGTCTCATGCGGTCTGCACGTCCAGCACGAACGCTGGTCCAACTGAGGCGCCAGGTGGAAATGGCATGGCAAGCCGTTCCACAGGACTACATCCAGCATCTCTACGATCGTCTCCATGGGAGAATAGCAGCCTGCATTGCTGCGAAAGGTGGATATACACTGTACTAGGTGGCGACATTGTGCATGCTCTGTTGCCTGTGTCTATGTGCCTGTGGTTCTGTCAGTGTGATCATGTGATGTATCTGACCCCAGGAATGTGTCAATAAAGTTTCCCCTTCCTGGGACAATGAATTCACGGTGTTCTTATTTCAATTTCCAGGAGTGTACAAGCTAATGGGATTGCAACTGGCTGCTGTGTGCCCCTCCTTCCTAAGAGCAGTGACTTTTCACGGCTAACAAACAAGCAACATTGTGTAAAGTAACCGCAGAAATCAATGTGGGACGTATGACAAACATACGCGTTACGACAGTGTTGCGAAATTTGACGTTAATGGGCTATGGTAGCACATGGCCGATGCGAGTACCATGCTAACAGCACACCATCACCTGCAGCAGCTTTCCTTGGCTCGTGACCGTAGTGGTTGGACCCCAGATGACTGGAAAACCGTGGTCTGATCAGAGGTAAGAGCTGATGGTAGGGTTCGAGTGTGGCATAGACTCCATGAAGCCATGAACCCAGGTAGTCAACAACACAATGTGCAAACTGGTGGTGGCTCCATAATGATGTGGGCTGTGAGTACATGGAATGGACTGGATCATTGACTGGAAATGGTTACATTCGATTACGTGGAGACCATTTGCAGTTATTCATTGATTTCACGTTCCCAAATATTGATCGAATTTTTACGGATGACGATGCACCATGTCACTGGGCCACAATTGTTTGCAGTTGATTTCAAGAATATTCTGTACAGTTTGAGTGAATCATTTGGCCACCCAGATCACCTAATATGAATCCCATGGAACATTTGTGTCACATAATCGAAGGGTCACTTCATGCACAAAACATTAACCAAAACGGCCTTGCTGTGCTGGTACTGCGAACGGCTGAAAGCAAGAGGAAACTACGGCCGTAAATTTTCCCGAGAACATGCAGCTTTACTGTGTGGTTAAATGATAATAGCGTCCTCTTGGGTAAAATATTCCGGAGGTCCTCAAGAGGACGTTGTTATCAGTAGAAAGAAAACTGGCGTTCTACGGATCGGAGTGTGGAATGTCAGATCCCTTAATCGGGCAGGGAAATGGATAGGTTGAAGTTAGATATAGTGGGAATTAGTGAAGTTCGGTGACAGGAGGAACAAGACTTTTGGTCAGGCGAATACAGGGTTATAAATACAAAGTCAAATAGGGGTAATGCAGGAGTAGTTTTAATAATGAATAAAAAATAGGAGTACGGGTAAGCTACTACAAACAGCATAGTGAACACATTATTGTTGCCAAGATAGACACGAAGCCCATGCCGACTACAGTAGTACAGGTTTATATGCCAACTAGCTCTGCAGATGATGAAGAAATTGATGAAGTGTATGATGAAATAAAAGAAATTATTCAGGTAGTGAAGGGAGACGAAAATTTAATAGTCATGGGTGACTGGAATTCGAGTGTAGGAAAAGGGAGAGAAGGAAACATAGTGGGTGGATATGGATTGGGGGAGAGAAATGAAAGAGGAAGCCATCTGGTAGAATTTTGCACAGAGCATAATTTAATCACAGCTAATACTTGGTTCAAGAATCATAAAAGAAGGTTGTATACATGGAAGAATCCTGGAGATACTAGAAGGTATCAGATAGATTATATAATGGTAAGACAGAGATTTAGGAACCAGGTTTTAAATTGTAAGACATTTCCAGGGGCAGATGTGGACTCTGACCACAATCTATTGGTTATGAACTGCAGATTAAAACTGAAGAAACTGCAAAAAGTTGGGAATTTAAGGAGATTGGACCTGGATAAACTGACTACACAAGAGGTTGTACAGAGTTTCAGGGAGAGCATAAGGGAACAATTGACAGGAATGGGGGAAAGAAATACAGTAGAAGAAGAATGGGTAGCTCTGAGTGATGAAGTAGGGAAGGCAGCAGAGGATCAAGTAGGTAAAAAGACGAGGGCTAGTAGAAATCCTTGGGTGACAGAAGAAATACTGAATTTAATTGATGACAGGAGAAAATATAAAAACGCAGTAAATGAAGCAGGCAAAAAGGAATACAAACGTCTCAAAAGTGAGATCCACAGGAAGTGCAAAATGGCTAAGCAGGGATGGCCAGAGGACAAATGTAAGGATGTAGAGGCTTATCTCACTAGGGGTAAGATAGATACTGCCTACAGGAAAATTAAAGAGACCTTTGGAGAAAAGAGAACCACTTGTATGAATATCAAGAGCTCAAATGGAAACCCGGTTCTAAGCAAAGAAGGTAAAGCAGAAAGGTGGAAGGAGTATATAGAGGGCCTACACAAGAGCGATGTACTTGAGGACAATATTATGGAAATGGAAGAGGTTGTAGATGAAGATGAAATGGGAGATACGATACTGCGTGAAGAGTTTGGCAGAGCACTGAAAGACCTGAGTGGAAACAAGGCCCCGGGAGTAGACTACATTCCATTGGAACTACTGACAGCCTTGGGAGAGCCAGTCCTGACAAAACTCTACCCTCTGGTGAGCAAGATGTATGAGACAGGCGAAATACCCTCAGACTTCAAGAAGAATATAATAATTCCAATCCCAAAGAAAGCAGGTGCTGACAGATGTGAAAATCACAGCTGCAAAATACTAACGCGAATTCTTTACAGACGAATGGAAAAACTGGTAGAAGCCGACCTCGGCGAAGATCAGTTTGGATTCCGCAGAAATGTTGGAACACGTGTGGCAATACTGACCTTACGACTTATCTTAGAAAATAGATTAAAGAAAGGCAAACCTACATTTCTAGCAGTTGTAGACTTAGAGAAAGCTTTTGATAATGTTGGCTGGAATACTCTCTTTCAAATTCTAAAGGTGGCAGGGGTAAAATACAGGGAGCGAAAGGCTATTTACAATTTGTACAGGAACCAGATGGCAGTTATAAGAGTCGAGGGGCATGAGAGGGAAGCAGTGGTTGGGAAGGGAGTGAGACAGGGTTGTAGCCAGTCCCCGATGTCATTCAATTTGTATATTGAGCAAGCAGTAAAGGGAACAAATGAAAACTTCGGAGTAAGTATTCAAGTCCATGGAGAAGAAATAAAAACTTCGAGTTTCGCCAATGACATTGTAATTCTGTCAGAGACAGCAAAGGACTTGGAAGAGCAGTTGAACGGAATGGACAGTGTCTTTAAAGGAGGATATAAGATGAACATCAACAAAAGCAAAACGAGGATATGGAATGTAGTCGAATTAAGTCGGGTGATGCTGAGGGAATTAGATTAGGAAATGAGACACTTAAAGTAGTAAAGGAGTTTTGCTACTTGGGGAGCAAAATAACTGATGATGGTGGAAGTAGAGTGGATGTAAAATGTAGACTGGCAATGGCAAGGAAAGCGTTTCTGAAGAAGAGAAATTTGTTAACATCGAGTATAGATTTAAGTGTCAGGAAGTCGTTTCTGAAAGTATTTGTATTGAGTATAGCCCTGTATGGAAGTGAAACATGGACGATAAATAGTTTGGAAAAGAAGAGAATATAAGCTTTCGAAATATGGTGCTACAGAAGAATGCTGAAGATTAGATGGGTACATCACATAACTAATGAGGTATTGAATAGAATCGGGGAGAAGAGGAATTTGTGACACAAATTGACAAGAAGAAGGGATCGGTTGGTAGGACATGTTCTGAGGCACCAAGGGATTTCAAATTTAGCATTTTAGGGCAGCGTGGAGGGTAAAAATCGTTGAGGGAGACCAAGAGATGAATACACTAAGCAGATTCAGAAGAATGTAGGTTGCACTAAGTACTGGTAGATGAAGAAGCTTGCACAGGATAGAGTAGCATGGAACGCTGCATCAACCCAGTCTCAGGACTGAAGACCACCACAACAACAACAACAACAACAACGGACGGTTAGGCTCACCACGCCTTTATACATCTAGCTAGCACCTCACTGCTTTCAACGGACAGGAAAATCCAGTGCTTGGACAGTGTAGTTTGCCTGCCACTTACAAATCTCATACTGGGACAGTGAATTTTACTGCGTTGAAATAAAGAGACAGTAAGAACATATTCGGTTTAGATACCTTTGATTTGTTTGGACATAGCATCCAAGGCAATGTACTTTGCATCTGCTTTTGAACCAAAAGACGCTGGCTTACTTCAAGTATTTCCTGAACTATTTTCAGAAAAATTGTAATAAGCTAATAACTTTGTAGCGCATGTTGCATTGAAAGACAACGCACAGCCTAAGCTTTCGCGGGCCCGCACCGTTCCAATTGCTTTAAGGGACAAAGTAGCCAATGAATGGAAAGAACTGCTAGATAATGGTTTAATTGCTCCTACTCAAGCTAGTCAATGGGCAAGTCCTCTTGTTTTGTTGCCTAAGCCTTCTGGTCGCATTCGCATTTGTGTTAACTTCAAGTCTACAATCAACCCACACTTAGCCGTTACCTCGCCCTGAGGAACTCCGGCACAAGCTTGGTGCAGGACGTTACTTTTCTAAGATAGATTTGCGTGATGCCTACTTGCAAATTCCATCGGATGAAGAATCACAGGAAGTGTTTGTTGTAAATACACACTTACACCTGTGCAAGTATTTGCCTTTGCCCTTCGGAGGTGCTTCCGCACCCGCCACTTTTCAACGTTACTTGGTACAGCTAACTGCAAAAGCGCCATTCTGTTCAAACTACCTTGATGATATTGCCGTCTCAGGTCGTACACCAGGGGAACACATTGCCAATTTGCTTGCTCTTTTTCGAGTCTTGTCAGATGCAGATGCAAGTGTCGTCTCGAAAAGCGTGACTTTTTTCAGCGTGTGCACCCCTTCCAATCGCATTTCCTTCCAATCGGTGACCTGCCCGTGCCTCGTATTGTATCAGTACTAGACAAGATGTCATACTGCATTCGGTTCAGATCGCAGCTCCATTGCATCGCTTGCGTCACAAAAATGTACCTTTTGTGTTCACTTAACGAGTGCCAAGATGCATGTCAGGAATTCAAAAACGGTTTGCTTAGTGACAGGCGTTTACTGCATTTTCATCCTGCCAAGCCAGAAATTTTGCAAGTCAACGCTTCTTCCTACGGAATCGGTGCTGTACTTTCGCACAGAATTGGTGCACAAGATAGACCTATTGCTTTTACCTTAAAGTTGCTAACTCAAACAGTGAAATTATTCACAAATAAAAAAAGAAGCTCTCGCTATTGTGTATGGTGTAACCAAATTCCATCACTATTTCTATGGCCGCAAGTTGTTTTTTTAATGACAGATCACAAGCCTCTGCAGTCTTGTTTCATCCATCAAAGCCGGTTCCTATACGCACTGCTGAAAAATTGCAACGTCAGGCTTTGTTATTTTCGCAGTATCAGTATGAAATTGTGTACAGGCCTACGACAAACATGGCAATGCAGATGCCCTATCTCGCCTTCCGATTGCCCCAGATTCTGATTTTGATGCACCTGCCGCATCTTGTTGCCAAATCGATGCGCAGAACTCTGAATTGCAGGAAGCTTTTCCCATGCAGTACGGAAAAATTGCTCAGGCCACAGAAGCAGACCTAGATCCCAAGATTTTGTTGCATTACATCCGCACTTCTTGGCCTCGTTCATTGAACAGTATCACAGTATCCTGAACGCAGTTGTGCGCCGATGTTTTCGCGTCGGCATAGCCTTCCAGTTCAATAGGGCTTGATTCTAGTTCAAAATGAAAGTGGAAAAATCGCATGTGTTTATTCCTAAGATATTACAAAATGGTGTGTTGCGATTGCTTCACCAATGACATTTGGGAATTCTTCACACTAAACGGTTATCGCGACAGCACTGTACTTGGCAGGACACAGACGCCCGTATTGAACAGATGGCATCACAGTCTCGCGTATGCGCGGAAAACCAATCCACTCCGCCACGGACATTCTCAGCTTGGCCTAAGACTCAGTCCCCATCAAAAAGAGTGCACATAGGCTTTGGAGGACCATTTTGGAACACTCGTTGGCTCATAGTGGTAGACTTTCAGCAAGATCCCATCTGCCGTACCTATGGCTTCTACCACATCACACAGCACAATTCAAGCGTTGTCCTCCATGCACAGAATGTTTGCCTGAAGCACTTGTGTCGGACAGTAGACCACAGTTAACTTCACGTGATTTTGAACAGTTTTGTGAACAAAATTATATTCGTCATCTAACAAGTGGACTGTTTCATTCCCAGTCCAAAGGAGAAGCAGAACACTTCATACACACTTTTAAACAACAGATGGTCAAGCTTCACACCACCCACACACATGAACAGGCGCTGCATCTCTTTCTCACCTCCTATCGCTCACACCCACAAGAAAGACCATCACCGGCGGAAGTTCACAGCTGGCCTGAGCATAGCTGCCGCCATCGGATGCTGCTACACTTGTTACACCCACAACAGCATTAGGTGCCACCAATGGCCCACAAGTATCACATTGCGCCTCACGATCTTGTTCTTTTCAGGGTTTATGGCAACCGAGGGCGCTGGGGAAGAGGTGCGATCCAAGAACGCATTGGCTCTTTCATGTACCTGATTGCAGGTCCCAGTGGTTTGCAGCACTGCACCAGAACGAAATTCGTACATGTCATTTACCTTGTGATTCTGCTGCTTTTCTTCCCCCAGATTCATGGACTTAGGGGACTATGTGGCCTTCACAGCTGCTCACTTGTGCCACCAGGGCACCCCAGCAGAAGCAGATGAACAATGCACCCTCACCTCCAGCATCCCTGCTCGCTGACCCGAAGGACATGGACCCATCGTCATCACCATCATCGCTGTCATCACCCCAGGATACATCATTCAGGCCTGGATAGGTGCTCAGGCAGTAGTTTTCCAGAAGATGTTCCTGTTTCCTAGCAGGCCAGATGGCGAGGTACAGTCGGGAGTATGCCATCCTCCACAGTCACAGCTCCTGGCTCATCAGTACAACCAGCGTCCTGCCCCCTCTCCATTGTCGTTTGCACCCTCCCTACATAATGACAGTGGGGCATTTCTGGAGGGGAGGAATGTGCTGGTGTAAGCTGTCACCAGCACACCCGTCAGCAAAGATGAAGTGCGAAGATCAATTAGTAGGCACTGGATCAAACATGCCTATCACAAGAAAGGCCACAGACACACTACAAGCAACACAGCGTCAACGCCCTCTTGACAGCATGTATTTAGACAGCTGCTGATTGGAGGGCCTCACTTACTCACTCAATCACTTACTCACTCATCCAGTTTGGCATCTGTCAGTTTACTCACAGAGCGGGTTTAGTTCATCACAGGCTACAACAGTACATAGCGACCAGATTAGTGACTATAGCGGGACTATTACTGATGAATGTGTACCACAGACACGGACTCTATTCAAGATAAGTGAATGTTCCAGTTCATGTAAATAAAGAACCATATTAATCCATGCATGCATTCGTATTGTAGAAAGGATACCGGCCACCCAAAACAACAACATCTCCCTTACTTCCTAGTGGTACAAGACTCTTACAGATTATGTTGAGTTGAACACACTAGTTCATATTCACAGTAACCCGAATGAAAGGAGCCAACCCATGGGGCAAAGAATCTCCCTCCAGATGTCACAGAAACACACCTTCCACTCATTGTGAATTAAAACGCCTTATTACACCATCAGTGTGCTCAACGGCTTGCATCATTTGGAAAGAGGCAAAATCTACATTTATATTTACATCTATGTAAGCCGCTGTATGGTGAGTGGTAGAGAGTGTATGTGCCACTACTAGTCATTTCCTTTCCTGTTCCACTCAAAAATAGAGCGAGGGCACACTGGCTGTCTGTATGCCTCCATATGAACCCTAATCTCTCTAATCTTATCTTCATAGTCCTTATGTGAAATGTACGTTGGTGGCAGTTGAACTATTCCGCAGTTAGTCTCAGATACTGGTTCTCAAAATATTCTCATTAGTGCTCCTTAAAAAAAATGGTGCCTTCCCAACAGTGATTCCCATTTGAGATCCCGAAGGACCTCCACAATGCTTGCGCATTGTTCAGACCTACTGATGCAAATCTAGCAGCCCACCTCTGAATGCCTTTAATGTCTTCATTTAATGTGACCTGTTGCAGATCCCAAACACTTGAACAGTACTCAACAATGTGTCACACTAGCATCCTATATGAGGGCTCCTTTACAGATAAAGCACACTTCCCAAAAATTCTCCCAATAAATAAAAATCGACCATTTTCCTTCCCTACTACAACCCTTCCATGCTCATTCCACTTTGTATTGCTTTGCAATATTAAATCAATGTCACTGTGTCAAGCAGAACACTACTAATGCTTTATTTTAACATTATGGGTTTGTTTTTCTCATTCATCTGCATTAACTTACATTTTTCTGCATTGAGAGCTAGCTGTCATTCATCACACCAACTAGGAATAATGTATAAGTCATTTTGTATCCTGCTACAGTCACTCAGTGATGACACATTGCCAGAGACCACAGCATCTTCAACAAAGAGCTGCAGACTGCTGCATACCCTGTCTGCCACATCATTTATGTATATAGAAAATAACAGCTGTCGTATCGTACTTCCCTGGGGCACTCCTGATGAACACCCACTGCAAAGGACAATATACTGGGTTCTGTTACTTTAAAATATCATCAAGCCACTCACATATTCTGTGTGCTTGTACCTTTGTTATCGGTTGGCAGTGTGGTAGTATTTCAAATGCTTTATGGAAATGTATGAGTATGTTATCTGCCTGTTGCCCTTAATCCATAGTTTGTCGAATGTCGTGTGGGAAAAGGGATAGCTGACTTTCATGAGTCGTGCTTTCTAAAATCAGGCTGCTTTGTGGACAGTTTGTCCCTCTCAAGGAAATTTATGTTTGACCTGGAAATACATTAGAGGATTCTGCAGCAAACCAGTGCTAAGGATGTAATTCTGCATGCCCATTCTTTTATTCTTCTTATATACAAGAATCACCTGCACTTTTTTCCAGTCACTTGGGATTTTGTGCTGGACTAGAGATTCACAATAAACACAAGCTCAGTTAATGGGCCAATGCCATAGAGAACCTTTCTAAACCTGAAATGGGATTCCATGAGGATCCGAAAATTGCCAGACCATTGTAGAGGCCCACAATAAGGTAGAGACCAATATCTGTGTTGTTTGGCACATCAAAAACCTGCAGATTTTATGTGCAACTTTAAGCAATAGGCTTTTGTGAAGTATTCGACTTCAAATGTCTGTTGCATGCAGTTCCCTTCATAATGTTTGCTCAGAAACTGGTTGAGAAAGATCACATAATGACTTTTAAGCAGTATGTAAAGAAAATCTTAAACTAGAATTTTGGCACTCATGCAGAAAATTGAAACTGAAGCATAGGTGAAAAAATTCACAAAAATCACAAATGAGTTGTCTCACAGGACGTATGAAAGGAGCACAAAATTCATGAATTGAGAAAAAGGACAACTTGTACAAACCTCAAAAATTTGAAACATTTGTGCAGGTACATTTCTGGTAAATACTAGAAACAGAACATGAGAGAATAATTTGTGAAACAAAACAGAATGCTTAACAAAAACACATTAAGTATAATGATACAAATATGAGATGATCAGCAGAAATTAAACTCGATAATTTCACATCTGCAGCCACTGTATTTGACAGATATTTCCTATTCATTTTTCCCAAATCATGAGACTTATGTGTAATGATTGATTTTTCACCTTGTGAACTGAATCATGTCGCAGGCCTGCTGCCAGCTCGCACATATACTCGTGACAAATATGTCCAACTCCTATGGCTTGGCCTATTAACCAGCTGGACAAAAATTCATAGCCTCTAGTCTGTCTCATATGCCCTGTAGGCATAATGTAAGAGACATTTTCATCTTCTCGAAATTCTCATATGGCATGCTTCCAAAATATGTTGGTGGAAAAAGTACATTGGTGTGTGCATACAACAGCCAAGTCTTTAGTGCCTGTACTAAAATTTTGAAAGACACGTGTAGTTAAAGGGTGAAAATTATTAAAACTTTAAGTACAAGCAAAACAGTAATAATGCCCTCATAATGTGCCTTCCCCCCCCCCCCCCCCCCCCACACACACACACACACATATACACATAAGATAAAACCCTGTACATTGACAGATTGTAAACATATAGTAAAAAGGAGAAAGCAAGGGAAAGATGTAAAAGAATACAGCAGATAGCTGTGGCTGGCCAGTCACTGAAACAAAAGGAATAACCTAGCCACTCCGCTCCATCCTGGAAGCTTAGGCTGGAGTCCAGACACTTCATGAAACTTTGAAACCTTCACCACACTCATCTCATCATCAACCAAAACAGAGGGCAGTTCCCCAACAAAATTCACTTCTGCCTCTCATTTTAGTATAAAATGCACTCAGTAAAAATGCGGCATACAGTGATTTGCACACTGCAAGCATCACAGCATGGGGGATCCACTTACCAGATTAATAAGCCATGAGGCCATGTATGAGGAGGCAGTGCTTATTCCAGATGTGGGTCAGGATCACTTCATCCCAGCAGAGTGACTGGTTTGAGGTTTGTCACAGCCAGATAGTTTGCTTCACCATCCACAACTTACTGTCCCTCACTCCAGCCACTCCTCCCTCCACAGCAGGGTAGATCTCTGACATAACTGTGAAATGATAGTATGCATGGCAATGACACATTGTGTCACATCACATTCCCTGCAGGCCTCATTGCTCACCTCCTCAAAGTCCCATGTGCCTCAGAACCCAGCAGAATGATACCTGCTTCCCCCACCATTGAAGAAAGTGCAATTGGTCATGTATTAGCTGAAGAAGTTTCTCTGTAGGGTACACTTGCTGTGATGATTGAAGAGCACTAAGGACATTGGAGCACATGGAGAAATCTCATCCAATCAAGTGCCTTTAGGAACTTGCACAGCTCTGGAGTAAATACTGTGTTTGGATGCTGAAGACAAATACTGGAAACACTGTCAGATAATACTGCTGAACACCCAAGGAAGTCCCCTTGTCTGGAATGATCAGTGTGCACAACTTCAAAACTGTGATGCCTGTTTAAAATGATAAAAAGCAGATATTGAAACATAAAATCTGGAGTGCAGTCTTTATAATTCACCAAGTCTAAAATAATTCTAGGCCTTCATAGGAGGCAAGGTGGAGATCTGCTCCAGCCTTAGTGCAGCGCTTAAAAATCATCCATCCCCATTTCTAAAAGGAAATCCTTTGCGAGAATCCCATTGGGCTTCATCGCTCATGGTCGATTACAGCCTTTCCCTTCGGTCAACGATCAGCAGCATAGTATACGGTTGTAAACAGTGTAACATGAGCCTACTGCACCATGAGGAGTTATCACCTGTGTGAAGTAATGACTCAAACAGAGGCTCGGTATCGGGCTGTTTCAAAAAGCCCCAGTAGGCAGCCTAAGTCTTTCATAGCATCACGTGCAACATTTTTAAATAAGAGGGCTGACTGGAGTCGCACACTGTGCAGGCATAAACAAGCTAAGACGCTTTTAGGGACCTTCTTTTCAGGTCCATAATGTATGGCAGCTATGTAAATTTAGACTCAAATGTCAGTCTTTCTCTTGTTTAAAGTCACAGATGTCACCAACTCAACATCTAAACAGTATGGTGGGAGGAAAGACCATATAAACATGGCAAAACATCAATGAAACATCCATTCATGCTTATATTGAAAAGCATTTAGAAGTACTTAAGATTTAGTTTCTACAGTTTAATTTGTGTCCCTACCAGCTCAGCTTCATTTTTTTGCAAAAGGCAAGAAGATGCTACTTTGCTTTGTCATGCGATATCAGTATGTACTGTTAATAATAATTCCTTATATCAAATAACTGATCTTATTGTGTTAGTTTCAGAAAAGTAAAAGTTTGTCTTCTTGTGTGGCTGAACTCACCTTGCGAGATTTAAATTTTGCTCTAAAGTGAGCAGAATCATTAACATAAGTGTCAGTTTTTCCTACAGAAAAATGTCAAAGTATTTAGCAATCCCAAATGACATGCCGCCAATAACACTAACAGTCTTAATGGCATACCTTATATATGGATTTTTTGTCAACAGTACAGTACTGATGGCAATGCTTCTGATTTGATGAGACACTGTGCTGATATGAGAAATCAAAGAGGCTGTTACTTATCCCGATTTTACTCCAGTATGTTTCTTCCTCTAGCATTACCCACATCTGCTGGAAGAACAAGAGTGTCTTCATCCAGATGTAAATCTCTAAAAACTTCCTTATCATTTTCCATGCAATTACTGCAAAGCAAACTGCACCTACGCAGTATCCTGGCCCCATTCCATAGGTATCCCATCTGCATGCTGTTTAAGCAAAAGATGAATTCTATATTCATTACTGACAACAATACGTTATGTTTGTTTTCTAGACAGTACAATCGCGTAGTAAAACCCCTTTGGCAAGTATGGCTATTTCATACCTAGACAACACTGTCCGACCTATTCAAAGCATGGTCCGTAACCGCAGATAGGTCAGTCACACTCTTCTTTTGTAGCTTATTGTACCTCTCCTTTTGTCTGTTAGTAGTTATCACAGAATCTGCTGCCATAATTGGGTGTATTAAACTATCAATCTTGTCCCAAAAATAATGACAGAACTTATTACTAGGCAATGTGCAGCTTCATCAATTTACATTTCACAATGGCTTGGATGTGTCGTATGTGATGGGTGCACACTCAGATCAGGGGTGACTGTGACATTATATATCTGACGTGACACTGTTACAATGAACTCTCTTCACTTTCAGAAAATTTGTAGTTGTTGAGTTGTTTCACAGGAGAAATATGAGGAAACTAAGTAATCAAGCTCACATCTCCTGTACTACTCCTAAATATTTAACTTTTCTCAAAATGTCTTCCTCATGCATACACACATTCATACACTGCAGACTTTCATAACACGTGTTTACAGCTCAGTTTTCCAGATATTGGCTCATGGGCTAAGGCATATTTTTGTCCCAGACACACTAAGATGGCACAGAATTTCAGAAACACAGAAACAACTTCCAACAGCAAAGTACAATAACAGAAATTAGACAAGCTCCAGGCATTAGTGCTACTTCAAGCAAACAACACAACTGTGCAAAACTCAAACAGCATCTGATGTACAACATAAATCAATCATGCTGAGAAAACCTGAGAAATCAACACCAATTCTTCTGAACACCAAGGTCCATAATGTATACTGGCACAACTTCATTATCATTAGCAACTGTCAGAGAAAGTTGCAGCATCACCATTTTGGGTTTCAGATAAACATACCAGCAAATTTCAGCTATCTGAGCAAATACAGTGCATGCTGATTGACTTTCCGGGGTTATTTACATTGGGGAAACAGCCACTTATCACCCCACTGCTTACGGGGATGTCTCCCACAGTATGAGATGAAATGTCAAGTACAAAAACCTGCCTCAAAACATGCCCTAATGCCAAAAACTGATGTCGCTAAAACTGTAACATGGTAGTGTTTTTCCATCAAGGGATGCTGCAGAGTCTCCCCTCCCATCTTCTAGGAGAACTTTATACAACTATCAATGACGTTTAGGTGCCCCACAAATTCAAGCCACATTTCTTACTCATGAGATCAGGAAAAAACTCACCAAAAATAAAGAAAGTCAGTAGCCTAAGCAACCATGTTCCAGCATTTATGATATGTATACTGTATTAGTTCGATGACTCTGTTATAGAGTAACTGGTTGTCTTCATTCATTCAATTTAAATTTTAAATTCAATTTGTTATTGAATGCATATTGGGCAAAATGTTCTTTTTTAGAGGAAGAATTTCTTTCCTTGCACTATTCA
The DNA here is from genome assembly GCF_023897955.1 of Schistocerca gregaria. Lineage (NCBI taxonomy): Eukaryota > Metazoa > Arthropoda > Insecta > Orthoptera > Acrididae > Schistocerca > Schistocerca gregaria. Next base: position 520,826,546 of record NC_064922.1, on the reverse strand, counting down.
ATGTACAGCTTGTATGTTTCTCAACTGTTCAATAGCGAGCACAAATTATTTCAATATTAATAATCTCCATGAAACAATGACTCTAGAAAGTTATACACACAGTCCAAGTATTTTATTTTCTCTTAATGCAGCTGTGCCCTTCATAGTCTCCAAGATCTTTACAAAGACACATGCCATGTAGGACTTCAAAGTCAAGACTTTCACCACAATCAGTACATTCCATAATTCATCTCTAACATATACAAAAAATAAATATTGTATGGAAATTTCTAGCAAAATATAAATGATTAGGAGTAAAGGTAGTAACTCAATATTAGAAGTGCCAAGTCATCAACAGGCACTTAAACCCAACTGAGAACTTCACCAGCTTTTGGACAAATCCTTTAATCCTTTATTGAGCAACACCATGAGTGTGAGTGGCCACCCCCTCCCACCTTTTCCACCAACAAGGGAGAGGGAGAGGGAGAGGGAGAGGGAGAGGGAGAGGGAGAGGGAGAGGGAGAGGGAGAGGGAGAGGGAGAGGGAGAGGGAGAGGGAGAGGGAGAGGGAGAGGGAGAGGGAGAGGGAGAGGGAGAGGGAGAGGGAGAGGGAGAGGGAGAGGGAGAGGGAGAGGGAGAGGGAGAGGGAGAGGGAGAGGGAGAGGGAGAGGGAGAGGGAGAGGGAGAGGGAGAGGGAGAGGGAGAGGGAGAGGGAGAGGGAGAGGGAGAGGGAGAGGGAGAGGGAGAGGGAGAGGGAGAGGGAGAGGGAGAGGGAGAGGGAGAGGGAGAGGGAGAGGGAGAGGGAGAGGGAGAGGGAGAGGGAGAGGGAGAGGGAGAGGGAGAGGGAGAGGGAGAGGGAGAGGGAGAGGGAGAGGGAGAGGGAGAGGGAGAGGGAGAGGGAGAGGGAGGAGAGGGAGAGGGACAGTCGGCAAAGGATAGCAGAGGGAGCAGAGGAAGGCAGCAGATTTACTACATAGGAATGCAGAAGGAAGAGGAAGCAGTTACATACAACAATAGGCACTGGCACCAGTGAGTTTTTGCAGTGCATTATTAAAATGATGTGGGGAAGTGGATTGGGAGGAGGTGACAGGGGAAGCAGAAAAGAGGAGGAGAGGATGTGGGTGCAGTATGAGTTAAGTTAAGGTACTAGGGCAGGATGGAGTCGTATATGGAGCAGGGTGTTAGCAGAGATTGAAGCCTCGAGGATTATGGGAATGAAGGATGCGTTGCAATGATAACTCCAAACCACATAGTTCAAAAAAGCTGTTGCTGGGGGAAGGGGACCCAAATTGCATGTGTTGTGAAGAAGTCATTGAAATTGAGCATCTTGTATTCAGCACCATGTTCTGCCACTGAGTGGTCAACTCTGCACTTGCCCGAAGATGATGTTGAATGACAGGCGAGGAATGAGCGGCGGCAATTTGAAATTAGCGGAGGTTGAGGCCTGGTGGGTAACAGGAAGAGAGGATATATTGAAGAGCAAGTTCCCATCTCCGAAGTTCTGATAGGTTGGTGTTGGTGGGAAGTATCCAGATAACCCGGACGGTGTAACACTGTGCCAAGATGTGCTCGCCATGCACCAAGGCATGTTTAGCCACAGGGTAATCCTCATTACCAACAAACACTGTCGGCCTGTGTCCATTCATGCGAATGGACAGTTTGTTGCTGGTCATTCCCACATAGAAAGCTCCACAGTGTAGGCAGGTCAGTTGGTAAATCACCTGGGTGCTTTCACATGTGGCTCTGCCTTTGATCATGTACACCTTCCGGGTTACAGGGGTGGAGTAGGTGGTGGTGGGAGGGTGCATGGGACAGGTTTTACACCAGAGGCGGTTACAAGGGTAGGAGCCAGAGGGTAGGGAAGGAGGTTTGGAGATTTCATAGGGATGAACCAAGAGGTTACGAAGGTTAGGTGGACAGCGGAAAGACACTCTTGGTGGAGTGGGGAGGATTTCATGAAGGCTGGATCTCTGCCCAAACTCTTTGCCTTTACACATGCCTGCTTGTGTCTGTGTATGCACGAGTGTATACCTGTCCTTTTTCCCCCCTAAGGTAAGTCTTTCCGCTCCCGGGATTGGAATGACTCGTTACCCTCTCCCTTAAAACCCACATCCTTTCGTCTTTCCCTCTCCTTCCCTCTTTCCTGATGAAGCAACTGTGTGTTGCGAAAGCTTGAATTTTGTGTGTGTGTTTGTGTTTGTTTGTGTGTCTATCAACATACCAACGCTTTCGTTTGGTAAGTTACATCATCTTTGTTGATAGGTGAAGCCCAGGCAAAGAATATGGTTTAGTTGGCTGAGTCCAGGATAATGGTGGGTGCTAAATGTGTTGATCATTTGTTGTAAGTTCTTAGAAAAAGTGGGAAGATTAGGGGTGTGTGAGAATAATGTATGAGAAATCTGTTTGCAGACTAGGTTCTGAGGATACTGCTTATCTATGAATGTCTTAGTGTGACCTTCAGTATACTGGGCAAGGGAATTCTCATCGCTGCAGATGCACCATATACAGGTTGTCAGATTACAGACTACATGGGCACAATTTTGATGTGGAAGGAATGACAGCTGTCAAGATTCAGGTTCTGCTGATAGTTAATGGATTTGATACGCACAGAAGTATGTATAGAGCCTTCAGAGAAGTAGTGATCAATGTCCACGAATGTGCCATGACGCTCCTGCTATTTGGAGAGCTGTTACCTTTACTCCCACAACATACAAAAATATTATATTTTATGCTGTAAGTGTATTTAAGGAAAGAACAAATTGGTATGAGCTTGCATCTTGCTCATACATTATTTAATAATTAAACAAAATAAAAACTGGTATATTTATATGCATGAATCTCATCACTTTCTTTCTACTATTGTCTGCTCCTCTATGTACCTTGCTGAAGATTTTTACCTCACAATTTTTGCATTCAGTGTGCCTACTGAACGCTTAGATCAAGCTTCATTACAGTCATTGTAGCAGACTGCTCATATGATAACATACATCATTATGTTCATCAGTGTAGAACCAATTATGTTCCAAATAGGTTCAGCATTGGGGGGGGGGGGGGGGGGGAGGTGGCAGAGAGGTACAGAGAGGAAGGGGGAGTGGAGAATCATGAGAATCAGAAAGTTATCCATCCACGGTCATAAATTTATTTAACAATGAACATATAAAAGTGGAATTAGAGCATATCACAGCCTGAACTACTCTCTACACAAGAGATGATGACGATGATGATGATGATGATGATGATGATGATGATGATGATGACGATGGTGATAATTAGTGGTTTAGGGTGCTAAATGCCGAGATCATCAGTGTCCTTGCATGAAATAGAGAGAGATGAGGGTGGTGAAAATCTCTGCACAAATTGACAATAAATTTGAAAACTGAGTTCCATAAACACACAAAAACAGAAAATACAATCCTGAAATTGTGAGATCCATAGAAGACCAACCATAAAAGTTAGAGAAACTAGAACAACTAGATAATATCATGGATAAAATATCAGTACACACACTATTAAAAAGAGGACAGATTACTGTGGCTGGATGACTGCTTAGAAATAACTGGTGACCGTGCTTCTTCGTGATGTATTAAAATCTCAAAACCAACATTTTGGAAAGAAGTCCTGACATCACACAAAACCTTAAAATACAAACCTCACTTGCCTCATTCTTGTCCATTTTTTCTACGAATTATTTCAAAGCTTTTGATTGTGAGCTCAAATGCATCTGTCTCCTCAAATCACTTCATCAACATTTGCTCAATTTTCACCTGTCATAGAGGTTGTCAGCCAACCACTGTGTGGATTATCTGCAAATGTCCATTTGTCTATTACCTAACTTCTTCACCCAGCACCACACATTCTGATGTCCATTACAGTGTCCCCATACACTTACTCCACTGATTAGATTAAATAGCTTTAAAATCAAGAAGCAAAACACTAAATGTTCCCAAACTGGTTTTGACACCTGCATTCAATGATGGCACAAATGTATGCCTACATCCTCATTGTTCCAGCACGTAGTGATAGGATAATGTAGAAATTTCGATCCAAGTATGATAATTCATAAGTGGATAATTACATAAAATGTAATCCTGCAGTAATTGTGTCCGGCACATTATTTAAACAATAACCAAAGTATGCTTCAAGGATTTTCATTCTCAAGGTCAGCGATATTTTATAATCTTTTACGGCCCATGGCAGCTACACTTGCATACATTAGTATGTCTTATGTCTCAGATAGAAACTACTGCAAGATCTACATGGTACTAGCACTTATTTTAATATATAACATTTTTTATAAAGAATTATGCCGTGTGCATCTGAAAATTGGGTTCTAAGCCTTTGAAAGATGTTATGGTTGATATTCCAACTTGAAGAACAACACAGATACCATACATCAAAAAAAGAATATTTTTTGATTATTTTCTGTCACATCAAAAAAAGTTTTGCATCACCTCAGTTCCGAGAGTTGCAGAACTTGTACAAAAAATTACAATACAGATCAACATAAACATCATTTCCGTACTTTTTATTATCATAAAAACCACACATTGCATGTTGTACCACGATACAGCAAGATCTTCGGAGGTGGTGGTCCAGATTGCTGTACACACCAGTACCTCTGATAACCAGTAGCATGTCCTCTTGCACTAATGCATGCCTGTGTTCATCGTAGCATACTATCCACAAGTTCATCAAGGCACTGTTGGTCCAGAGTGTCCCACTCCTCAACTGCGATTCGGCGTAGATCTCTCAGAGTGGTTGGTGGCTCACGTCGTCCATAAACAGCCCTGTTCAATCTATCCCAGGCTTGTTCAATAAGGTTCATATCTGGAGAACATGCTCATCACTAGTCGAGCAATGTCATTATCCTGAAGGATGTCATTCACAAGATGAGCACGATGAGGGTGTGAATTGTCGTCCACGAAGATGAATGCCTCGGCAATATTCTGCCAATATGGTTGCACTATCAGTTGGGGGATGGCCTTCACGTATCATACAGCCATTACACTGCCTTCCATGACTACCAGTGGCATATAATGCCACCCCAAAACATCAGGGAGCCTCCACTTTGCTACACTTGCTGGACAGTATGTCTAATGATTTCAGCCTGACCGGGTTGCCTCCAAACACTTCTCCAACGATTGTCTGGTTGAAGGCATATGCGACACTCATCAGTGAAGAGAACATGATGTCAATTCTGAGCAATCCATTCAGCACGTTGTTGGGCCCATCTGTATAGCACTGCATGGTGTTGTGGTTGCAAATATGGACCTCGCCATGGATGTAGACAGTGAAGTTGCGCTTAATGCAACCTATTGCACACAGTTTGAGTCATAACACGACCTCATGTGGCTGCACAAAAAGCATTATTCAACATGGGAGCGTTGCTGTCAGGGTTCCTCCGAGCCATATCCCTAGGTAGCGGTCATCCACTGCAGTAGTAGCCCTTGGGCAGCCAGAGTGAGGTATGTCATCAACAGTTTCTATCTCTCAGTATCGCCTCCATGTCGGAACAAGATTGCTTTAGTTCACTCCGGGACCCCGGACACTTCCCTTGTCGAGAGCGCTTCCTGGCACAAAGTAACAATGTGGACGCGATCAAATCATGATGTTGACCATCTAGGCATGGCTGAACTACAGACAACACGAGCCCTGTACCTCCTTCCTGGTGGAATGACTGGAACTTATCAGCTATCAGACCCCTTCCATCTAATGGGTACTGCTCAAGCATGGTTGTTTACACCTTTGGGCAGGTTTAATGACATCTCTGAACAGTCGAAGGGACTGTGTCTGTGACACAATGTCCACAGTCAACATCTGTCTTCAGGAGTTCTGACAACCGGGATGATGCAAAACTTTTTTGATGTGTGTAGTCTGGTTTTTAGGCATTGAATTCTTATCTTATCTCAGATTTGGTGCTTTTTTTCTGTCACAATTTTGTCACAATGTGACCATTTCAAACTGAAAGTTAAACAATACACATGTAACTGGAATGGAAAGTAATTTAATTTTTCAATATGAGCTAAGTTTTATTAAAAATACAGGTGAAAATTCCTCTTTGTTACATGGGAGTTGTGTGTACATTGGTTTATATTTCCTTTTTCTTCTCCTTACCATGTCTGATAGAACTTTTTCTCTGATGAATTGCCTCTCATGCATCTGGATAAGGTACCTGTGAGTAATCTTCCACTAAATTTGTATTCCAGTGGCCATCTTTCCATCACTTTGGTATCTTAATGAAAGTGCTCCCCTAGTTCCTCACTGACATCCCCTGGATTTTCAAGGAAAAAAAAAACCAGTTCTAAATGGTGAAGCTTGAGTTTCACCAAACTGTCCAACTTCCTGAACGTTTGTAGCATGTTGGCTTCAACAGAAATACAGTATGGTTCCTTTCTTCTTGTGTAAGCGCTTCATAAAATCCACCCTGAATGTTACCCATGCCTCCCTCTCATAGTGGCTGTTGATTCAAAATTAAACATTGAAAAATAATGTCATGTCTAATTCTTCTGATAATAAAGACTACTTCTTACAGATACTTGAAACTTTCAATATATTCAGTAAGACTATCAGAAATTGTTTGAATAGGCCCAAATTATGGCGCAGAACAGGATTTTTTTGTTTATATATATACATGTGCAATATGTTGCTCTCTCCAGAATTCTGAAGATTTTCCTAAGCACCAGCAAGTCATGCCATGAATCAGTATGTCCTGCCACCATCTCAAGTGTACTCATCTTTGGCCAGAGGGGTGCGGCTTGCACCTGGTGTACCGCACTGTGGGGTCTCTCTCTCTCTCTCTGACAGTTCGGTAGTTGCACATGGAAGTGATTTCTGAGGAGCAGGGCTAGAATTGGGATGCAGTTATACTTGTTAGCTTGCATGGCCTTGTGTCCTTTGTCTGGGGTTTTATCACAGGAGTCTTTTCTGGTGTGTGCAGTGTGTGTTTACACTGGAGATTAGTACTGGCCGACTGACAAATCAGGAGTGGGGGAGGGGGACAGCCCCACACATTAAGCTGCCTGACATTTACCACAGTGGCAATGTTCCAGGCAACACTGGCCAGCAAAGCAGGATTCCTATCACTGTGGGAAAGCAGCCATCACACTGATGTCAACATGTGTTCTCTAAGAGCTTGTCAAATACTTATTATGGATGAGCATGTTTTGGGACTTTCTTTGGTGTTAACTTCATTGGGTTGCACATTGCAGCCTTTATGCAAGACCCATTTTCTGTGTGACAAATTCTTCCAATCCCTTCAGGGGCATTAACAGCCTGTGCCACGCGTTCTGCTCAGTGTTATTGACTGTCGTAAATTCTGTTTCCCAAAGCCAGACAAGTGGGGGTTTCAAATTGTCAATGTTGCTTATGCTGGTGCTGTGCTGCCGCTCTTAAAGTGTTTTTCTGGTTTCCCTAATCATATAGACTTCTAAGAACTGTTCGCCTTTAAATCTTGTGGTTTATAAAAGAATTGTATAATGCAGTCCTTACTTTTGCTTCATAGCTAAATCTGAATTTTATTTTTAAACTGGTAACTTGTAAAACTGAGCGAACATATTCTGCTCCCTTTTCTTGGTTCTTGGCATGTGCTTTCACCCTCACTTGGTGCAGTAACTCCCAGTACTATGGGGCTCAAGTGTGGTTAATAATACAAAGTGAGTGTAAATATCCAGTTTCTCGTGTACTGGTTTGACATGCATGATATGTTCTGCTTTAGTCCATTTATTAAAGAACTGGACCTTATTTAATAAAAAGTGTGCATTTTATTTGTTGTTCAAGTGCCTGCACATTTGTCATTTAACTGCCATCTCTAAAACGTTGTTTGAAATCAACTCAGTGTGCTTGTTAGAATTCTGTGGTTTATTAATTAATTTGAAGTATACATTCAATTTATCTAGTAAACTTGTTGATTTATTTGAAGTGGCCATTCTATTTCCTGTTTGAAGGCATGTGCATTCATACAATTGTTTGAGGCTTTTGCCTTAAATTTTTGGTGTATATTCAGTTCGTCTTCTAAACCTGGTTGTTTATTCGTTTAAAGTGTATATACTGCTTGGCATTTGGACACATGTGCTTTTGATAACATTCTTTGGCATTGATTAAATTCACTTTATCTTTTAAAAGAAAAACCTCTTGGGACTAATTAATTCATAGTGTGTAGTGTATTGACTTTGTTCTATTGTAAAAGAGTTTTCTGGGAAAGTTATTGTGAGCTTACTGTTGGAGATATTTCTATTGTATGTATTTCATGTTTGTTTTATACATATGTGCCCAAGTTCCTTGACCAGCATCGCCTGTGAAGTGTCCGTATTAACTGGTGGCATTGGGGCTTAAACTTATTGTTTTGTATTTGAGCTGATATTCATTTTACACTGTCAGTCTTATTTTGTCAAGTAACTCTGTTGTTACATTAAACCGTAATTAAAATTATTTGCTATTAAGGGTGCTCAATATCTGTTTTCCCAGTCCTTCCATCCCCAGGACAACCAAACAGCTGGCTGTTTATCAGCCTGTTTATTCTGGACCAGCACTGATCCTTTACCCCATTATCCCACTCATCTAAGAAACATAAGTATTTACTAAAGCTACTTCCTACTGGAAGGGGGGTGAAGGTGATAGCATGGAGACAGGAGAAGGGGAGAAAAAGATGGACAGACACTGATGGTGAAGGAGGCAATAGACTACGAGAGATGGGGAGGAGAAGATGGACTGAGAAAGGGACAAGGACATGGAAAGAGAGAGGGGGAAAGAGCAGATGGACAGAGCGAAGGTGCACACGGACAGGTGGCGAGGGGGAGGGGTAGGGGGAAGGTTGAAAGTAACATTGGAATAATGTTCATGAAAGCAGCCATATCTGACAAATATATTAAAATTAAATTCTTCTTTGAAATATACAGGAAATGCCTGCTATGTTCTATATGCATAAATATTTTTCCTGCTTCCAATTAGTTCTGTTCTTTGAATGGAACTTTTCCTCTGTTAGGCGCAAATTTCCAAATCAAGTCATTTAGCTAGGTTTTAGTAAACAGCTTTCATTCTTAATTGTTTCAAGTGCAATGAAACCCACTGTGGACTTGTTCACGTCCATCAGAATGGCTATCATTAGAATCATCCTGGATAACGTCCTCAAAAGCTTCTGATGGTGCAGGAACAGGAAGACCTGGACCATGTTCCACTTACTAGATGGCAGATTAAATGCTACGTTACCTAATTACTTTTTCTCTTTACCGAGTTGTAAGCAGCAACATCAATAAAACAAAAATAATGATGACTTAGAAGGGAACAAATTTTCTCACTACGGCTTGCTTTTTTAATACATTCTCAATTCTTTAGCAAGAAGACCAAGAATCTTTTATGCTGGAGTGGTTTCTTGGGTATCTCTGCGTAAATGGAACAGCAACTCTGAAGGCTTACCTTTGATTTTCATTATATTCTAAGATCTTCACGACATATTTAGCAATATCTTATGCAGCACTCTGACATACTCATCTCCGTATTTACAACCAAGGTATGAATAGCACACTTTTGCTATGTAATTTGTAATGTTCCTCTGATGCTTGTTAATGAAAAGCTCACAAAAATTTTCACAAATATGACTAGACACTATACTACACACCATCATTCAAGTCTGGAAAGTGAGATTACATTGTTATGAAATGAACAGCTGTTCATGAACAAGAAGACTTAAAAAGAGTGCTTGATAGTAATTATGGTTCATTTACTCTACAGTACAACTTCCACTGAAATTTCAATTTCATACTATCAATTGAAATGATATTAAACACATTCATAATGAAAATTCCTAAAAAATATATTTTTTGGATATTGAGTGCTAATTTTAAGAAATGGTTGGTCATACAGCTTTTTGTTATATTGTGATTCAGTACACTAAAAACCACAAGAATAAACCAATTTCATTACAAAATTTCATTGTTGGCCAATGGAATTGGCGTATTTGCATTTTATATATTAATTTACGTGTGCATAGCTTTTGAGATATCCTTTACATCTGGTGACATTACTGAGTTTTCAGCTAAACATTCATTCTCACACATACTTGGAATGAGGAAACTACCTGTCATTAATTCTTCATATTTAAAGTACCACAGTTTTGGCACAAAAACTTTTACACCTGTCAGTTACCTTTAATGCTGTCAACCTATTAAAACCAATGCCAAAAGCCCAAACTGTAATGACAAGTGCAATAAATACAACATATGCAAGTTTCACTGTGATATAAAGTGGTTTTTTTTATTTATTTACCTGGCACTCTTTTCACACAGTTAACTGATTTATCAAGCATAAATGGTATTTCAATAGCTTGTGCCAAAACTGACTTATCCGCTTGCAGAAAATGTCTGCAAAAAATTTACAGTTCTTATTGCCTAAATAAAACACTAGTGACATACCTGACACATGATGGCTGAAGCAAGGCACAATTAACAGTTACATCTACATGCCATCAGATACGAATACAACTCTAAGATTTTGTGGGAAGGACAAGGAGACAACATATCAAAAATCATTATTCACGTTAATTTGCCTTTACTGCACATGAGTATCACAGATCTTTAGGCCAGAATAGTGAAAAACTTAATGAATTTTAACAGTATGAGGTATCATATAGACAAACTATATGTATATTTATAGAATATATATTTATAAATGTAACATTTTCACTCTGATTTCATGGCAAGTCTTTCAATTAAGTTGTGCAAGTCAGTGTTGTAACACGCCTGAGGATAACATGTCTGAGGATGAGTAAATTATTTCACAAATGAACACCACCAGTAATTTTTTTAAATATTTTCTATACACAGGAACACACACATGTGGCTCCTAAGCAACAAGCACACTAGAAAAACCAAAATCATGTTTTGACAACAAACAATCAACATAATAAATAAAAATAGCAGCAGAATATTTTTGTTTAAAATGTCCACTGCCTCTGCACGAGATCTTTATAACAACATTTACACAACTTCTTCACTTTTTCAATTTTTTTTTTTTTTTTTTTTGCTGTTTTGAACTCATGAGAATGTCTGGTACTTGCAGTAGCAACACTAAATTAAAACAAAGTGATTTAGCAATCATACAGGCAAGTAATAATAAATTATGTAGCACACAATGACTGTACAACACACACATTCTTATCAAATTGTTCTGCTCATAAAATCACTGCACAAAAATAAACATTTAAAAATTGTTCAGGAACTTGTTTGGAAATAAAAAAGTTTCAAAATCAATGCATTCAATCTTAACTGTATTCACAAAAATAGAATATATAAATTTCTTTTAAGATACAACTCAATGTTGTAACTGTGAAATTAAGCACAGCACCAAAGTGTCTCTTGAGCCACAGATGACTCGGAAAGCTAATATTTGTGGTCCCATGGAACCTCACAGCCTGAGAATGTGTAAAAAATAAGTTTTTTTGAAACTAGCTTTTCAACCAACAGCTGTTAAACTGTTCTGTGTCACGTGTTTAGGTCTGAAATCTGCATTCCTGTAACAGAATTGCTTGAGTTAGAGCAAAAAATTCAACAAAATGCAATAGAATTAAGCAAACAAAACATTCCTCTGAATAAGTTAGAGCAAAAAATTGAACAAAATACAGTATCATTCAGTGAACAAATCATAATTATGAATGATCAAAAGTACACTACAAATTCTGAAAACGATGAACCCTCTGTGAATAAAGCTTAACTAAGTAGAACAAATAGTATATACTACTTTTTAGTATACTGTCCTCTGCAATGAGTAACCTAACACAATAATGGATAACTTAAATTGTCACACCACACTTAAAACTTTAATTCCATAATAACATATGCTCATCATAACAAATTTCTTGACCATCCCAATTTTTTTGTTTCAAAAACAATATAATTCACCCAAGTTTAAGTCTTCTCCATTTGAATTTACCATTGTAGTTTTTAATTTTGTGAAGAAGAAAGAGATACTAAAGTTAGTAATTAATTTGAAGGAGGACATTGTCCCACCAGGCTGTGTATTATATTACTTTATTCTCACTACTGGTTTTGGGTAAGGGCTGTTCTCAACTGCAACAATGCCAACAGATGTGGATACATTGTCCTTGTCTTATCACTCAGGCGCTTAGCAAATTTGTATGTCATTGTAATCAACACTGCTCATCTTGAAATGTGTAGCTACAAATTGCACTTAAACACACTTCTTCATGGAACTGACATGATTTTTTGAAGATGAGAGAATGATGTATCTACATCTATGGCTAAAGATTCACTTGACAATGGGCTGTGCCCATAACTGGTTGTGCAAGATAAAGTAATTTAAAATACAGCATGGTGGAACAATTTATTCCTCAAATTCATTGAGACTGATGCTCATTGAGATGAAAATGATCAATAATTTGTTGTTGCCACAATTTCTTGGCAAGCTTTTGATTACACTCTCCCTCTAATTTGATATTAATCTGCCACAAAAATAAAACAACAACACTAGGTGAGGAGCTGAGACATCACATGAAGACTGAAAAATCCCCAGCTTTTGCTGTCTACAATTTCTGCCTTAAAGAGACCAGGAAGGTAGAGATATAGGGTGACAATTATTGAACTACATGGAGAGAAAACAAAAGGGGGCAAGTAACTTAGTTACAAACTACAGATATTCAGATTTAGGTTATGATATATTCGCTATGACTGCCACCATTGGCAGTGATGTGGTGTAGACGAATAACTAAATTCTGCATGACCCGCTGAAGTGTCAGAACATTGATGCTGTTGACGACCTCCTCAATGGCTGTTTTCAACTCAGCAATGGTTTTGGGGTTATTGCTGTTCACTTTGTCTTTAATATAGCCTCATAAAAAGGAGTCACATGTGTTCAGATGTGGAGAATATGGCAGCCAATTGAGGTCCTTGCAAATGGAAGACTAGTGGCTAGAACTTTTTTAGACAACTAGTGACTTCTACTGATTCAGAACTAAGGAGTGTGTACGCTAAAAATAGTTTGCTCAATAATAAGTCACTTACAGTGACATGATACACTGTGAGCCACCCAGCAATTAATCGCAGAGAGTACTTCCGGTACCCCTAACTGATCTCTCTCTTCCCTGTTCCACTTGCGAATGCATGTTGGAAAAATGAATGTCTGTATGCCTACACAAAAGTTCTAATTTCTCAAATTTTCTTATGGTCATTTTGCGAGATGTATGTGGGAGGAAGTAATACATTGTCTGACTCTTCCCAGAAAGTTCTTCTTCTTCTTCTTCTTCTTCTTCTTCTGCTGCTGCTGCTGCTGCTGACTAGGGTTTCCCCTGTTTGTCTGCTTATTTATGTGAATGTACTGGACGAACTGCTTTACCATCTACTGGGTAGTCACCCAGGTAGTTGTTTCCCTTGCGGTTGCCCATGTTTACAAATTTTAGCTGGTCTTGAGAAGTCTATTCTTTCCACACGGTCCCTCCAGTTTCCTTTTCTTGTCTTCATCCATTTGTTTATATTTTGTATTCCACACTTCTCACTTATCGATATATTTGTTCTTTTTTTTGTTAGCTTTACTTTTATATTTATCATTTTTGCCCTAGTTTCCCTTGCATATACCAAAACAAGACACACTGCTGTTTTATACTTTTTTATTTTCTCCTCAGTTGTCATAAATCTGTTTCTCCATACAGTACTTTGCAGGCATCCAGCTACCCTTACTGCCTTTGTCACTTGATTTTTTTACTTCCATGGGGAGAGTCTTTATTGTTGGTGGTAACAGTCTCTAGATAATTAAACCTGATTATCTGTTCAACTGACACACCGTCTACTTCTAATTTACATCATGCAGGTGATATTACGATAGTCTTTGTATTTTTTTAATGAGATATCCATCTTATATTGGTTAGCTGTTTTAATAAAATTGGTGAAGTAACCTTTGTAAACTATCCTCATTATTTGCTATCAATACACCATAACACATAATATTTATTTCTCGTTTTATAGCCTATCTTTCTTACATCATCAATGGTGTGTGCATTATTAAGTTGAACTGGAGTGGGCTTAACGGGTCTTCTTGTCTAATTGCTTTATCTACTATAATCTCATCTGCGAATCTTCTGTGTGTGATAATTCTTGTTTTATTACCTGTACATATACCTTCTGTGATTTTCACTGATTTCAGTGGTGCTCTCTTGTCAATTATGATTTAAATTATATCCTTTTTCTAATCCTATCAAAGGCCTTTGACAAGTCAATGAACCACACGTAGGCTGTGTTGTTGAACTGTATTGATTTCTCCACAATATGCCTTAAAGTGAAAAGAGCACCTACTGTGCTCTGCTTTTTCCTGAATCCTTGCTGTTCATCTGCTATTTCTATATAATTCTGCCTTCTGTCGCTAATCACTGATTTTAACAGTTTTAAGGCAGTATCAAGCAGGCAGTTCCCTAGTAATTATCTAATACAGTATAGCCCCGCTTTTATGTTCCCAGAATTAATACTTCCCCACCATTTACAACATTTTTTAGCATTCCCATCAAATTTCCTGCATCCTCAATGTTAATTTGCACCCAATTTTGCATCAACATATTTATACCTTTCCTGCGATTTACGCATTACGAAAAAATATCCGTCAAGAAAAAAAATACGCTGGCATGATGTTGGCCATCCAGTAGCATTTTCAAATATTACATGGTTAAATTTCTTGACACAAGAGCACTCTAGTCAGCAGATTTGGACTGGCAAACTTGTAAAAGTTGGAACAATTCATGCCGTATCTCCCGCTGCCAAGCACTACTTAGCATGATGGCTGATGGGAGTAACTAGATTCATTCGAATAAAGGTATCATGACCATTCACAACCGTTTCCAAACATTCTACTGCACAAATGCACTTTTGTAATTATCATTACACCTTTGTTGAACCATATTTAGCCAGTTTTGGTGTTTGGCCTCCTATAACACTAGTTGGCACATTCACTTTGCATTGCTCAAATGTTTTTAGTTTAAACACAATGCTGGTTACCTATTTTTTCATGCTGGAAAAAAGGTGTTTTGAGAATTTACTCTTATCGTCAGGAGCAGTATTTTTTTAAATTGTTTTTTGTGATGTTACACAACAGTGCGAGTGATAGTTTGCATTTGTTTGGTTTTCTACATAATTGAAGAGTTACAGTACCTGATGACCTGAAAAAGATGACTACAGTGCATGAGAGGCAGAATAACATATATTTAAACACCATAAAAAATACTTTTATACATATCTGGACTTGACAATGAGAAAAAATTCTCAAAACATGTCATTAAGCATGAAAAAATACATAGTAGTGCAGTATTTCATTATTTAAATAATGAATGACAGCTGCAGGCTTTCCAAAAACATCAATTCCAGTTACATCAGTGTTGTTATTAGATAATAAACCTTTATTAGGTAATAGAAAAGTTCCTGACAAGTCTTTTGATGCCTGTTTGTACAGATATCATACATGAAGTGCGAAAAGAAGAAGTGACGATGACGACGACGATGATGATGATGATGACAACGACGATTATGATGATGATGATGAAAAAGGAAAAGACATTCAGGTGTGAACAATACTAGGAGAAGGATAGACTAATACTCACTGTAATGATGATCTGTTGAGATGCAGACAGGCACAAGAAAAATACCGTTACATATACAGCTTTTGGCCAAAGCCTTCTTCATCAAAGAAAAATTAAACACACACAAATTTAATGGGCGATCTTTACGATGAGCAGCATTTTATCGTTTTCCTAACGTTGTTGATATTCCAACCTGGAGTTTCCACTGTTTTATACACAGATAGTAGTTCCTACCCACCACCTTTTACACATTACAACAACAAAAATTATTTTACAGAAGAGAAGGAGTTGTAGAGAAAAATGTTCTGAGTTTGTTTTTAAATTTTACTTTGCTGTCTGTCAGACATTTTATATCACTGCTTAAGTAAACAGAAATTTTTGTTCAAGCATTGTGCACCCCTTTTTTGTGCTAAAGACAACATTAAAGTGGAGTAAAGCATGGCACTTTTCCTTCTGGTATTTTAATTATGTACATCAATGCTCCTTTTGAACTGTTGAATTATTTACAACAAACTTCATGATGGAATAAATATACTGTGAAGCGGTAGTCAGCTTGTTATGCCATGCAACTGACTGACACATATACCATTCACTTCACTACCATAATTACTTCTACACCTATATATACATACTTCGCATGGTGGAGGGTACCTTGTACCATTATTAGATATTTCCATTCTTGTTCCACTTGTAAATAGAGTGAGGGAAAACAAGTGTCTGTATGCCTCTGTACATGCCCATTTTATCTTATCTTCATGATTCTTATATGAAATGTTTGTTGGCAGCAGTAAAATCATTCTGCAGTTGACTTTAAATGCCAGTTCTCCAAATTTTCTCATTAATGTTTCACTAAATGAAATCTACCCTCCAGGAAGGGCCAGTTCAAGAATGTTTATCTTGCACACTCAGTGTATCTTATGGCACTTTCTCCCCCACTTTTCCCCCTCATACTCTTTTACTCATGTTAGTATTTGCTAATTGTAATATGCACTGTATACAAATCTTGCACTTGGCCACTCCTGGTGCCCCTCTTAGCTTGGCACACTAAGTAGCCCCTACTAATTGTTATCAGTCCTGTATATAAATCACAATGTTGTGGTGCCTCTCTCAGCTTGGCGCTCCAAGCAGCCACTTGTGTCACTTGTGCCTTGAACTGGCCCGCCATCGCCAGGGATTCCCACTGGAATTCATCATGCATCTCTGTAAAACCCATTTGTTGATTGAACCTAGCAGAACAAATTTAGTAGCCCACCTCTGAACATCTTTGACACGTTTCTTTAATCTGATCTGGTACGGACCCGTAACATTCAAGAAGTACTCTATAATGGGTTGCACTAGTGTACAATATGTGGTCTCCTTTACAAATGAACCATACTTTACTAAAAATCTCCCAATAAACCTAAGTCAACCATTCACCTCTCCTGCTACTGTCCTGATGTGCTTGTTCCATTTCATATTGGTTTGTAACATTATGCAGAGGATGGTGACATGACCACCTCTGTCAATTGTACGCCATCTCCAGGGCTAAAAGCTGACTAGTGTGCTCTTTCAAGGGGATACCAATATTTTGTGCAATGAACTTATTGTGTTGAAACTTCGTTTTTCGTTAACCTCATTCCTTTAAAAACCAGAATACAACTGAATCCATTAGTTTCTCTGATAAAACAACAAAACTTTTCCATTAAATAAAATGACTAGTCTACTGGGAAAGAAGATCAGTGTTGCCAACCTGTTACTAAATTATAGTCTGTTGCTGTCAATATTTAATCAGATACGGCAAGTAACTGCTCCAACTCTTTACTTCTATTACAAACATATAAATTTTATCTTCAGAGCTAGTTGCTCGTAAATGCATTGAATTATCTGCAGATTTTGATATTCTTGTCCAGTTCCAACAAATTCTTCAGACCCCAAACACATTTCTCTTTAAGTAGCGCATTAGCATGCCTTTCCTCTGATAAACACCTTTTTTTTTTTCTCCCAAAATCATTGTGCATTATTGTTTTGCTGAGAATGGTCACTCAACAATTTCTAATTTCTGAGGAAATTCTATCTCTCATCCTGCTTATAGCTATAAAAATGTGAATCTTCATATTCTCTTCCTGCTTTGCTTGATGAGCAATAATGAACAACAGAAATTGACAGGAACCAAACAATACAATACGTTTATCATCGATATGTTACAGGAAGCATGTGTTTCTTCGACAGTCCACTAAGAAGTGTATGAAAAATATTTGTTAAATAAAATGATCCTACTCGAACATCATCATTTGAAATTTGCAATATATAAATTTTGTATCCAGTATATGTCAATCATTATGGAATATTATCTTCAAAATAAAAATATGCATCTGAATAGCTGAATTATTCCTTTGATTGCACGAATGCAAAATAAATATTATACTTGCAGCACAATAATGCTATTCACCTGTCAAGCCTTCAATGAATACAATCATCTGCAAAAATGTTTAAGTGGAAAACTGAAAACAATTAAACTAAACACACACACACACACACACACACACACACACACACACACACACCTATTTGATTTTGAATATAATTATTAAAGTAAGTTAAAAAGGAAACAGTTTCATTTCAAGTTTGGCTCAAAAGAACTTTGTTGCAGTTAGATTGCAAACTTTAATAAAATTCACTGAAATGCAGAAGCATGAATCGTTGAAAGGCAAAGAACTTGCCAGCTTTCAGAGTGATCCTTTTTTTTAGTTAAAGCACAAATACATATAGAAAACACACACATACACATGCCTATGTCCCTATAAGGCACTGGCTGGACATACAGGGTGTTTATAAATGAATATCGGGGTTTTAATGCCTTATAATATTCATTACATTAAACTTACAGTTATAAATGATATGACAAATGAAAGAGCAACTCAAACAGTTTTACCAAGAACCTTATAAATGTTCAATGTGAGCACCATTTGTCACATGGCACACATCAAGTCTATAGCAGAGTTATTCCCAAGCGTTGTTAAGTGTGTCTTCAGTGATTGTAGCAACAGCTGCTTCAATCCGGTTTCTTAATTTAGGGAGGTCTGCTGGTAGCGGGGCACGTACTCACAATCCTTGATGGAGCCCCAAGGGAAAAACATCGCATGGCATGAGGTCGGGTGAACGTGGAGGCCATGCAAAGCAAGCCCTGTCATTGGGCCCATTGCGGCTTATCCAGCACTTGGGTACAGTGAAGTTCAATGGCTCTTCCCAGAGTTGGAAGAAGATGAGCCAGAGAACTTCATATTCCAGCAAGATGGTGTGCCTCCTCACTGGTATAGCAAAGTACACAATTGGTTGAACTTCACTGTACCCAAGTGCTGGATAGACCACAATCGGCCCAATGACAGGGCTTGCTTTGCATGGCCTCCACGTTCATCCGACCTAATGCCATGAGATTTTTTCCTTTGGGGCTTCATCAAGGATTGTGAGTACGTGCCCCCGCTACCAGCGGACCTCTCTAAATTAAGAAACTGCATTCAAGCAGCTGTTGCTACAATCACTGAAGACACACTTATCAACGATTGGGAAGAACTCTGCTATAGACTTTATGTGTGCCGTGCTCACATTGAACATTTATAAGGTTCTTGGTAAAACCGCGAGTTGCTCTTTCATTTGACATATCGTTTATAACTGTAAGTTTAATGTAATAAAAATTATAAAGCATTAAAACCCTGATATTCATTTATAAACACCCTGTATAAAGCTACAGCTGCTTTCTGGAAGGTGGACTAGGTTGAGGTGGATGGTGTTGGGTGAAGTGGGTAGAGCGAAAGACACGGGAGACAGGGAGAGCGGTTGAGGTAAGGAGTTAGATGTTCAGTGGGAGGCAGCCAGTTTGACAGCTTTTAATGCGAGAGGGAGGGGTGGCAGGTGGATGGGCCAAGCATGTTATGTACAATTGTTGGAGATCATGGGGAGTGACACACACTGAAGGTGACATGGTAACATGAATTGGTGTGAGCTGACAGGACAGAAGAAGGGGAGGGTGTGTGGACAGTGAGTTGCTGGAGATTGAGGCCACAATGATTACAAGAGCGAAGGATGTGCTGCAAGGGTAACTACCAATTGCATACTTCAGAGAAGCTGGTGGTGGAAGGAAGGATCCAGATGGCTTGGGTTGTGAAGCGATCATTTTGAGCATGTTACGCTCAGCTGCATGTTGGGCCACAGCGTGGTCCACTTTGCTCTTGGCCACAGTTTGGTGGTGGCCATTCACCCTTGTGGACAGCTGGTTGTCCATAGTGACAAAGTGTGCAGTGTTTGCAGCAGAATTTGTATGTGGCATGGCTGCTTTCACAGGTGGCCTGGCCCTTGATGGGATAGTATGGTCCTATGACATAACGAGTACGAAGTACTACCAAGTTTTCTTTTTGAGCAAGCTTGCTTTAGTTCTAGACCCAGAACTTCTGCATTTTAGTTAGCATTACATTCTACCTCAACTTTTCTACAAATTTTAATATAAACATGTTTCTTCATTATCCATTCATTGAAATTATCATTACTATCACAAAATAATCTATACATTTTTTAGTCAATTCTTAAGAAAAATAAAATAATTCATGCAGATTTTAGTAACTGTAAATAGTAATGGTTGTAATTTATGTTCCATTCATGAAAGAGTAAGTGATACATTAGATGTTGCCTTATATGATAATGAGAAACAAGGACAGAAATGTTAAGCACAACTAGACATTTGTCGACAAATGTCAGAGCACTTTCCACAGACAGCTGACTGACACTACAGTACCTTGAACGTCTACCTCCTTCATCATTTGTACAATTATAGAATTACAATATTTACAGGCAGAGCAGTTGCAGTTGCAAATCAGAAATAGGATTATTTTTAAAAAGCTTACAAAACTTTAGTAACAAATGTAATTTTTTTGGTCATGTAAAATAAGGAAATCATGCTTAACATTCAGCTGCAAGAAGCCCTAGTTGAGGTCTTTGCTTTTCTTCTTCTTCTTCTTCTTCTTCTTCTTCTTTTGTCCAAACAATACTGACAGAAGCACCACTTATGCATTATGATGACAAAGCTGATGGTATTGCACAAAAAACACCAATATGGCATTCGTCAAAGCAGCAACACTTGAACTGACATGATTCTTCATATAAAACAGAAACTACAATCCCATCTCTATCTACTCATAATTGTTATTTCAAAACCTCTACTCAACGTTTTGCCAATGTACAAGTCAGATTCATGATAAATAATTAAATCTCTGCTTTGAGAGGTACAAGCGTTGTTTACTGTTGTGTGTAACACTGAGGAAAATGATTTGATCTGACTTGCTTTTATTAGTTTGATGAATCAAGGGTCCACAGCTTTTATAAAAATTTTAATGTGATAAATACTGTTGATAGCTATCAATGTATTTATTAGCTGCAATGGCAATTTTGATAACTTGTCATTTTCAACCATACATATCAAATATATGTTTATCTGCCTTCCAATGCTTGTATTTGAGATCAGAATGTCAAACGACACAATATCAATAACAGACTTACAATGTGTATTTTTTTAACAGTTTGTCTCTTACAACATTAAATAGGATCTTACTGATTTTGTTTCCTTGCAATATGTTATTGCGCACCAAAGCATTTAAAAATGACCAGCTGTGGACACTGCAGTCATAACTACTAAATATATAGAGTCATAAGCAATAAGTATTAGATTCACAAAATTCTCTTTTGTTAACTACAAATGAATTCTAAATTGAGCAAAATTAGACAACATCAACTTATTTATAAGCCAGCAAAACCAATAAAACCCACAAATAAATCAAAATTTTGTCAACAGATCTAACTATGAAATAAAGGAAAGCAAGTGACGATCACTATCACACAGTAAGTGCATACCACTACAACTGTAATTTTGAAAGAGTAATCATCACATACTCATTACCACACTGCAAATTACTGCTCAACCTGTAAATTATGACAGCAGTCAGCTGTCTGAGGTTACCTGAAGATGGATGATGTGGAAGTAGACCGTGACCATGACACAAGGAATCCCTCACCTCGCCGTGCAGCGACTTTGTGATCCAAGACAGCACGTACGACATCTTTCGGAAACAGTGTTGTCTCCACAACCCGCCAAACAAACCTGAAACAGTAAAATGAGATTGAAGCAACTTTTTTTAAAAATAATATTCTGAAGTATCACTGTTGCAAATGTTCACATGAGATAATAAAAAATGAGGATATAATGCTTAAACAGAAACACATGATGAACTCTTTAACACACTTAAATAAGATAAAGCAAAGCTACCATATAGATAATGAAATATTCCACAAAATGCAATTAAAGCATTTTATCAATCTCTCCCTTGTTTCTTCATTGTCATTGTTTACCTGGGTAGAAGCGCCATAACAGTTGAAAGGAAGACTGATGCCCAGTATATGCTTGAACCAATTGTCTGTTGGATGACCCAATAATTACTTGGTAGTCCAAAGCATTGCAGACACACTGTGTTGTATACAAGTGAAAAAACATAGAAGGCAGTGATTGACAACAGGATGGATGCAAGATGGATCACAGTCTGGAAATAAACAAAAGCCAATATCAGAAAGATATTATCCAGTAAGTAATTAGTGCATCAACTGATAACCAAAAACAAATTCATATTATTGTTCTTCCATACATGTATGAAAGAACAGACACCAGGATAATGGGCCAGGGACACTACATCTGTAATATGTGGATAATTTGAGAATTTGAGTCTGACGGGAGATGTGCTAGGGTAGTCTGTGCAGTTGCAATGACCACTGTGTCTGGATGGGTCAGTGGTCAGAGCATTTGTCTTAGTAAGCTGAAGACCGAGGCTTAAATCCCGGTCTGGTATAAATTTTCAAATTTCCTCACTGATTTCAATCAGCACCCAAGGTCTGTAATTCCTGTGTGTAAAATTTGTGTTACTTAGCATAATACACAACTAAATTGTGTTGGAATAATTAAGGAGAGACAAGGGGGAGGGTTCTCTCTCTCTCTCTCTCTCTCTCTCTCTCTCTCTCTCTCTCTCTCTCTCTCTCTCTGTGTGTGTGGTGTGGGGAGGGGGGGGGGGGGCTGCATGCACTGCAAAACACAAATAAATGCTCTTGAGAGCATGGGGATCACTGAAGAGCCACACTTCACCATAACCATTAACCACTATGATTGGATTCTATGTATCACACACAAAATACAATCTAATGAAATGTTATGAGAAGAATTTTACATCTACTTACCCAAGATCTGGTTTCAATAGCTACATGGCACAGCATCACGAACATACAAGAGGTAGTCACAGTAGTGCCAAACTCCCAGATACCAACTTCCGTGTTATGGTAAGCCTGAAAATTTATCATACAGGGTATTACTGAATGATGCAAAGGTGAAAGGAGTAGATAAGGTATATCCAAGGAACGCCTCGTGAAAGAGAAACAGTAAACATAAACCTAATCTGTGAAAAGTAATGTGAATTCTAAAACAAACTTTTGAAATTTATAGTTATGCTAGTTATCAAAAATTTAAATGTAACATAGTATAGGCTACAATAAGACAAACAGAACTGTAAGTGAAAGAGGCAAAGATAAAACCTGGAAATGACTAACACTGGAACAGAATACGTTATGAATCGAAATGAAACTCGCTACTGGAACACAAATGTGTTCTGGGCCATAACTGAGATTCAGATCTTCACATTTTGTAGAAAGTCACCTGATTCACCCGAACATCAATTACCGACTTAAAGCTTCATCTATCAATACCTCCCTTCCACTGTTTCAAGTTTCACAGGTGTCTCTCGTGCATATTATTGTACACTACAATCCATGGAACAAAATGACTTAGGGATTTGTTCGAGAATGAAATTTTCATAGTGAACTGTTCTGTGTACCAATAACAATTTCCAGGTAAATTAAAACTATGAATCAAAACAGCAAAGGAAACTGGACTTCTGAAGCCTTGAACCAAACCACAAGGCACACTCAAGTCCCACTGTTGGTCAACTGTTCTCCATGATAAAAATTTTGAGTTCAGGACCTGCTAATAGCTCGAGTTACCCTTCCAGTAATATTTCTCTTCCTGGATCCAGCCTCGTTACATACACAAACAGTAGACTGTGCCACAACCTGCTGACTCACACTGAAGATGCTCAACTGAGTGAATACTGACAAACACACTCTTCACTTTATTAGTGTGCTCTACTGTGCAAATGTAGTTATTTCAGACATCATCTAGAAATCAGCATTCTGATTCTCAACACATTCTAGCACCAGTTGTCTCCTCTTGTGTTCACTTTGTTGGTTTCTTAGTAGCCTCTCTCTGCCTTGCAGCATTCAAAGTTTACTTAAAATTTCAACACTTTGTTCACAGGAAGACCACTATAGCTTTATTTAATCTTTTTATTTCTTTAATTTTCTGACTCAAACACATTCGCATATGAGTTAATGGTGATATGAAACAACCTTATTTGCCAATGCAGTGTTGGAATTTTACAAATACATGCCCTGGTAGGCTTTGCAGGAGGCCTATGTCTATGTGAAGAAGAAGAAGAAGAAGAAGAAACAACAAGTGACTAAGACTTCAGACAGTATTAAATTTATCAGAAAATGCTTGATGTGTGAAACAATGCTGACATAAGCTAATTGTTTGAAAATGAACAAACACATCTGAAACTAGTCTATATTCATCACAATTAATGCAAACATTATTGTGACAGACAAGGAATTAAGGAGATAGAACAATTACTTTTAATATTCGAGTACTTCAAGACACCATTTTAACTATTCATTCCCTCTCCTGAAGGAAACAGAGAATGTCTGTCCCATTGGGCTTCAGTCTAGGTTTGTTGTTTTGACTTGAGTGATATGGATTTGGGGAAGAAGGTACTTACTTTCATTTAATCTCTGTATTAAGCAATTTATGGGGGACATTGCAACATTTAACTTGTAGCCAAGGGAAATACTCTAAAGCCTTGGCTGGAACAGCTGTGTTAAATTATGGAAGACAAGTTCAACAAACACTGGTGCCAATCTCTTCTTTGTGTGCATCTATCTGGCATCACTTTGTCCACTACAGTGTACATTAGCTGGCACAGCTCACAGCTTGTAAAGCAGGGTGTCAATTATTTCTTGCATATTCCGTTCCAGCTCTGGATCAGAATGTGGTGCCAGTTGTAACCACTCCTTGGTGTGTGATAGTTGTCATCTCACTTGGGCAACTGGCTGCAGCTATGTTCTTCTACTTCTCCTCCGTCCTAGCCAACTGGCTGCTTGCACCTGGGTGAACACCGCTCACATACTCACAGATGGGGAGCACCACCACCAACCCCACCCACTGGCAGTTGCTTGAGCTGTGAGCCAAGTTCACAGTCACACAGAGCTTGCTTAGTGCTGGTTTCTCCTTGTGTGCAAGATGGTTTGCCAACAACCACCTTCCATGACCTCTTTTTCCAGTTGGAAGCAATGTATCTCCACAAAGATTCTGCATCCCCTCCAGCTGGATATATGTTCACTGCTCACTGCTGAAGTTTTTGCATTGTGGAGGTTCTCTTTTGCCATTATTTCATTCAAAACTAGTGTAATTGCCAGCTCATTTCACAGAAGTGGTCTCTTACTGCAGTACTTGGCCACAGTTAGCAGCTGAAGCACTGCACGGGGATGTCTTATTTGCGTGGCACTGGTTCCACTGTCATCATAACATTGGGGGCTCCTTTAAACTGAAGCTGTCAGTATTCCTCTTATGCTAGCAAGAGCCCAAGAACTGCTGCACTGGTATTTGGTGCAATCAGAAGTAGCTCTCAATCCTAAATCTGTAGTAATTTCAGGCAAAATATACAGTGCCACCAGCCAGGGTGAGCCTCTGAACATGGGTTTAATCATTTACCATCGCTTCAGTTCACCCCAGGATGTGTTAAGAGCAACATAAGCAACTAGACTTCCTTGTCACCAGCAGATAACCTTCGTAACAATAATAAATTGTTAACACCTTGCCATAGGCACTGGAATACACCATACACTCACTCCTTGAGGTCTGGGCAATCTCTTTCCTCCGATCTTATTAGAACAAATGTCCATTGCCTTCTACACACGTGTCTTGGTGACTGGCAGTGGTGGTGCATTCTACATCAAAAAATTAGTGGCTGATGACTTAACAGTCCTTGGACGTAATGATTGACACCACAAGATGGTGGAGTGAGATTTGGCTGTTCACTTTTTGTTGTGTCTTCTTCTCATTTTCTTTAGATTCTTTCAGTGGCATCTCTGAAAGCTATCTGCTTTCAGCAAGTAAGAGAGCACTTGCTACAGTCTTGACATAGACACACTTTTTCTACTCTCCTAAATTTTGCCCTCCACAAAGCTCTCTCATTGAGCAAACCAGAAGTACAAATAGTTAATAATTAAATTAAGACATTCCGGCAGTCATATCAGATTGGGTGTGAAGAGCCATTTCAGAAATAAAGGGAAAGGTGCTGGAAATGATGGTATTTCAGTGGATGTGCAGCAAACTAATACAAATGCAACATGTAAAAATGTTTACAAAATTTCTCTAGAATAAGACAATTCCGCAAGACTGAAAGAGAGATTTAAGTACCCTACATCTTAAGAAAGAGGCACACAAGATATAAAAAATCTGTAGATATATCAGGCTTCTTTCCATTATTTACAAGATAATTACTGAAATTGTCAGCAAATGAAAAAAATATAACCCTGCCAGGGTTCATCCTGGCATCAGAAGATGATAAAATATCCTGGACAATGTGCAAGTGGTGAAAAAAAATTTGAAAGGAGCGATGGGTATTAATTGTCACATGGTCCGGAAAAAAAGTAATAGACCAAGTTTAAGTAGGCCTGGAAATAAATGACAATACAACTCAACATAGAAAGAACGCACCGAAAATAAAACTGTACAAATGGAAAAAATGACACAGAACCATTTGTTGAAATTTTATATTTTGGACAGCTGAAGACAATGTCTGGTCACCAAAAGAAATAAACACAACAGTACACATGTCATGAAGCACTTTTAGCAAACTAAATAGGGTTTTGAAACGAAGATCCCAAGGGGGCTGGAAAAGAAAGGTTATGAATAGAGCTTATCACTATCATGCAGCAAGACAGAATTTTTATGGCGAAAAGCCTTCAAAAACCTTAATGTTGCTCACTGTCAATTTAGAGAGGCATGTTGAGAGTTCCTGAGAGAGACAATACCAAAACAAGTTGATCACGAAACAGACGGGACTGCTATGAAACTGGAACTTATGTAAGGCGAGAGATGGAGCCAGGTGAATGGATGGTCAATGGATCAAGTAAGTTTCCAAGGGACAAGAAAAGACCAATGCAAAGAGCTGGGTAGGTGACATCAGAAAATATGCACCAGCAACACGGATGCATGTCGCTTAAGGGTGTGATGCATGAAACATGTAGAAGAGTCCATTATCTGGAGGTAGGTGACAAGTGGCTGCTTGTGGAGGGTGATGATAGAACATATTATTTATAGATCTTCAGAATATATACACTACAGAAATATCATATTGTCAAAAACCAGATTCCACCAAAAATAAATGAATAAATAAATAAATAAATAAAAAATAAAACAAATGCGTAGCCACAAGCCAGGTGCGGTATAATTTCACATGTTAGCGTGATTGAGATTTAACTTACATATTTAGTTACCAAATGGCAATTAAGTTTTTGCTACTGAATTACATACATTTTTGAAGTAATGAAGCCAGAGGTTTGACTAGACATTGGATTTCTCAAGCACTAACATTCGCATTTAAGATAATCAAGTAAATCTTTTATACTTGAGCAATAGGTTTGTCTCTTACAAGAAACCAGCAGGTATCATATCTGCTTACAGCAAATCAGGGTATACGACACAGGTGGCAATTTCAGAGGGTGCCAAATTCATATTCTTGATGAAAAAACCTCTTCCACAAAGCACCTAGCACTCAGCGCATCTTAGTCTATCAATTATTCATATGAAAGAAACTTGAAGGCTTGTGTCTGTGTATGTGCAGATGGATGTGTGTGTGTGTGTGTGTGTGTGTGTGTGTGTGTGTGTGTGTGTGTGTGTGTGTGGGCGCGCGCGAGTGTACACCTTTCCTTTTTTTTCCCCCTAAGGGAAGTCTTTCCGCTCCCGGGATTGGAATGACTCCTTACCCTCTCCCTTAAAACCCACATCCTTCCGTCTTTCCCTCTCCTTCCTGAAGAAGCAACCATCTGTTGCGAAAGCTAGTAATTCTGTGTGTGTGTTTGTGTGTTTTGTTCTTGTGCCTGTCTGCCGGTGTTTTCCCGCTTGGTAAATCTTGGAATCTTTGTTTTTAATATATTTTTCCCATGTGGAAGTTCCTTTCTATTTTATTTACATAATTATTCATATGATTTTGAAATGCATACCAGTTTGCTTTTGGACATTCTAAGTTGATTTCTGAACGAATCTTAAGTAGATTTTTGAATGCATGCATAGTGTACGTGACGTCTCTGCCAGGGGAATCCCTATAAAAAAAAAATTCCCCCACAGACAAAAGGGAATGGGGCTGTACGAGCTGAGCTGAACAAACTCTAATGGGGAATGTCAATCGCTGTTTGTTCATGTGGTCGATTAGGTGTGCAAATGATCAGTGCTGTTATTATTATTATTATTATTATTATTATTATTATTATTATTATTATTATTAGCGAAACCCACAGATTCAGGTTATCAGAGTGGAAATAAATGACTAACAGGTAAGAAAGATTACATATTATCTTGTTGATGTATCCTAGAAAATAAATTTTAACAGAAAATTTTTACCAGATTGCTACACTACTAAAGGGCCAGTTCTATAGCCCCCTAGTTAGCAGCAGTTTAAGTCCTATTCTCATATTAGTGCAGAAAACACACTGTATGGACATGTAATAATGCCCAACTACAGAATAAGCTCAGGATAACTGAACCGGTGATTCTGGCACGGTTAGTGAAGTTAACCAAAGAATAAGTTTTTACAATGACAGGAAATAGTTGCAAAGTTAGTGATGACAGGATTGTTTGTGTGATGTCCCCATTTCTTCTCTTACCTTTTTCTAACAAATTATATGGAAGAATACAACGATTCCAAATTTATATAAAAATTTGGTACTATTACTTTTGATTTCATGCTTGAGAAACTGGAGTGTATGAAGGAAATGTGAAACTATTGCCTAACATAAAACTTTTTGCTTGTAGTAGGCCTAATAGGCATTTGATCTTGGTACTTTGAGAATTATATTCTGTCATGTTATTTACATTAATGAGGCAGATAAAAATGACCATTTATGCCAAACAGTCTCACTTATTTGGCATGTGTTACAATTGCTGCAATATTAGAAAAGCCTATTATGTTTTATCTAGCAGACAGTGACAAAATAGACATAATCAAATCAAGAAGGTACTATTCATATTAACAGCTTTTTCAGTATTAGACAACTATATTTTGATTTTTCCTGTAGCAAAATGTTTGATGAACTTTGACGAGGTAATAGATTCTTTCGCAGAAAGGAAAGTACACCATGTATAGCTGTAGCAAGATTAGAGAGAAAAAAAAATGCTGGAACCTATGTATTGAAGGAATGTGTAGTGTCTTATATGTCTCTTGTCTTTACTGGTTTTATATTTCCTATCTTTAAGTTAATGTCACACAAAAAGAAAAATTGCCCCAGTTTGGAAATACTGTAGATCCAGGGCTGCTGGTGACTAATGTATATGCCACTGTTCTTCATAAACGATCGGCATGTAGGTACACACACAGACTATTTATGTATAAAGAAGTTTACAAACCAGCCCATACCACAGTATTCTGGCCAACTGTACAAATAATACATGAAACTGAGAAATTAATTAATTCAATAATAAGAATTTCTTAGAATTAATATATTTTGAACCATGCCTTTTCTTTGAAAATATTGGCATATTCATGTAGAACATCTTGTTCCACAATTATATGTGTCTTCAGTCTTTTCTTCATCACAAAACTGATTGATAGTATCCTTCTTAGAATGTGAATTTCTCTCCAAGATGAAGGACTGTATTGTGACTTTTGGTTTGTCTAGTTTGCAATCAAATGGAAGTTAAGCACTATTTATTCTGAAGATGACTTACTGCTTCACATATGAAGAAAATGACTATGCTCTGATACAGAGAATCTGCCATTGTAACCCAGAAAGAATGAGGCTGGTAGACCAACCCAAGGCGTCCTTGGTTATAGAGCGATGGCTGAGCCAGCAGGATCTGCTCTGGGACATCTTGATCATATACACCTGAAAATAGAAAATGTCTTGTTGAATAATATCTGTTACATTTATCATAAATGTGTTCTGTCCCAATATTCCCCCTGATTCTAGGTGTTTAAGGTAAACAGTAAGTGTAAAATATTACTGCTGTAATAACTGGGGCTCCTAAGTGACGCCCAACTCGTAAAACAAGTACCCAACAAGATGGCCATATCACAACACGAAGCTGTAGAAAGTTGTCAGATGAATATGGCTGGTACTGAAACTGATACCCAATAGACTGTTTACTCATATTGGACAATCGTTCACCGAGCAAAATGGGTACTGGTAATCACTACAATATATTTACTTTTTTTGCATTTATGAATTACATTTTCTTCTATGAATGTAAGTCAGCAGAATTATTGTTCACCAACAAGAACTTTCTTTGTGGTTACATATTAACCTTTTTTTTTACCTCCTGAAACCAGTGCAAAGCCTTTCCACACATACGTGAAATACCATACTGTGATTCAACAGCATTTCATTTAAGTATGTATTGTGCCACAACATATTCTCTAGTTAATTGTAAAAGTCTTGTGTGTTTCAGTTAACATAATCTTACTACCTTCTCAAGTTTTCTGATCTCATTCAGGTAAGTATCAAGTAAGAAATAGGATAAGGTACATTCAGGCGAGTATCAAGTAAGAAACTGTTAGCACACCACTGCTTCCAATACAATCAAATCTGCTTTCTTTAGTAACTGCCTGTTATCATGGTATAAATGCGAAATGGAAAGACTGCTACTCAACACAAAGATGGGAGGTGTTGAGTGGCAGGTAGGCACAATGAAGAAAGACTGCTAGATAATATCAACCACCACCACCACCACCACCACCGTCTCCAAGTGCTAATGTTAAGACCGCAACTGCGTCTGACATAAGCAGGAATCTTGGTTTGGTGAATAGTAGGGAAAAGAAGAGGGATGGGGTGGGAAAAGGAAGGGATATTATCTAACAGTCTTTTTTCTGTGTTGCTGTTTGCTACTCAATGCCCCCACCAGAAGGTGAGTAACAACCTGTCAATTTCATATTGTTGTTGTACCATTCCAGATTTCCCACAGTTTATAATTGGCTGGTGCAGCTATATAATTTGAATCATATACTTAAAAAATAGCTCAGCACATTCTCAGATGACCTTCTGTACACAGCCAATGCATTAACACTGAATTTAACCCATTATTCAAGACAAAAACCATCATGTATGAACATTACAATTTGGCTGAGGTCACCCTATCAGCAAGTCCACCCATTCTGCACACTCTTTTTTTATATTGTACATACAGCATTCTTTTATTAGAATAAAAACAGCACAGATACAAGTTGTTATACTTTACATTTTACAAATTGCAACATGCAACAACAATGTAGTTTTGTAGCCAAGTGGAGAAGTGCAGCATGTAAATGTTATTTGTCATGATAAGGCATGTTGTTCAAGGCTTCATGTATAATCATTCTAACTTTTATATTGATCTTTACATTTGACTAAAAAAAAAGCATCATTTCAAAGTGCTTTTAGAATCAATAAGAAGATGACCGATTGTGTAATTACTGGAACATATAGTGTTCGCTACAATTATCAAAAGAATGCAGTGAACATTCTCATTCATCAGGAGAGCCACAAGTGAAGGGCAATCATTCCAGCATCTATGGTTTCCTGTGGTAATTTTTTTAAACAAAATTTTTATTCTTCAAATTCATAATAGCAATACAAAAATGAGAAATTTGACATTATGCATTCATCACAACCCTTTCAGGTAGTGCGACCCGGTAACTGAGTGTGTAAAATCAAACTATAGACCATAATATTTGGTGGTTCACTCCCAATTCAGTCTTAGGGATTTTCCAGTAGTTCTAACTAAGTTTGCTCTGATGATGCTTTGTATGTGTGAAAAATGATTAGTGGCACAATGTTTCAGACACCAAGTTAAAGTACTCCTATTACTGTCAGAGTGGAGCAATGCACAGATTAAAGGAAAATAAAAACATACCATATCAATGGTATCTTGCCTAGTAAGCCACTGACAAGATCTTTATAACAAATTGAGGCCACACGGGTGGGCTGATGGTAGCAGTTTCAAGCATTTACTTTATAGGTCCCACTATTGCCCGTCATCTTCTCTGGTTTCCATCCAAATTATTATTGCACCTATTGGGGTGAAGTGACCAAATTGTGACAGATGGAAGTGTTTCAGACTACAACTGACTGATGTTCAGATTACAAAATAATATCTCTTTTTCAAAGAAGAATTCTCTACCAGGAAACCCCTGCATGGAAAGCATTTTCTAACTGTGTTCCAGAAACTACCTGCTAATTCTATTGCTGTTCAATTACTACTGCAGGATGTTGTAATGTGGCTGATGAAGAAACAACAGTGAAGCGACCAACCCCAGGTGTGATGTACATACTGACCTTTAGGTATCAAACAAGACAGACGATTCATAATTTCTGATAACTTTGCCATTCTTAATTTTACTAAAAAATGAGTCTACAAATGTTATTACACTTACACTTACAAGAACATGTTTATGAATGTCAAAGAAATATTAATTCATATAAAACTGTTTCTATAGAACCTTTTAGAAAATACATCTAATACAAAGTCTCTCAAATAACATCTTCAAATTTTAGACTTCAAAAACAACTGTTGT
Source organism: Schistocerca gregaria (assembly GCF_023897955.1). NCBI lineage: Eukaryota > Metazoa > Arthropoda > Insecta > Orthoptera > Acrididae > Schistocerca > Schistocerca gregaria. Next base: position 520,794,060 of record NC_064922.1, on the reverse strand, counting down.
ACAATGATAATCACCCAAACAAGAATCTATATAAATATTAGCATTAGAAATAACAATACAATTAAATGTTAATTAGATTATTTCTGACATAGTTAAGTGCCTGTTAATAATCATGTTAATAATGATACACAAATTTAATTGTTCTCCGATATTAATAGTCGGGCAGCTGAGCCCACACGAGTGAACATGTGAGACAGAATATATATTTCATTAAAACTGATGTAAAAAGTTATGTTTCAATGTCGTGTCAAAATGTCTAGGTCATTTATTAGAGATCATAAAGTAGTTCCTACACACATGAGTATTCAGTCTCTTTTTTTCTGCAGCAAAGTGATTACAACACTCACCTCAGTGACAAAGGAATCTGAAGTTAAGTAACAGCATCATAAGTATTCCCTACAACTTCAGTCAGTAACTGAAGAAAGATTCACAATTTATTTTTGAACCCTTGTACAAGTCACTTCTACATCAATTTTGTGTGTTATTTGTAGTGAGTTGTTATGACATCTATCTATCGGTTGGATTATTCTTCCATTTGTTGACAAGACATTATTTTTGCTCGGAAAATGGTGAAAATACTGACAAAACCATATTTCTATAATGTTCAAATATTACTACTTTCTTCAGGTGTAACTAGCACAAAATGGGTTGGCATGCTTCATTGGAATAAATCTGATACACAGACTGGACCATTTAGCCATGATAGTCAAATATTATCCATGCTGCATGTTGCCACCACCTGAAATATTAGTGCTGTGTATGATGTCAAATGCAATGTCAGTTCTGTGAGCCAATTTTTATGCCACTATTTATTGTTGTGCTGTTATCCCACACTGTTGCAAGGTCAGCATGGTCAGTTTATAGGGTGACCAGAAGCCCGCCCTTATTACTGTGTACAGTGATTGTTGTCATAGTCAGGAAGCAATCATTGAATACTGTGCCCAACACATGTGTTACCATTTCAGCCAGTGCTATTTTCTGGGGAGCTCCGTTTCATTTGAGACACGCTTTACAGTCATTAATTTTTTTTTTTTTACAAATGTTCACGTGATATTTGCTTTATTTTCAACTGACAGCAGGCACAGCTAGTATAGGCTACCCACCAAGTGGTCCTGTTGCACACATTCTGTGCATGCCCAATCCACTTGGTCAACCCCGCCCATGTGCGCTTGTCCAAAGCAGTACGAATGTGTATGCTACAGCCTGGCTACCTGATTTAAGTATTGAGCCGTGCTGCCTCTATGACAGTTCATAATTGTGAAAGTGTTGTCATTTCAGATATTAGAAGGTATCCCACAACTTTTGTCACCTCATAGTACAGTATAAAAAATTACTAAAACATTTAAACAGACAAACTTCCACAGTATGGATATAGCACTGATAAAAAAGGAAATTACACTTCATTATAGTATTATTCCTCACTAGAAGCTTTTGTGTAGTAACTGCTATTTTTGGGTAACAACATGGAAAACATGCATTTAGAACTGTATACTACAGATTAAATCAGATACTTAAGTTTATGGCAAACATGTCTCAACCAAATTATTTATGTTTAAAAATATTGTAAATAACTAAACATTACACAGTTTGCTTGATGGATTTCCCATTCATTACATAAATTATTTAAATCTACACACAATGAAAACATGTTGGATTCTGACTGTTACAGAAGGAAAAGTTGTTTAGTAAGTTTTAAGGATTAAAAATTTCCATTAGATGGCAACTAGCAATTTAAATCTGATCCTTACTGTATAGCCACTGATGAGAAATTTCTAAAAATAAAATATCTTTACTTTTGCAACTGTATTTACAGATATTTCATAGTTAAAAACAGCATTCATAACATACAACTTATAAACGAGTAAAAAATAGATTGCCATTCATCGCACAGTCTCAACAGTAAAAGAATGAGACAGAGCACTTTTTTTTTATTTTCCAAAGTAATTAACTCTTTTTTGAAGATCAAGACAGTAAAAAGAAGTAACAAGAATCCAAAATCCTCTTTAGACCAGTGTTCCAAAAAATCAATGATTTATTTTCTTACCCATTTTACAGCCTTCACAAAAGAGTTTGAGGCTTAAAAACCCAAGAAAGGCCTTTCTTGCAGTTACTGCCAATTCACGTTAATTTTTTTTTCCCAAGAATGTGAATTTTGTACATACCATGTAATTTAAATTATTCTAAACTGTACGTCCTGGGAATGTATTAATTTGCTTTAGTTTATTAATAATATTTTAAAGCCAAAACGTACCAATAGCTATAGGAGGGAGTGATGTGAAGAGAAGGTTATAGAGCATCAGGTACATTTGGTCAATCATCACTGCTCCAGAGAAACCACAATAAAGCTGGTACCAAAAAATGAGAAATACAAAAGTCTGAAACAAAAGCATAAATATTTTGGAAAGTTATTCATGTCCCCAAATGTGTCTTACAGAACAGATCACCGAGTTATCATTCAAACTCACAGCATTTTTATAAAAGAAATATAGCACCATCCGAGCTAAACGGTCATAGCACCAGTGTCCATGCACCAGAAGCAGCCTACCAAGGAACTTGAATCTTGATAAGGCAAAGTCAGATGCCATCACAGCCTGCCGACCTTCCTGGCCAGATATACCAATTCCAACATCAGCTGTCTGGATCATTGATACATCATTAGCACCATCACCTAAAACAGAAGATGAATTCACTTCATAATGACTACTAAATGAAAGTACCACAGAAAAGACAATAACAATACATCCCCGATCCATTAACAGCACAAAGTGATCGAAAAGATTCCATACAGAATCACCATTGACAGATAAACTTTCAAACAGCAGTTAACAAAGGGTGCAGTCAAAAACCATTATTTTTCTGAACGTAAAAACTCAGAACTGTTATCAGTGATTGTTAGTTACAAATGCTACTACAGAATGAACAGCAGGTAGCTTTTTATCCTTTTATCTTATGCTAAACAGTAGTCAAACAGTTTTAAAAATGAGGAAAAGTTCTATGAATTTGTGTGTCAATTTAGTTCAAATAACTGCAGTAATATTTCATACATTCCTGGAAAAAATTGCATTTTTCACAACCTAGGATACATTCCCAAAGATATTGCTTCAAAACAAATCACTCAAAAAGGACTCAAAGTATTTGCGACTATTCTCAGTTAAAATGATATACTTGAGATATGAATTGAATTAAAATGACCTACTGTATTTTCCCATTTAGTAAGTGCAGTACATAATTATTCAACAATTTAACATCTTTGAGAACAGTTTACTAAAATGATAAAACACTGAAGACATCTCACATGTTTCAGTTTCAGGACTGTCAATGAGGAATATGCAAATGAAATTATCATATGTTTGCTTTCTTTATAGGAAATGCTTCTTTGTTACCAATCCTTTCAACCAAAGCCCCAAACCATGCGTCTCCCAATTCTTACCAACATACAATGGCAACTGCCCCCCCCCCCCCTCACCATCTAACTAGCCACTGGTCACATTCCAGGAATTCCTTATCTCCAACTTGGCCTCACCATCCTCCCCACAGGTCCCTTCCCACTAACACCATCCTCTCACCAGATAAAGGACAGCCATTCACAACCCAAAAAGAGACCCTGACTTAATCATCCTCCCTGCAGACAAAGGCTCTGATACTGTTGTGGTGAATCACAGTGACTACCTGACAGACTGTCTTTTGCCAACTGTCTGACTACTCCAACTACGGCTCAGCCATAGTGATTCACTCTAGGGAGTTCAACATAACCTCCAATCCCCACTCACATTCTTAAGCCCACCAAGAATCTCCCCCCCCCCCCCCCCCCCCAGCATCTAACTTCCAAAATCCATAAAGTAAACAGTCTTTGAAGACCCAATGTAGTTTATGTGCTGAAAAAAGAGAAAGAGAGTGTTTTAAGCAATTCTGCTACCTACTGCTCTTTCCCCATTGCTTTTTATGATTTTTTAACAATTATGCTTCCTCTTGCTCTTTCCCCGGTGCTAAGGGAACTGTAGGTTTGTGTCATTGTGTCAATCTATCTGATAAGTTAGTGCCATTTAGTAATTAAGCATGAACATATTGTTTCCATAGCCAGTTCAGACTGAGTAGGTCTCATTATTAGTGTTTACACAAGTGGAGATAACTTTGGGACTTAACATCTGAGTTCATCAGTCCCCTAGAACTTAGAACTACTTAAACCTAACTAACCTAAGGACATCACACACATCCATGCCCGAGGCAGAATTTGAACCTGCAACCCTAGCGGTCGCGCGGTTCTAGACTGAAGCGCCTAGAACCACTCGGCCACACCGGCCGGCTAATAATATTTTCAGAAATGCATTTAATAAGAGTGGATGTCTCACCTGCATTCCATTTAAATAAAACAAGTAAAAATATTACACAGAATATACTGTTTTCAACCAAAGCCAAACCATTTTTTTTCAGCTGTTTATCACAAAAACAACAACATACCAATGGCAAGAGTCCGCATTTTTAGTTGCTCTTTGACAATTCGCACAATGTAGGCCTTCTGCAGAGGAGTAGTTCTGCAGCACAGAACTGACGTACAATACTGGGTCAATTTGAGGAAAGGTTTCTGCAGGTTAGAGCGCCTGTCCAGAATATACCTGTAATGAAGAAAGAAACACAGTTCTAAATTATCATGCATTTTTCATCATTTTTCGTCAGAAGACTGCTTCATTGTGATTATTGACGAAGACCTGAACTTACGTTAATGTCTTCCCATCAACCACCATAGCATGCCTGAGGCCAGCTGAGGAACCTATGTTACCATTACCAGCAGAAGGTCTTGTAAAGACACCAACCTGGTTCAGCCCCCTGGAACTAAAATATGTTACATTAAGACCATTGTTTGTAGAATTCACTAAAAAACAGTAAGAAACTTGTATGATGTCACTGGAAAAACCCGAAGTAATTGGTACTGCTACCTCTGACATGACACTAGGGTAATCCAAAGTTCAGGGCAGAATTGACATCCAAATATAATTAAACTAATCTACTGTAGCTGAAAACGACACCTGTTGCAATGGAATCCTCTGTGAGTTCTAAGTTTACCAAGTGGCTTTAACTAAGGCACAGTGCATCTGTTAGGACATGAAACATTATACTGCTGGACAAACACAAAAGCAAAAGTTAATTAATTCACATTATTACTATCCATTCTCAATCTGCTTAAAAGCTACCTATGCAGTACATCAACTGCAATCTCCGTCTAGCAGAATTTTCACACGACATTCAAGCAAACACAAAAGTTAACAGTTTCCAACCACTGCAGTTCTTCAAAAAACATGATCTGAGAAGAAAAGCCAATGTAATATGGATGCATTATTTGCTTCACTAGTTTCACTACATACTTCCTTCCACAATTAATACCAATTTGTTTTAAGCTTTTCTCTTTTACCACAGTCCTCTTACAATCTCTTCACTACTCTGTGTTTCTACCTCATGCCGTCAATCTTCCCATTATTAGTAACAGTGTCACAGGGTTTTAAACTTTAAGATCCCTACCTTTTGGAGCTGTACTCCCCACTCAAAGGCCAGCCTCTGCAAAACTTACTTTATTTTACATATGCTTCCATCTCAACCCCTCTTTACTTTTTTTGTACCATGTTGTCTTTCCAAATATTTGCAGTCTTTTAGCCAACTGCTTTCCTTGATGCAACACTTTGTATATGAGTTTCAGTCCTAAATGCCGAGTCTGACGAAATACAACATGCTCCCCTCCCCTCCCCACCCCTCTCCTCCCCCTCCCCTCTCACTTCCCTTGTCTGGTTTCCTACTATCTCCATGCAAATGCATCCTCATCTCTGCACTTCACAACACAGTTTTCTACAGCTTGGCCACCATTTCACAAGCTTCTCTAAGAGTGCTTAAAAAGACTGGTGCTTTTATTCCTGGGTTTACTATGCCTAGAGTATAGTACATTTTATTTTCAAGTTTATTTTCAAGACAGAACCGTCATCCTTCCCCTTTCTGGGAATGAAAAACAAGGGAAGGGAATGTTATAATGGAAATTCCTGAATTTGTTGATGTAATTGTGCATAATGGTGGAAATTTGTTACTGCAGTAGTCTCATCACTTTCTTCACAAAAAGAGATTATACAACACACAAACAGAAAATATACTCACGTGCTTGAGGACGATGTGCCAATAGAACTTTCCTGTTGCACTTTGGAGAGGTAGAACAGAATAGCACTTTCTGCTTGATCTCGTGATCGAGCTGATAACTTAATTAGTTCCATTTGAGGCTGAAAGAGGCGTGCTGAATATGCTACATTGATAGCAGTCTCTGGTTTGTCACCTGTTAGCACCCAAACAACAATCCCAGCACTAATAAGTGCAGCAATTGTTTCAGGAACACCCTCTTGCAGTCTGTCTTCAATGCCAGTTGCTCCTGTAAAGAAATAAATTCTTACTTAACCTTTTTTTTCCACCTCAGTGTATTTATGTTAAGGAAAATGATAAGCAAAGAGAGAAAAATAAATGCAAAGAATTAAATGTTATACAATTATATTCCAGGTTGTGATGCATAATACACGGAGTTAATCAGAAAGAAATTACAACTGAATGAAGATATTAAGAAATTGTCTTGCATGAGTCTGTAATGAGGGTAGTTACTAAGACAAAAACTTAATGGTCTACTTTCCTGTGTTCAGCACAATATTTTGGCAACCGACCCAACCATCATCTTAAGATGTTCCCAAGTTTGACGGTTATGTGTACTCACTACATGAACTCTAATCACACAGAAATATTGTTGGTCTTATGCCTCTAACTGGTTTTGTGCTGCTGTTTAAAGCAATGAGAGACCAACAATATTGCACAATTTGCTTGGAGTCCAGGCAGTGAGAACACACAGCAGCATAGTCTGCAGTACCTTAAGGAGATACGGGATTAGCCTACATCTACATCTACACATGTACTCTGCCAAACCACCATGTGGGTACGCCCCATTGTGCCAGTTATTAGGGTTTCTTCTTCTTCCATTCATGTATGAGGCACAGGAAGAATGATTGTTTGAATGCCTCTGTGCATGCAGTAATTATTCTGATCTAATCCTCACAATCCCCATGTGAGTGATATGTGGGGGGGGGGGGGGGGGGGGGGGTTGTAGTCTATCTCTAGAGTAGTCATTTAAAGCTGGTTCTTGAAACATTGTTAACATACTTTCTCAGGACAGTTTACACTTGTCTTCAAGAGTCAATTCCTTCAGTATCTCTGTGACACTCTCCCACAGATTAAATAACTGTGTGACCATTCGTGCTGCATTCTCTGTATACATTCAATATCTCCTGTTAGTCCTACCTGGTACACGTCCCATTCACTTGAGCAATATTCTAGGATGAGTTGCATAAGTGATTTGTAAGCAATCTCATTTGTAGACTGCTTGGTTTATAGGTAGAGTACTGGGGAAGTGAAAGTTTACCACCTGCTTTAACACCCACAAACCTATGTGATCATTCCATTTCACATGCCTAAAAAGTGAAACACTCAGCTATTTGTACGAGTTGGCTGATTCCAACAGTGACTCACAGATATTATATTCACGGGATACTACATTTTTTTGTTTTTGTTTCGTGAACTGCAAAAGTTTACAGTTCTGAACATTAAGAGCATGTTGCCAATCTCTGCACTATGTTGAAATCTTATCAAGATCTGATTGAATATTTATGCAGATTCTCTCAGATAGTACTTCATAATAGGTAACTGAATCCTTTGCAAAAAGCCAAATTTTACTATTAATATTGTCTGCAAAATCATTAATATACAACATGAACAGCAATGGTCCCAACACATTTCCCTGGGGCCACACGCAAAGTTACTTCTACATCTGACAATGACTTTCCATCCAAGATAACATGCTATGTCCTCCCTATCAAAAAGTCCTCAATTCAATCACAAATTTCACTTGATACCACATATGATCCTACTTTTGACAATAAGTGTAGGTGCAGTACTGACTGAGTCAGATGCTTTTCATAAATCAAGAAACATTGTATCTACGTGGTTACCTTGATCTGAAGTTTTCAGTACATCACGCGAGAAAAGTGAGAGTTGGGTTTCATATGATTGATGTTTTTGAAGGTGTTACAGGAACTTTATGTTTTGGACTAAGTGTAGCTAGATGCAGTGCTGGTGAGTGCACTGCCTTGTGGTATTCACATCAGGTTGCTTCTTGTAACATGCATTATTAAGCTATGTACACAAATAAACACAGTATGTAGCTACACTTGGTTTTACACTGGCTCGCAGGATGCAAACATTTGAATGTTTACATCCTGTAAGCCAGTGTAAAACTAAGTGTAGCTACATACTGTGTTTATCTCTGGCCCTCCTCTCCATCAATGACTCACTTCCCTGCACCACTACCATTATATCCGTTGTCAAGGTTCAAGATTTTCACATACATTCTTATTTCTACAGCCTCCTTAATTACAGAAGCCATTGGAATACAAATGTGTGGGAAAATCTTCATCCATGACAGCAGAAATAATGTTAGTGGTACATGGGAGTGAGTTCTGAATGCAGAGAAGGGCCAGATGTATTTGTTGCAATGTTTACACTAAGGCAGGAGCAGCGGAACCACCGATGCGGATGCTGACACCTTCTGTGACAGCATGACATACTTGTTGACCAATCAGAAGCCATCTTTGGTCTTTTTTGGCAATCAGTTGCTCCTTACGAAGACATAAAAATAAAAAAAATAAAATAAAATAAAATAAAAACATAGGAGTATATTGTCAGAAGTGTCTGCTCAGATCACATTTTGCCACATTTTGTGAATGTGCATTTTAGGTGAGATATGGAGTGGAAATTTGTGAAAAACTGAGTGAAAACAATGCACTAAATAGCAGTTGATTGAGACACCAACCAGAGACATTAAACAGGACGAAAAATTTTGCAGATGACATGCTGTCAAAAAAATGACGAAAACAAGCACTAAAACTAGTGTATAACAACACAGTTCAGTTAGCGATGCAATTTTAATAAATAAAAATTTGACCCACAGAAGATGACACAGATGTCAAAACATGTCTGGGTAAATATAAAAATACTTGCAATATAAAAATATTTGCAAAATGCTGATTTTCAAAACAACCCAGTTTTTAAATTGCAAACATGGAAGAACATAAAGAGTAGCTTCAAATCTGCATAGTAAAATGAGCATGTATACTCTGTTAACATTTTTACAGTATGGTCTGGGACATCATTAACAACAGCTGAACATTTATTTTTCAATGACTTCGTGATACGTAGGAATTCATTTGGGTCTGCTGGTCTAAGAAAAAGGAATAAATTTTTTGCGTCACTATATTAAGTTTCTTGGAACTTTATATTCGATAAATTGACACATTTCTCCTTCATTAATTTACCACCAACTGCAGTACAGTATGCGTTGAAACTGTTGACAACTGTTTTAGCATCAGCGCCATCTGCAGAAATTTTTCTAATAGGGTGCACGATTCTAAGATCACCATTTTTGATATTACTGATTAAACTAGCCTGCATTTTAAAACCTTTTGTCAGATGTCTCGCTGAAAGTAGGTATTCTTGAATCAATCTTTTATGCTGATTCTAGGAATATTTACAATTTTTGTCTATCACATCAGGTTTTTACACAAAATAAGAAGTAATATTTTGACGATTTTCACTTCTGAGCCCACAAATATATTGTAACACACACAGTGAGTTTTTAACCAAAACACATTTAACAAATGAAAGATTTAAAAAATACTCTTCAGAGCTACCCTAATTTGTTTTAGGACTACCGAGTATAAAAACAAGAACTAAACAACAGTCCATAAATTTTTAAAATTTCACTTTTTTTACTTCCTTGTAGAGCCAGATTAGCTGCTCATTTTTCAAGGAGTTCCTTGTGGGGGATGGAGGAGGGGGGGGGGGGTGGCCATGTATTTAAAAAGTAGTAATTCATCTGAGTCCACAGACGCATCATGACACTGCACTCAACTGGTATCTGAATGTTGTGCTGGGGCAGTTGAATTTAATGAAACTAAATTTCTAAATTCATATTATTTGATGCAGACTATATTTCTTCCAACCGGGATGCAGGGGAACAATAGCACAGCCATAGACAATATTTTTATTCATTCTTCATTACTAGATGGGCATTATGTTAGTAAAAGTGTGAATGGGCTTTCAGACCATGATGCACAAATTTTAACACTATAAGACTCTTATCCTCAAACTAATGTCAAATATAATTGCAAACTATATAGGAATGTTAATTCAAAGACAATAGAGAGGTTTTTAAAACTCATCAAGGAACAAGAGTGGCAGGATGTTTATAGTGCCGATAACACAGATGACAAACATAGTGGTTTTCTAAACACATTTCTCATGCTCTTACAGAGTTGCTTTCCATTAGAACATTCTAAACAGGGTACTAGCAGTAGAAGGCAGCCTGGGTGGCTGATAGTGGGATAAGGATATCATGTAGAACAAAGTGGGAATTATATCAAATGTTGGAAGTAGTCACAATCAAGCTACAGTGGCCAATTACAATCAATAATGTAAGATGCTTAAAAATGTTATTAGGAAGGCAGAGAGTATGTGGAATGCAAATAGAATAGCTAATTCAAAGGATAAAATTAAAACCATAAGGTCAGTTGTGAAGGAAGTGCCTGGTCAACAGCACAAGGCTGACAATATAGTCAGTTCATAGTAATAATATTTCTGTTATTTATAAATCACATCTACGTACAGTATTTAACAATCATTTTCTGAGAATTGCTGGTGAATTAAATAAAAAATTTGAATTTCTACAGAGACTCCTATAACACTCTTGGCAAATGCCTTTCCAAGATTAATGTCTGGAATACTCCTCTGTGTTATTGACAAGAGGGAGATTGAGTCAATAATTAAATCACTGAAGACTAAGGACTCTCATGGTTATGATGGAATGCCATGCAGAATATTATATACACTCCTGGAAATTGAAATAAGAACACTGTGAATTCATTGTCCCAGGAAGGGGAAACTTTATTGACACATTCCTGGGGTCAGATACATCACATGATCACACTGACAGAACCACAGGCACATAGACACAGGCAACAGAGCATGCACAATGTCGGCACTAGTACAGTGTATATCCACCTTTCGCAGCAATGCAGGCTGCTATTCTCCCATGGAGACGATCGTAGAGATGCTGGATGTAGTCCTGTGGAACGGCTTGCCATACCATTTCCACCTGGCGCCTCAGTTGGACCAGCGTTCGTGCTGGACGTGCAGACCGCGTGAGACGACGCTTCATCCAGTCCCAAACATGCTCAATGGGGGACAGATCCGGAGATCTTGCTGGCCAGGGTAGTTGACTTACACCTTCTAGAGCACGTTGGGTGGCACGGGATACATGCGGACGTGCATTGTCCTGTTGGAACAGCAAGTTCCCTTGCCGGTCTAGGAATGGTAGAACGATGGGTTCGATGACGGTTTGGATGTACCGTGCACTATTCAGTGTCCCCTCGACGATCACCAGAGGTGTACGGCCAGTGTAGGAGATCGCTCCCCACACAATGATGCCGGGTGTTGGCCCTGTGTGCCTCGGTCGTATGCAGTCCTGATTGTGGCGCTCACCTGCACGGCGCCGAACACGCATACGACCATCATTGGCACCAAGGCAGAAGCGACTCCCATTGCTGAAGACGACACGTCTCCATTCGTCCCTCCATTCGCGCCTGTCGCGACACCACTGGAGGCCGGCTGCACGATGTTGGGGCGTGAGTGGAAGACGGCCTAACGGTGTGCGGGACCGTAGCCCAGCTTCATGGAGACGGTTGCGAATGGTCCTCGCCGATACCCCTGGAGCAACAGTGACCCTAATTTGGTGGGAAGTGGCGGTGCGGTCCCCTACGGCACTGCGTAGGATCCTACGGTCTTGGTGTGCATCCGTGCGTCGCTGCGGTCCGGTCCCAGGTCGACGGGCACGTGGACCTTCCGCCGACCACTGGCGACAACATCGATGTACTGTGGAGACCTCACGCCCCACGTGTTGAGCAATTCGGCGGTACGTCCACCCGGCCTCCCGCATGCCCACTATACGCCCTCGCTCAAAGTCCGGCAACTGCACATACGGTTCACGTCCACGCTGTCGCGGCATGCTACCAGTGTTAAAGACTGCGATGGAGCTCCGTATGCCACGGCAAACTGGCTGACACTGACGGCGGCGGTGCACAAATGCTGCACAGCTAGCGCCATTCGACGGCCAACACCGCGGTTCCTGGTGTGTCCGCTGTGCCGTGCGTGTGATCATTGCTTGTACAGCCCTCTCGCAGTGTCCGGAGCAAGTATGGTGGGTCTGACACACCGGTGTCAATGTGTTCTTTTTTCCATTTCCAGGAGTGTATTTACTGTGGCGCACATGTTAGCCCTGTACTTAGCCATATTTGTAATTTTTCCTTTAGAAATCCTGAAGAATTAAAGGACTCAGTAGTAAACCCGCTTTAGACCTGTTTCTATGCCATCAGCGTTTGCTACAGTTATTGGAAAGGCTGTGTGTAATGATAATTGATCATTTTATGTAACATAACTTGCTATCAAATGTACAGTTCAGCTTTAGAAGTCGTTTAACAACTGAAAATGCTATATTCTCTTCTCTGTGAGGTATTGGATGGGTTAAACAAAAGGTTTCAAATAGTAGGAATATTTTGTGATTTAACTAAGAGGGTTTGATTGTAATGAACACAAAATATTGCTCCATAAGTTGGACCATTACGGAATACGGGGAGTAGGTGACAATCGTTCCACCTCTTACTTTACAACAGACAGCAAAAGGTCATCATTTACAGTGTTGAGAATGGCTGTGATGTGGGGTCTGAGTGGAGTACGGTAAATGGGGTGGGTGGGTGGGCCCCAGGGATCAGTAATGGGGCCACTCCTGTACCTTATTTATACAAATGATATGCCCTTTAGTATTACAGGTGGCTAAATTATTTCGGTTTGCTGATGACACTAGGTTGGTAGTAAAGGATGTGTGCAACACTGGCTTGGTTTCAAATAGTGCAGTTCATGGCATAAGGTCATGGTTTGCAAAAAATAAAATAATGCTAAATCACAGTAAGACTCAGTTTTTAACACACAATTCAACACAATCCGACATTTTAATTTCACAGAATGAGCATATGATTAGTGAAACTTAAAAGTTCAAATTTCTAGATCGTGGAATGCCCACATTCAGGATCTTGTTCAAAGACTGCTATTTTTATTATTTGAATGGTATCTGAAATAAGTGATTGACACGAAAATTAATCCACTTTGCTTACTTTCATTCGGTTATGCCATATGGTATTATATTTTGGGGTAACTCTTCCCATTCTAAAAGGATATTTTTGGCCCAGAAACGGGTGGTCTGGGTAGTAAGTGGTGTGTAAGTTCGCAAACCTCTTGTTTACCCCTGTTCACTAGTCTGGGTATTTCGACACTGGCCTCTCGATATAAATGTTCTTTAATGTCATTTCTCGTTAACAATATCAGCTTATTCCCAAGAATAATCAACTTTCACTCAGTTAATATTCGGCATAAATCCAACGTGCATTTGGATCAGACTCCCTTAACTCTTGAGCAAAAAGGTGTGCAGTATACTGCTGTATCCATTTTCAATAAGCTAACACCAGAATTTTAAACTCTTAGCAGTAATCCACAAGCTTTCAAATCTAAACTGAAGAGTTTCCTCATGAGTCACTACCATTCTGTTGAGGAGTTCCTTACAAAATTATGCTGATTCTTATTTTATATTGTTGATTGCATGTACTTAAACTTATGTCTTGACTTTTTTTGGGTTCATAAATATTTTATTTTTATTAGTTATTCCTTTTATGTTGCAATTTCATGTACTGACATGTTCCATGACCTTCAAGATTTGCTCCTCAATTTGATCCTAAGGAACGTGACATGTAAATCAATAAAATAAAAAGCCTTGTATACAATGACTGACTGTCTTCAACATCCAACAGTGTCGACCAACATAGCTGCTGTCCAGTGCCACTGGTACCCCTTTTTAAGATCTCGGTGAAAAGGTTCACTCTGCTCTTCAATATAATGTCCCAAATTTCTGGAAAGTAGTCGACATGTGAGAGTAGAAAGTGACTTTCACACTCCTGTTATGCAAGATCTTTGCTATTTCACAGGACGTTCTCAGTAACTGATCTGAAGGCGGTCATGCACCTTTTCTCTTTTCTTCATTGTCTTCTCGGAATCTTCAACTTTCATCAATTTCTTTATCTGAGGACTAAAAGAACTTCCTTCTTTCAGTTTGTCTTGCGTGGTGAAGGAAAATGTTTTGGGATGGTACTTGATATAGGGTCCAATTTTATTTGTATAGGTGAAAACAAAACTCTTTCTGTTCTACAAGCAGTTCATGTAGGATATTATTTGTTATAGGCACAAAATTTCTTCGCTCTGACCAAACTCCCACACTCCTAAGTTTTTGCCTTAACCGACTGTCCAATTCGCATAGAAAGCAAAGCATTTTTGTGAACCCAATTTGTTGTCCCAGTAGTATCCCAATAACTTTGAAGTCACTGCAGGTAAGCCAAATGTGTTCCTCATCCAGGATACTTATTAAAAGTATCTTGATCTTCTCCCACAACACTTTCATTTGAACTGAATGGGCCAGAAGAACGAACCCTTACACATTTCCATTATGCAGTAACATGCCTTTCAGGCTCCTCATTGACGAACCAAGAAAATCTCCACTGTGTAGGATAATGTTCAATGTCATAAGTGCATTAACTTATTTATGTTCTGCAGTAAACAGAGGACTCATCCCGAGAAAAAAATGAATGAATTCTGTCTCTCTATGTCTGCACCATGAATAATTTGTTCCCGATTCCAGAAGATTCTTACTTTTTATCTGGCAGCCAAGTAATTCCGCAGATTCCTTAAGCAACTTCAAATCTAGTATGAAAGCATTAAGTTCACTCTGAGAGAACAGCTACTGAGTGAAGTTGCATTCAGGTTGGAGGACATAACTATCGTCTTATATAATTGCATTAACTTCATTTTCTTCATTTTCTGCCATGTACTCTGCAACAGATGGAGGAAGAGGAGTACTCAGATCTTCTCCATACGCAAACTGGCCTAATGGCTGAATGAATGCTTCAATACACAATTTGTCTTATTTCTCTAACTGCACGCCTGAATGTTGACTAAGCAAAATTAACAGTCGCTAAGGTGACTTTTAGGCTCCCTCCACACCAATGGAATCATAAATGGCTTGCTTGTTTTCTTTCCCTTCATCCACAATCTTAACCTTCCCACACAATAGTAGCGAACTGTCTCTGCTGATCATTCCTCATCCTATCGCCAAGTTTCATTTTAAAATAAGTATGATAAGTTTTCACACAAAGTCTGCTTAGCCACTGCATAATTCCCAAAACTGTAACAGAAAATATTAATGTTCTTCACACTCTTGCATGTTGACTTTGTAGTAAATATCAACAGTAGGTACAGTGTTTCATTAATACTGTCTTAAATATATAGAACAATCACAATATTGCAGTTGTAAACCAAGCCTGTGAGGGAAGGAACACTTTCAGCATCACACAACAACAACTAGCAACAACAGGTGTTGCAACATAAAGATATATACAGTAGAACCCCTCTAATCCAACCTTGGATGGTCCGTCACTCCAGTTAGTCCGACCATGCTCAGGCTCGCGATCCTGTGTCGACTCGTCACTGACTGGACGCCTGTCGGGCCATTGTTGCAGTGTCTATCGCAGTGCATGTTGTTATAATGTACGTTATTGTGCAGTTTTATCCTTTGTTTGGCTTAAAAAACTTCCTTGTTTGCTTTATTCCATGTTCTCTACCTTACTTATTACTGTAGATTCACTGCGTGTACAGTTGTCTGTTTTTCAACATGTCTGGATTCTAACGTAAACACGTAACTCTTTCACCAAATGAAAAATTAGCAGTGCTATGAAGACTGGATGAAGGAGATTCGCTCCAAAAAATTGCAAAGAAACTGAATGTAGGCATTACGACAATTAAGGATTGGAGGAAGAATCTGAAAGACATTGACTCCTATACAGTTACGATTGATGGTGATAACACCCTGAAGAATCGCAAAACATTAAAAAAAGCCTAAACGTTAACTGCTTGATAACACATTGTGGATGTGGTTTTCTCAAGAAAGAAGGAAAGTAACTCCAATATCTGGGCCAATTCTCAAAGAAAAAGCAATAGTTTTACACAAAAAACTGGAAGCTGAAAGTAAATTTGCTGCTAGTGAAGACTGGGTTGATCCTTGGAAAACTCGTCAAAAATGTATCCCTGACTTTTTTTCCAAGTAATTTGTTTTCGTTTCTACTGGGAAAAAAAAAATGCATACAGTATAATCATTCCTTAGTTTATACATACAGTAGTTTATTTCTTTGTAAACATTTTTAGTTTACAGTATATAACGTTTATCCGTTATTATGTACAGTACAGTACTGTAATTTGTTTGTCGTTTTTCCTTTTAAAACCAATACATATTATAGTGTGTCTAGACGTTTTTTAGTTAATATACTGTTTAACACTGAGTAAAAAACATCTTTTTATATTACTGTAGACATTTTTGGTTCTTAAATAGTTTAATTGTTTGTACTAAATTTCTTTTTATATTTTTGCAATAAATGTTAGATTTTTCGGATAATCCGACCTTTTTCTCATTCCGACCATGGTCCTGGTCCCGAAGGTGAAGAATTAGAGGTGTTCTACTGTAAGGGCTGTACTGAGAAAGTTCCCTCCAACAATACACATATTCTACTAGCACAGTAATATATTTTTGAAGTCATATTGCGGTAAAACTGTACGTGATAGCAAAAAACTGAAAGCAGATTTGGAATCAGCATAAAAAGTTGAGGTAGATCACATATTAGTTTTCAGTCATCTGATACCATGCAGACATATTATACAAGATTGGAAAGGTGTGATCCATCAGAGACAGAGAGTGGTTATAACATCAGAGAGATGAAAGTATGCTTCAGAATGGAGAACCATTTCACATAGAGTATCCAAGATTCAGTCTCAGATCCCATTCTGTTTGTTTTACAGAAATAATCTACTGCTTAACATTAACTGTCAGCCAGTTTTAATTCCAGATGAAGTGTCTGATCATTGAAACTAAAAGTACTGACCAAATTCATCAAACCATTGCAAATACCTAAGAAAAATTAGATAACTGATTTAATCTAAACAATTAAAATTAAACTGGAGAAAGCTCAATGAAACAGTTTAAAACAAAGAAGAGTTACACAATGTTTAAATCCATTATAAAAACCATGTTTTGCAGAAAGCTAGCTATGTGAAAATTCTAAGAATGCAATGTGACAAAAATTTATCATAGGAGATTATATATATATATATATATATATATATATATATATATATATATATATATAAACAAAGATTCCAAGACTTACCAAGCGGGAAAGCGCCGGCAGACAGGCACATGAACAAAACACACAAACACACACACAGAATTACGAGCTTTCGCAACTGGCAGTTGCTTCGTCAGGAAAGAGGGAAGGAGAGGGAAGGAGAGGGAAGGAGAGGGAAAGACAAAAGGATGTGGGTTTTAAGGGAGAGGGTAAGGAGTCATTCCAATCCCGGGAGCGGAAAGACCGGTGTGTGTACACAAACACACACACACACACACACACACACACACACACACACACACACACACACACACACACACCCATCCGCACATACACAGACACAAGCAGACATTTGCAAAGGCCTTTACAAATGTCTGCACCAATTGCAGCCTGGCTGGCATGTACAACAATACTCAACAGTGTTACAGGTATGGGGTGAGTGAGTAACACTGCCTCCTCTAAGTTTCTTTGATAATCGCCAAAAGCTTTGGCCATTTCTGGTGTCCATTGCAGCTTTCGCTTTCCTGTGGTATTACCGCCAGCCAGTGCACTCTTAAACGGGGCTTGTGTTTGAGTGGTAATTGCTAAATGAAGCCGGTAAAAATTTATCATACCGAGATAATGCCCAAGTTGTTCGTGGTCTTTAGGTTTGGGTAAGTTGTGCAACATGCCTATCTTCTCCGGTAATGGCTGTATACTGTCAGCTGAGACCATATAGCTGAGAAAAGTTACTTGACTCTTGCTCACAGTGCATTTGCCCTCATTTAATACTTCCCCATATTTATCGAGCCACTGTTATACCTCTTGAATATGTCTATCATGTGATTGCATATCCTCTGAGATACCAAAATATCATCCAGATATGCATAACAGGAAGATAATCCCTGGAGCAATTCATCAATGAATCTTTATCATCATTGGGCCGCATTTTTGAGTCCGAATGACATAAACAGAAATTGGAATAGTCCAAAGGGTGTGATTGCTGCCATCTTTGCCATGTCAGCCAGAGCCACAGGAATCTGATTGTATGCCTTACGACAATCCAGTACTGAAATACTTTCGCACCCGCTAGAGTGTAGGTAAACTCTTGAATGTTTGGTATGGGGTACATGTCTGAGACTGTTCTCATGTTCAATCGGTGATAGTCGCCACAGGGATGCCATGTGTTGTCTTTCTTGCGTACTAGGTAGAGAGGGGACGGCCAAGAACTGCCAGACCTTCTAATTAATCCAGCCTGGAGCATCTCCTCAAATATCGCTTTTGTCTCTGCTAATCTGTCTGGGGCTAAAAACTATGGACACGTCTTGATACTGGCGGACCTTTGGTGGTGTGTGTATAATGCACTGTATTATGTTTGACTACTAAGGGTCTTTATGGCTTCTTATTGGGGAGACCATATAGCTGAACTGCTGACTCCTCCTGCAACATCCTCTGCCGCACTGCACCAAAAACGTTTTATCATGCCCCGATTTGATCTGGTAGTAAGGTGAGTGCAAAATGAGATGAGAAATCTGCATCTAAGATCAGCTGTAAAATATCTGCCACTATAACAGTCCACTTGTGACAGGTAACTAAAACAATATCTATCATGAGCTCTTTATAACCTTGTGTGTTTATACTTGAATTATTAACTGCTATCAATTTCAAAAAAAAATCGTAGAGCGAGACCAAGAGATGAATACATTAAGCAGATTCAGAAGGATGTAGGTTGCGGTAGGTACGGGGAGATGATGAAGCTTGCACAGGATAGAGTAGCATGGAGAGCTGCATCAAACCAGTCTCAGGATTGAAGATCACACCAACAACAATCAATTTCAAAGGCTCCCGTGTGTCCTTGTTAACAAAGCTCGAGGCCAGCAAGGTACTCACTTTTGAGCCAGTGTCCATCAGGAAGTTGAGGCCTGTGAGTCTATCAACCACTTGTAATCTGTGTGATGTTAGCTTACACTCCCAGGATGATGCAGAGTGACATCAAGGTACAGCACACGGGAAGTCTTCAAGTGCCTTACCTTACTGTGCGTGTTGCTGCCTGCAACTATCAACTGGTTCCTCATTTGTATATGGCGCCGTACGTAAATTCCGCAGCCCGTGGTGCCTAAGGCATGCTGCCCTCGTCATTTGGGTGTCCACAAGGTTTTGTGCCTCTCGTAGCTTGTGGCCCGAATCGTCTGTGATACCAGCAAAAATTGTCTGCATGAGCTTGATCGAGTTTGGAGTGTGACCTCTTCTTCTTACTGGTGGATGTCTGGAGCTCCAAGTTACGTAGCCAAGCAGCCATATTTTCCATTGTATCTTGTCATTTCCTGATTCCTCAGTGAAGCCTGGTTTTTGTCTGTAACCTGTGGCTGCACAGCTTAACTTCGATTCTTCTAACCATTCCGATGAGTCATCATTAGCTTCCATTGCAATGGTGGCAGATGTTGCTACGGACGCTATGATTGTTGACTGTAGAGTAGCAAAAGCTCTGTCAGCTATATGCAGTTGCTTTTACAGAGACTGTCTTTCATATGAAATCAATGTCAGTTGAACTTTATGAGGAAGCTGCTTCCAGACGTGCTGTAACAATTCATTGGATATCACACTTTGGATATCATGCTTGTGTCAACTGTAGTTTGTAAGTGTCTCAAAAATTCAGATGGACTTCTGTCCCTGTGTTTCCCCTGATACATCACCTGGGAAAGATGCTAATCAGGTAATTTCGTGCAGCGAGCGATCAACACCATTTTAAGTGTGGTGTATGACTGTTAGAGCAGTGGATGTATGATCATACCAGAAACTATCGCTGTTGCCCTCTGATCCAGGTTGCTAGTTGCGAGTGTGAATTTTCTGCAGTCTTTGGTTATGCATTGTTGCTAGAAGATATTCTCCATTACCGCAAACCATATGTCTGGCTGCGGAGGCACGAATGGAGGTGCTCTTAATTGCAACCGTGGCGCGGTTGATAATGGTGCATTCATGCGTGAAAAATCTTGGGCATGTGAGTATGTTCACGGTGTGGCTGCTACTATCTGAGTTTGCAAATTCATGGAGTCTGTTTTGCTATCTTTCTTCAGTGTTGCAAGCTCAAAAAGCCCAACCTTTTGCTTTAGCCATCGTATCTAATCATTTGTTGCTTGCAGAATTTTGTTTGCTTCTTCCATCTTTGACGAAACTGCTGCACAATATTAAGTTGCGAAAGCTTTTCTTATTTTTCCTTGGGTCACCAGTTATGTAGGCAACAAATTAAACCCACATACAGCTTTGCATAAAATACTGTATTTTTCAAATTTGGAAAAGAAAACTAACTGAGGTAACAGTAAAAACTTAAATCTGATGTTCGCTGCACTTGCATGGAGTAAACAAAGCATGCGTCACTGGCTACTCTCATGTTCGTACACTGTCATGGGTGATTACTTTGATGGTCTCCATTCCTTTATGGCCATTTAATTAGAATTCGCTACTTGCAGTTTATCCACAAATCATTCTCATTGCTGCTGGAACGCACGTTACAGCTAAGTCACAACAGTTAGCAGTTTCACCATGAAAGGGCTCCATCATACATTACGCCAATCATCCCTACCCACATCCACACCTACTACACAACCTACACGAAGAAAGAATTTGAGCTCTCAATATGCTAAGAAACTGGTTGTCATTAAGTACTAGCATGCAAGTGTACCTATACAGTGTGGTAAGTTTCATAAAAGACTTGTGGCTCAGTGGACTGGATGAGCAGTTTACTACACATGTTCTTATGCTCCATTGGAAAGAAAAAATAAAAAGTATGAAGCTCCTCCACATCTTCATAAAAAATATGTGGAAATGTTTTGATTAGTGAAAGGAATTAATGCAGCCACATGTGGACATAAACTGGTTCTACTTTCAAGACGACTATCACTAAGTGAACACACAAGTATTCTGTGCTACTACAAACTTTTTCCTATGGGGAGGGATGGAGGAGTGAGGAGTGAGAGAAGAATCTTCTCATTAGCGAAACAATGGCAAGAGACTGCTATTTGTTGTTACTTACACTGCTGCTTTCTTTGACAATGATCAACAAGAACCAAGTAATGGACTGCGTATGATAGAGGATGTTCTCAACGGAAGTTTAGTGAAAATTTTTCTCCATTTCAAAATCTTTGCAGATGCCTCTTTAGTACATTATATTCTGCACAGAAATTAGAGTCATCTTAGATTTAAAAATCTTATCAATTGCCGTGCTTCATTTCTGACTATCACTATTCTGCAAAAGAATAATATGAATATAAACATGACATGATATGTATATTCTTCTGCGTTTGCTGTTGTCTCACTCTAGTTTCATAGTTTATTAGGCAGACAGGATTTAAATGAGATAGTAGCAAACACGAAAGAATACATGGCAAAATGTTTATATTCATATTCATATTATTATTATTATTATTATTATTATTATTATTATTATTATTATTATTGTGAAGAGAATACTGCATGTGATTCACAATTCATAAAAGTTCCTATTAGCAACCATCTCTTCTCACAGGTAGGAAAAAATTCAGAACGCAGAGTTGGCCATATTGACAAACATCCCAGACAGTCTTGCCAGTCGGATTTTCGTAGTACATTGAAATGCTGCTACATTCGAAGATGAACAACATGGAATTTGTATTTACTTCGTTGGATAATGTATGAAAATGCAGTGGTCGAAACTCAGGGCAGAGAAAAAAAGCTCTTCATCCAGCAGCCTTTTTTTGACGCGGATGGTTTGGTGCCAGTATTTATCTTTGTGCCTGCGAAGCGCTACATACATTCGACGACAGAAGTTAGTTGTGGCGACACCTACCAACATTTTTCAGAACTTCTGCTTTGCACTCTTTTCTAAGCCGCAGGCGGTTTTTTGGATTACAAAAACCAGAAAAAAAGTGCAGCTTAGATTCAAGTAAATACGGTAAGTCATTAGTAATGCAAGCAGTCTCAGTACTTTTGCATCAACATAATCTGATGGCCATCTTTTAAACTTTCACAAAACAATGCATTTAAAAATAATTTTACTGGTATGAATTGTTTTACACTTTCTCAAAATATTCACCAATAAACTTTACAAGCTTTTCCATGCATTCAAACCAATTCTAGCTTTTATTTCCCAATAAAATTCTTTTGAGTGAGCGACTGCATCATATATGATAAAAATTCCAATGTTTTGGCTGCGATTGCAGGCAGCCTTCATCTTGGTAGTCTCCCTACACTCTTTCAATTCTGGAAATATTTTTTTCACTTTGATGTTGGTACCATACCTTAAATTCATGGTTTTAGGAGAATTCAACAGTGATGGAAAGTGTGGTACAAGTGTCTTTTGTTTGACATAAAGTAACTAAAAGAAGGTACTGGCCACTGAATCAGATGAATACAATAATGAGACATTAATCTGATTTTATTTTCTGTAAGTGATCAGTTGTTTGACTTGCTGTGTAACAGCTGGCATTGTCATGACGACTGATGCCTGGTATTTAGTTGTTTTTGCCAATTTTGTTGATAACATGTGGCAAACAATTTGTTTTACACCATTCAGCATAAACTATCCTTTGGTTTTCTAAAGCAATGTCCAATGTAACCAAAGAAATAAAGAAATGCACAATCATTTCTTTTTTGGAAAGAGTTTTACAAATGAACCAATTCTGTTGGTTTCAGTTCATCTTTGAACAGCCATACAATTGATTGCTGCATAGTTTCTGACTATAATAAATTTATTCAAGTTCTCTCTCCTGAACAACACTGTAAAAAGATTTTGCATTCTGTTAATTTTTTTGAGCATTTCCTTATCCCACTCGACATGAGCCTGGTTTTGAGCTCTGGTCAAAGTCTGCAGAATTCACTGGCAACAGACCTTCTACATTCAAATTTTCATGCAAAATCTAATATACTGCTGTTTTTATTATGCCTAATGTCTGTATCTCACTAAGTTACTTGCCAACTGTCTTCAATAGTGTCCACATCAACATTTTTGCAATATAACAATTTTTAGTCGAATTTCACAAAAATTCTTCTCCTACTGAAGCACAACCATGACAATTTCACAAGCCAATTGTAAGCAGTCCTTTATTAAGGTTACTGATCCCTGTAAACTCTCTGCAAAAACTTAAAAGGCAACCTTCATATAATTTGTAGCTTTCTGTTACTTTGTGGTTTTGATGAATGTCCTAGTCATGTCCGAAATCTTTTTTTTTTTTTCCCCTTGTTTGTTTTAACTTACCTAGCAAGGTGAGATTAGATTCCAGACGACTGAAAGATTCTCGTAATTTACGTTCTCGGCCCTCCACAGCAAGTTCTGCTTCCACATGACTTCTTTGCCATTCAAGGAATTCAGCATCAGTTATAGTTCTTCTTGCCATCACCAGCACTCTTAGACCTTGTCTGGCATAGGAGTTCAGATGCTGCTGAGTACGAAATATATGCTGCTGCATAACCACATCATCTGAAACGATCATGAAGATATATTTCAAAATTAACTAGTGTTTTAAATTCTTGTTAAAAATTTGGCAAATATGAAGAAAACATTTCAACATTACATAATACTTATGAGTACAGGCTGTGCAAGCTTTAATTTCACAATTTACTTATGGCTTCTTCCAACGTGCTACGAATCTGTTAAAGGACAAAAATAAGCTTGTGAGCATTTTGATTCAAATCTGCAAAGGCCAATCAAAGAGTTTCTATTTTAGGGTGTTATTGCAATGTATATGCAATGTAGCATTACTCCAATGCAGGTATATAAGCAGCGACATGATGGCAATGGAAGACTGTGGCATTCATGTCTTGCAACCTGCTTGTGGGAAATGCATAAACATGAATTGTGGCGATGTTATTGCCAAATGCATCCAAACAGGGACAAAATGCTGTTATTCTTTTCTTGGCTATCAAAGGACAAACACCAGCGGACATCCATCAGAGAATGAAGAATGTGTATGGCAAAGCATGTCTGTCGAAAACCGCCATTGTGGAATGGTGTGCCAAAGGGTGATACTACTTTATGACAACACACATTCTCATACTGCAAATGTTGTAATGCAGAAGTTATGCCAACTGAAATGCAAGATACTCTAACACCCATCCTGTAGTCCTCATACCTTCCCAAATGATTATCATGCTTTTGCTCCCTTACAAAAGGCCTTGAAAAGTTGACAGTTGCTGTCATACGAGGATATGCAGCAGGCAGTTACTGACGTCTTCATGCAGCATGACAAAGTGTTTCACAAAATGGTTCAATGTAAAGGGACAGAGGTCCAAATTCCATGTTAAGTTGAAACATATCCCACACTTTGTCTCCTGGTAGTCGTAAGAGACACACAATATAAGGAATCCTTCTAAGCATTGAGTGTGCCTGGAGAAAAGTTCCAGTAACTGGAATATTGGCAAGTACTTGAAGCTGGATGCAATAAACTATTTTCACTAACTTGCTGAGGCTACTTCTGACAATTGTCTGCACTTGCAGACGTCTAATTGCTGTATGTGTTTACATGTCAAAGAACTTGCAGAAGTAGCTTCTGCAATCGACTTGCAGAAGTTTACCTGCTAATGTACATATGCCCTTAGATACAGTTGATGCTACCCTGACTATATTCTGTTATAATAATTCAGTGTTACAATGATTGCATTCACACATAATCATGTTCACATTCAATTTAAGATCTGTCCACCATTCTCTGTTACTCACTGTCTTCAGTCATTTTTGAAAAGTTCATACACCTGCGCCTCTTGACTTGTGAGCAAAGCACAACAATTAAAAATACTGTCTTTCACGACAATCAACTAAATTTTAAAAAATTTGTAGTACACCACCATCGCACTCACATTCACTGTCCAATGTGTCCCCCCATCCACCAAAACTCCCCTGATTCATTTGTCTTTTTGTGCACTCTGCCTCATTATGATAAAGGCCTGCTACTGGCAGTTCCATTAATCTTCCCTCACTGGCTTTCACACATCTTTTTTCAGTTGAGCACTGTTGCCACACTTTGAAAGTAAGCATTGGTAATTCTGGGCTGGCACATTCCAAATCAGACTGACAATTTATGAATATTTGAAACTTTGTTGCTACATCAAGACCTCAGACTAGTCACAATTTTGTAAAGATCAAATTAAAACTTTCATACTTGAGTTACTTTGTAAACAGAGCTCCAAAAAAGTTGATACTATCAGCTTTTCCTCTGGCTCAAATATTTGCCTTATTGATATACTTTTCTGGTAATTGGACAGCTCTTGATAATGTCCAAAACTTCCAATGCATGTATAAAATTTTTCAGTTAGTGTATGACACTTTAAATTCGGACATAAAATAGGGTTTCTATTTCTTGCCCTTCATAACCCTACAGCGATTATCATGCCCATTTCTTTCACACTCCACCAACAGAAGAGTGAGTTATTGACAATATGGATGTACTCAACATTCTGCCAACAACTTTGCCCCCGTCTCTCATTGGTACGTGTCAGACTTCTGATGGTGAACTTATTAAAGAATGCTTAGAAAGTGTGGCAGATAAAATTTGCCATGGCAATGAAGGAGGTGTCTAAAATCAGTTTGTCTCATCAAACTATTGCCTGTAGAACTGATGAACTTGAGAAATCTATTGAAAAAGATTGGAAAAGTTGTAGTTTTAGATTTTATTCATTGGCAATACATAAAAATACTGATACTAGTGATATGGTAAAATTTTCCATACTTATTAGCAGCATTAATGATGAATATTATATTACTGAAGAAATGGTTTTATTAGTACCATTGAAAGACATGTCACCATCAAGAGATTTATATGAAACAGTGAAAAAAAATAAAGAAAGCAGTTTTCTTTGTCTGTCGTCAATTTATCTGGCATAGTTACAGATGGTGTGCCAGAAAAAAAAAGAAAGGCTTGTAAAATTAATAGATAACGATCCAGGAAGTGTCTGAGAGTCATTTCATGAAATACCATTGCATGATACACCAAGAAAATTTACATTGAAAAGCTTAAAAAAATGGATCACATTATGAAAATCATAGTTAAGACTGAATTTTATAAGAGACAGGAAACTGAATCATTACCAGTTCCAGGAATTCCTCATAAGTTATGATGCTGAGTGTGGTGATAGTGTATATTTTACAGAAGTAAGGTTGTTCAGTCAAGGTCAAATGTTAAAAAGATTTTCTAGCGTATTACTGCAATCTATTCATTCATGAATTCAAAAGCAAAATCTGTACCAGAAACTGACTATGCCAACTGGGTAGTAAGATTTAACATTTTTGATAGATTTGACTGTTCATCTAGGTGACTTAAATAGACATCATCTCTGCAGAAACCTACTTATCAGTCCGATGTTTAAAACAATAAACGCATTTGAAATGAAAGTGAAATTATGGCAAGCACAAGTAAATGCAAACAATTTGTCTCATTTCAATACATTTGGCAAACATAATCCTAAGAAGGGGATGAACTACTCAGCCATGCTTTTCCATTTGGTGCAAGAATTTGAAAATGGATTTCAAGGATTTCAAAAACAATGATCAAAATTTTTGTATTTATGTGACACCTTTTACAAACAATACAGATACATTGCCAGAAAATTTTCAGGTGGAATGCATAGAGCTGCAGCCTGACATCCATCTAAAAAAACTGCTCATGTATCTTTATTCGACTTTCACAAATCATACCTGCCCAGGGACTAATATCTGTTGCTGCACAGTCATGTACTATATATGTCATTTTTGCCTGGAAGCACATATACTGCAAAAGTTATTTTCAAGGGTAAAGTACACAAATAGCAGAAATAGAACCAAAATCTCAAATCAATACCTTGATAGCATCCTGAGAATTGCAACCACTTCAATCAAACCTAATACTGATACATTAGTTTCACAAATTCAAAGTCAAACATCACATTAATTCTATAATTTGCAATCACAGTGGAACCTCACTTAAAGACCACTTCCCATAACGTTCAGTTCACATAACGAGCAAAACAAATTGTAAAAAAAATACTTGTTTAATGAGTGATGTTTTTGATAATGAGTGACCACAATTTTGTGTGATGTCACCAGTCCTTCACACATGGAAGGGGAAACATTGAACAATATGAACACGTTTCATTGTCGATAGCAGCATATGAACAACGTCCAGTGCGCACTACAGTCTGGGTTTAGCACTCATTCTTCTACCATCTTAGTGCAGCTTGTGATCACTCATTTTTTTAAACTTGTATTCATACAGTGTTTTTTTTTTTGTGCAAATTTTACTAAGCTTCATAGAAGTGTTCCCAAAGATAAAGCTGCACAAAGATGACAGTAAGAGAAACAAAATGACCTTAGAAATGAAATGTGAAATGATTGAAAAATGTGAACAAGGCATGAGTGTTGCCAATTTAGCATGCACGTACAATCAGTCTACATAAACTGTTTTCACTGTCTTCAAGAAAAAGGACAAGATTCAGGTGATAGATGCTTCAAAGGGAGTGAAAAGTGTGCCTAAACAACAGTTTCGTATTCTGGACGATGTTTGAAGGTTGTTCCTTATATAGATAAATGAAAAGCAATTGCAAGGCGACACTTAATGGGAACATCATTTGTGAGAAGGTGAGAATGATTTTTGCCGACCTCATTAAGAAGACCGCAGGATCATCAGTAGCCGAAGACATGTTTTTAAAGGAAGCAGTGGGTGGTTTGAGAAGTTTAAGACAAGAACCGGCATCCACAACATTGTGAGGCATGGTTAAACAGCCAGAACCAGCACAAAAGCAGCAGAGAACTTCATCAGCAACTTCAAGATGCTCGTATATTCTGAGGGTTATCTGCCGCAACACATTTTTATCTGTGAGGAGGCAGGTCTAGGCTGGAGAAAAATTCCAAAGTGTACCTTTATAATAGCAGATGAGAATGCATTGCCTGGTCAGAAGCCAGTGGAAGACCATCTCACATTGCTATTATGTACTAATGCAAGCAATGATTTGAAAATTGAACTGCTGCTTGTCTACTATTCAGAAACATCAATGAGCCTTCAGGAACCATGAAGTCCACATGGGCCGGTTAAATGCAATGACACATTATTTTTTTTGTGGTTGGATCAAGGAAGTGTTTGGTCCTTTGGGAAATTTGCTCGAAATGAATCTGTCACGAAATGTCTTGCTTGTTATGGACAACACTCCAGGCCATTCTCCAGACCTACAAGATGACCTCTTTGAAGAATTTCAGTTCCTCAAGATCCAATTTCTGCATCTCAATACCACTCTGTTACTTCAGCCTATGGAAGAGCATGTTATTTATAACTTTAAGAAGCTCTACACTAAAGCACTCTTTGAGCATTTCTTTGAGTTGACTGAAGCTACCAATCTGACACTCAGAGTTTTGGAAATATCACTTCAATGTCACTGCCTGCGTCAAGATGATCAAAAAAGCTTGGGAAGCGGTTACCAACAGAAATCTCACTTCCATTGGGATGAAGCTATGGACAGAGTGCATTGCCAAATGTGACTCTGAGGCATTTGATTCAGTGCCTGTGGAGCTTGTAGTCAATGAGATTGCGTCTTTGGCCAGGAGAACGGGGCTAGAAGCGGATAATGATGGTATCTATGAGCTTGTGGAAGGTCACAGCCAGAAATGGCCACCAAAGAGCTTCTGGAGTTGCAGTGTGTTTCACAGCAGGAAGTTGTGGGGAGAAGTCTTCAAAGAAGGATGAGGATGATGATGATGATGATGAGGAATCAGCAAAGCAGCAATCTTCTGGCATCATCAGACACATGCTGAAAGCATGGGAATCGGTTGCATCACACACTGAAAATCACCACCACAATAAAGCAGTGGCTATGTGCAATAAAAATTTATTTGACAATAATCCTGTGTTGCATTTTCACTAAATGTCTAAGTGTTGGCAGAAACAAATGACTATAGATAGCTTCCTAGTAAAAAAGATTTGTTATGTATCGTCAATAATGAAGTACACAATACCGTATGTAAAATTTTCTTTGAATAAATGGCATGAATAAGATAAAACTTTCAGTACTTTTTCTGCATGGAATGCATTATCATATTTTACATTCATTCATAGGGGATAAATTGTTTCACTTAATGACTGTTTTGTACTACGAGTAAGATTCTGGAACGAATTATGCTCACTATGCGAGGTTCCACTGCACTCTATATAAAATTATTAATAAAATCTTGTAGAATAGATAATCAGAAGCTAATAAATGACTTAAATGCGTAAACTATATACTTACAACTGTCTGCCTACGCCTTTTTTCCCCCTTCGCTCAGTGGTTATTGCTAGTGTTACGTACGTAATGTGCGACCCAGAAATACCAGTCTTCTTCCCATATGGTCCAGGTAAGCTAAAAGGTTCTGATTTAGGGGAACCATAACTCAGGATGATCAGAAAGGGATCTGAATCACCATTCTTATGAATGTATGTCCTGTTTCTTACCACTGCCCTACCTCACTTTATTTCTAGGCACAAGGTACATATTGACAAAAAATATGGTATCTCAATACTTGGTTTAAAATTGGCAGGAGTGGCACTCATTCGGTGAAACACAGTAACTATTCAACCAACTACGCCAACTGAAAAAAGTTCATAGCTTAAAAACAAGAAAATCGTAAACCTTAGAAATTTTGACAATATATTCATCTTCTTTGCTCGAGTCCTTCCCTTTACTGCGATTGTCACATTACACTGAGTTGACAAAAGTCATGGAATAGTGATGTGCACATATGCACATGGTGGTTGTATTGCGTACATGAGGTACAAAAAGACACTGTTTTTGTGGAACTGCTGTGTATTCGGGTGCTTCATATGAAAAGGTTTCTGATGTAATTATGGGTCCACAACAGGGATTATCATATTTTGATTATACAATGTTAGATGGAGCTGGACTCACGGCACATTCGATTTTGGAAATTAATAAGGAATTCAATATTTCAAGATCCACAGTGTCAAGAGACTAACAAATTTCAGGCATTACCTCTCACCACGGACAATGTAGTGGCCAATAGCCTTCACTTAATGAGCGAGAGCAGCAGCATTTGCACAGAGTCATCTATGCTAACAAACAAACAACACCACATAAAAAAACATAGAAATCAATGTGTCATGTATGACATCTCTGTTAGGACAGTGTGGTGAATTTGGTATTAATGGACTGTGACAGCAGACGACCTATACGAGTGCCTTTGCTAACAGCACAACATTGTCTGCAGCACCTCTCCTGGGCTTGCGACCATACTGGTTGGACAACTGGAAAACTTAGCCTCACCATAAAAGTCCCGATTTCAGTTGGTAAGAGACGATGGTAGAGCTTCAGTGTGACGGAAACCCAAGAAACCATGGACCCAAATTGTCAAAAAGGGTGCAAGGTGGTTGTGGCCCCATAACAACATCGACTGTATTTACATTGAATCGATTGGGTCCTCTTGCGCCAACTGAACTAATCTTCGATTGGAAATGGTTATGTTCAGCTACATGGAGACCACTTGCAACCATTCATCAATTGCATGTTCCAAAACAAAGATGCGAGTTTTTATGGATGACAGTGCACCCTGTCATCGGGCCACAATTGCTTGCAATTGGTCTGAAGAACATTCTGGAAAATTCAAGTGAATGTTTTGGCCATCCAGGTAACCCAACATGAATCCCACTGATCATTTATGGGACATATAAGGGAAGTCAATTCATGCACAAAATCCTGCACTGGCAACACTTTAGAAATTATGGACTGCTATAGAGGAAGCATGGCTCAATATTTGTGTAGGGGCTTTCCAATGACCTGTTGAGGCCATACCACACTGAGTTCCTGTCCTATGCAAAAGGAGGTCCAACTTAATATTACAAGATATCCCCTGACTTCTGTCACCTCAGTATACACAAGACATTAAGCACCTTTTCCAAAAAAGCAGCAACTCACTGTGATATCAGACTTAACGGAAATTCTGAAATTTCCACATGACCTCTCCACTACACTACCAAGTCACAGTAAAAAATGCAAAATGCAGGCCTTTAGTGGTTCGCAAGTCAAACTGCAAGTAAAGGTATACCTAGGATTTGACTGATTGGGAGAAGAGACCAAACAGCGAGGTCATTAGTCTCATGGGATTATGGAAGGACGGGGAAAGAAGTCGGCCGTGCCCTTTGAAAGGAACCATCCTGGCATTTGCCTGGAGCAATTTAGGGAAATCAAGGAAAACCTAAACCAGAATGGCAGGACGCAGGATTGAACCATCGTCCTCCCAAATGTGAGTCCAGTGTGCTAACCACTGCACCACCTCACTATGTGTATACCTAGGAAACACACTCAATGATGCAGTCTTATACCATTTCCAGCCACACTTTGAGATCAAAGTATTGCAAATTTGAGAGGGGGAAAAGCACAACAACAACTCTTTATGCTCTCTTTGTCAGTCTCTCAGTGTCAAAACCTTCGCTGTTTTATCACAATTCTCCTTATGTTGTAGTAGCTGTTTACTGTCATACCTCACTTTCTCTTGTTCTGCACTTGCAGCCTGACTATTTGGCTCATCATATTAATGTGCACGGAAGGTCTTATGAATTTCCATCTGTGTGATAGAGATAATTGGTCTCTCTCTTCGACTGCCGAGTTCATAGTAAGATTTCACATTCAAATAACAAAGTTTAGTTACAAATCTTTCCTATCATTTATCCTTACTAATAAAACTGCAGCTCTCAACAAGAAGCAAATCAGTCCTTACTGAGATTTCTACAGTTGTCAGCAATAGAAATCCATGTGCCTTTTGTTT
Source organism: Schistocerca gregaria (assembly GCF_023897955.1). Lineage (NCBI taxonomy): Eukaryota > Metazoa > Arthropoda > Insecta > Orthoptera > Acrididae > Schistocerca > Schistocerca gregaria. The sequence continues at coordinate 520,761,939 of NC_064922.1, read as the reverse complement.
GGATAATAAATCATTCCCTAATGCTCAAATAATTCATCACTCTAAAAACACCTTAATTGTGGGAGCCACTTGGCCTTCTAAGGGGACTTCTACTTTGATTGCTTCTACTAACTATACTGTGAGAAATTTTATCATTTTCCTGGGAAATACGAAACACTATGTGTGGCTTGCTCTGGGCATGGCACCAGAATTTAACAATCCCCTGAATACCGTAATAGACTTCCTCTTCTATCTTGATATGTACTGCTGTTTGAAATTCTCATGTAGGGTGTCCATAGCTTATGTGCAGTTAATGGAGGACTCTGTATGCAGGTAATACATTCTGTGTACTCGAGTTGCCCTTTCATTCAAATGTTTCAGGAAAGACATATGGACAATCTCTCTCCAGATATGATGGCACTCTGATCAAAAATAGGTAGTCATTTACATAACTGCTGAAACAAGAGGAGGAGATTAATGTTTAATGTACCATCAACAAAGTCATTAGTGACAGAGCAGAAACTCAGATTAGGCAAGTATAGAGAAGGAAAGTGGCCATGCCCTTTCAAAGGAACCATCCTGGGATTTACCTTAAGCTATTTAGGGAAATCACGGGAAACCTAAATCAGGATGGCCGGGCTTGAGTTTGAAGCAATGTCCTCACAAATGCAAGTCCAGTTTGATAACCACTGCAGTAGCCCACTTGGTAATTGTTGAAACATTGCTACACACACACACACACACACACACACACACAGAGGGGAGAGAGAGACAGAGGGGAGAGAGAGACAGAGGGGAGAGAGAGAGACAGAGGGGAGAGAGAGAGACAGAGGGGAGAGAGAGAGACAGAGGGGAGAGAGAGAGACAGAGGGGAGAGAGAGAGAGACAGAGGGGAGAGAGAGAGAGACAGAGGGGAGAGAGAGAGAGACAGAGGGGAGAGAGAGAGAGACAGAGGGGAGAGAGAGAGAGACAGAGGGGAGAGAGAGAGAGACAGAGGGGAGAGAGAGAGAGACAGAGGGGAGAGAGAGAGAGACAGAGGGGAGAGAGAGAGAGACAGAGGGGAGAGAGAGAGAGACAGAGGGGGGAGAGAGAGAGAGACAGAGGGGAGAGAGAGAGAGAGACAGAGGGGAGAGAGAGAGAGAGACAGAGGGGAGAGAGAGAGAGAGACAGAGGGGAGAGAGAGAGAGACAGAGGGGAGAGAGAGAGAGACAGAGGGGAGAGAGAGAGAGACAGAGGGGAGAGAGAGAGAGACAGAGGGGAGAGAGAGAGAGACAGAGGGGAGAGAGAGAGAGACAGAGGGGAGAGAGAGAGAGACAGAGGGGAGAGAGAGAGAGACAGAGGGGAGAGAGAGAGAGAGACAGAGGGGAGAGAGAGAGAGAGACAGAGGGGAGAGAGAGAGAGACAGAGGGGAGAGAGAGAGAGACAGAGGGGAGAGAGAGAGAGACAGAGGGGAGAGAGAGAGAGACAGAGGGGAGAGAGAGAGAGACAGAGGGGAGAGAGAGAGAGACAGAGGGGAGAGAGAGAGAGACAGAGGGGAGAGAGAGAGAGACAGAGGGGAGAGAGAGAGAGACAGAGGGGAGAGAGAGAGAGACAGAGGGGAGAGAG